>NW_027142355.1:10904902-11504902 GCF_026170545.1 Melanerpes formicivorus | reverse complement strand
TTAGCATAGTTCACTGCAAGTCTGTTTAAGCTGTCTAAGCAGAATGTCAAGGAATTTAAATATTGCACAACAATGAATGCATTTTTTTAATGTTCATCATGGATTTTGTTGTGTACTCATGTGGAATTTGTCATACGTGGATGCAAACTAGAGATTGTCAAAAACAGTAATTGCCAGTGTAAGACATTTTGTTAACTCTTTGCTGAAGATCCCTTGAGGCAGGACAATCTTGTTCTGACTTTTTCAGAGGCTTTCACATATTATTGATGAGAAATAAATAAATGAGAAAATACAATAAAAATTTGCAGGGTGAGTAATAAAATGTTCCTTTGAGGACCCACAACTGTGAGGTAGAAAGTAGGACAGCTGAATACTGGAACATTTTTTTTTCTGCATAAGTTTTCAGAGAAATGTAGTTGGTTTGTGTGGCAAAGTTTTTGTAGCAGGGGAGCTACAGGGGTGTATTCTGTGAGAAGAGGCTTCATGCTGGACAAACCACGTTGCAGCCAGCTCCAGGGCAGTGCTGGTGGTGCCTCTGCGGTAACGTATATAAGAAAGGTAAAAACCCCTGTGCAGCAGCTGAAAGAGAGGTGTAAAGAAAAAGTGAGAGTTGCAACTCTGCAGACACAAAAGTCAGTGAATATGGAGAGGTTAGGGGGTGCTTCAGGAGCAGAGATTCCCTGCCAGCCCATGGTGAGGCAGATTGTTCTCCTGTAGCCCATGGAGGGACCCCATGTCACTGTGGGTGGAGATACCTTGGTGGAAGCTGCAGCCATGGAGAGGAGCCCATGCAGGCCCAGGCTTTGTGGCAGGACATGAGGTCCATAGGGAGTAGTAGAGATGAAGTGTAATAAACTGACAACTCTGGTTCCTTGTCTTCCTGCACCTCTTGGTGGGGATGAGGTAGAAGATTTGCAAGAAAAATTTAGTTGAATTTGAAAGCTAGTATTGCCAATTGAATTCTATAGTAGAGCAATTAAAGTCTTGACCTTTTTACTACTGTATTTCCCTGAGCAATAATTCATGAATTCCATGAGTTTGACATGCTTTTTTTCTTTAAGTCTGTTACTAGCTTTTTCCTCCACCTCAAAAGGAGCAAGAATAGTAGATAACAGAATGATTTTTATGTTTGCAAAGTCCTTTGCAGTTTCACATACTCCAGAAAGTCAATTACAAGTAAGGAGGGAATATGTACAGCATAATTTAATTAGAAGAGATGTCTGAGGGAGGTATCAAAGATCTTTCCAGCTAGATGAGTCAGCACAAGTAGAAAGCTGACTCCCAGCTGTGTTGATTTGCAGCTAAAATAACAGAAAAATAAATGAATAGGCAAAAGATCCAATGTTGTGAAAAGCAAGCTTATCAGTATTCAGATCCAAGATGGCAGTTTTGGGTTGCATTTCCAGGTGTGTACAGAGTAGATGATGCTTTGAGAAAGAAAACAGTTTTTGATTCATATCACAGTTGGGAGTTGCACATGATAATGATCAAAGTGGTAGTGTTTCAGCTCTGTGTTGATGTTTAGTATTAAATATGTAAAGGCATTTTTACAGAGAATCTGTTATAGATAAAATAATTGAGTACCATATTGCTGCACTTAGTACCAGTTTACTTTCTTTAAATAAATAAATAGAAGAGTATATCAATATTTGAAAACAAAACAAAAAAACCCAACAGTTTTCCTGATTAGAGGAGTTTCTTGTAAAGGAAATGAATAGGCTATTTCCTAAAGAT
This sequence comes from Melanerpes formicivorus, assembly GCF_026170545.1. Lineage (NCBI taxonomy): Eukaryota > Metazoa > Chordata > Aves > Piciformes > Picidae > Melanerpes > Melanerpes formicivorus. Next base: position 11,503,168 of record NW_027142355.1, on the reverse strand, counting down.
GCTGTATCCTGGATATGATACATGGCTACTGCAGGAGACTTGTATAAAACATATTGCTTTAGTGCATAGGATAGTTTCTTTGTGTCTGAAATAAGGTTATAGTAGATTTGAATTGTGTCTGAGGCTTTTCATTCATTCATTGTTGATGCTTATTGCACTACTGCTGATGCTCGTGCTGTTCGAGAGGCAAGGCCAACTAGATGAAATAGTTGCCTTTTTTAATTGGTGATTCCTGTGGAAAGTTTATGAACTCAGAGAATTATCTTTATAGAATTTAAAGATTAAGTCGCAATACAATAAATAAAATTACAATAAAATAAATAAACTGATTTAAATAGAGTATTCAAAAAAGTCAATATGGCCTTAAAAAAGAAAAAGAAAAGTGTCTGAAGATACATAAAAATTAATTTGATATTCATTCCTTTTACTCTAAGGCCAAGTTAAAATTTGAAAACAAGTAAAGAAAAAATAATATTCTAACATCAATGAAAATTGTTTAGGGTTATTTTTGGGATAGTTGCTCAGCTTTCCAATTTATTTTCTTACTGGGATGATTCAAACAATAGCAGCTGAGAAAAATATTGCTTTACCCTGGTGTTCTGTGTATGTAGTGGTCACATGGAAACAATTTTACATAGTAACCTAAAAAACATATATTGGTAATTTTCTTCTAGAATCTCTCTGTATCAAAACCCATAATACAATTAATTGAGTGGAGAGATTGTCAATCAAATATTCAAAAACATTGCTATGTATTTAACTAACATCATTCTTTAAAAAGATCACTTTAGGTTTAAAATGGAGACACATTTCTCTCTCATTATTTCAGACTCTTTTTATCGCAGCCCTATAACACAAAAACCCAAACCAGTCAAAAAACAATAAAAGCAAATGCAGTTTGCATTAATACTTTCAAACATATATGCAGGGACCCTGCCATTTTATCTGGATATCTTATGTGTTAGATTTTAATTTGTGATACTAACTGTGAACTTGGGTTCAGAACAGTCAGGACTCCATTGGAAAAAACCTTCGATTTCTTATGCTGCTGGAAGGTAGTATTCTGAACTTCTAACGATCAAATTCTTGTCTGGTCACTGATTAGAGCCTGAATTTTCATATTCTGTACATTGTTTGTGATAGAATTGTAAATGTATGAGAAAAAGAAATCACCTTAAAAAAAAACAACCCTAGTATGTCACATTTTGGCATTTTAGATGGCAGCCTTTTAAAACTACTTGGACTTATAAAATGAAGCTGTAACTTCAGGGGCATTAGATGAGCAAGTAGAGAGCATTTGATGCAATAATAGCTATTGGATATATAGTGTTAGAGATGGAGACTTGAAGTAGGAATACACAATTTGATGAGTTACTGCTTAGGAAGTGTAAAATTGAAACACAAGTACCTTTAAAACACAGAAATATGCATGGGTTGAGATAAGTACATAAAGGAAAAGTAGCCTTTTTTTCCCCTTTGCTTACAAACTTCTGTATGGTTTCTTCTTCAGGATAACTATACATTTGCACAGCCAGGAATTCAGAAGAAAGTGAAAATGTTGGAAGAACTTGTTAGTCGAATCGATGGTAAGTTTTGAAAGGTAACCCAATTTCTAACTGGTGTTTCATCAAAAGTGTTTTCTTAAAATGTTTGCAAGAAGTCAAGCCAACATCACTGCAGTTATCTACAATGGAGAGGTAACATCGCTTTCCTCAGATGAGGTTTCGTGATCAATTTGTGGCATACTGGCCTTTCCAAGATCACTGTCATGTATCATTTAAAAGAAACCCACTGGAGCATGAGCAACTTTCATTACTTTTTATTAAGGCAATATAATAAAAATTCAATGGCAATTTCTTTGCAGCAGAGTAATGACTACATACACAAAGCAACCAGAATTCATTTCACATTAAGCTCGATGATTGTTGTAATTTGGGCAAGTCACAGCGGTTGTTTATGGTTGTCCTTCGGCACTACGTTTTGTGCCTTTGTGCATCTTTTTGCTATCTGGGATGCCTGAGTAATTTCTCTGTGGAATCCAATTAATTATGAACTCTGGAAATAACATCTTTAATATTATAGATAAATTACAGTGTGTGCAGGGGTAATTTTAGATTATGCTTTCATCTTTTAGTGTGGCACTTTGAAATATTTTCTACCTTCATCCTTAAAATAATTCCCTTCATGAAATGCTGACTGTCATATTGCTAGAGCAGAGTTTAATTAAATGAAATGCAAGAGATAATGCTTGCCCATTCTAAACATACTCTCTTGGTAGTTTGTTAAATTAATGAACAGAGTATTAACAAAATGTTGTCAAGCAGAACTGGGCATGTATTTTTGACACTAGCCTGTTGATGATGAAATAGAGAAAAATATTTCTTGTGTAGCTTAATCTTTGATAATCTCCTTGGAAAAAACAATTCCATCTTTTCATTACATGTATTGTCAGTATTTTGGTGCCAGTTCTTACCATAGCAGATTTTAGGTTGGCCTGCATGTATTTACATCGTGAATATTTGATAATGCTTTTCATACCTTTTTAGCATGTTAAAGTATTTGTAATGATTACAGACTAAGAGTAGGAGAATAATGTTTATGTAATGTTACAATATGTATGTAACTTTTTGTTGGAGTTTTTTTTTTTAAAGGTAGATTAAATCAAAAATATAAGATGATACTTCTGTATACATGGTAGTGAACTATTTATAAAGCAGTGTATTTTATTACTTCAAAAATAACTGCTTGTAGTGTGATTTTTCATGTGACGTTTTATGAAGGTTGATGTTTACATGTCAGTTACTTATAGGAGCAAATGATTGTGTATTAAATTAAGTGTATAATTATAAAGCCTGTAAATAGACTTGAATTTGGTTTGTATAAACTTTGTGCAAAAATTCTTTAACCAAGTTTTTAAAATTAACAATACCATTCTGATAATCTTACTGTTTGGTTTAGTAACAATATTAAATATAATATCACACATTATTATTTAGTTTCTAAGAAATAAATGAATGCCACAGGATTATTTATACCTTCAGTGCTTTAGGGGATGTAGTTAAATAAGTTTTCTCAATGGTTAGGTTTGGAAAGCATTATTTTTAAGGCTTCACACTTGAAAGAATAGTAATAATTTACAAACAGTACATTCTGTTTCTTAAAGTGTCCTTTATCAGGACAGTTAAAACTGTCCTTTCCCCTGAAAGTTAAGAGTGGGTTCCTGTAGGTTTCTGACTTAAAATAATTTTGTGAAGTCCCAGAATCACAGAATGAAACAGATTGGAAGAGACCTCCAAGATCATCCAACCGATCACCCAGCCCTATCTAATCAACTAGACCATGGCACTCATCCAGTCTTTACCAAACACCTACAGGGACATTGACCCCACCACCTCCCTGGGCACCTCATTCCAACAGGCAATCACTCTGAGAAGAACTTCTTTCTATGATCCTTATGGTGCTGTATTTGATTGAAAAATGTTAAAGTTTTTCCATGTCAAAAACTTGTTCATTTATTTTTCTAAATGTGGATCCAATTTTTCCTTCAGTGGCTTTTTTGATCTCCATTGTATACTAGTTAGTGAAGGAGTCTCTGACTCTAGACTCTAAATCTGCCAAGACTTTTTTTTTGTAAAGATGATGAGTACAGAAATAGCTTTTCTACCCTAGAAAACAATTACTATTTTTTGGTAGTTTTTAGTAGACATCATCAATGTTTTCTAGTTGATGTTGATTTTTCATACTATTTCATACTCGCAAAGTAAGATTTTTACATCAGACTTAACAATGAGTTACATGACATCTGGAGTTTACTTGAATGAGTAGCAGAGGATAGTTTCCCTGTTTGAGCTGTATAGCTAGAGAAAGCAAATAAAAACCATCTTATGGCAGATATATTTTGGTGGTTGTCTGTATGATATATGTGGAGCATAAGTAGAAAAGAGAGAAATGGAGACTACTTTAAAATGTGTATTGTAGCACTTCAGTGTGAGGGAAATCTAGTTTAACATATTTTCATTTTAGAAAATATTAAGAATTTTAAAAATTGTCATTTCTACTGACATAAGCTTCTTCCAAAGACCATAAACTCTCCTTTTTTGCCTGAGTTGCTACCATATCTTTCTATTCAGCCAGGCTGGTCATCTTTTGCACTGACTGGTCTTTCAGCACATGGGGGTGGTCTGTTTCTGCACCTTTAAGAGTTTTGCCTGGAACAGTGTCTAGCCTTCCTGGACTCCTTGGCCCTTAAGGACTGCCTCCCAAGGGTCTCTGTTTACCAATCTCTAAAACAGACCACAGTCTGACCACTGGAAACTCAAGGTGGCAGTTCTGATGCAAGTATAACCAAATTCAGTGGGATTGTGGATGTGATGGAAGGTAGGAAGGCTCTGCAGAGGGATCTGGACAGGCAGGATCAATAGAGAAAGCTCAATGGCATAAGGTTTAACAAGGCCAGTTACTGGGTCATGTACTTGCATCTCAACAACCCTATGCAATGCTACAGGCTTAGGGCAGAGTGGCTGGAATGCTACTGGGCAGAAAAGTAGGGGGGCTGCTGGTTGACAGCCATCTGAACTTGAGCAGTGTGCTCAGGTGGCCAAGAAGGCCAAAAACTTCCTGGCCACAGGAATACTGTGGCCATCAGGAGTAGGGGAGTGATTGTCCCCCTGTAGTCAGCACTGGTGAGGCCACACCTCAAATTTTGTGCTCAGTTTTGGGGCCCTCACTACAAGGAGTTTCTGGAACCTGTCTGGAGAAGAACACTGAAGCTGGTGAAGGGTCTGGAGAGCAAATCTTACAAGGAGCAGCTGAGGGAACTGGGATTGTTTAGTCTAGAGTAGAGAAGGCTGAGGGGAGACCTCATTGATCTCTACAGCTACCTGAGAAGAGGTGGTAGTAAGGTGGGTGTTGATGTCTTCTCCGTAGTATCAAGTGATAAAATGAGAGGAAGTGGCCCCAGGTTGCATCAGGGGAGGTTTAGATTGGATATTAGGAAAAAAATTCTTGACTGAAAGGATTATCAGACTTTGAAAAAGGCTGCCCAGGGACATGGTGGATTTACCTGTTTGATGAAACAGCAGATCTCTAGCACAGCATCCTTCAGACATTGGTGTGCTGTCCTTGGACTTAGTTCTGGCAAGCCCAGTTTTGTTCCTTTTGCTCTTCAAATCTTGTTTAAAGCTTTCAATGAATCCTGATAGCTCCTGTGCTAGGATCCACTTCCCTATTTGAGACAGCTATATCTTGTCTGTTGCCAGCAGGCCTTGTGTCATGTAAATCAACCTATGATGAAAGAACCCAAATTCCTGCCAGTGCACAAGGTCGTCTTGTATGCCAGTGTTCCAGAATTGAATGTAATTCTGCACACACACTCTCAGAAGTAGTGATTACAGAGGAAGAATTGCTTCTACTGACACTTTGGCTGCTATCTTGCTTAGAAAGCAAATATATGATTCTTCCTTTCTGCAAGGACACGCTACTGGTTGTCCACCAGGACCACTAAGTCCTTAGCAGAGCTGCTTTCCAGCCAGTTGGTGGCCTGCCAGTACTGTTGAATGAGACTATTCCATCCCTGATATGGAATGTTGGCCTCTTCTGACCTTCAGGGTGTTCCTATCAGCCATTCCTTCAGTCTGCCAAGTCACTGAGTTTCAACACGTCAACCACTCCTCCCAGTACAGTATCATCCACAAACAGAGTGTTCATTCTATGCCATTATTAGTTAATTAATGTGTTGCACAGTATCAGCCCCAATATTGGCCCCTGTGCATGCCATTAGTGAATTAGCTTGGACTTTGTACTGCTCATCACAACCCTTGTAATAGTTTTAAACAGTAAAATGCTTTTGCCAGTATTCTTAGGGCCACTTCTTTTTGTCTAGCAGACTCTTCACTCAGTTACTTCCTTTTGCCAGAAACATCCACCAAAGTGCATGTAAAATGAAAATAATTTTTTTTATTGTTAGACAATGGTAGATGTGTACTGCTGTCATTTCATAAACTTCTGGATGTCTCAGTAAGGGATCCTGACCTAGTTGACTTTTTGGTGGGATCACAACATAGTTTAATTAAATGTTAACGTCGTTGTGCTTTACGCTTCTCCATTCCTTTGAGCATTTGAGTTTTCAGCTTTACACGGTCTGCTATTCTGTAGCTAAAGAGAAATGTGTGGCTCACAAATTTAGTAACTGTTGTTTATAAAAAAAGAAATCTCATCTATCTATACTGTAAACATCCAAAGTGTTAATTAAGGCTGTTGTGGAATAAAATGATACTCCTGTTGCTACTATGTAACATTGTTTTCTTGATGGCAGTAAAGAGGCTCTTAATGCAGCAAGTAGCTGTGTGAATGTGTGAAGCTTGTACAGCTTGTTTGCTAATAGTAATGGATTACCAGTGTATGAGAAGTGTTAATGCATTACGTTAGTGATTCATGCAACCTTCATTAAACCAACCTTATGCATCACAGCTCCTCTCAAAGTAACTGTCCTTGTGCATGCAATACTGAATGATGCAGTAGACTTCAATCAGCCAATCTACTCTTAATTTAATCATAATCTCAGACTGCTCAAATGCCAGAAAATAATTTTTATTAATTATATTTAATGAAACTTTTGAGTTTGTTAATAGAATGTTGCTATAGAGAAAATGGAATTTGAAGTTGAAACACTATTTAATTTAATTTATCTCCTTGCCATCATCACTCATATTGTTCTAGGAATTATACAAAATTATTAAGAGAGAGGATCAATGTATAGCTCAATAATACAAGGGATGTATTATAACTAATTATCATTCCTGTTTCCTGTAATGTCAGCAGAGCTTTTCTGCTCTAGATTATGAACAGTCTCTCATGGTTTATAAAAGGTCACATTCATGTGGCATTCTGTCTTCAAATTTTACTTAGGCTAGGCTTGAAAATAGACAGGTATAGTCTAGGGATACAAAATTAGTTCAGGATTTGTGTTCCCAGAATTTACAGATGTTTAGCATTTGTCTGGTTTTGTGTTTGGGAGAGTGTCAGCTTCTTCAGTTTACTGTAAGAAATTTGATAATTGCATTAGAATTTAAGATACCCATTTGGAGAAGGCTGAGCAATTGTAGAAAAGTGTTGGGGATTCCATAAACATTGATGAAAGATGTTAAAATTGTGTGGCATTCTGTCAAAACTAGCAAGAAGGCAGTTCTAGACAGAAAAGCAAAACAAACCCAAAAACCAACAGACCCTCCCCCCCCCCCAAAAAAAAAAAAACCAAACCAAAATAACCTTTTGTAATGTTAGATTTGTTTATTGTTTATATTGGCTTCTAATTAGCATTTCTAGAAGCCAGAAAGGCTGCACTGATGACTCTACTTAGTACAAATATTCTACATCTTCTCTGGGATATTTGGGAAGACTTTTTCTACATCCTTTATAGAACAATGCCAAGGGTGTGCATCTATGTTCTGCACAGGCTAATTTTGTTTTCTGGTAGCTTAATAAACTTTGTTATTAGCATTCAGATTTTTTTGCCAGTAATCACTAGTCTCATAGAACTAACCCCTGAGTCTCAGTAACAAGAAATGGGAAAATATTTTTTTTTATGTTTTCCTGTGTAGATTATATTTGTATGGTAGTACAGAGTTCAGAGATCTTAGCAAGTGTTGAGACTGACTGTAAAATTTTTTGTAAATTTGTGACCTCTGTGACTTCAGCTTTTAAACAGCCAAAACTTACTGTTTCAGGTTTGGGATAATGCCAAGCACAAATACAGGCTGAATGGAGGATGCATAGAAAGCAGTCTTGGGAGAAAAACTTGGGAACGCTGGCTGGTGAGAAGCTGAACATGAGCTAGCAGTGTGAAATTGCAGCCCAGAAATCTGGCCATATCCTGTGCCACATCAAAAGAAGTGTGGCTGTCAGGTCAAGGGAGATGATTATCTCTCTCCAGCATTTAGAGAGGCTACCTGGAGTAATGTGTCCAGTTATGGAGCCCTGAACCCAAAACTAATATGGAACTGTTAGAGTGGTCCAGATGGGGGCCATGAAGATGATCAGAGGACTGGAGCACCTCTCCTGTAAGGGCATGTTCAGCCGGGGGAAAAGAGGAAGGCTCTGGGGAGACCTTATAGCAGCCTTCCAGTATTTGAAGGGGATGTTGAAGAGGGACTTTTTACAAAGGCATGTAGTGATAGGATGAGGGGTGATGGCTAGATTTAGGTTAGACATTATGAAAAAATTCTTGACCATGACAGTGGTGAGGCACTTTATATGGGTTGCCCAGAGAAGCTGTCAGGGCTCCAACCCTAAAAGTATTCAAAGCCATGTTGGATGGGGCATTCAGCAACCTGGTCTAGTAGGAGATGTCCCTGCTTATGGCAGGGGGCTTTAAACTAGATGATCTTTCAAGTTCCTTCCACCTGAAACCATTCTATGGTATGACTCTATGATATGAATTCTTTGATTGCTACCAAATGTTTTTCCTAACAGTTCCTTGCATTTTGTGTTGGATATGACAGAATTGTTAATTTTACCTGATTCCCTGAGGCAACTAGGTCTTCCCTCCTCTAGTGTTTTCTTCTTTTGCTTTGGGATCAGCATCTTGAACTTTTAAATATTGGTATATTTGCCCTATCTTTTGTGTATGAAGAAGACATTTCTCATAGCTACTAACTGCATTTAGTGAGCTAAATTTAAATGGACTATTATCTCTAAATTGTAGGTCATGAGCAGAATATAATTTGGTGATTTTTCTGTTCTTGTGCCAGTCGTCTTCATTTTGTAGAGGACATTTCAATTACTTTTTTTTTTTTTAATGCTTTTATTTTAATTCTTACAGTGAATGAGTTTAGCCAGTTATAAAAGGCAACCTAATTCTGGAGCAAGATATAATAATCATGTAAATCTTTTAATCAGATGTCTACTATTACTTGAAGCATAATTTTTTCATCATAATGAGATCTTGTCTTCAAGTGCACATTTATGATCTTTCAGAATGTCTTTTTCAGTCATCACAAGTTTCTTTTGTTATTAATGTATATCAATAAAAACAATATAATAATAACAACTCAATAATAAGCTGTAGTTTTGATAAATCTGCTTTTCTTCAGAATTTTGTTAATTCAAGTTTGTGGTGGGGAGGGGGTCTGCCTCAAACTCATTACATTCTTAAAGGCACAGCCTAAAATGGTCACAAGGTTAGGGAGTTGTGAGCTTTAACCTGCACCATTTGATGTAGAGATTTTACTCCAAACTCTGACCGTTGTCTCCCCTAAATGTTCTGGCTTTGAAAGATGTCTTTGGTCTAAGGAATGAGACAGATGCTCTTCAACCCTTCCCAAAGGAGTAAAGAAAATGCTTCACACTGGGTTGGAAAGAATTAGAAGTTTAAATGGAAGTACTATTCATAACTACAAACAATAGTACAAGAGCATATAAAGTATATAAATCCATAGTCCACCTCAGCCATGGTTCTCCAGAAACCTCTTCAGGTCAAAACTTTCTACAAACCTCCCTTCAAACAGGCCAAAACCCCAGGCTTCCAATGCCCGGTCCTCATGCCTCTGTACCCACTCCCCCCATACCAAACCTGAGTGATGCAACTTAAAATTCAGCTTGCCGGATCAAGGCCCCAGCCAGGCCACTGCAAGCCCCACTCCTCTGCATAGCAAAGATAAGGGAGCCCACTGGGAAGGAAGAGAGTGGGGGAGAAGAAGGGGAGGAGAGCTTGTGCTGCTCCCTTATAAAGGGGAGATGTAGGCATTCTTTGCTTTCTTTGACTTGTCTTCCATTATGTTGTTCTGAATGATTAATTTGTAATGCTTGCCTTTATTGACATGGTCCAGAAAGACAAACCTGCTAGAGTGTTGTTGGAACACAGTCTACCTAGACTTTAGTAAAGCCTTTGACATGGCCTTCTCCAGTGGTCTCCTGGAGAAGCTGGCTGCTCATGGCTGAGTGAAAAAACTGGCTGGATGACCAGCACAAATAGTTGTGGTGAATGGATTTAAATCCAGTTTTTGGCTGGTCACAAGTGGTGTTCCTCAGTATCAGGGTCGCATCTGTTAAACATCTTATTAGTGATCTGGATGAAGGAATTGAATGCACCCTCAGTAAGTCTGCAGATGACACCAAGTTAGATGGGAATGTTAATATTCTTGAGAGTAGAAGGTTCTATGAAGGCACCTGGACAAGTCCTGTGAGGAGCTGCTGAGGAAACTGAAGTTATTTAACTTGGAGAAAGGGAAGGGAGGGTCAGAGGATATCTTACTGCTTTCTCCAACTACTTGAAAGGAGCTTGTAGTCATTTGGGTGTTTGTCTCTTCTCCAAGTTAACAAGTGATAGGATAAGAGGAAACTGCCTCAAGTTGCACCATGTGAGGTTTAGATTGGACATTAGGGAAAAATTGTCATTGAAAGAACTGTCAAGCATTTGAACAAGCTGCCCAGGGAAGTTGTGGAGCCCTGGAGGCATTTAAAAGACATAAATGTGGTGCTGAAGGATGTGGTTTAGTGGTGGGCTTGACAGTGTTAGATTTATACTTGGACTTGATCATCATAAAGCTCCTTTGCAACCGGAACAATTCTTGATTCAGTGCAAAACACTCTGTATGTAAATGACAATACAAATAAACCTCTGTGGCAAAGGTTGGCTGATTATTTTAGTGTTCATTTTGGATTGGTACCAGAGGGTTTCTCTTGTATCCTGTGTACACTTTGAGAAGAATTGTATGGCTTTTCATGAGAAATGCACACATTTATTCCTTTCTTTGAACTAAAAACTGACAGTATGCTACTTTGAAATGCATCTGTATAACGTATTTTATTCTTTAATCAGAAGAGTTGCTTCACCAGAGCTTTATATAGAGATTTATTGAAAGTACTGGGAAACTTATTAAATATAATTCTTCTCTCTTTTGAATTTTGATAAAAGAACTTTTGAACAAACTATATAAAAAGTTACTGCCAGAAACTGCAGTAGAAGTACTTTTTTATAAAATATTTGAAGTCTGAATGCTGACAGTAATTATATATCTTGCTTTTCCATTCCACACACGCACTTATTTTCATTGAAATGGAAAATTTAAATTTAGATTATGACTATTCAAATTACTTTTATCAGCAAAATAGTCTCTGCTCTACATTACTTGCAATGCAGGAAAAATGAGCTTTTTTACTTAATGCATCATCTATTCCAGTCTTATGTCAATTGTATATAATGCATGGAGCTTAGTAGTCTATTTTTCAACTTGTTTAGGCTAGAAAGCGACTTTCAATAAATTCACTATGCCTTCTAACAACTGTAGTTGAAATATCACAACTGGCACAATTTAAATTACTGTTCTTCATTACTTACTTTCAATGGCTGTGTGAAGAGCAAAAATGCTTGTGATGAGGTACCAGCTAGAAGTAAAACTGACTTTTTCATCCTGCATCATATGGTGAATTACAGTACTCTGCCATACAGGTATCTAAAAGTGACATTTTAAAAATGTAACACTTAGTATACTTAACTTGAAGCTCAACTTGTCTATAGCAAAGGCAGACATGTGGTAGGAATTATATACCTGTTTTTGCATAACTGACCTAATAATGTTGCACTAAGTGAAGGACCGGCTGAAGGGCAGGGCTCAAAAGGAACAGGGTAGCAATGAATGGGGCTCCATCTGGCTGGTGACTGATTCAATTGTGGGATTGGTTCAGCTCAATATTTTCAGAAGTTGTCTGAATGCAGGATGCAGGAGTTGCCTGCACTATTTGTAGATTTGATGGTGATTCCAAATTGTGAGTCTCTCTAGACTGAGAAGAGGCCTTACAGAGAGATCTAGATAGGTTGTGGCATTGGGGAATTACCAGCGATTTGATTCATTTAATTGAAAATATAAAAATTTTAAACAGAACAGTTGCACCATTCTGCACCTGTGCTGGGGTAAGGCTGGGCAGAAGTACAAATTCAGAGAGACCTGGCTAGAGTGGCCTTGTGTCTTTATTTAAAGAGTGGACAAATATAGTTTTACTCCCTTAAAAGAGTAAAATAAAGTGCTCTCATTGAATTGGGGAGAAATACAGAATTGTATTTAAACATATACAGAAAAATACAGAATACATGAATCCTTAACACCTAATACTCATACAGGATACATAAAAACCTCAAAAACCTTCCTGTAACCAGAATAAACCACAAGCCCTGGTGCTTCTTTTCTTGTCTTACCCCTTGCCCCATCCGTTATCTCTCATCCATTAGGCTTAAACAGGCAAAAATTGCACAGGACAAATTAGTCAGGCCTCTGAAGGCCATAAACAGGCATACTCCCCTGTTTTATCAGATAAGAACTCCCTCTGGAGAGCCGAAAGGAGGGAGAAAAGAGACTGAGTTGGCCTTGCTGCTAAAAAGAGATAGCAGAATTATGGGATTGGGTAACAAAATTACTGTTTCCTGGGTCCACCTCCTGGACTGCCTATGCCCTGGAGAGCTCTCTGCCTCTGTGGTTAAGACTACTAGTGCTTAACCACGTGACGCCTTGCAAAAGCATATTTCAGGATGCTGCTTGACAGCAGGATCATTATGAGTCATCAGTGAGTCCTGGCAACCTAGAGGGCAAAGCCCATCCTAGGGTGCATCCAACGCAGTATAACCAGCTTGGCAAAAGAGGTGATTATACCACTGCACTCAGCATTGGTGCAGCCTTGCTTTCAGCACTATGTACAGTTCTGGGCCCCATGATTGAAGGATGTGAAGATTCTTGGATTTGTCCAGGGGAGGGCAACAAAGCTAGTGAGAGGGCTAGAAGGCATCTTATAAGGAATGGTTAAGGAGTTGCGGCTTGTCTAGTTTAGTGAAAAGGATGCTGAGGTGTGACCCTGTTGCTCTCCACAGCTTCCTGAGGAGGGGAAATGGAAAGGGAGGTGCTGAGCTCTTTTCCCAGGTATTCAGGGACAGGAAATTTGGAGTTGTTCAAAACTACACCAGGAGAAGTTTAAGATGGTCAATAGGAAGCATTTCTTTACCAACAGGGTGGTCGAACAGGGCTGCTAGAGAGGTCATTGATTGCCCCAGTCCTGTCACTGTTCAAGAGGCATTTGGACAATGCCCTTAATAAGGTGTTTTAGCTTTTGGGCAGCCCTCAGCTGTTCAGGCAGTTGAACTAGAGAGCTGTTGTAGTAGGTGACTTCCAACTGAAATAGCCTATTGTATTAGATTCTGTTTAAAATTAGAACCATGCAAGGCCTCTGTGTGAAAAATGAAAATACAGAAGCTTCTGAAGCTTATGCTGTCTTTAAAATGTGGACTATTTCTCTAAGTTTACAGAACATACATAGCTGCCATATCTGTCTTCTCCTTCCGATAACTTTTCAAGTAGAGGACTTGTTTTATCAGTATTTTACAGGGAGAAAAGTCTCCACTGTGTAGAATTCCACCATTTATTCATTTATTTATTCATTTATTTATTTATTCATTTATTTAAATAAACAATAATAATAGAGTGACCCAGATTAGCAGTGCTGTTGAGGAAAGGCAGCAGAGTAAGCCTCGCAGTTAACTGTTGTGTTTCGAGTGCTGACTAGATACTCATTGCATTGGCACGGGTTGTTCACTTGATACTAAGCTCCGAACTAGCCTTGATACTGACTGTTGTCTCACTCCCAACTGGAGCAACTGGTAAATTTTGCAATAGGCCCGAGGTAAAATGGTGTGAAGGTGATAGGAGAATATCAGGTTTGTAGAGGAAGGACAGTTAGTCACAGGGCCTTAAGACTGCATGGCTTAGGCTATTACATGAAGTGGAAAATCCATCTGAAGTTGACAAATATCAACAATACCACTGTACATTGTGCCTGCATAATACTGTGAGTCCTTTTCCTGCACATATAAAGGAAGGAAAGGCGAAAGATTATCTGGGACTTGGTGAGATCACTTAAAGCAGCACAAAATTACTGTTTTTCTGTCCTCATTCGCTAACTTTTTGCATCTCATAGTAGCAGTTTAGTCTGTTGTATGACAGAAGTATCTAATTAGCTGGTTAGTGCTATATATAGAAATAAAACTAATCATTCCTAGGTGGACCATTGGTGTAACGTCTTCTGTCTAGTCTTATTTTAATGAAAGCTTAGTGTTGATTGTTTCTAAAACCTAAAAAATGTCTACTTCTTGCTTCTGTATTGAAACAGCTCTGTCATATTGGCTGACATGTTCATACCACCACCAAATACATCTTGAGAAAGAAAAAAAAATCAGTCTACATTATAATTTAGTATTATTTAGCTTTCTACTACGTTAGTCTTTAGGTAATCCCTCCAGTAGCAGTGCTACCATACTTTTGATATTACTTTAAAAAAAGTTAGTATTTTAGTGCCTTTTTAGATATTTCTCAGAAATGTGAAATTCATAGGATCACTGTGTACTCATCTAGTAGATAATACACCTCTGTGAATGTGGGTGACTCCCAAGAGTGTTTTTCGTATAAAGATACACAGTAGGATTTTCTCATTTAGGCTTTAACAAAGACTTCTTGTCATGAATTTATGCAAAATAGCACATTAGCATTTCTCCAGTATTTGTTATTTACACCATGCCAATGTCATACTTGAGCCTCTTAGTTAAAACCTATTAACAGAATGTCTGTTATCCTTTTTGGAGTAAGTTCTGCTAAATATATGAAGACATTTAGCAGATTAGTTCAGTTAGCTCCAGCAACAACCCAAGCAAGTGATTATTATAGCATTCAAATACTAAACTGGTTATTATTTATATTTATTTGGTGTATTAGGCAATTATTTAAGTTGCAAAATACTTAAATTTGCTCACTGTATGTCTTACATATTAATCTCACTTTTTTTTTTCCAAGTGAATGCAACTTTTATGTATACTTTCCTTATATTTCTTTGCTATTGCTAATTTAATGTTCATTTTTTATTTTCAACGCTTTATTTTTGCAATCCAATGTGTTACTTACAAAAAAACCTTGTTTCTTGTAGTCTTTCCCCAAATGATTTACAGCCTAAGAAATTAATGAAGATATATGTATCTAAATAATTTTGTGTACTTTTTGTGGTATATGGTAAAGCTCTGATCTTAATCTTTTCTGAAGATAGCACAACTTGGAGCAGTTGTTTAAGTTATCTAGAGGCAGAAAAAAAGAAATACAAAGTAATGTTTCCCTTGTTGTTTCTATTTTGGAGATTTTTATTCAGTTACACGAATTTACATGCACCACCACATTTTATTTGCTTGGGATTGAAGGAGTATTATAGTGTTTCAAATGGTGCATTTGATACTTAAAGGATTTCAGAAAATTTAT
This sequence comes from Melanerpes formicivorus, assembly GCF_026170545.1. Classification (NCBI taxonomy): domain Eukaryota; kingdom Metazoa; phylum Chordata; class Aves; order Piciformes; family Picidae; genus Melanerpes; species Melanerpes formicivorus. The sequence goes on along the minus strand of NW_027142355.1, from coordinate 11,487,890 downwards.
GGTAAAATGTCTGTTTATTCTGTCTTCAGAACAGGTTCATAAGCACTTGGATCAGCATGAGGTGAAATACTTGCAATTTGCTTTCCGTTGGATGAATAACCTGCTGATGAGAGAAGTCCCTTTACGGTGTACCATCAGATTATGGGACACATACCAAGTATGTACTTTTTTATATCTCCATAACTCTGATAATGTTTGTGAGTGTTTTTTCTTGAAATGTCATCTAAGAATCATAAACATGAGACAGAAAATCTCCAGTGATCATTATCACTTAGAAACAGTATTTTCAAGTCTTCTTGCCTTTCAAAATCAATCACTTGGTGTCATAAGAGTTTATGGTACTAAAATGAACACACACTTAAAAGATGGGTTAAAGTCAGTAGTACCTTCTGTCTCTTCAAAGAAGCAAAAGGTTGAATTGTGCTTAATCAGTGCCCTCCACTGATTCTGAGATCCAGGCTTGTTACTGCTCATCTGTTTAACTGCTCAATCCAATACCAGCTTCTGGTATCCAGTTCTTAGCATTCATCCTTCAGTCATGTCTTCTCTTTCACTGTTTGGACAAAACTCCTTAGGTCACTGACCTCTAGTTGGGGTGATTATTTTTCTTCAATAATTTCTTGCCTGACTATCAAGAAGGAACTGATATTGGAGAAAAACTATTTACCCCTTTTTAGTTCTATTACTTAGTGTTTCAGTAGCTTCTTCTTGCAATTTTGACAGTGTATTTTTAATTTTGTTGAAGTTAGGAAAAAAAAAAAAGGGAGAAGAAAAGTTAAAATATTTTAAATTCATGAAGAGATTTCCAACTTAATAAATATGAGAATAACATATTTCTCATGGAGATCATTAAATATCAGTCTTCAGTGTTCAATTTTGTACACTGTGATGTCAGAATGTCCATTCAAACCATCTATCCATACCTCTAACAGAGGGTTAAGAATTACTTGCTGTTCATTTAATGAGTCCCATAAGTTGTTTCAGTGAAGTGAATTTTGTAGAACAGTATCAAAATCTGAGAATCAAGTGTTAAAAAACGAGGGTTCTGCTGTAAGTGTCCTAAGAGGTGACATCCTTGCAGATTTTATTTTGTTGTTCAACAAATTTCTGAATTGAATTTGGCTACTGCTTTCACCTAGGGTGCTTCTACCTCCTTTGTCTCATTACAACCTCTGTTACTCATTTTAATGTCTGTTATTACCACACATTTTCTTCTAGTGGAAAATACTTATTCTTTTTACAATCTTTCTGATAAACTGAAAGATTGAGCTATTTAAATGTTTCACTGTGGCTAATTACTCTAATTTTGAATAATTTTTGTTGCTATTGCTGCAGCATTTCTAACTCCTGAAAGTTTTTTTTTGTTACAATGCTAACTCTAGCACTGGATTTGGTACTTGATGATTAGTCTCATCAATGTGTTGAAATCTTATAAAAGCTCTTCCTCCACCCTAAACATCAAGATATGCTCCATAAATAGCTGGTTTTCCCAAAACCTCACTTTGTGCTCATCTATGAACTTTAATTCTAAAAAAAAGTTGAGAAGTTTCTTTTGGAGACCAAGCATGTGGTTCCTTTCTCAAACATGCCATGGTGAAAAGAACCCTCTCTCAATTGCTAGTCTATAGGCACCTCTCAACTTATGCTTCAGTGGGGTCTTTATGCATAATAAGTAGTTCAGATTATTTAATTCTGATTTTTAGCACATTCTGCTATATTACTGTAGTTCTCTACAGTATTTAAAAGCTTAATACTTAGGTATTTACATGCTATTTTCAAGTATATCTTTTTAAATGAAGATTTACCATATGTAAATGCCTAAGTGGAATTCTTGTTCCCACAGTGGAACTATTTTTGTGCATTAAACATGCTTAAGGAGCAATTCTGTTTTGATTCAGCAGGTGCAGTAGATCTGTACTGTTTTCAGGTTGTGGTATTTAGCAGACTGTTCTGTATGCATTTCTTGGTGAATAGCATATTTAAAACCTGTTAATGTAGGCAGTCACCTATATTGCAAGCCCTTTTTCTGAAACAGCCTCCAGCATTTCTGCTAGTTGCTTATCAAATTTCAGTTGTGCTTATATTACTTACCTATAATATGGGTCTTATCAGCTAAATAATATGGATAATGAATGGAGTGAGTGTACAAGAGCTGGGAAAGTTTGTGCAGAGTTTTGTCTGAAGTGTTAATCAGTATCATAGTGTTTTACACAAATAGTGTATCATTACTATTGGCTGCTCAAGATGTGCATGTACTGACTTTCCCCCCCCAATATTCTTGAACTGCTGGAAGGAGAAATACCTTTAACTGCTGTAGAAGTGCAGAGGGAAGGTGAATTTACCATGTTGCAATGTAATATTAGCCGCAGCAGACATCCCTACTCAGCTGATGTGAGGGCTTTTGCTGAGACTCTACCTACCTCATGACTCTCACAAAGGAATGTGGCCTTTGCAAGGCACTGTTTATGGACAATTCTAGTCCCAGTGGACAGCATGATTTAGTAATAGCACAGGTGCAGTGCCAGAAGAGGATTCAGGATAGGTGGGGAAGTAGCATTCCTTCATGTAATGAAGGAATGAAAAGACAGAGACAGCTGGATTCCTTCATGTCTGGACCAAGAGTGCATCCTCACTCTTCTGTTTCCTGCAGAAATCCAGGGTAGTGTTGAGTGGCTTCCTTCCTGTCCTGAGAGTTAGAAAACTGTGGATTCTCTTGAAAAGAGAGTGGGTGTCTTCACAGAAGAAAGCATTGTGTCTTATCTTTCCACAGCAAATAGATTGTGCCATCTCCAGTTTAAATTCCAGATAGGTTGTTCTGAGAGTGGGCTCCACTTTGTCATGAACTGCAACAGGGAGTTTCAGGAAAATTAGAGCAAACTTAAACAGCCTGCTTTTATATATTTCCTAGTGTGATATATAACTGTTGTTATCTGGATTTGTTAGAACTTCATTTAACCTCAAAATTCGTTGTAATTCCCCTGCTGACTTTGTTGAGAATAAGATTGGACACTTAAATGAAGTCTACATCTGTCAGTAGGTATGTTAGCAAAGGTACTCTGGCTGGTGCCATATTTTCTGTCTAGTTTAATTTAGGATTCATCACTCATTTGTTAGACTCTTTGGGCATATAATCCAAAATTCCTGTACTCCCCCTAGTTAGTGCTGCAGGGAAGACAAATTCTGAAAGATTCCCAAATCCTCACTTCAGTAAATACTCTGGTATTCTGTATCTGTATCTGTAAAATCCACTAAAATACATCACTGTCTTCTGTAGCAGTACTTGACAAAGTAGAAAAATTAAAGACTTTATGCATCTCGCTTACAAAGGATACGTTGTCAGAGCTTCTTAGCCGTAAATATTTATTTTGCTTTATTGTTTAACCTGAATTGCATCTGAATGAATTATCCTACTTTTTCACTCTTTTGAGCTGTGCTACTGTTTTTATTGTTGATTGGGGGTGGGTGTTTGTTTTGGTTTAGTTTTGATTTTTTTTATTTTTTATTTTTTTAAGATAAATGCTAAGTACTTTGAAAATTGCCTCAAAATAGAAATTGCTTAAGTTATGCCTAAGGTCTTCAAGTTTTAGATCCGTAGAACTGATAAATATGAATGTTCATAGACTTTGTCAAGTCTGAAAGATTCCACAAAACAAAATAGTGTAACATAAGACCTCAGTTTTATCTTTTTATCTCTTGACTTTTATCTTACTTTTTGTCGTCTTTTTTGGCATAAAGGATCAGTACCTTGAGGTAGCATGATGGCTGATTTATTCAGGATGCATGTGTTTAACATTTTTCTATGGACTTTCGAAATGCAAGTTAGTTTTATCGTTGTTCATTGTCAGAGGGGTCTTTTGACACTAGTTTGAAGATTGCTTTGTGTATTTGTAACTGACTCTTCTTGGCTTCTAACTCTGACTTAAAAGATTCAGCATATTGTATTAGAAATGAGGATGTCTCCATACTCGGCATATGTTATGTTCTATTCTAGATAAATATTTTAAATGTTTACCTCAGAAAGTATCCTTGCTTCCGTTAAGGTATTTTATTGAAGTGTTTCTTCTGGCTTATTTTATTTCTTAAAATATGTGCTGTCCTTGAGACACTTTTAAGATCCCCTGTGTTTACATAGCTGTTTATTTCTCTGTTTGGTGGGCAGCAGGGAGCAATGCCATTATAGTGATGGCTTCCATTCTGAACTCTTCATTCCTGACTAATAATGGCAATACAGGTCTTGGACATTAGTGGGTTTATACCAATACATGGAGAAGAAGGGTGGTTAGTTTTAACTCTCAGTATTTTAAAATTGCTTAAATATTGAGACAAAACTACATTTGATTTCTGAGCAGTTTGAAGCTAGAAGGAAGTCTTCAACAATTCCATCAAATCATCCTGATACAGGATGACATGGCATTATACTGACTACTGTTTTAAACAGAATAAGAATTTTTCTTGACATAAAAGTACTTCATTTTATTTCATGCACAACAGAGTGTATGTATTTTTCATTACAGTGTTTTATGTCTGATCTGATGTTCTCACATAAATTACCTTTTTGTGCTCATTTGTGCAGTGATTTCTCTGCTTAAGTAAATCTGTAGTAGTATGTAATTTTCAGAAAAGACAGTGATGCAAGTTCCATGGGTAAAAACTTACTCAGAGAATGAAGAAACAAGCAAAAACCCCTCAAAACAAAAAGACCCCAACCAAACAAAATTGTAGCAGCTGTGTATATTAGTTTTCAGTTTTAAGTGTATGGTGGCAAATGCAGTATGAATACTTACAGTTAAGTGTACAGCCTAATATTTTTCTCCTGCCAGGGAGCCTTTTTATTTAGTACCACTTAGTTAACTGCTGTATTGCTGGCTTACCAGTAGGCTGATGTAGTTGAAACTATGAGTCACTCACTCAGACTTACTGGATACCCTGCAGAAACAGGCAGGTGAGAAAAGTACCGTTTACAGTGCCTTGGTGTCCTACTTTACATCTTTACCCTATTCCTGTCTGAGGAAAAGTTTTGCATTGCCAAAATATTTTAAGGCTTGCTGTAAAAATTAAATGCAAATTAAAGCATATAATCCTACCATGTAAGATACAAAACGATTACGAAGATTCACAAGAGGTATAGGAGAAAGCAAATAATAACACTGATAAATCAACTCACCAGTACTATATAATTCTACTTTCTTATTGCTGAAATACTTTTTCTCTTAGCTCCTATTACCCTCTGCTCCTTGGCAGTGTCTATTAGTTTTCTTCAGATTAGCCCAGTGAGAGGGCCACAGCCAGTCTAAGACAGGCTGAGAGAGCAGAGCTGTCATTTGAACCCTAGTGTTAAATCAGAATGATTGCTTGCCTTTTCCAGCTTATTTGCTGTCTTTTCCTATGAAGATTTTCTTAACTGGTAGATGGTAGATTGGTTCTCAGGTTTCACCTGTTAGGCAAACTTCAACAGAGAGCACCCACATCTGGTGGAACCTAGTGGTTTATGCTTTGCTTCCTCCAATCCTGCAGATGGGTCCATCTTCCTCCTTGAAATTTAATCTTTCTTCTTAAAACAAGAGACTGATGCTTTCTTTGCTCAAAATACGTATTATTTCTTTTTGTCTGGAAAAAGTGTTTTCATTAGACCAAGTACTGTCACATATACTTGACTAGTCATTTATATTTTTTCTTCTTCAAAGAGGGGTGGAGTTTACAGTATCATAGTATCACTTAGGTTGGAAAGGACCTCAAGGATCATCGAGTCCAACCTATCAACACAGACCCCATGACTAGACCATGGCACCAAGTGCCACGTCCAGTCTCCCCTTGAACGCCTCCAGGGTCGATGACTCAACCACCTCCCTGGGCAACCTGTTCCAATGACGAATGACTCGCTTGGTGAAGAACTTCCTCCTCACCTCGAGTCTAAACCTCCCCTGGCGCAGCTTGAGACTGTGTCCCCTTGTTCTGGTGCTGGTTGCCTGGGAGAAGAGGCCAACCCCTTCCTGGCTACAACCACCCTTCAGGTAGTTGTAGAGGGCAATGAGGTCACCCCTGAGCCTCCTCCTCTCCAGGCTAAACAATCCCAGCTCCCTCAGCCTCTCCTCATAGGGCTTGTGTTCAAGGCCTTTCACCAGCCTCGTTGCCCTTCTCTGGACACGCTCAAGTGTTTCGATGTCCTTCTTAAACTGAGGGGCCCAGAACTGGACACAGTACTCAAGGTGCGGCCTAACCAAAGCAGAGTACAGGGGCACTATGACCTCCCTGCTCCTGCTGGCCACACTATTCCTAATGCAGGCCAGGATGCTATTGGCCCTCCTGGGCACCTGGGCACACTGTTGGCTCATATTCAGGTGGCTGTCGATCAGCACCCCCAGGTCCCTCTCTGTTTGGGAGCTCTCCAGCCACTCCGACCCCATCCTATAGCTCTGCATGAGATTGCCGTAGCCAAAGTGCAGCACTCGGCACTTGGACTTGTTGAAGTCTTTCTTTGACTTAGTGTTCATTTTTATTGTCATGTTAGACCTGATATACTCTGTTGCCTAGTATGATAACAGACATAATGTTTCCCATTTATTTGGTGGTATCATTTAGGTAGTTCATTGCTAGCATTTGATGATGCATATTTTATGTAAAAGTAGACATCTATTGTTATGTCTTACTAAACAGTATGGCTATGATTTTGTGGAAGTGCTGAGGACCCAAAAATCTTCCTGAAGTTCATGGTAAAACTGCAGAAACACAGCTTTTCTTTTTATCCAAACGGGAAAATAGAGGCCTAACTCCTGGGACATAACAAAATAAAAATTTGGTTACAGTAATTGTAACACTACTACCTCTGGGTAAAAAAGAAAAAAATGAAAAAGAGAGAAAAGAGGGGGGCAAAAAAAGGTTACATGTAGTAGTGTTATTTGTCTGTCAATGACTGAAATGTAAAAAATGTTCAAAGCTGCAGTTATAGCTTTTGTTCATGTTTTTTCCATTTTTGACATAAATTCAATCAGAGATTTTTATTCCCTGAACATCAAAATTACTTAAGTCTGGTTTTCAGTAGAGTTGTCTTGTGATTAGTGTTTATTTAAAAATAAAATAAAATCAATTAAAGTTGAAACAGGGCTGCATTTCTCAACAGATACCAAAAAATCTATACAAGGAAACTATTACTACTCTGGTCTCAATTAAAGCCTTAAGCCACCTGAGACAAGAGAATCAAAATATATCTACTGAAAGCAGACTTAATGTTTCTTGGCCAGGAGTATTTTTCTTTCTTTCTTTCTTTCTTTTTTTTTCTTTTAACATCTATTTTCCATATTGAGTTATTGATAATAGGTAGACAATTTTTTTCATCCTTTTCTTCATCAGGAGTGTAAGATCTCTCACTGTGGTCTGTTCTCTCCTTTTTTATACAAAACGTGGTTTGAACCATAAAAATCCTTGAACCAGGTTAGGTTAAATGCAAAAAACGAGTCATGTAGAGTGAGAGCAAAAGAGTGCAGAAAGTATATACCCTCCCATCTTCTACTACTCAGAAGCTTTATTACATCTCTATGTGCTTTACAAAATTCCCATTGAGTGTTATTAAATATGTATCTAATTGTTTTAAAATACACCTGTGGCGATGTTTGGCTTTGTGGGTTTTTTGTGCTTGTTTGTTTTTGCAAGTTGTACAGCATGAAAAGAAATTCTCCTCGTTTGATGTAACAAAAAGTTCTTTTGAATTCACTACCACTTACTGCTTCAATTATGACAAACATTGTCCAATCATTCTTACTCACTTTTTTCTGTCTCAGTACGTAATCAGTCCTTTTCAAACCTGGTTGTATATGTACTTACAGAAGCCATTTCATTCACTCTTTGTGCTTATCTTTCTCCTCAGTACTCTTTATAGTTTTACTATAAATTTTATTTCTGTCATATGCTTAATAAAAACTTCTTCAAGAGATGAGCACACTGTAGATTCAGAGAGTGAGATGAAATTGTTGTCTCTTTGTTTATTTCTGTATTTGTAATTTCTCATTTTATTACTCCTGTTGAAAATAAATTATTTCAGGTAACTTTTCGTATTTAGTCCAGCTTGTCTCAGCAGTTAATATTGAGGACAGCAGGTGTGTATGTTTTGTTTTTCCTTCTTTGTGTATATCCAAACTGATTTCATTTGCCAATTTATTATTCACTAACATGACAGCTTTCATCAGCTTTTTGCAGCCAGCTTTTTTTTGTTTGTTTGTTTTTCTTCCTAGTAGAAGCTATTCTGGATAATTTTACATCTCTACCAAACTATTCTTTTTCAAGACCACTTAGTAATTTCCTGAGCTACACAGATCTTACTCTCTTATTTTTTTTCCCTTTTAATTCATTAACACTTTCTCTCATATTCAATAGCAACTTAATTTTAAAGTTGTGCTTAGGTGACCATGTTCAAAGTGTCAGGACATCTGAATATGTAATATCCAATTACTAACACATGGCTGTGATCATGTCTTTAAGATTTCTAGGTATTGGTGGAAACTGGTCAATGTGTTAAATGTTGTGGGGTGACAGATGTAGTGTGAAAGTAAATATTCTTGGGAAGTAAATTGAAAAATACTGTGTGATTTTGTGATTGGGTAGTGATTCATAGTTTCATAGTTTCATTCAGGGTTGGAAGGGACCACAAGGATCATCTAGTTCCAACCGCCCTGCGATGGGCAGGGACACCCTACACTAGATCAGGCTGGACAGAGCCTCATCCAGCCTGCTCTTAAACACCCCCAGGGACGGGACCTCGACCACCTCCCTGGACAACCCATTCCAGGGTCTCACCACTCTCATGGTGAAGAACCTCCTCCTCACATCTAGCCTGAATCTCCCCACCTCTAGCGTCATTCCATTCCCCCTAGTCCTATCACTACCTGAGATATTGAGAAGTCCTTCCCCAGCCTTCCTGTAGGCCCCCTTCAGATACTGGAAGGCCACAATTAGGTCACCTCAGAGCCTTCTCTTCTGCAGACTGAACAGCCCCAACTCCTTCAGTCTGTCCTCATAGGAGAGGTGCTCCAGCCCTCTGATCATCCTTATGGCCCTTCTCTGGACACGTTCCAGCACCTCCACATCCCTCTCCAGAACTGGACACAGTACTCCAGGTGGGGTCTCACCAGGGCTGAGTAGAGGGAGAGGATCACCTCCCTCGACCTGCTAGCCACACTTCTCCTGATGCAGCCCAGGATCTGATTGGCTTTGCGGGCTGCAAGTGCACATTGAGAGCTCATGTTGAGCTTTTTGTCCACCAGCACCCCCAAGTCTCTCTCCTCAGGGCTACTTTCCAGCCAGTCACTGCCCAGCCTGGATTTGTGCCTGGGATTGCCTCAACCCAGATCCAGGACCCTGCACTTGCTCTTATTGAACTTCATGAGGTTGGCTTGTGCCCACCTCTCCAGCCTGTCAAGGTCCCTCTGGATGGCCTCCCTTCCCTCCAGCGTGTCTGCTGCACCACACAGCTTGGTGTCATCAGCAAACTTGCTGAGGGTGCACTCAATGCCACTGTCCATGTCACCCACAAAGATGTTGAACAAGACAGGTCCCAGGACTGATCCCTGAGGGACTCCGCTTGTCACTGGCCTCCACTGGGACATGGAGCCATTGACAGCCACTCTTTGGGTGTGGCCATCAAGCCAGTTCCTTATCCATCTAGTGGTCCACCCATCATTCCTATTGTCCACCTGCATTATGTTGTCAAAGAAACCAGCTCCTGCATTCAAAATCAGCAGCATCCTTTGGAGCCTGTACTCAGGTCATGCCTCTTCCTTTGATCCTGCCACCTCTCATTTCCTCTTGGGAATTTTTGTTTTTAGCTTCCTACCTGAGAGCTTCAATTTACTATCCTGCTATCTACTGAGCCCAGCCTTGATCTCATCCCCTTTCACTGTAATTCCAGATCAACTTTTCACATTGTTTTCTTTAAAAGTAAATCTAAAAGTATGATTTAAATAAAATTCAGTTCTTGGACAGCATAGGAATATATGTGAACATAGGAGAAGGAGATATTACTTGCAAAACTGGCAGCCTAAACATGTTACAGTTTAAACAAAACATCCATATTCTAACTCTGCATCTCTTCAGAAGTTTCTAGGTCCTTTTGTGTTCAGCAGCTCAATATTTTCTCTTAATGTCAGTAGACTTCTATTACATAAAGTTTCTCTTAAACTTGAGTAATTGAAAAGTTTTTATACTTTTCAGATCTTTGTCAGGTAACTGTCATCACCTTCTGTCACATGGATAGTTACCTTCTGGGATAACTTGGTTGCCAAGGCAACTTCCCATGGAGAAGAGTGGTACTCATTAGGGTTGTGTTGTGTCAGGCAATTATATTTTCAGTGGTATATCACTGAAGTCAATGACCTCTTACTGTTTACCTTGTGAAAACTGCAATCAGAGATAGTATAAAACTCAAAAGAAGGTAAAGTTAGTAAATAAAAAAAGACTCAGACTTATATGCTTGATCTTCAACTGTATAAATAACTTTATATACAGCCTTTATCTTGTGCATAAGGATTATGTGCACAATGGAGAAAAAACAAGTTTTTTTAATTTTTTTCAGCATGAACTTAAAATACATACAGTCATAGTTATATAAGCTCTCAGGTTTTATCCTAGAAAAGAAGTCAGATGCTATTTATATAATTATGACAAGGTGTATGTACTCTTGATCCTCTTTTGTTGATCATCCAGCTCCAGTTTGTTAGTTGTTCCTATTTATTTTTCAATTTCTTATTGAAAGGCAAGAGTTCCCAAATTCCCAATGAAAGCAGACTAAGAAGTTCTGATTTTGAGCTGGACCACAACCTTGCACAGAACAGTATGCCCATTCATATCCCTGTCTGTGATCTGCGATTACATGTCTTCACCTCCCCCCATCATGTTTGTTTTTCTCTTGACAAGGATTTAAAAAGAAAAGGTTAACTTCCTTCCTCCTTCAAATAAAATCTTTTTTATACCTCTGCCAGCCCTTTACTTCTCCTAACTGTCATTTTATCTGTATCACTTTAATACATCTCATCTGCTTAGCTCTGTCTTTATTTTCACATTCTTTCTTTGCCTTGCTCAAAGACTCAATCTTGGCACTTTCTGTATGTCTTACCTAAATTCTGTGGCATAGTAGAGCAGTTTGGGGACCATGAGAGGTGCTACCACTTTGAAGTAAATGAACACCATCCCCCATAGCAAACTCCTGGCCAAGCTGTCAACTCATGGCTTGGACAAGTGCACTTTGTGCTGGGTTAGGAACCAGCTGGAGGGCTGAGCCTAGAGAGTGGTGGTGAAAGGTGCCACATCCATCTGACAGCCAGTCACTAGTGGTGTCCCCTAGGGATCAGTGTTGGGCCCCATCCTGTTCAATATTTTAATTTATCATCTGGACAAGGGGATTGAGTCCATCATCAATAAATTTGCAGATGACACCAAGCTGGGGGCAGATGTTGATCTGTTAGAGAGTAGGAGAGCTCTGCAGAGGGACCTTGACAGGCTGGACAGATGGGCAGAGTCCAACGACAAGAGATTTAACACATCTGAGTGCCCAGTTCTACACATTGGCCACAGCAACCCCATGCAGTGCTACAGGCTGGGGTCAGAGTGGCTGGAGAGCAGCCATGCAGAAAGGGACCTGGGGGGACTGATTGACAGCTGGCTGAATATGAGCCAGCAGTGTGCCCAGGTGGCCATGAAAGCCAATGGCATCCTAGCCTGCATCAGGAATAGTGTGGCCAGCAGGAGCAGGGAGGTCATTCTGCCCCTGGACTTCAGCACTGGTTAGGCCACACCTTGAGTCCTGTGTCCAGTTCCGGGCTCCTCAATTTAAGAAGGACATTGAGACTCTTGAGTGTGTCCAGAGAAGGGCAATGAGGCTAGTGAGAGGCCTTGAGCACAGTCCCTGTGAGGAGAGGCTGAAGGAGCTGGGGTTGTTTAGCCTGGAGAAGAGGAGGCTTAGGGGAGACCTTATTGCTGTCTACAACTACCTGAAGGGAGGTTGTAGCCAGGTGGGGGTTGGTCTCTTCTCCCAGGCACCCAGTACCAGAACAAGAGGACACAGTCTCAAGCTGCACAAGGGTAGGTTTAGGTTGGATGTTAGGAAGACGTTCTTCACAGAAAGAGTGGTTGTCCATTGGAATGGGCTGCCCAGGGAGGTGGTGTTTAGGAAGAGACTGGATGGGGTGCTTGGTGCCATGGTTTAGTTGATTAGATAGTGTTGGGTGATAGGTTGGACTTGATTATCTCAGAAGTCTCTTCCAACCTGGTTAATTCTGTATTCTAATACACACTGAAATACTAGCAATTATAAAATTGCAAATGGTTGCTTGCATGAGAGGCTTAAACAGACTCCATGTGAAAGTCAAGTTATCAGCAAGTACAAATTCATGCTTTTGAATGGGTTTGCATATTACTTACCAGTATGTAGGAATTTCTGGGTTTGGAAGTCTTTTAAAGCTTCTGGAACTCTGAGGTTCCTTATCTGTGACCTTCCTACCTGTGGGTGTACTGTGAACAATGGAGGTGGGGTTGAGTTTGAGATATAAATGCAAACATACAGATGTCTGATTTTAAGCTTGTGTGTCTTGCTGTGTTGGGCGTCTAAGCTTCCATGATAGCTGATGGAAATAAACTCAGAGGAGCCTAGAGACCAATAAGTTATGCTTTAGAATTAGGTGGTTGTAATGGGTTGGGGCAGACCCCCCCTTCCCACCACACGCAGAAATAACGACTCAGACAAACAGATTGCAAAAGTGATGGAAGGTTTAAGTAGAGAACAGTGAGTGCGTGCAAAGAACTAGAAACACAGTGACAAGAAGAACCCAAAAACAGACCCAGAAAGATCCCATCCCCACCTGAGGGTGCATCCAAAACCCCCAGGGCTCCTCCTTCCCCACCCCCCCTTCCCACTGCTAGGCTAGTCTCAGCTGGCCAGATCTGAGACTGCCCATCCCCCCATGGCCTTGGGCGTAACCAGGCCCATGGCCGGGGGATCTCTCCCCCAGTTACCGGGTGGCGAAGAGGAAGGAAAGAGGAAGTGCCAGACCCCGCCGTAAAACTTAAGGTGGTGCAAGGGATCATGGTAGGAAAGAACCTAACTTCCTGTGTCCACCCACTGGGCTGGACTTCTGGACACAGGAAACACCCCTGTAGCAGAGGGCACCCAGCCCAAACTACAACACTGGTTAGCCTAATCCCTTTTCCAGGCTACACTGAACATCATGACTGCATCTTCATTATCTGAGTAACTTAAGTAAACATCCTTGTAGACCATTAAATTTAGAAATCTTAAGCTTAGAATGGAAGCTCTCTGACTTTCTGCAAAAGTAAGTTAAAATTACTGTAATTATATTCAAAAGGACTTTTATCACATGAAATTCTAGTCAACTAGGTCAGCTGTTTTTGATATATGTGTGTATTGCAAATGTGTTTGCATGTTGCCAATTTTGGTACATTTTTCTTCAGTAGCTTTCATTGTCATCCGAGAGTATTGAATCTGGAAAATACGGAAAAATGTGTGTAGCTGTGCTATTTTATGAGGAGGTATTTGGACGTGCAAAAAAAAGCATAGAAAATCAAAACTTAGTGATATGCATAAGGAAGCCTGTAGGTTTTTCTGTGTTCAAGTTCTTAAGTTCCAGTACTGTTGAAACAGATGCTAAATTTTCTGTGGCTAAATGGAATTTGATTGTGAATGCAGAGAGGATAAGATAAAATACTTTCTCTTATGCTTAACTTAGAGAATGTGAGTAATCTCATTAATGTAAATAGAACAACTCATGAATTTTGTTAACTATGCACGTACTCTAAAGTGCTTCATTGATCAAGATCTTGATGCATGACTCTATAGGATAACAGAATGTTAGATACACTCTAGAAAAAAGTTTCTTTTGTTTCTTTTCTACTTTGAAATAGCCAATCTTTCTAGAAGGCAGCTTTATTAAAATCAATACTATTCTTGAAGACCAAAGTATGAAAGAGAATCTTGTTGCTATAGAAGAAAGGGAAATTGCTTTTCTCACATGCTTAAGCTCTTTAATTTTATACAATTTCCAGATTCTGTACACATCAGACTTTCATAAAACCTTCCTGTAATTCCAAAGGCACTATATCTAGTTCTCACATATTCTCTTAGTCTCTGAATTATGGTTATATTTGTAAAATTCTTGATAATGCCTAATAAGAGGACAAGAGCCAGTGGGCACATGGAGCTCTGAACTAAAGACAACACTTTTTTTTCTGTGAAAATCAAAAACTACTGTCATAAGTTGCCCAGTTTATGGGTTTTCTGTCCTTTGAGATCTTCAGATGTAACCAAAGACTAGACAACCCAGTCTAGGTGACCCTGCTTTAACAGGTGATCAGTCTGGATGATTTTGGACGTTCTCAGGAGGTCCTTTCCAACTTAAAAGATTCTGTGATTTGTGTTAGACATGATTTAAATGAGTATGTAGTAAGAATAGCTGCTTCACATCTATTTTCCATATTGCCTGTTTCCCTCCAACACAGAAGTGAGGGAAAAGTAACACAAAAAACTTCTGGGTTGAGATAAAAAGTTTTACTGAGCAAATGAGATACTACTACTAATACAATGCACATTTACCTTAGCCTATTTGCAGAAAAAGAGCAGCAAAATGCAGAAAGCAGCATCATAATGCAGAAAACCAGCAAGTTAACCAGCTCCTACCTGTCCCACTGCCATCCCTGTGGTAAAGAGGCAACACCCAGAACCCAAAAGCAGCAACCAGAATGGGAAGCACCCCATGTTACAATCTGAACTTCAAGCCCCATGATACTTTGCTCCAGCCAGCACTTTCATTTTGAAGCTGGCCTGAGGCTGAATGGTTTTGAATAACACCAGACTTAAACTCAACCCATGACACATAAGCAGATTGGCATGTCAGGAACTGAGAATTTATCGCATGCTTTTCAAGTAGGAGTTTTCTTGAAAGTGATTGGAAAATGTGTCCATGTTGGCCTCTTAAGACATCTAAATGAAGCCACTGCTAACATATATTCCTGCCTTTGCTTCCATATATGTCATTGTCATTACACCTTCCCTGCTTTCCTGAACTGCAATGAACTGAATTTTCTAGAATGGCAACGGTGAATGTCTAATGAGTGAGGATTAGAGCTTTCCTGGCATGTCAAACTCTCCATCTTCACTGTGATTTCACTGTTGCTTAAGGATGATAGAACTTTTCTCTATCTGGCTCCTTACATGACTATGTGACACTTTATGTTGGCATAAATTAAAGTATATAATTACATGCAAGGCAGTGAGCTAGGTTTAACCTACCTTTTCAGCAGCAGCCCATGCTTACATTGTCCTGAAGCAACTGCGGAATTCTATGGTGTGAATCCATGCTACCTTTGTACACGGATTACTTTCCTCCCCTCCTCCCCTAGGAATTCTTCGTACATGGAGGGGATTTTCCATAGCTGTATTTCCTCTTCATGTGACGATGTAAGCAAAACCATTTAGGCCATCTGGCTTGTACTATAAGCATAACAACTAATTGTCAGAGCAAAGATGCCTATGTAGAGATGAAGTATTATCAATTGGTATTCAAATACACGATGTTTTATTGAGTTCAATGTGGCATTAAATGACTTCCCATTACATAGCAAATAAATTATTACATATGTTCCTTAGACTCATCATCTGGTACTACTTGAAAGTTTATTTTCCTGTTTCTCTAAAAGAAGTTAATGGTTCCTCAATGAGCACTACTTATGTTAAAGGGCAGCAGTTTGTAGATTAATTGATTTTATGCACTGGATGTTTTGTTAATGAATGGCATAGATAAAGGGATAAGTATACTTGGCTCAAGAAAAATGTTAAAATCTTGTTCAAAAAGATTTGTATAGTTTTGCTTTACTGGTGTGCTGTATTGTTACCCCAGATGTTGAGTAAAGTAGGCAAGGTTAGTTAGCTATGTCAGACTCTAGTCTCTTTTGACTCGTTTCAGCTGCTGTTTGGTGCAGAGCTGTTCTCTGAAAGTGGTATTCCACTGTTGCTGTTGATTGAATAGGTATTCTCTCAGTTTACTTAGACATAACTTAGTTACTCTGAATGATCACCTTCCAAACTATCACTACCTCATATGACACTATCAGAATTTAATTCTCTTATGTTCGTAGTCTGAGTCACACAGATTTACATAAAGCAAATGCTTTAAATATGTAATATCAATGTTTCCAAAAAGTAGGTCATTCTCCACATAGAGTATTGTTAAATGTTGTAACCTGCTTTCAGTTCAGTTATTCCTGGTTTATGTCAATGAAATTCTTCCAGTGTCTAACATGCTGTTTCACTTCAGTTATTAAATTTTATTTTACAACTGCCAATACAAGAATCTAAAACTAGCATGGGTAAGTAGAAGAGACTTCCTAATTTTAGCTAAACACAATGGAAATTCTGTAAGCCAAATGACAGCTTGTTTTAGTTGATATAGATTTATTGGCCGGAAATATGATAAAATATGAATATGATTTATTAAATATAAAAATTGTTTTCCCGAGCCAGTTTGATTCATGTTCTTTTGCCTGGTCAATGAGAGGTTGATTATGCATGATAGAAGGCTGATAAACAGTAGAATGACAATCTAGAACAATCAGAACTTGGAATACAGAGAAACAGACTAGAATCTCCCTATGTGCGCGAAACCAAACAGCAATGCTGCCTCGGGTGGCATAGAGAGACCGCCGCGAGTTCACAATGGAGCTAACCAACAGCTAACAAACCTTTATTAGAATAAACCTTTATTAGAATAAACCAAACCAGGTTGGAAGAGACCTTCAAGATCATCGCGTCCAACCCATCAACCAATCCAACCCACCCAAACAGCTAACCCATGGCACCAAGTACCCCATCAAGTCTCCTCCTAAACACCTTCAATGACGGCGACTCCACCACCTCCCCGGGCAGCCCATTCCAATGGGCAGTCACTCTTTCTGTATAGAACTTCTTCCTAACATCTAACCTGAACCTCCCCTGGCGCAGCCTGAGACTGTGTCCTCTTGTTCTGGTACTGGGTGCCTGGGAGAAGAGACCATCATCTGCCTGTCTACAACCTCCCTTCAGGTAGTTGTAAAGAGTGATAAGGTCACCCCTGAGTCTCCTCTTCTCCAGGCTGAGCAACCCCAGCTCCCTCAGTCTTTCCTCATAGGGCTTGTGTTCCAAATCCCTCACCAACTTTGTTGCTCTTCTCTGGACTCGTTCCAGCAAGTCAACATTGTTCCTAAACTGAGGGGCCCAGAACTGGACACAGTACTCGAGGTGTGGCCCAACCAGTGCAGTGTACAAGGGCAGAATGACCTCCCTGCTCCTGCTGGCCACACTGTTCCTGATGCAGGCCAGGATGCCATTGGCCCTCTTGACTGCCTGGGCACACTGCAGGCTCATGTTCATCCTACCATCAACCAGTACCCCCAGGTCCCTCTCTGCCTGGCTGCTCTCCAGACACTCTGACCCCAGCCTGTAGCACTGCATGGGGTTGTTGTGGCCAATGTGCAGAACCCGGCACTTGGATGTGTTAAATCTCATGCCGTTGGATTCTGCCCATCTGTGCAGCCTGTCGAGGTCCCTCTGCAGAGCCTCTCTACCCTCCAGCAGATCAACTCCTGCCCCCTGCTTGGTGCCATCAGCAAATTTACTGATGATGGACTCAATGCCCTCATCCAGATCATCAATAAAGATGTTAAAGAGCATAGGGCCCAGCACTGATCCTTGGGGCACACCACTAGTGACTGGCCGCCAGCTGGATGTGGCACCATTCACCACCACTCTCTAGGCTCGGCCATCCAGCCAGTTCCTAACCCATCGCAGTGTGCTCCCGTCCAAGCCATGGGCTGACAGCTTGGCCAGCAGTTTGCTATGGGGGACAGTGTCAAAGGCCTTGCTGAGGTCCAGGTAGACTACATCCACAGGCCTCCCCACATCCACCAGGTGGGTCACCTGATCTTAGAAGGAGATCAGGTTGGTCAGGCAGGACCTGCCCTTCCTAAATCCATGCTGGCTAGGCCTGATCCCTTGGCCATCCTCTAAGTGCTGTGTTATTGCACTCACGATGACCCATTCCATGATCTTGCCTGGCACTGAGGTCAGGCTGACAGGCCTATAATTCCCTGGCTCATCCAGCCAGCCCTTCTTATGGATGGGCACCACGTTGGCCAGCTTCCAGTCCTCTGGGACCTCTCCAGTGAGCCAGGACTGGTGGAAAATGATGGAGAGTGGCTTGGCCAGCTCGTCTGCCAGCTCTCTCAGCACCCTAGGATGGATCCCATCTGGTCCCATGGACTTGTGTGGATCCAAGCAGCTGAGGAGAGTTCCAACCACCTCCTCATGGAACATAGGGAAACTGTGCTGCTCCCTGGCTCCTTCTGCCAGCTCTGCAGGCCAGCTGTTAGGAAGACGTTCTGTCCTTCTAGTAAAAATTGAGGCAAAGAAGGTGTTAAGTATCTCTGCCTTTTCCTCATCCTTTGTTACAATGTTCCCCTCCATGTCCACCAAGGAGTGGAGGTTGTCCTTTCCCTTCCTCTTGCTATTAATGTATTTATAGAAGGACTTTTTGTTGTCCTTCACAGTAGAGGCCAGTTTAAGCTCCAAGTGTGCTTTTGCCTCCCTAATTTTCTTCCTACAAGACCTAGCAACATCCTTAAACATTCTGTGGGTTGCCTCCCCTCTCTTCCAAAGGTGATACACAAGCTATAAACCTCAGAAACAATCACGTAAAACAGCATAATTTACGAACCACTGGGCTGCTAACTACCAAAACCTTTACTGAATGAAGAGATGTTTTGAGTTTGTAGTTATAGTCCAAAGGGCAGCATCCAAAAAATTACAGCAGGCTGCTGTAGTGGGGGCCCAACTCAAGCACGATCCTGCTAAAACAAAAGAAGCTAATTGCCTTGAAGATAGCAGCAAGTAGGGTGCTTGTTGCTGCCTTGAATCCCATTAAGAGAGAGATAAGAGAAATGATGAGCATGCGAGGAATGAGTGTGACGAGCAATAAGCATTTGAGGTCTTCCCCTATAAATACCCTTTGTGAAATCTGAACGGCCCAATGGCACATTAGCCATTCAAATCCCGCTAATCAATTCAAAATGTTTATGTGGCGAGTAAACTGCACACGCCTTCCCTCATGGCGTCTGACATGTGCAGTTGCCTCTCTAGAACAAGAGGCTTGGGGTTCGCCTGTCTATTCGCCTATTAGGCTCCTCGACCTCAATCCAGACCCTGCAACAGAGAGGGAGGAGAGAGGGGCAGTGGCTCAAAACAGATTTAGCTGTCTTGTTAATGCCTCTTTTTGGACACAGCTGTAGTAAAATATTAGTTTCTCTTCAGGGCATTTGTTCATTGCTGTTGATGAAAAGTACCTTTGATGCATGAAGAAACACAGATCCAAGCAATTAAGTTGTTTAGTATTTTAAAGCTGGAATTTACTTGGTTCTATTTTCTCAAGCTCCCACTGTTAATTATGCTGATTTTTGTTTTCATGTAAGTGAATAGTGACAACTCAACCAGAACTATCATTTGAATAGTTGTTTGGTTTTTTTATCCTGTTGTCATACATTTCTCAAGTTTTGTTGACAATGATAAAATAATGCTAACATGTTGTACAGATCTCTGATTACTTGTTTCAAATTTATTAAAACATCCACAGCTAACACAGAGTTGGTAGAGTTTACCTTAATGTAAGAATGCATATTTCCCACTTTGAACAGTAAAAATAGAGTCAGATCAGAAATGTTTATAATAAATGTAAGAAGATAGCTGAATAAAAATGCAAGCATTTTGTTACTTCTGCAAATCAATACAAAATTGGCAGTAATATGAATATATGGTTCATATTATTGTGCATAATAAATTTTTGAATAGCAAAACTACATACAGGTAAGAAACAAAATAAATTGCCATAAAATAGACTTGAAATTCAGCAATCTGAAGTTGATACTGCTTTACAGCACAGGGCAACCTCTCTACCATATGATGCATGACAGTCTTGTGTTTTGCTCTGCCACTTTGTGGCCCTTGACTGTCTATTTTGAGAGCTATTTTGCCCTTTCTTCCAATCTCACAGGGATTTTTGGACCCTTTTTTACTTTTCTATCTCCATCCTAGTTATGGGTGATCTGAAGCTTTCCTCTAACTTCACTGTCAGCTTATGCTAATGATTTGCATATTTACTTTTTTGTGTGTGTGACCTGACTCCCTTAGTTAAGCTGTGCATTTCAGAGTGTCAGTATGACAGTTACTCCTTAACAGCTGATGACGATTTGTGATACCAAGCATTCCTTTTTCTCTCCCATAAGCTCTTGGTTCTCTCATTTTGTAACTTTTTGTAGTAGATCCAGCGTAGAATTTTTGTGTTCAGCGTATCTTTCTATTACATTTTCCAGATCATCTCTATTATACTTTCCTCTCAAAGAATTCCAAAAGCCCAATTCTTATTCTTGTTAAATTTTTTTGGTGTGATACGAATAATATGAATCTCTTTGAATCAAATGGAATATGTAATTTGCTGCTTCTGTCATTACTCTCATCTTCTGTCATTCAATTCTTTAATTTTCATGCCTTTTTTCTCTGTAAGTGTTCTTGTGGTTAGCCCAATTTAATGTTTTTATCCCTCCCAGCAGTAGTTCAGGAATTATGATGAAAAAAATCTAAGTATTTCAAAGTTTATGTAAATCTGTGCCAAATTCTGTCTGTTCCGTGCTTAATTTGAGTTGGTATTTTTGTAGTGTGAAACTAAAATAATGCTACAGATTCTGCAGTAGGTAGGTGAATGTGAAGACTTTCTAAATTGATGCCGAACATGGCATCAGTTATGACTGAGTGGTTTTCAAATTAAGTCAAATATTAGCTGTCCTCTGGACTGTGATTAATTTGTTGTAATCATTATTTGATTAAATATAGAAAGCAGTTATTACTAATAATGCCTACACATTTTGAAATAATGAATTAATCTGACACTGATTTTTTTTTTTTTTAATAATTTTGCCTAGTCTAGTCACTATTTGAAAAATATGACATGAAATAGCATAATTTCTATGTTCAACATTTTTTGCTACACCCTAATCCATTTCCACTATGTATTTAATACATCAGTTTAAAAGCTTGCATACAGGAGTCAGTGGGTAAGATTCATTTCAGGTAACTCAGTTGTCCTCAACAATATTCCATATGCTAAAAAGCTGAAAATCAAAATAAATCTCTTGGTGCATTCACTCAAGACAACATATAATGTCTGTATCTCAACTTGAGCTTCATTACTGTGCCATGATGCTTTCATGATTTTGAAAGCAATGAAAAAGTTTAGAGACAATGACTCCATATGTGCTGTATAAGTTTTTGATAGCCACATGGAAATACTTCAGCTAAATTCTGGGACTGTATTTTTCCACAGTAGAGAGAGGAAAATATGAAATTCTGTATTTTTAGGAAAATTGGCTGAAAGAAAGAATTGTGTTCTTCATATAAGCTTTCTCAGTTAATTTTAATCATGGTATTTGAAAAATACTGAGTTCATGCAATCAGATAGAAGTTGAATTGTGTGATGCCAACTGCAGAAGTTTTTAATGCATGTATGCTGACAGAGGTTATCAAGAATGCCTTTGGGAACTTCATTTGAAGGTAGGTTATAAAATTAATAAATGGGGGGTGGGTGTGTGTGTGTGTTTAAAATGTGCGTTTACTTGAATATCCCAAAGCTAGTGATTTGTGACGTTAAACAATACCTGTTGCTCCAGTATTTACAGAGTGCTATACACTGAATTTATCTACTATGATGTTGAATGGTTGAATATTATTACACTAAGAATTTTTCTCACTTTGTTCCCCTCTCAGGTAGTAGTAGAGAGCAGTAAGTTCTCCTCTCAGCTCCTTTTCTTTATGCTGAACAGCCCCATTTCCCTCAGCCTCTCCTCACAGGACTTGTTCTCTATACCCTTCACCAGCTTCATTCCCTTTGTTTGGATCTGCTTCAGCACTTCAATGTCTTTCTTGTAAGGGGCTTAAAACTGAACCCAGTATTTGAGGTGCAGCCTCACCAGTCCAAGTACAGGGGCATGATCACTTCCCTAGTCCTGCTGACTGCACTATTTCTAATGCAAGCCAGGGTGCTGTTGGCTTTCTTGGCCACCTGAGTACACTGCTAGCTTGTTTTTAGCCAGCTGTCAACCAACACCCCCAGGTTCTTTTTTGCCAGGAAGCTTTTTAGCCACTCTGCCCCAAGTATGTAGTGCTGCATGGGATGGTTGTGACCCAAGTGCAGGGCCTCTTACTTGGCCTCATTGAACTTCATACAATTAGCCTCAAAGTGTCGACCCAGCCTGTCCAGGTACCTCTGTAAGTCCTTCCTACCTTCAAGTAGATCAGTACTCTCCTGCCTAGCTTTGTGTTATCTGTAAGCTTACTGAGGGTGTCTTCAATACGTTCATTCAGATAATTGACAAAGATACTAAAGAGAACTGGCTCCAGTAACTGAGGCCTGGGGAACAGCACTCAGGACTGGCTTACAAATGGAGTTAACACTGCTACTTTTTGGGCCCAGCCTTCCAGTCTTTTTCTTTTTTAATTCAGTGAAGAGTGTGCCTTTCCAGTCCACGAACAATCAATTTCTCCAGGAAAATGTGGGGGAAATGGTGTCAAAGGCTTCGTTGAGTCTAGGTAAACAACATTTGCACAGCCTTTCCTTTGTCTTAAGTGGGTCACCTTGTTGTAGAATGACATCAGGTTAGTCAAGCAAGACCTGGCTTTCATAAACCTGTGCTAACTATGCTGTAAATATTTCAGTTTGTGACTTAGTAATTTTTTCCTGTATAGTTCCAAAAATTGCCCTGTTATTTTCCATATATTGAAATAAGTTACAAATTCCATGTGCATTTATAAAATACAAATGCATCTTGTCAAACAAGCATACAGGTAGTTATGCTTCATTTTTGCAAACTTATCCATTTGGTGAGACAAGCATATTTATAAATGCTGTCATCCTTATTCCATGTGTTTCAGTTCATTTTCCATAAGAATTTGCACTGGAAAGATGTGATATTGGCGCTTTTAAATGTAAATGTAGTTGCATCCACTAAGGCAATTGCAGTAGTGGTATTTTTAAGGGCAGCATACATTGCTGAAACTGATTGATTGTGTTAATTTAATCAAACTGTCAAAGCAATCCTTCTTACAACATTCTTCTTCATAAACCCATTAAGAATTTGAACTTGTAAGCCTTTTATGCCTTTCCCTTAGCAGAAGGTAAGCTTAGATCACAGTTAAAAGGAATAGGATTTAGAAATGAGAATATTCAGAAAGATTTCACTGGCAAGCTGATAAGTAGGTGTGAGAATTGAACAGGAAAACCTGTATCATGCCAGCTACTTATCCACAGGAATTAAAATATAGTTCATAAACTTACAGCTCATACTTGAAAAGAACAAAAATATGTATTTTCTAGACTTTTAAAGATAACACTTCAATTAAACATACCTTTTGTGGATAGGCTGTTAGCAGTGATTCATGCAAAGTCCACGTTATCTTCCTGTTTGGTGATCTTTCAACCTGCCTATAGAGTCATGTCTAAAAATAGAGGTTCATTAGACAAAGTTAATTTCTAATTGGTGTGAGGTAGTTTTTTTCTTTTCCTTAGTGATTGAAATGGTATAAGAATTTGAGAAAACACAATTATAATCTGGAATGAACTATAAAATATATATATATAAAAAACATTAAGCTATTTCTGTTTAAAGATTAATCAAAGCTACCTCTGAGTATTTGAAAATACCTTATTTATTGTGTTTCTTTTTCAAGTCTGGTATAATCTTTAATTAGATTTTTTGTTTTTTAATTAAAACTCAGTCATCTGTAAGTAGCTTTATTTTTAATTGAAAAAGTCTGCTCTGGACTGAGGATTTCAGTGGAGGGGGTAAAATAAGAGATAAAAGAAGAAAGCATGTCTTAAGTGTTAATAATAAGTGATAATAAAGATGGAAAAAGATGGGGGTTTAAGTCTTTTTTTAACAAACTCCATGTAATGGAAGGTTGTCTTTTGTTCTGCAAGCCACTGTGTCTTTTCATATCCACGTCATGGTTGGAATGTTTCATGTTACATTTTAGGATATAAAATTTTACCAAGGAATACAAAGTAGACATGCAAAATTAGGCAGCACTTTTTCCTTCACAGTAAAGTACAGTATTGATAAGGGAAGCTCTCTGCTGATTTGCACATTCAGATAGGATAAAATATTTATTTGCTAGACATCAATACCTGCGTTTTCCATGTACCTATTCCTTGTGTTAAAAAAAATTTCTCTGAAATGTGTCGTCCTTTGATTTTCAAATATACTTTTTCCTGCTCTTCTTTCCATTTACATTTTATTCCAGTTCTTAGTAATGTAACCCAGTAGGGAAGGTTAACTTCTTTATTTGATCTGCAAATATATATATGGAGAGCTGACCTCTTCATGCAATCTGGTTGATTTGCTGACAAATAAATGGGTAAAGTGAAGTGTCAAGAAGAAAATGGATAGAATGGATATACCTGATTTCTGTATAGGCAAATTGTGTAATTGTTTCCCAGTTAAACTAATAAAAACTTTTTTTAATGGGATTATGATAGGTAGATTCTTTTTGTGTGAGTAAACTCTTACTGAAAATACAAATGGTTTGCTTCAGTTGTTAGTATTATTAGCAGAGACAAGGCTTACTTTTTGTCTTGAATACCTCCTTTTTCTGCTCTCAGGTAAACATCAGATTTGACTTCCAGTGTTTCCATTAATACAAATTTTCATTATTTATATCTTATTTAGGTCCACCTTCTTGTGTTATCATAAATATTGTACTCTTCACAAAACATTAATATCAGTGGTGTATGGGTTTACATGCCAGGAGTATATGTATTTGGAAATAAATATTTAAGTTTAAACATGAAAGCTTTTCACTATGGACAAAGTATTTCTATTATTTAGCAGAAAAACTTACTTCAGCAGGGGAGCAAGGGAGGGAACAAGGAGAATAAAATGAAAGACAAATTAGTTGTATTTAACATTTCTAAATACAACAGTTGTGTGAGCACACTTTGATCCCTTAAAGCACTGATCATAAAATCAAGGGAAACTTAAGGAAATTCTTTTATCTTTCTGAGTCATTTAAAACCATTTAAAATTCGTTTATCTTCCAGTTTGTTCTTTTATGTAAGACCTGGATATCACATTATTAGATTTTCCATCATATTGCTAAGTCTAGGCCATTAACAGAAAATTATGCAGAGTAATGTGGGACGTGTCTTTATTGTAGTGAATTTTAATGTCCACAAAGAACTTTGTAATGAGGAATTTAGCAATTACTCATTTCAGTATTAACATGTATTATATAGAGAGTATCTGTTATCTTTTGAATGTGTCAGAATTTATATTTTTATGATTTAAGCTACTTTATGTGTTTTACTACCTTAGCTTAGCTTTTTTTGCTTTAATCAACATATTGCTATAAATGTTTTGGTTTGATTTGTTTTGTTTTTAAATCTTAATGTTGTCTCCAAAAATTCTATTAGTATCTGTAAAAAAGTAAACTTTATGGAGTTAAATCTTCTTAAAATGTTTTAATCACCAATTTGGGTTTGGGGTTTTGTTTGTGTGTGGGTTGTTTTGTTTTGTTTTTTCTTTTTGCTTTTATTCTGCTTCAATGCTTTCAGAAATACAAAGAAATCATGATTCGGAAAACTCTTTGTACTTAGAGTTCTTGGAAGTATAAAGTTGAGCACATGTGGAGTATGCATAGCTGTGCTAAAACACACGCTGTGAACTACAAGCTTAACCCGATGCTTCATCTTGAAACTGGTGCCCAGGAGTTCATTAGTGTTATATACAACCAGAGTGTTAACAACTTTGAGAGGTCTTGAGCTCATCAAATGTGTGTCGTCTTGCAGTCTCCCTTTGTTGCAGCCTAGTTCCATTGAATAATGCTTTTTTACTGAAACAAGTGTGAGCTACGAATGCTTCTCCTTTCAATGAGGGATTTGGACAGTGGTATCTCAGATACCATTCATTTCCTTCCTTTTGTCCATGGCTATGAGTAGGATCCTGATCTAATTTATCTTTCTTGTTTATTAGATACAATGAAGCTTAAGCAAGTCATAGGGAACTGGGTGGTTCTGTGTTGAGCTCTTTTGAGGGAAAACAAGGCATGGCTGTCTGGTCTCTTTAGAAGCAAAAATTTGTGGCTCCTTTCCAGATGTCATGTGATTCAATTTCACTGCCTACATATACTAATAACTATTTGTTGGGATATAATTAGTAGAATAGAATAGAAAAGGAAATTTCAGTTGGAAGGGACCTACAATGATCACGTGGTCCAACTGCTGACCACTACAGGGCTGGCCAAGTTATGCTAAATTTTTATGGCTCATGTATACTAAAAAAAAGTGCCTCTTACTGATTTCCGCTGGCAGCTTCTCCTTCTTACATTACTGGAAAGGTATGTCACCAAAATGGTATACAAAAGTGTAGCATGATTGCAGATGCAGTTTCAGCTATATACTTCCTCTGGGGAAGATGTTTGGTAGAGTTCTATCAGGAGTTTTGATGTTTTTGTAATCATGACTGAGTGGTGCAGGAGACAATATTTAAAACATTCCTGCTGGAAAACTTGCTGTTTATATCACTGCATTGTAGTAGCTCCTCAAAAAAACATCATCAGTTGAGTCACTCAGTAAGTTTTAATGTATTTGAGTATGCTGAAATGTTCTCAAAAGAGTGTTCAGAAGATACACACACCCTGCCCCTCCCACATCAGCACCTTATTCCTGAAAATAGGCACAAAGGTTGTTCCCTGCTTTTGCATGCAGGAGTTGATGCTGACATACTTCACAGCAGAGATTTCACTGTGTTCCTGTTTGCTCTAAAATGGGACTGTAGAGTGTACTGCACTATTGAAATACCTGCTTCTGGTCAAATAACACAGCAGCATTTCAATCTAGAGCAACACCCTGTCTCTTCATCCTCAGTGGAACAGCACAGGAATCTAAATAAGTTCATATGCAAGGAAACTTGTATTTTTAATATAAAAATTTTAATTGAAGGGGAAAGTCAGAATATTTTATTGAATGTAAAGAATCAGAAGCATAAACACATTGGTTTTGAAATTATGAAGTATAACACTGTTTTATAGCTGATCTGAAAGTGGAGTTTGTCCACTTGTTGAAATACAAATATATTCATAAATACACTGGAGCTAGAAATGTGCACTTCTGTTTGGTCGTCCTGCTAGAGCACAGTTTACTTTCATTGCAGAGTGTTGATAATGAATTTCAAATTACAAAAGTAAAAGCAAAGAACACCTGGGAAACAGTCCTAAGACAAATACTAAATTATGAATGGCAATTCAGTTTCCTGTATGAGTTGTGTCAACTTGTCTGTCATGTCAACTTTATTTTTTATATGGCAGCCTATATTCTGGAGGTATACTAGTAGAGTTTCTTATATGGATAAACCCCTTGTTTTGACTAAATCAATGTGCACAAGAGTAAACAGCGTAGGGAGGAGACAGCCTGAGCTACCCAAACGTTCCCCTTTGAATATCAACCCGTTTTTGATCTGGATCTCTTATTTTCTTCTCTCTCTTAAAATAAGCATGAACAAGTCTGTTCTTCAGTCTTTGCATCAGCAAAAGTTAAGAAAGTTTAAGGAGAGCTGTGTGTTAATAGATGAGACATTCTGTATTGAAGTTCTGAATATTCTTTAGCAGAATAATTTTTCCACTCGTCCCTTTCTTCTGACAAATATAACACAACTGTTGCCAGTTAAGTCTATTAATTGCATCCTTTATATCAACTTCCAGCTCTTTCTATTAAACTGTGATATGCTCTATTTAGTATATTATTCTGTAGATACGTTTCTTAGCATTTGCATTCAACAGATACTTATTTTTGTCATGCCTGCATTCCACTGCGAGAGTGCGGGTGTGTGAAAGAATGTGTTGAGCAATGTCAGATGAAGCTCATTGCTATTCTAACAGCATGACTTCGCTCCTTTAGGAGGGCATTCAATCCTTGGCATTCATTTCCCTCACACTGATGTGATAACAGAATAAAGGAGCTTTACAGCTGATTGAAGTCAAGTAGTAGGGCCATTGTAAAGGCTCACAAGAAGATTACTGATGAATACCATTACTGCTGGAGGTTGGACTAGCAATTGTGCATGTCCATGCTTTTCTACAGAGAGTGAATAATGAAAGAAAGCTTGTGTTAATAATTATATGCTTTTATTTTCTAGAGGAAAGATGGTGATGTCCATTTGACTTCAGTGTACTGAGAATTATGACAAATATTTACCAAGTTCTGGAAAATAGTAATTTTTATGTGATAATTGGAGCTGTGACTGTATTATTTCTCTATTGTGAATAATATCAGAATAAAGAAAATTTGGCATAGTACTCTGTTTTAGTTGGAGTCAAACCCTGTTTGGCCACTCCAGGCATTAATGGAAATTCACAGTTTTCCCCATCTTTTGCACTGTAACATTCTTTTTCTTCTGACAAGAGACAGATTGAAGGCTTTGAATTTATTGCAATATATTGCTTGTAAAAGAAGCAGATGGCTGAGACAGAATTGCAGGCTCTTCCGTGGTTTAGTTTGGCTGAATGTTTCTGACACTAAAATACTTTCTGTCTGACTGTGTTTTCCTGGATAGAGTGAGTATAAGGGGAAACATTACATCGAATTCCCAGCCCAACTCTCTTTCCTCTCCCCCCTCCCAGTTATTCTTGTAAGATATGGTGGAAATAGAAGATACAAAAACTTTGCAGGAAGTCTTTCCTGTGCAAAGGGTAGTTCTTCACTACTATAGTACCTCTGACAGGACCCTGGATACTCAGTAAAATCTCACGTTGGTGTGAGCTTGGAGGTGGGTTAACACAGCTCCTCTTCTTTCACTTGAAAGCATTCAAAAAGGCCTTTTGGCATTGTTTAAAGACGGAGTTTTATTAAGCAGAAGTTATATAATTAGTTTCTTTAGTAGTTACAAAATTATTGTTATTTATGCAAGACCAGAAGTGCATCTTTGTAGGGTGGGTTTGCTTCCAGCTTTGATTTCTGAATTTGAATGTCTGCTTTGGCAAATAGTGCAGTGCAATAGGAGTGTATCTGTGGAGAGAAATTCTACAATGCAAGCCATAACTCAGTGCACAATTGTGCATGAGAATGTATTTCAGAATAATGCTTGCAATCCAAACCAAAACACTGCCGTATCTGTGCCCTGCCCTTTGTGACCTGAATACTAGTAAGTACTTCAAAGCCATGTCTGGCCTCTACAATATTTTCATCAAACTGTTTGCTTCCTGATCACCCCATCACTCTTTCTGGCTCTGGTTGGTGTAGGACCCCAGTTCTTTGCTGTCATTTTCCTTGTGGTCTTCACTGTGGTTAATGGAACTTTCCTTCCTAGTTGTGTCCTCAGTGGCTCTGAAGGGACACTTAAGGAATATCACTTTTCTTCTTGAGGCATCATCCTGACTTCCTGGTGTGTGCTTTTGAAAGGAAATGTAATCTACAGTAAGCGAAAGCATATAGCAGACTGACACTCTTTCACGGTAGTGTTAAATTGGATTATCATAAATATCCATATGATTACTGTACACTGTATTGTATAAATTTAATATATATGCCATTGTTTTTGATAGATGGCAATAATTAGACACTATGCTGAGATTTTTGTCCTTTATCTATCTTAGAGAACAATGGCAATAATTCCATAGACTTTGTTGATTTCTCTGAATGAAAAAGGCATTATGAAAAGCAATAAATGGAAATTACGCCTCCAACTTCTATTTGCTCTGAATTTGTTTTTAATGGAACTTTTATGAAACAAAATAAATAGTATTGAAAATGCAAGTTTTATGCAGTGACTTAGGAAATAGTAATAATACCTTTGAATAAGCTAAATACATAGAAAAAGCTATACAGGAGTGTGTGGGGTTTTTTATGGTGCCTTCTAGGCAGAAATAGTTTATTTTGTAGGAGAAACATGGTCTAGTAGTTAGAGCAATATAGATAACAGTTGAAATGCCTGTACTTTTCTTACTTTTCCATTTGAATAATTGATTAGGTGTGTTGGATTGGTTGATAGGGTGGACGCGATGATCTTGAAGGTCTCTTCCAACCAGGTCTGGTCTGGTCTGGTCTGGTCTATTCTATTCTATTCTATTCTATTCTATTCTATTCTAGTCTAGTCTAGTCTAGTCTAGTCTAGTCTAGTCTAGTCTATTCTGTTCTATTCTATCCTATCCTATTCTATTCTATTCCCTCTTTTGCAAAAAGTTATGATTGAATATTTCCAGATAATGTCACTAGGCTACTGTTTTCTTTCATATATGAAGAGCAGATTCTTTTGAAGGCTTTGTATAAATTGTTAAACACAAATTAGTTCAACAAAAACTGTATCTTCTGATTATACTTTCATAAATTGTCATGTAGCTGAAAAAAATTCTCTTATATTGTGCTCAAATATCTTTCCACGAAATTTACAGTAGCATCTTCATGATTGAAGCTTTAAGTTCTAATAGTCTTCCTGTTTGTTAATAAACAGGTTTTTCTTCTTTCTAACTAGATTTTCTTGTTGTAGTAATTTATCAGTCTTGTGGAAAGGCAGTTCTTCAGTGGGAAAACAAATCAATCTGTCCTTTCAGAAAGACATAAACAACTTTCAGTAATGATACCTTTTTAAAGCTTAGATTGCAGATACAGGAAATTTGTCTTTTAGGTGTGTTTGAACTTCCATTTAATACTTCAGGAAAAAAATGCTTTTATTTGGGCTATGTGCTGTTGTTCTCTGTTGAAATAAAACCTTGGTAATAAATTTTTTTTGTAATTAAAAAACATTGATATTTCCATGAGAGGCAATTTGAAATATATTTTGCTGTGCGATACTGTATCATTTTTTGAAGTTAAATGTTTTAGTGCAGATTAAATGTTTGTGTAATTATGGTATTATTTTTTTTAAAAGTGTGATTACTAATATTGGTGCTGAATACCTGCTATGTAAATTAGGGATGTGGTATAGAGGACTTAGGTTTTCAGACTTGTAGATTCTCTTCCCTGTGGTACTGCATCCCATTTCATTATACATGCATACTGATTTTCTTTTTTTCTAACTGGGCTTTTTTCTTTTTCTTTTTTCTTTTTTTTTTTTTTTTTTTTCTTTTTGTTTTAAATTCTCTTTGTCTGTACTCCTGTACCTTTTATGGAAACAGAACTCTGCAGTTTGGATCCCTGTAGGCGCTCAGTGAGCAGTGCATGACAACCTTTGCTTCCTACTTGTTTCCATAGTAGCTACACCTTGTTGTTTTTCAGAAATAAGTATTAATTTAGTTTATAGTTTAAGACCCCTGGGATGCAGAGGTTTTTCACAGCCTTCTAAGACTAGACATGCTTTATTGAGGTAACAGGAAATGTAGACAATCCTAGAAATGTTTATAAAAGAGTCCTTGCTGTCCTTGCTGTCTGAAAGTTATGTGGCAAATGCAGTTTCTTGAAAGTTGTCCAGCATCAATCTTCAGTGACTCATTGCTACTCCTGAGAATTGTCAAACTTCTGGAACTAGTTAATTGTTTGACACCACTCTTTTCTGTCTCTGACCCTGGACAAGCAGATTCTTAAGGACTCTGAGAGTGTATTCAGTGTGTATATTTTCGGTAAAGCTTTCAATGTACTGATTTCTTTGTTTTGCATCTCATTTTGTATGTTTTATCTAAATAACAGCTGTGTACTACATCCAATTTGACTGGAACAAGCTGCAGGTGTTGTTAGTATATGGCGAGCTTCATCTTTCCACAGAACCGTTCTGTGACAGCAGAGGTGTTACAAGGATGAGGTTGTATTAATACCCTGGAAAATAGCGTGTATAGAAAAGATTTCCCAAAATGTTAGATAAATGGTATTTGCCATCATAAAATCTCTGCATGTATTTTTGGTTTAAGGTATAGAAAATCTTATTGCAGTAAATGTGCTTGATTTTTATTTTTTTTAAAGCATCCTTTCCTTTTTGGTATTAATTTAGGGTGTTTGAGACTTGAGAAATAACACTATACACAAAGTAACTGAGAATGAGTATGCTGTGTCAAAAATCTTGTAGTTACATGCCAAACAAAGTTGTATTTTCCTCTGAAAACATTGGCACTGAGGTAAATTTATGTTTGAACGTGCAGCTTGACATCTTCTTTCCAACATTTCCAGGTATATTCTAGTCAGATTTTGAAGCCCCAAAATTCAGTGTCTTCAGTTTTCATTGCTATAAGCCAAATAATGTGGGGAAAATCTGTTTAATTATGTTGAAAAATATTATAAAGCTGAAGGACAGATGCAGTAAAAAAATGAAATTTTATGATACATCTACTAAGAGAAAAAATACATATTTTTTTTTCACAACTTGAGTAGGTAGTAATTTGTTTCATTTATGTTGTAATTTTCTAGAGGCTGAATTATTATAAATGATTGTTCCTTTCACATTCATTTTGTTCATAAAATTTGTCCTAAGCTTGGCAGCATGGGTTTTTGATGGTAGTCTTACTGTTACTTGTTACAACTGAAAAAAGACATTTGAAGAAAATGATATAGAAGTACATATTTTTTCTTTTATAACAGTAAAAAAAAACCCAAACCATTAAGAGTCATTTATAACCTCAGTAGGCACTCTTTTGAAGTTTTCAGTAAAATAAAGTGTAAAATGTTTCTGAAAATTAAGAGTGACGTTCAGGAATTTCATGCAGTATGCAGTGCTAATGTTTCAGTAGGACTAATATTGTGCTTTTAAATTATTCGGTCAATAGCTCTTGGTTAAGGAAAATGCAGACACTATGTATTAGGTGTGAATTTCAGTTGAAGATTATGCATTTAGCAAAAAAAAAATCACCTGGAAAGCTTTTATTTGAATCAAAATGTCCCATTTTGAACTGCTTAAGGCCATTGAGGTAGTGACTAGGGCACAGTTGCTTGCTTTGCTGTCTGTTGGAAGTGTTTCAAGATACTGGTAGTGACAACTAAGTCCTTTAAATGTCAGCATGGAGGGATGCTCACAGAAGCTGGTGGAAAGAAAAATGCAAGCCATGTTTATTGACAGTGAGAAGAAATTTGACTATCTTACACTTCACACCCTGATGATGTCAGGTCAAATGGGAAAAAAAACCATAAAACTGTAGTGGTCGCTTCAGGCTGTCAGTATGGAAGAAAACGTTATAGAGCAAGGGTTTCTCTAGCTATGCAGCTCCGCTGTGTCTGTGATGGACTACAGTTGTCCAGAAAAAAAACAAAACAGTATTATTAGTAATATTAGAATTAACAAAATTTATGCAGGTGGTAATACCTTAAAATTTGCCACACCTTCTGCCAGACTTTTCTTCATTTATGGTGCTATAGGATATTCTTGTAGACACTTTTCTCAACAAAGCAGTTGCAATCCATCTACTTGGGAAAGCATTGATGTATATGATATGCCTGAGCTGGAGAAAAGCGTGAGAATATTACTGTCTCATAATTTCTCAGGATTCTTCAGCCTCAATACAGATCTTTCAGTTCTCAGAAAGTAGTAGCATCAGTTATCCTCCAGAGAACCTTGATAAGGCAGATTGTGACAACTCTGCAGGTGTTGCCATTCCTACACAAGTCTTTTGTTTCATGCTGCCGTTTTCAGTCAGTGATCCGGTGTCAAGACTGATTATTAGTGCAGACTTTGACTTCATTATTCTGCTGTTCACAAGGTTTTGAATTTCAGCACTTTCTGAAGATTCAAATCACCTTGATTCAGTGATATTTAGGTACTGTTCACGCTGTGGCATCCATTGATATGTTAGTATCTTCAGAACAATAGTGGTGTTCATAAGAAATATGTTTGCTAAGGGCTAATAAATTCAATTAGATTTAGTGGGTACAGTTTCTCATTCTGATCAAAGCTCAGCAAAGCTGCACCTGGTTATCAGTATTATTCTATCTCTGTGCTAACCAGTTGTGACTGGGAATAAGGGTGGTCTGAAGAGTGTTTCTTTTTTTTAATTAACTTGGTGAGACTTTTTTATTAACTATTTAGGTAAGTAACTTATTTTATTCATCAAGGCAAGATCAAACTCCTGGCAATAGCTGTCAAATACCTAATGAATTTAATTAAAATACATGCATTATTAACATTTCCAGCTGTGATATTGAATGGTTAGCAATTTTCAGATGCTTGGAATCAGTAATGGTGTTGGCATTTCAGTTGCTTTTAACATCAGCTCTTTTGTAAATCTGCAGTTCTGCAGAATCGTGACTGTGTGCTGGATGTAGCTGGAGAGCAGCTGAATAGTGTTTTCAGATGTTGTGCTTTTTGTTCTCTTTAATGAGTGAAGATACTGCTGCATTCAGAGGTTTCTTACTTTAGTTTCTGTGACAGTATAACTATGTTAGTTTAGATAGATGAATAGGGTGTGAAGTTTGCAGCAATTATACAGTCACAAAAACTTTGGTGCAATTAGATCATCATCACAAGACAAGGTGGAAAGTTCAGCCAAGTTGGCATCCCTATTTTAGATAGTGGTGTTCTACAAGGAAGCAGCATTTTCATGAACAAATGTTCACATTTTTGCAGACCAGTAAGTGGAGGAAAATACCAGTTTACAGCTCTTTCCTAGTCTCTAGGAGATTAGTGGTGATCAAAAATTAGGTATTTTGTTGATAGTTTATAGAATGTAATGTTTAATAATGAGAGAACGGGATGAAAAAAACTACTGGTATATCTTGGGTATCCTTTTAATGGTTGTGCTAGAAACTCAGGTGGTGGTCTTGACTCTGTCATGACTTGACTCTTGTCATGACTGAGCTTGGAAAACAGGAATGGAAGACAATAACTCATGCTTATTAATAAATACTTTGATGGTATTACTGTTTCCACTATCTTACCCACTTACCTTCTTAGTGAACAAAACCCATCAATTAGAAAACTGAATGTGATACACATTTCTTCATTCTCAGTTATTTTGTGTTCTTGAAATAAAGAAAAAGCAACTGGAATACTTTGCTTCTAATTGTTATTATTAAGAAGAAAATAGGTCTTTCTTAGACCACACAAGGTTTGGTATAAATGTCATTTAATGTTCAAAATCTAATAAGAAATCTTCACAAAGCATTTGCATATTAGATTGATGTAATAATCTCTTCAATTTGCAGAAGTGTTTCTGTTCAGGAAAAGAATTAATTAATATATTTATTGGCTTAGTACACTTTACACAAATGACCAGTAATATTTCCTTTAAGTTTTCATTGCAATCAAAATACCAGCTTGTGTCCAAAAAGGCACACACATAAGTTTCTGTATCTGGAAGTGACATCTGTGGACTAAAATGTGAGAAGATATCTTTGAATTACATGTTGCTGGTGTGTCAGTAAGCATATTCTTGTTATTTGCTGAGAAGCTGAAGTAAGCAATTACTGGTTTTTAATACTGGGTTTTCTTTCAATATAAATATTATGTATTTGTACAGTTATTCTGTAAATAAGTTCAAAACTACATTTTTTAGTTGTGAAGTATTAAGCTAACACTTTTTAACTTTTTATAGGTCTACTTTGAATAATTAATAACTTTTATTAAAGATAATATGATAAAGTGAAAAGCAAGTAATTATACAAATATTATACAACAATTTCAATGTCTTTGAAATCTGAGGCCTCAAAGCTCTAGTGATTGTCTTGAGCATGGATTATGTATTTCATCAAAATGTGATAACAGATTATTATCTACGTAGAAAGGTATCATTGTGCTCTTTTTAAGGAACTAACAATTTCATTAAAAAAATATCATCAGCCCTATTGTTCAGAATAAAGTGATACATGTAAATTAAGCCAGTGCTGAAATTGTATTTAAACAGTGCTGACAGTTCTATTGTGTCCCTTAATTAATTTCCCAGCATCAACATTGGGATTGAATTGCAAAATTAATTAATATGATACATGAGGTAAATAGTTTTGAAATTCAAAAGGTGAAATAGGAATTAATTTAGTAAATATTAGTCATACTGCTTATTTGTGCTTATTTGCCTTTTAAAAGCAGGTTATTGAGGAAGTATGATCCAGTTTTGATTCACATATTTACTGATGTTATGCTCACAGAGAAAAAAGTTTCCATGTTCTTTATTTTCCATATGGGACCTGTTCTTATTTCAAATAACTAGACTGCTTAAAGCAGGTGAACATTCATGTAAAAATATTTTGCCTTACAGGAATGTTCTTAGAATTAAATCAGTTGCAGAATACTTTTTTTGCTAATGATTGGGATCTAGTTTGTGCCTTGTAAGGTAAATCGTTTTTTTAAGGATAATTCTGTGAATAACAACAATTCTGATGTTGGTGTGACACAGCTTTGATTTTTTTCTACCACATTTTTGGCCTACTAATTATTGTCAACTCGGTACTTGAGAAGAAATTAAAATGTTTAAGTTCAAATTAAATTACTTACTTCAGGCAGACAGAATAGGGCCTTAATTAGAAGGAAACTTCAGAACAAATTTCTTTCCAGCTGGATAATCATGTCTGAATAATTGAAAGCCAGCTTTAAGCCTAGCTTAAAAATACAAGAAGTCTTTGCTGTAATTGTAATGTATGTCATAGGATGCAGATGAAGCAAAGGTGAAATTTAAATTTTATTATCCCAGGTGTGCATGTCTTTGAAAACAGTTTGGAAGGTTTCACTCCAATTTGCCATGTAACCTATGAAAAATTAAATATCCTGCATCTTTTTGAAAGTATTTTCTTCAACTTCACCTGTACTGGGGTTGGCAGACAACTGGTCTGTCGCTTTTGTTTTTATCCTGATATTACTGCTTCTCAGCCTTTCCGTAACAACTCATTCAGTACTTTTATAATTTCTCTCATGCAAGTGGGATTTTAAGTTAAGGTGGGGGACATCTGAGTAAATTAAAGATGCAAAATGAATTTTCTGGGAAATAGCTAGAGAGTTTTGGAAAGACTGTTGGTCTTACAGCTTGAGCGGTCTAGTTGCCTAAGCCTTTGTTTGAGGAACATACTTAGGATTAGGCATTCTAGGGAAGTGTATGCTTTAGCTTAATACTCATGCAAGATCAAAAATGCATTGTATGCTTGTATTTTATACTGTTTGAGGAAGTAAAGTACATAGTGATGTTCAATGTTAATTACACTGAGATTCTCTAAGTTGTCACATTGTGGCATGGCTTGGTGAGATAATTAGGAACCATATTGATGGCTCTAACTGAACTGCTTTGTGCTTTAATACATTAACTATGCTGAGCAAAAGAAAATATAGCTGTAAGTAATCATCCACTTTCTAAAGCCTAAACAGTGGAAATTATCCTCTGTTATTGATGGGGACTTCAAATATTATGTGTCTGTTATTTGTTAATGCACTGAAACCAGCCTGCTGTTCTCCAAACAAGTTTGTAGTTTTTGATCCTAAGTACTGACATAGAAGAAAAACTTACAGAAAGTGTTGTGTGGTTTGTTTTTTCCCCCCTACTATAGGAGCCATAAATATGCATATTAAATTGGAGTTTTGTATCTCATCCTTCCCCATTATATTATCACAGTAATTGATTGTCGCTGGTAGAATTCATGGTTACATTGCCACATCCCTGTTCTTGCTGTGTTCTGCCTAGACATACTGGTAGGTAAAATGGAAATTGTTTGTCTTTTATGTTTAGAAATTCAAAGCAGTAGATGAAGTAATATTTCTCCACTAAGTACAAACTACAGCTAATGGTCACTCATTACTGCAGCAGAGAAGAGACTTATTAACATGGGAAATTACAGAAAAGAAATCAATAAGCTTTCTGATAGTTTCATTCTGCATAATTCTTCCAAGTTATTTTCAAAGTAATGTTGGAAATAAGTGCTACAAAATGTAATTGTTCTCCTTTTGTAGAGTTCAGCATCATCTTGCATTTATATCAAAGGCATTCTCCAAACAAACTACCTTACTCCACTTTTGTAAACACCTAATTTAGCAGGAAAGACCTACAGGTCATAAGAAGCTCCATTCCTTTGCTATGATCTAGCAATGTTCTTGTGAAGGTAATAAACCACCACCTATGAGGAGAAAAATAACAAACAAAAACTAAAACACACTGCAGTATTGGATGTGAAGGTACCTCGTTGAGACTCCACTTGACATCCTAGTCATGAAGTCTAAAAGCTTCATAATTCATTATTTAGATGAACCAGATAAGAGACACTGAGTTATTTATTTTCACCACAGTTTATTCTAGGAAAAACAGGACAGAAAAATAATCAAATATACACTCAGAATTAGTTATTTTTTTTTTCTATTTAGTTTGAACATATGGGCAAGTGAGGAGGATAGTAATTAAAGTCTGCTCTCAAAATGTGGGAAGTTACATGAAAGATGCTTCTTAAAACAAATGGTTAATGGGAGACCAGATTAATCAAGCAGATAGTGACTGTCAATATCATCCATATATGTTTGATACTGATGAATAGTATTACCACAAATTTTGAAGGTTGTATGGATAATTCTATCAGGGCAAAATATCCCAAAAAAATCCTGTAATCCCCAAGGCTGGGATTTTGCAGCAGTTTCATATGGTTAGTTGCTGTGGTAGTTTTAGGCTATGCCTTTAAATATGTTTCACAGATCTTGAACAGAAAGTAGTAAAATGTAAAGAAATCACTATTGGGTGTAAAAAGAAAATAATGACAAATCTAAAAAGTCCCATTGGAAAGATAACGGATTTAAGCTAGTAACATAAACGATTTCTCTCCTTGCCACCTCGGGCTGGGAGATACTAACTTGCTTCTGCTTGACCTTGGCTGCACTGCTTTTGTTGTGACTGGTATTAACTTCTCTACTTTTGTCTTTTGTCCCTTTTGTACAGGGGAGTAAGGGGGTAGCTGGTAGCTTCCTCTGGCCAGGGGGCGTCCTTATGCTGTTTATTAATTGTAAATATCTGTAAATATTCTAAATTTCATATATTTCTACATATTCATCACATTCCATTGTAGATTGTAGTTTGCTTGTAAATACAGCTTTCATTTG
Organism: Melanerpes formicivorus; assembly: GCF_026170545.1. Classification (NCBI taxonomy): domain Eukaryota; kingdom Metazoa; phylum Chordata; class Aves; order Piciformes; family Picidae; genus Melanerpes; species Melanerpes formicivorus. Next base: position 11,448,860 of record NW_027142355.1, on the reverse strand, counting down.
CTTCCAACTGAGCTGGTCTGGCAAATCCAATGTTGGGGAGGAATGTTTCAACCCGCCACAGTTGTCTTTTGGGAACTGTTGCCAAGTTGTTCCTTACTAGAGTAGGGAGAACAACTATTAAATTGTTGTGAACACTGATCTTCACCTGCGTTTCAGCGTAAATCTGCCAAATCTAATAGAACACTGTTAGATGAATAATTATTTTGAGCATTCCTGGCACAAATAGGATATGCGAACACAATTCTTGTAGACATTTTGTTTAAAATAGCTCTTCTGTGAGGAACTTAGAGAGTGGACACTAAGGGTTGAGATAATGATTTTTTTTTAAATTTTTTTTTTTTTTAATGGTGCTTTATTGTGCCCAGTGCTCCTAACTTGCTGTTATGATCTGAAAATGCTAGCTTCCATTACAGATGAAATAACTTTGGATCATATTTGTTTTTACTGCAAGGCTCAAACCCACCCATAAACATTCCTATTGATTTATGGATGTTTGCATTAGAAACTTATGGACCTTATATATAAGTAAATTTTTTGTTTGGTTTGGGTTTAAAGATAAATGATCTGACTTTGTTGCTGTGTTTATTATCAGAATAGATTCAGATTAGACCAGTGCTGTTAGTCACTACTTTTAGGATCATCCCCTTAAGAGTACTCATGTTGAAACAAAATGAGAGAAGATAATCCAAAATGTGCTAACTTAACAAAAATAAATGGGTTTGGTAAGTATTCTTATGTGTAACTGTAACATACTTTTAAATATACATGATGACTGAATTGTAATGAAAATCAAAATTTCATTGTATAACTCATAGGTAGAAGGTTATGATCATACATGTCTTTGTAGGCTACTATGTACAATGAAACTACCTGCAATCCTTGAAGTATTCCAGTATCTTTTAGAATGATAAAATATAGGTGACCTCAATACAGTGTCATGTCACAATACCCTTTCACCATGAGTAAATGTGATATTTTATGAAAGTATCATGGGTTTTGCAGTGAGAAACCACAGCTTTGCAAAGCTTTAAGAGCCGGTGCACATATTGTACCAGGTTGATGTAGCCTACTGAGATTGATGAAAATGGTGAAAAAGGTTGTTCATTAAAAATTAGTGAAGAAAAAACATGGCTGCTAAATTAAGAACAATGCCCTTGGATGGATAACTGTCTGAAAGACAGAAAACAGATGATAGGAATCAGAACAAGAGGACACAGTCTCAGAACAAGAGGACACACTCTCAGGCTGCGCCAGGGGATGATAGGAATCAGATGATAGGAATCAGAACAAGAGGACACAGTCTCAGAACAAGAGGACACAGTCTCAGGCTGCGCCAGGGGAGGTTCAGGTTAGATGTTAGGAAGAAGTTCTATACAGAAAGAGTGATTGCGCTATGGAATGGGTTGCCCGGGGAGGTGGTGGAGTCGCCGTCATTGAGGGTGTTCAGAGGGAGACTTGATGGGGTGCTTGGTGCCATGGGTTAGCTGTTTGGGTGGGTTGGATTGGTTGATGGGTTGGACACGATGATCTTGAAGGTCTCTTCCAACCTGGTTTGGTTTATTCTAATAAAGCAGGTATGTTTCAAAGCTAAAGAAAATCACATGTAACTTCTTTTATAATTTTTTATGAGACTTTAGCTGTTTCTGCTGAAGTGATTGGACAAAGGATAAAGGAGTGAGACAGGAGATTGCTGACAACATGATGTTATTGAGAGTAGTAAGAATGAGGAGGAAAGATAAAAGAAAAAGGCTAAGAATTTCTGGAAAAGGAAAAGAGAACAAAATATTATGCAGCATTATATAATTTATGTAAACATATCTCTGAGCACAAAAATCATTGAAGAGTGTTCTAGGGATGTGGGCTTGCACTCTTACACTCTCAGCGATTTGGTGTTGGTCATTTTTGGTAGTAGAATAGTTATCCTGATGGAGCTGTAGGTATCTCTGCTGAGTGCCTTAGACTGGAATGCTGAGTCTCAGTTTTACAGAATACAGAATTAACCAGGTTGGAAAAGGTCATCGAGTTCAACCTATCACCCAACACCATCTAATCAACTAAACCGTGGCACTAAGTGCCTCATCCAATCTCTTTTTAAACACTTCCAGTGATGGTTACTCCACCACTTCCCTGGGCAGCCCATTCCAATGGCAAATCACTCTTTCTGTGAAGAATTTCTTTCTAACATCCAGCCTAAGCCTCCCCTGGTGCTGCTTGAGACTGTGTCCTCTTGTTCTGTCACAGTTTTTGAGAGTATGAGCCTGTGCCTCAGAAGACAGAGCTCCTGCTGGTGGAAAAGATAAATCTTGGAGCAGCCAACACATTTCTTTTCCATGAGAATTCTGTGCAGGTTTCTTTGTCTTTTTCTGCCATAAATTGCTTGGATAAGTTTGGAAAAAATACTTAAACCTCTTTACAGCTAACCTATATTCTCTTTATAATGTAGTAAACCCAGGGTTGCTTAAAGTTGCTTTATTTAACCATAATCATAAAGTGTCTGAATTGTCTTGTATCCTGAGCCATAATCTCTGTGTGAAATGTGATGGGTTTCTACTTAACCCTCACACAATTTCATAGCTCTAATCATTCTGAGTAATTAAATAACCCAGCTCATATTGTATTTACTCTATCAACAAATAGAATACCATGAGATACTACCCTCCCTAAATGCTGGAGTATCCAGCGTATGGAGGCAGGTTAAACCAATCATTGAGTAGACATTCTAGTTGTACCATAAAATTTCCATTCTTTTGGTGAATATCTAGTTCAAGAAGCTTGGGGAGTGTAGTATAAAGAGTACTTTTCATTTCAGCTGCAAAAGAGATCCAGCATTTGCAGAGCAATGAGATATTTGGGATGTTAACAGTCTAAATGATTTTTATTGGTAATGACAGATGGTTCTTAGATAATGTGCTCTGAGTTGTCTGTAATATGTTCAGAATAAGTCTTCTGGAAGGTTGTACATCTGTCTTAAGATCTTTTGCTAAAATATTTAAATTAAGGCTGTTGTTTATATTTGATTTTAAATAGCTTTTAGCAGGTAGTCTGCATTTCTGTGCATTTAGAGATCAAACTGTTTGTAACTTCAAAAGTTACAAATGGAAAAGTATAATAGGTAGCAGGTGTTAGAAAAGACGATTATGCATTAGCTGTTTTACTCAATTTCTAAAACTGTCTAAAGCTATCCATTGGAAATACTTTGTAGCCTAGACTTATCTCTGGAGCATGATGAATTTTCAAATCTATAGGGAGATGTGCATTTTTTTCTTTAATGAATTGCATATTTAATCTTATTTGGTTTCATTCAAAAGAGCTGAAGAAAATTGTAGTAGGGAAAAAAGGAAAGGTTGACCAGAAAAAGTACAGAATCTTATATACTTCCAGATGATTTTTCTGCTACTCCTCAAAGCTTCCTTAGTTTCCAGGGGGGTTTGTTTGTTTTAAAGCATTTTATCTTGAATTTCTGGCTATGGAATAATTTATTATGTGCTAATAGAGTTAATTCTTGGTCTTAAAAACAGAATCTTAGGCTGTTGTCAACAAAAGCCCCACACCACTGATCTATTTTGACTACCTGTGTAACACTGTTTTGTAAGTCAATGAGAACAAAATAAACAGTTTTTTCAACAGCTAGTGCAAATTGCCTTTGAGAGTTAAAGTGCTGCTTTCAGGCAGATTTCTTTAATCCTGCCCCCTTCCTCCCTATGTTTTTCACAACAGATATAATGATGAAGGATTGATGAGAAGGTGGCAGGATTAGTATATATTTATATACTAATATACAAAACAGGTTCTCTTTAGTTCCCTCTTTTTTGTTCATGTCATGTAATTTAATAAATGTAAACATTTGTTATACTCAGGGATGATAATTCAATACATAAAATATCCTGAATAATAATTTTTATTTTAAATGAAAATGTCCTTCCTGCTGTGGAGATTTCCCCTCAACATTCCCCCCAAACTAACTCAGTTGGAAGCAAATGGAAGCTGTATTTACAGGCAAAACTACAATCAACAGTGGAATACTATGCATATGTACAAAATATACAGTAATTACAATATTTACAGTTATGTACAATTAAGAAACAACACAAACCCCCTCCCCGGTCAAAGACCAGGGGAGCTGTCCCTCTGCCTCCCCGCCCCCCGTCCCAAGAGGGAGAAAGGAGCAGAGAAAAAAGTAGTTGTAGCTGTTAGAACTTCACCAAAACAATGCAGCCAAGGTCAGGCAGAACCAGATTAGTATTTCTCTCCCAAGCAAAGCGAGCAGAGAAGAGATCAGGAGGATTATTTCGGTACAGCTAGTCTTACAGCAGATATTTCTCCAATGGAATCGTTTAGAATTATCTTTGGTTTTCCTTTTTACACCCAATAGTGATTTATTTACATTCTTTTACTTTTCTGCTCTAAATCTGCAACAAAATTTTAAAGGCATAGCCTAAAACTACCACAATCCACCCCTTCTAAACAATTCCATTGCCTGCTAATGCTATCCATCTAATCTAAAACAGTAGCTACAATAACGAGTAAATAAAGTTCACAGTGCATTCTGGCTATCTCAGATGTAGATGATTCAAAAGTTCAAAAACAGGAAACAAGAAAAGAGAAAACAGTTTGTTTCTTTGCAGACAAGACAAAAGAAATAGGGACTCTCAGGTGACTCAGGGCTCTCAGGGTTCTTAGGGTACATGCCCTGTAGATTCCTCATGGATTCTTGGCTGCAATGTTGTATCTGTACAACACTCTGAATTTAAACTCTCTCAGCTAAAGCTATATTTCTTTGTGGAACACACTGAATTTCACTATTCTCTTGCATTACCCAGTAAGTGTGACCAGGACCTTCAGCAGAAACCACCCCTCGGACCGGTTTAGCCTCTCCTGAAGAAGAAAATACCCAAACAGTTTTGCCTAACAATTTTTTTTTCTCTGATAACAGGAACACTGTCACCTTCTACTTTCTGTAGCAAATCTGAGTGTGCAGGTCTGGCCTGATTCACTGAACCTCTAATTATTTACCAGCCAAGTTGCTTGTGCCAGATGTTTCTCCCAGTTTTTCAAAGATCCACCCTCCCATGGCTTTGAGAGTGGTCTTCAACAACCTGTTGTAGCATTCAATTTTTCCTGCAGCTGTTGCATAGTAGGGAATGTGGAACATCCACTCAATGCCATGCTCTTTGGCCCAGTTTTTCACAAGATTGTTCTTGAAATGAGTTCCATTGTCTGATTCAATTCTCTCTGGAGTTCCACAGGATTTGTCCTTCCAGACCAAGAATGGTGTTCATGCAGTTGCATGAGGAACTGGATAAGTTTCCAACCATCCTGTTAAATGTGTAACAAAATTTTAAAGGCATAGCCTAAAACCACCACACCTATACTTCTTAATCTGCAAAAATAGTTTCCCCCTTTCTTAGTCTGCCTTCAGCAGTATTTTTTGCACTTTACCTGATTGGAAATCTCTATCCAATTTTATTTGCCTTCATCCCATAGCTATCATTTTTCTCCTTCCCTGCTTTCCTATTTGATTGAAAATGCTCAAGCTGGTGCCATGTTCTTCCATTACCCGTTCCGTGAAGTAGAACTAAACCAGATCATAGTTCACAAGGTAATGGTGAACTGAGCTGTTTCTTACTATGCCAGAAATTCTTCACCAGTGACAGCACATAATTCAAAGTTGGTTTCTGGTAAATATATTGTGTTCTTGTACAGTCTAGTGATTTAGTCTTAATAAGTCCTTAGACTTATTAAAGTCATATTCAAGTAGAGTGATTTTATAATCAGAACCTTCCTTTTCTGGTTCCAAAATTTGCTGATTCTTTTTTTCAGTTCCAACTAGACTTTAAAATGTAAAACTTCCCTTGAAATTATTTGGGTTACCTGTTTTCTTTCTGTCACTGATTTGGTGGACAGGATGGTCTATAGTTTCTGTAGCTGCTAACATGGTGTTTGTACCAGCCCCTTGCTTGTACACTATGCACTTCTGTCAGTCAAGGTGGAGGACAAGAAGGAAAGTCAGGAAAGTGTCTTTTCTTCTCCATTTGTGATAGCAGTGAAGTTACTTTATTACACTGTTATAAATGTTTTGTGAAATATTTTAAATACCATGCTCTGTGAGGTGAAGTAGCAATAACATAAATGTTTTTATTGTGGAAGGTTTTACATGAGAAGTTTTTTGAGTTCACTTTATTTCATCAGAACACTACTTTCCAAAGAGTAACCCCCAGTTTTGAAATGACCAATAGAGAATATGAAAATTGTTAACGTTTGAAGAGCTACAATTAGATCTTATAAATAGAATCATAGAATCAATAAGGTTGGAAAAGACCTCAGAGATCAAGTCCAACCTATTACCCAACACCTCATGACTAACTAAACCATGGCTTCAAGTGCCACTTCCAATCCCTTTTTGAACACCTCCAGGAATGGTGACTCCACCACCTCCCTGGGCAGCACATTCCAACACCAAATTACTCTTTCTGTGAAGAACTTTCTCCTCACCTTGAGCCTAAACTTCCCCTGGTGCAGCTTGAGACTGTGTCCTCTTGTTCTGTTGCTAGTTGCCTAGGAGACGAGACCAACCCCCTCCTGGCTACAATCTCCCTTCAAGTAGTTGTGGACGGTAATAAGGTCTCCCCTGAGCCTCCTCTTCTCCAGGCTAAACAACCCCAGCTCCTCAGCCTCTCCTCATAGGGATTGTGCTCAAGACCTCTCACCAGCCTTGTTGCCCTTCTCTGGACACATTCAAGAGTCTCAATGTCCTTCTTAAATTGGGGAGCCCAGAACTGGATGCAGTACTCAAGGTGCGGCCTAACCAGTGCTGAAGTCCAGGGGCAGAATGACCTCCCTGCTCCTGCTGGCCACACTATTCCTGATACAGGTTAGGATGCCATTGGCCTTCTTGGCCACCTGGGCACACTGCTGGTTCATGTTCAGCCAGCTGTCAACCGGTACCCCCAGGTCAATTTCTGCCTGGCTGCTCTCCAGTCACTCTGACCTCAGCCTGTAGCACTGCATGGGGTTGTTATGACCAAATTATTTAGATAACAGCATTTGTCATATTACGTGGCTTAATTTTATAAATATTTTAAAATGCTATTTTAATGGGATTTTATATAGCATTAGTTCACAGCCATCACATCGATAATTAAATATAATTATTTCTTCAGTGGTATAGAAAGCAAAATCTAGGATTAATTTGGTACTATGAGAAAACTCAGTGAAGAATCACAAGTATTTCTGAAGTCTTAGGTACACTTATAAAATCTTAAATTTCTTGAGGGAATTTTATGAAGTGACTGAATCTGCTGACTTGAAGAGAATGTTGTAAATCTGAGTACAAATTTGAGTTGTAGCTGTTTTGTGTTACAATACATAATTTTTTCCCTTTAGTAAAAAGCTCTAATTCAGTCAAATAGTGGCCAAGTTCTGTATTTTTTAAAATGCTTAATAATTTCTGGTTTTCCTTTTATAATTCAAAAGTTCTAGTAGTAGTAGAGTTTGCTCTTAGTAATAGAGATGAAACACATGTTCATGCCACAATGCTGAGCTAGACAGGACAGTATATTATGCTTGGTATAAGCTAATAGACAATATCAGAAATGGAAAACCTATTTGTAAAGAATTAATTCAAATATGAGAAATGGATGCCTACCTCACTCTCTTTCCTGTTAATGATAACATCTATGAATAGATTTGGCATAGATTAGATGCAAACATGTTTGTGATGCAGAGTGACTTAGCTGACATTTTTAGCTATCTCTGAATGCCATGAAGATACACTTAGGTTATATTGTGATCAGGAGTACTAGTTGTATATTGAAAGAATGATGTATTTTTTTTTTCCTAGTCTGAACCAGAGGGTTTTTCTCACTTTCACCTGTATGTCTGCGCTGCCTTCCTTGTCAGGTGGAGGAAAGAAATCCTGGAAGAGAAAGATTTTCAAGTAAGTGAAATCAATGTTTTTCAGGACCGGGTGGTATTTATTAAATTTAGCTTCCTAGCATTATTTAGGGATTAATTTATGATAAAATGGTAGCATTTGCAGCAAGAATGACTATTTCTGTTAGAATGTTCCCAAACTGTTGTCACTGAAGTGACTATAAGCAGTAGATGTATTCTCTTTGTCTATTCTGGAAAACAAAACAAAACAACCAACATCCTTGGTATTTCAGAAAGATTTTCTGAAAAGGTAACTGTCTTTGTTTTTCCTTCTTCTTTTTTTTTTAATCTTAAATGAATTGCTGGAGTTATTTACTTATAATTTCTCATGTGTATAATACAGCAGTATAATATAACAAGATGATGGTCATTCTTTCAAAAAAGCTAGGCAAGCAGTTTTTTAAATAAGGAAGAAGCTTTTCAGTAGGGAATAAAAGAACTCTGAGTTATTTACTTCAGGTCTCTACATTTCAAATCCTGACATTTTTCCAGTAAAGGTCATATCAGGGAGCTGTTTAGAATGGGATTTGAATATGGTAAATAGGCAAATAATTTGTATACTCCCCCAGAAGTTCAGTTATGTTTGTGAATTGTTGACAGTTGTATTTTACCCTGTGATACACATGTGGTGCCTGAAAAGCATTAAAGTCCTGTTTACAGGCTGACTGTAAACAAACCATGCTGCAAAGCCCACACCATTGCCTGCCCTGGGGAAATGGCCCATTACCAGCTTATTTTCTCTCCATCTGACTGAGCTCTGTTGCCCTGTACAAATGAACCATTGTGTAAATTTGTCTATGGCTTCAATCTATTTTATCTTTTCTTCATAAAACGATTTATTCACAGCACTTTAACTGTCGTTGCCTATCTTTGCAATAAATGTGCCTAAGGGCACAACATAACAACTTTAATTTATACTACCTGCTAACACTGTCAGATTTTCTCAGTTTATGGTATTTTGTCAAAAACAACTTTAATGTTGGTAGCCATGCCTCTCAACTACAATTGTTCACTGTTAATCCTCCCTATTAACTTTTACCTGTGGATTTCCTCCTCTCTACTGAATCTATTAAACAATGCTTAAATAATAAATCCCAGGTACAGCGTTATGAAGATTTGTTTTGATCTCCTATATATTCAAATTTGTTTACTTATTTAATAATTAAGAAATTTCTTCGTGGTTTAGTTTCTTTATAGCCTATGTAAACTAGACTATGGAGTGCATATATCAGGAACACTCTGGAAGACCACTTTAGCTTGCTTACAATGTGGAGATGCAATTAGTAATTTTGAGGATCTGTAGACTAGTGCTAGTTATATCACTATCGTATATTATCACTAAAAGGCTTGGCCTTCAATATTGTGTAACATGACCTGGTAAAATAACTAAAGTGCTATCAGTTTTCCAAAAGACACTTCTCTCCCACAGGCAAGAATTAAATCCATTATTCTTTCTGGTTTTTCAGTAGAATAAAAAGCCTCATGGGGATTTTAAGGTAGAATAATTTCCCAGAACATCAGGTGTGGTGACACACCAGATGAGACACTGAGCAGTTTTTAAATTCAGAACCAGTTTTAAAGTACTTTGTTATGTTGGATTAAGTATATTATCAGTAATATCCTGGGATGTCAAAAATAGTGTGTCCAGAAGGAGCAGGGAAGTGATTGTGCCCCTGTACTTGGCCCTAGCAAGGTCACTACTTGAGTACTGTGTTCAGTTCTAGGTGCCACCGTATGAGAAAGACACTGAGGTCCTGGAGGGTGTCCAGAGAAGAGCAACAAGGCTGGTGAGGGCTTTGGAGGGCATGTTGTACAAGGACTAGCTGAGAGAACTGGGTTTGTTTTGTCTGGAGAAGGCTGAGGGGAGATCTTACTGCTCTGTACAACCTGAAAGGAGGTTGTAGTGAGGCTGCTGTTGGGCTCTTCTCTCAAGTAACTAGTGATAGGATGAGAGGAAATGGGCCTAAGGTGTGCCAGGGGAGGTTTAGATTGGATATTGGGAAAAAATTCTTTCCTGAAAGAGTGGTGAGATGTTGGACAGGCTACCCAGGGAGCTGATGGAGACACCATCCCTGGACCTTGGTGATTCTGTGAAGTGTGTAGGTGTTATAGTTGAGTTATGGTTGGACTCAATGATCTTAGAGATCTTTTTCAACCTTAATGATTCTCTGATAGGAAATGATCTTTGCTTTGTTTCCATTCTCGTAAGTCTTACTGTGATCTAAGCAATCAGTAAAAGTATCATGTTTATTCTTCCTCATATGAGCAGATTATTTAATATATACCAAATGTTCAGCTCTAGTTCCTTATTACAGATAGGACGTGTGTTTGTGTAGTTCTTATGTCGGAGGAATTTTTTATATCGTATAGCAAAGGGAAATTTTGTAATGAAAGGAGTTAGACTGGATGTTAGGAAGAAATTCTTCATAAAGTGATTGCCCATTGGAATGGGCTGCCCAGGGAGGTGGTGGAGTTGCCATCATTGGAGGTGTTTAGGAGGAGACTTGATAGGGTGCTTGGTTGCATGGTTTAGTTGATTAGATGGTGTTGGGTGATGGGTTGGATGCGATGATCTTGAAGGTCTCTTCCAACCTATCCTATCCCATCCTATCCCATCCTATCCTATCCTGGCTGGACTAACACTACAGAGTGATACAACCTGAAAACTACTTGGTATTTGATTTGCATCTGTAGAATAAAATATTATACTGTCAAGGGCAATCAAGGAAGAAATAAATGTTCCAACTCAGCCCTACAAATTTTCAAGTAATAACACATATATATTAATATATGTCTGTTATAGCTATACATCTATATGAATAGGTGTATATAAACCTGTAACAAAAGCATTTAAAACTATGTTGATGCTAAGTGCATATTTTTTCATGTTTAAAAGAAGATAAAATAATTTTCTCACTCTAAAATGCTTATCATATCATGATAGAAGTTGCCTTCATTTTAATCTGACAAATTATTGTTCTCACTGTTGTCTGTTGGGGCTATTATAAGAGAATATTGTAGACCTCGGAAACATGAGCTTTGACGGTTAATATAAGTTTTGGCATCAGACAAGTGAGAAGAAAGGTGATACTTTATATGTAAATCTACAGCAATTTACAACATTATTTTTAGAAGTTGTCTCATGTTTCTACTTTATGAAAACTAAGACCTCTTGACTTTCCTTAGATTATTCCATGCCACTTGTCCATATAAATTGGTGCTGACTACTGTAAAATGCAGTGCAATAAAGAATGAGGATAACTATTTCAAACTGTACTATCCCTAGAGAAAAAAAAAAAAATTTATGAAGCTGGTAATGGAGGAAATGTTCAATATTTTTGTTTTGCTAGGGGTTTATAGTTGCCTATATATTGTCCTGCTCAATAAATGTATTGGTAACCTTTGTAGTAAGCTTTGATCACATTTCAAAATTTGCTATTTAATACAATGAGCTATGTACTGCAATGCTATGTAATGACAGCAAATATTACTACATGCAGGTTTTAAATGTCCCAGAGTCACTTTTTGATAGCAGCGAAACTATACCAATATGTTTTCAGGTAGATATTTTTAATTTGTCATGCTCATACACAATAAAAAGATTCATAATATTGAAAAGAATGATAGTGCTCCAGTTACTGTTGGGACTGCTCTGACATGTAAAGAGAGAAGTACTTTACTAACATAGATCCACAAAGCCAGGTACAGAAAGCTGGTTTGAGTGGCTCTGTAGCTCTATTCATGCTTCAGATTAGCAGGTTTTACTTCACTTGTAGGGGAACAGAGAACACAATGGCCAGAGAGTAAATGGAAGACCTTTTGTTCTTGTCTTAGATTTTCTTTTATAAACTGTGTGATGTTTTATAGGATCAGATAGATCATTCTTTGCCTGTGGTGTTTTTGCTGAAGGGTATAAATCTTCTCTGTTAAATCATTGTTCCCATACTAATGTTAGATTTTAAAAGTTTAAAAAAGCATTAAGTTTAATATAGATTTAATTTTTATATTTTTTAAATATGATAAAGTAGGATGTGGGATGTGGGTGCAAAATGTGAAATTCATTCAGTTTCTACTATCTCAGCTTAAATGAAGATGAAAGTAATAAAGACCTTTAAATTCATTAGCATACCTGATGATTAAAGAATTATTATTTTAAAGATTATATAATTCAGATTTACTGTTATTCATTTATTCTATAAATACATTAATAGCAAGAGGAAGGGCAGAGACAACCTCCACTCCTTGGTGGACACGGAGAGGAACATTGTGACAAGGCATGAGGAAAAGGCAGAGATACTTAACACCTTCTTTGCCTCAATTTTTACTAGCAGGACAGAATGTCTTCCAGACAGCTGGCCTCCAGAGCTGGCAGAAGGAGCCAGGGAGCAGCATAGTTTTCCTCTGTTCCAAAATGGGGTAGTTGGTGATCTGCTCAGCCGCCTGGATCCCCACAAGTCCATGGGACCAGATGGGATCCATCCTAGGGTGCTGAGAGAGCTGTCAGAGGAGCTGGCCAAGCCGCTCTCCATCATTTTTCAGCAGTCCTGGCTCACTGGAGATGTCCCAGATGACTGGAAGCTGGCCAATGTGGTGCCCATCCACAAGAAGGGCCGGTTGGATGAGCCAGGGAATTATAGGCCTGTCAGCCTGACCTCAGTGCCAGGCAAGATCATGGAACAGGTCATCCTGAGTGCAATCACACAGCACTTACAGGATGGCCAAGGGATCAGGCTCAGCCAGCATGGATTTAGGAAGGGCAGGTCCTGCCTGACCAACCTGATCTCCTTCTGTGATCAGGTGACCCGCCTGGTGGATGTGGGGAGGCCTGTGGATGTAGTCTACCTGGACTTCAGCAAGGCCTTTGACACCGTCCCCCATAGCAAACTCCTGGCCAAGCTGTCAGCCTATGGCTTGGACAGCAGCACTCTGAGCCAGGTTAGGAACTGGCTGGATGGCCAAGCCCAGAGAGTGGTGGTGAATGGTGCCACATCCAGCTGGCGGCCAGTCAGTAGTGGAGTCCCCCAGGGATCAGTGCTGGGCCCTGTGTTCTTTAACATCTTTATTGATGATCTGGATGAGGGCATTGAGTCCATCATCAGTAAATTTGCTGATGGCACCAAGCTGGGGACAGGAGTTGATCTGCTGGAGGGTAGAGAGGCTCTGCAGAGAAACCTCGACAGGCTGGACAGATGGGCAGAGTCCAATGGCATGAGATTGAACACATCCAAATGCCGGGTTCTGCACATTGGCCACAACAACCCCATGCAGTGCTACAGGCTGGGGTGAGAGTGACTGGAGAGCAGCCAGGCAGAGAGGGACCTGGGGGTACTGGTTGATGGTAGGCTGAACATGAGCCTGCAGTGTGCCCAGGCTGCCAAGAGGGCCAATGGCATCCTGGCCTGCATTAAGAACAGTGTGGCCAGCAGGAGCAGGGAGGTCATTGTGCTCCTGTACACTGCACTGGTTAGGCCACACCTCGAGTACTGTGTCCAGTTCTGGGCCCCTCAGTTTAGGAAGGATGTTGACTTGCTGGAACGAGTCCAGAGAAGGGCAACGAAGATGGTGAGGGGCTTGGAACACAAGCCCTATGAGGAGAGACTGAGGGAGCTGGGGCTGCTTAGCCTGGAGAAGAGGAGACTCAGGGGTGACCTTATTGCTCTCTACAACTACCTGAAGGGGGGTTGTAAACAGGCAGAGGTTGATCTCTTCTCCCAGGCAGCCAGCACCAGAAGAAGAGGACACAGTCTCAGGCTGCACCAGGGGAGGTTCAGGCTGGAGGTCAGGAGGAAGTTTTACTCAGAGAGAGTGGTTGCCCATTGGAATGGACTGCCCGGGGAGGTGGTGGAGTTGCCATCACTGGAGGTGTTCAGGAGGAGACTTGACAGGGTGCTTGGTTGCATGGGTTAGTTGATTAGGTGGTGTTGGATGATAGGTTGGACGCGATGATCTTGAAGGTCTCTTCCAACCTGGTCTGGTCTGGTCTGGTCTGGTCTATTCTATTCTATTCTATTCTATTCTATTCTATTCTATTCTATTCTATTCATTCTGCTAACTACAACCTAATTCCAAAATTCTCCTGAATTCATGAGAGATGTGAATGATTGATACTGTTAGATGACAAAATGTTCAAGTGTGTTTTTGAGCACATTTAGAGTTAAAATATTGATAGAAATGTCTGAAAAATTTGTAAGGAAGCATGACTTCAGGTATTATATCCAGTTGTCAAACTGAATATAAGCTGCTAGTAACATTGGACTGATACTGATTTAACTGTTTATGTATTAGAAATTTATTCCAAATACTCATTTTAAGTAACTTTTCATTTTGTTGACATAGCTGAACTATAAAATTGTATTCAATATGCTGTGGTAAGGAATCTGTCTTGCAAAATTTTTTTAATCATTTTAAGATACAGGCTTCTCTGTCTGTCTGACAGACATTTTTACCCATGCTGTCATCAACTCACATCTTTATTACTGCAATGTCCTTTTCTTTGGCTTTGACAAATGCATTTTTACTTCATTTATATTCAACAAAGCTGCAAAAAAAACTGTAAAGATAATTTTTCAGTCCGTCATTTTTTCTTGGTTTGCATGTGCTTTAGCTCTCTGTTCTTTATAGCACCAAGGAAAACTCAGATGCTTTCTCTTTCAAGGCCTTTAATGGATGAATACCAACACCTTACATGTCATGTATTCAGTGTTGAGATGCTGACTGCCAGTTTTTCAGCCAGTAATGACAGCCTCATTATGCACCTGAGCTTGCAGGAAAGAATCTCTGCTGTCTTGCTTGACCATCTTACTTAAGTGGAGCATCTAATGCAGATACTCAGTTAGTTTCCTCTAAATCCTTATGTAAGTTCTGTTTTTCTGCAGTACCCAGAATAGATTTGACAGGTAGGCTTGAGTCTGTTTGTAGTGCTTGAGAAGCACATTGACTAGTTTTGTGCTGCTTCTTTTTACTGCCTTACATCCTTACTTCCATTTCTGTGCTTTTGTTGTCTCTTATTTTATACTTGATCCATAAAATCTCTGGGGTAGTGACTGTCCTTTATTCTGATTTAAAAAACCTTTAAAATAATGATTCTTTAATAATGATTATATCAAAGTACTTGGGAGTAAGCCTTATTGACCTCATGACCAAAATGAGTATGTGCACAGCTGTGTGTCCTATTACAATTTAGATAAATACTCTTTGATTATTTTTTTTTCCAATCAATTAATTATGGGAATGTATTTGCAGGCCTTGTGAAGTTGTTGCCAGGTTTATTGTTAGATTAAATCTCAGGTCTTGTCTATATTAGTTTCAAGACCGATGCCTGTTTCAGAGGATAGTGAAACCAGTACTATTCAATATATTCACCAACGATCTGGATGAGAGAACAGAATGCACTGTCAGCAAGTTTTCTGGTAACACAAAACTGGATGGAGTAGCTGACACAAGTGAATGCACTGTTGTCATTCTGTGGGACCTAGACAGGATGGAGAGTTGGACAGGAGAAATTTGATGAAATACAACAAGGACAAGTGTTAAGTCTTACATCTGGGAAAGAACAACTTCATGTATCAGTATAGGTTGGGGACTGATCTGTTGTAGAGCAGAGGGACCTCTGGCTCCTGGTGGATAGAAGGATGACCATGAGCCAGCAATGTGTCCTTGTAGCCAAGAAGACAAATGGTATCCTGGGATGTATTAGAAGGATGTGTGTGGTTAGTAGATCGAAAAAGGTTCTCCCCCCCTGTTGCTGTAGAAGGATAGGGTGACAGCCAAAGCAATAAAAGTATACACAAGCGGAGTATAGAGAAAGACAAAAGACTGTTTATTTCACCAAAGCAACACATATTTGTGTATATGTTGTTAGTGTGGCTGCGTGTGATTGGTTAACAAACTTTTGTCAAGATTCTCACTGGTTACTGCTAGCACTGCTATAGTTACTCATTAAGCTAGCGCAGGTGACTCCTCTATCTCACCTTGCAGTTTCTCATCCTCAAACATTCAGTCCAGGGACTTTCCAGATTCTCATGGGAACACAGTGATGTTTTCAATATTGAACTCCTCACCAGAGTTCTTCAGAAGGTCCACAGATTCATCACAGTCCCCCACAATTCCCCCTTTTTGTTTTTGCTGCTACAAATGTTGATCATCTGCTGCAGCGCCCTTTGCAACAGATTAATCAGGCAGGGCAACATCAGTAACATTACAATCACAATTACCAAAATTAACAACCTCATTTTAACAATCAAAATAAGCCAACCAGAGAATCCCCATCCTTCAAACCATCCTTTATTATCAATCTCCAAATGTGTTACTCCCTGTTCCAGTTCTTGAATACGCTGATGTATAGAGACTGAATAATCTGACAGATTCATACAACACAGTCCTTCAAATTCTTGACAACCATGCCCGTGAGCTAACAACAAGAAATCTATTGCAGCCCTATTTTACAAAGAAGCACATTGAACAGAATCCACATCAAGCAATAGTTCTTTCAAAGCTAGAGAGGAAGCAGTACTCTGTTTTGTTAACCAACATCCCACTCTATTTAACCTACCTAGTGCCTTAGCTAGTGTCATACCTGGAAAGAGGCTATTATGACTTTTCCCCTCCCCCAGAAATTAATTCTGTCATCACAATCCTTCTCAAGGGCATGAACGCTATGCTTTTGCCTCTTTCTAAAGTGACGGAAAATATCAGATGCATTTGGTGTTAACATGGTCAGTCAACCAAGACTGCAAGGTCCTCCCCTCATCCAGGAGGGTAAAGCTGGCCAGGCTCTATCCGCACAAATAAGGAAAATACCTGCAGGCAAACAATGAGGATAAGATGCAGTGGCATTGTTATGAATGTAGTGTGATTACACCAGGCACTATAGTTTCTATACTCCCTACCTGCTGGGGTAATATCCTGAACATTTGTAGCTTCATCTGATGTAACATTAAATATAACACAATAATCCATTTTCACTGACCCTAAAGTATCAATTTTTTGAGGCTCTAATGCAGCCCTCAAAAGGCACTGGGTCCAGTTATTTCAACCCCTAGCCATGTATTCTAGTGTTAAATTAGTCTTTTCAAATCCTTCCCAACTAAAACTATGAAAGCTTTTAAGTCCTCCTAACGTTTTGTTGAAATTCCATAAAAACTGTATATAAACTGATCTTTTTAAATTCAGAGGTTCAATCTTTCATCCGTTCACCAGAACACCCACCAGGCAGGTGCTGAAAGGATTCGTTGGTGTTGATACTGAGAGGCACAGTGTATCCTGTTTCAGGGTGTTAGCAAGCATGACCCACGCATTCTTCCGTGGTTGCTTTGGAATCTGCATGACTGTTGCAACAGTGTCCAGAGGATGATGAAAATGCTGGTCAAACCCATCTTGCTGGAACCCAGTGTGGTCCAGAATCTGTTGAGACACATGCATACCCTTGTCCCCAAGTTATTAAATCACAAGGATCAGACCACTGACCTGTTTGCAGATCCCGAACCCTGACTTTAGCTCCTGAGGGCACCCCACTGGTGGTAGCTAATGAGCCAAAATAATGCATTATTGGGGGTTCCTGAGAATCGCCAGAACTCTGCAAAAAATTTAGAACAGACATAGCTTTGTTCAGACATAGCTTCTGGAGGATCCCCTGCCATTCCCCCTTTTTGTTTTTGCAACAGTTGTTTCAATGTGCCATGTGCACTTTCAATAATACCTTGTTCAGTAGGAGAATGAGGGATACCTGTAATGTGAGTTACACCCCATGATTGCAAAAATGAGTTAACCTTTCCAGACATGTACTCTGGACCATTGTCTGTTTTTATCTGAAGGGGACTCCAGTAGTAGAAGCAGCTCGCTGCCAATGACAAATAACATCTTTGGCAGTTTCTGCTGTGTGAGCAGTAGCAACAATGACTGAGGAGAATGTACCAATAGACACATGAACAAATTTTAACCTGCCAAATTCAGTAATGTGAGTAACATCTGTTTGCCAGATCTGAAGGGCTCGCAACCCTCTAGGGTTGGTTCCAGAATAGTGAGGAACATGCTGGCCCCAACAATCAGGACATGCAGCAATACCATGAGCTTCAGCATTGGACAACTGAAATTGCCATTTTAGAGCACGATAACCTTCATGAACAAATTGATGAGGAGCTATGGCCTGTTGTTTGATGTTTGGAATTGTCCCATTGCTACACCCAACACAAGTGCATCTGCTTTTGCATTCCCTTCCACCAAAAAACCTGGCAAGTTTGTGTGACTCTTAATATGTAAAACATAAGGAGCACATTGGTTTTGAATCTCAGTCCATAACAGTTTTAAAATTCCAAAAAGCTTCTCCTGATTAAAATGACCAAGGACAGCTTTATCTAAATGCTGCACTAACCTGGCCACATAGGCTGAATCAGTAATGATGTTTACAGGACAGGAAAATTGTTGAAATAACATAGTCACAGCCTTTAACTCCACAATCTGAGGAGAGTCTTCTTGGTATTCCACACCATTTTGTCATTGATTGCCATCATACCACGTGATAGCTGCTTTTCCTGTTTTTCCCAAGCCGTCAGTGAAAACTGTGGGACCAAGCACAGGGTTAGATTAACCTGGTTTTATGCAAACTGAATTTGTCCACCCATTTTTATTATTGGATGGGAAGGCAGATGATAGCCAATTTGACGTGTATAATTTGCCATTGCTGCTTGTAGTGCTGAACTGTTAGCAAAGCACCATTCAAAATACTCACTTTGCACTGGTATCACAACTTTTTCTGGATCCCTTGCCAACAATTCCACACAGCGAGCTCTTGTTTTCATAATGATGTGAGCCAAAAGTTCAAACAGGCCAGGAGCAGTTTTCTTGGTTCTAAAAGGTAAAAATGCTCATTCTAAAACATGAAGAGGATCTTGCCAATCAGAATTCCACTGTGCAAGCATCGCCAAAGGTATCAGATCATCTATTAAGACAAACACCTGGATTGATACAGCCATACATGCTTTTTGTGGATAGATGGCTTGTTCTACTTCTTCAATTACTTGCTTTGCTTCTGGAGTTAGAACTCATGGTTCAGAAATGTCCAAATGCCCTGTTAGTAATTCTAAGAGCAGCTGCAAATTGGAGGATGTCAACCCTAGATAAGGTTGCACCCAATTAATCATTCCTGCTAATTTTTGGACATCATTCAAGGTTTTTACATTGATCTGCAACTGAATTGGTTGTGACATTACTGTTTGCTCTAATACTTTCATGCCCAGGTACAACCATGGCTACTGGCGTACTTTTCCTGGGGCAATCACCAATCCATAATTTTGTAGGGATTTTTGTGCCTCAGTTTCCATTTCAGTTAGCATTGTTTGTGAAGGAGCTGCTAATAAGATGTCATCCATATAGTGATAACAATAGCCTAATGGAAACACAGCCCAAACAGGACTTAACACCTTTGCCACAAACCACTGACAAATAGTTGGTCAGTTTTTCATACCTTGTGGTAAGACTTTCCAAGGATACCTTCTGTCTGGTTCACTGTTGTTCACTGAGTGTACCATAAATGCAAATTTCTCCACGTCCTGCTTTGCAAGAGGAATAGTAAGACCCAGTCTTTTAGATCTATTATTGCAATTTCCTATTGCATTGGTATCATGGTTGGTGAAGGCAACCCTGGTTGCAAAGCCCCCATAATAACCATCACCTCATTGATTTCTCTCAGATCATGTAACAAATGCCATTTTCCTGATTTCTTTTTTATCACAAACACAGGTGTGTTGCAAGTACTGTGCTTCTGTATGTCCTGCAGCTAATTGTTCTTCAAGCAGAAGGTGCAGGGCATGGGTGAGGGGCCACTGATCCACCGAGACAGACTTTTCTGTTAGCCATGTTAATGTCAGTGTGGGTTTTGTCATGCCTTGCAGCACAATGGCCCCTAGCAAAAATCCATCATGATTTTCATTCCCCACTGTCTCTAACAGTCTCTTCCCAAAAATTAAGGGGTGCTATGGTCCCATATGGTCTAACTGTGGCTTTTTATCCCTCAGGGTTGGTGCTTACAAGAGGTTTAGCACTCATAAAACTGTTACCAACTCCACCAAGTCCTACCACACTCATGTTGTTTGATAGCAGTGGCCAGGTAGTAGGCCAGTTACACTGCACAATGATGGCAATATCCCCTCCTGTGTCAATTAGTCCTCTGACTTGTATCTGTGCAGGAGCCATGCAGTCCATTGAAAGCACGCATGTCATTTGTAGTCTCTTCTCAGTAATTGTCTGAGACCAGAACACAGATGGTGGGCCTGTCGATCCAAATCCTTTATCACCACGGATAGTCTGTTCTGTTCTAGAAACATGACTCACAAAAGATACAAGTTGAGCAATTCGAGTCCCTTTAGGAATTGTTACAGGTGGAACTGCAGTGGATATTAAAGTATATATTTGCCCAACATAATCAGCATCAATTACTCCTAAACATACATCTATTCCTTGAAGGGTGCCACTTGATCATCCTATTAATAAAGCATTGAGCCCATTACCAATTGCCCCCCATGCATCCAAAGGCACCTTGTGTATCTTTTTGTCTGAAACAGGTATTACATCTGCTGTGGATACATCCATCCCTGCTGAACCCCTTGTTTTGGCTGGTAATTTGTCACACACGGTAGGACCTGCTGAGGTGGATATGCCCCAGTTGGAAACGGATTGCTGATATTGGGGGGTATTTGTGTCATCACTCACCCTTTCGTGTTCTTCTTTCTGTTTCCCTGCAAAAGCTGACTGCTCATATGAAATCTAGATTTGCAGTGTTTAATATAATGACCAGGTTTACCACGAGTGCTTTTGCTTTCTTACAATTAGCTTTCACATGTCCCTCTTTTCCACAGCTGAAACACTTTACTGGGCCTCCTGATTTCAAGGCAGCTGCAAGCTCAGTCATCTTAAAATCAGTATTACCGACCTTCGAACAAGCGGCCACCATATCAGCTGCAGATGGTTCACCTGGCAATGCTTCAATAATTTTTTGGCAGTCAGCATTTGTATTGTCTTTTGCCAATTGCTGACACAAAATTTGCCTGAGATTTTCATCATCAACTTGTTTCTCAATAGCAGCAGAAACCCTTTCTACAAACTGCAGAAATGGTTCCTTAGGATCCTGTTTAATAATTGTGTATTGAGGATGTGGAGATGCAAGCTCCATCATCTTTCAAATTGCAGACATTCCTATTTTTTGACTCTATTCCAGTATGAAAGGGTGCCAGTGAGCTTGCGTGTTAGGATTAGGAAACACAGCTCCTGTTCCCATAAGGGCACCTGCCCCCACTCCTCACAGAGGATTGTTTGGATCCCTTTGCATGTTTTGTATTGCAGCCTTTTCAGCTAATTTTTTCCAGTTAGTTCCGATTACTGAAAACTGAACAGGCTGAAAAATTATCTGTGCAAGATGATGAATATCAAATGGACACAACAAATCAGTATCAATAATATTTGAAAGCTGCATCGTTTCACTTGAATTGACACCATACTTTACTACTGTGGATCGTGAATCCTGTACAACTTTCCAGGCCAAAACCTGATGATCATCTTGCTTTCCTGACCCTGGAGCTGCTTTTTCCACAGGGAAAGCCATAGGGTCATCTGAAACACCCATAGGAGAAGACATCTCCTCTGGTTTAATAGACATATGTGGTTCCTCCAGTATTTCTGCTAAATCCCAGTCACCCACATCAGCAGCTTTCTGGTGAACTTGCTGCCAAAATCTCTCTGTTGAACGTGGAGTCACAGTCACACTACAGGGAGGTAGTGTCCAGGGTGCAGACGTATCAGAGGAGCAACGTCCCCCTCCCTCTCGGTTCTCGGCAGTCTTTCGTGCAGTCACAGTCACACTATGATTTACAGTTTCCCCCTCACTCTTGTCTTCACTATCAGATGCAGAGAGGGTAATTGCTGTTGTGAAGGCAATTGTTGGTGTGAAGTCTGTAGATTATTACACTGATTACATTCCTCTTTTTTTACATGTACTTTCAGTTGCTCTCTCAGAGATTGATAAGCCAGTGGCATTTTTGCAAAGTCTTTGGGACTTTTCCAGTTTCTACGGAGTTTAAATTGGTCATTAGGAGAAAGCTACTTTTCAGCAGTGCCTGTTATTTTCTGCACTGTTGAATCTGCTCCTGAGCAGCCAGGTGGGGGTTGGGGTGGAGGGTACTGACGTGTTCTCTACTGATTTTTTCGTCTCCCCCATAGCCAAGTGAGTCTCTTTTTCTTTCAACTCCCATATTATTTCCTCCTCTCTTTTGTCCTACTCCTGCTTAAGATCTTTTAGTGCATCAATAAGCAAGCGCCAGGTAATAGCCATATCAACCAGTTCCTTGTCTTCTTTTGAGAGAGCATCCCACAAATAACTACCCAGCTTGTGCCACACAGCGATGCTGAAAGCTGTAACCAAGGAAGGCTCCAAACCTTGCTGCTTGCCCCATAATAATAATTTTTGTAATTCATAATCTTTAATTTTTAGACCCCTATGTTTCAATAACAATTTCCAGGTTCCAAGGACTAAGTCCTCATCCTTCGTTAATTCTTGTCCCATTATGTTGTCAGTTGCTCATCTACCTCACCTGGGCAGGTATCAAAGTTCAGGTCCAGACCAAAGGCAGTATCCCCCCTGCTCTCAGGTACACTGGGTGCCATCACCGTTGCAGCATTCACCTGCAGCCCAAATGTCTTGAATCAAACAGAGTCATGCCTTGAATCATGTTGTGGGGTCACCATTTGTTGCTGTATAGGGATAGAGTGACGGCCAAAGCGACAAAAGTATACGCAAGCAGAGTATAGAGAAAGACAAAAGACTCTGTTTATTCCACCAAAGCAACACATATTTGTATGCATGTTGTTAGTATGACTGCGTGTGATTGGTTAACAAACTTTGGCCAAGATTCTCACTGGTTACTGATAGCGTTGCTATAGTTACTCATTACGCTAGTGCAGGTGGCTCCTCTATCTCATCTCTTCCTCAAACATTCAGTCCAGGGACTTTCCAGGTTTTCATGGGAACACAGTGATGTTTTCAATATTGAACTCCTCACCAGAGCTCTTCAGAAGGTCCACAGATTCATCACAGCCCCCACACTCCCCCTCTATTTCCCCCTGTCATCTCCCTTTACTCTGCCCTGGTGAGCCCGTATCTGAAATACTGTGTCTAGTTCTGGACTCTTCAGTTTGAGAAGGACAGAGAGCTGCTTGAAAGATTCCAGTGTAAAGCCACAAAGATGATAAAGGGAGTGGAACATCTCCCTTATGAGGAAAGGCTGAGGGAGATGCGTCTCTTTAGCTTGGAGAAGAGGAGACTGAGAGGTGACCTCATTAATGTTTAGAAATATGTCAAGGATGAGTGTCAGGAGGACAGAGCCAGGATCTTCTCAGTGATGTCCAATGACAGGACAAGGGGCAGTAGGTGCAAGCTGGAACCTGGAAGAGTCAGAGTGAATGTAAGGAGAAGCTTTTTCATTTTAAGAGTAACAAAACACTGGAACAGGGGTTGTGGAGTCTCCTTCTCTGGAGACATTCAAAACCTGCCTGAATGCATTCCTGTGTGATCTACTCTCGGCGATCCTGCTCTGGCAGGGGGATTGGGAGTATTGGGAGTAGGTGATGTTTTGAGGTCCTTTCCAACCCCTAATGTTCTGTGATTCTGTAATTCCACATGCATTCTGTAATTTCATGCATTTGAATGAAAGTCATATATGGGGTGCATCTTTGGCTTAGTAATGGAGTGAGCACTATCAGTACCTTTGGTTTGTTTTGTCATTCCTTTCCTCTTGAATAATCACTGAATTTGAAATAATGCACGTTTAGAAGGTTCATTACTATTTAACTTTCTTCCTAAATCTCAACTCCCTGAAATACTTATCTCTGTTCTTTCACATAAAAGTAGACAATGCCTAGGTTAATATCTTCCAATTTATGTTAGGAGTATTCTACTGATATGTTAAGTCTCACTTAGCACATGGATTTGCCCTTTTAGTCTTTTTGCTTGCATGTGTCAGCATTTTTGGAGTGTGAAGGCCATTGTTTATACCTGTGGTATGTTTTCTGCCTACTAGATTTCAAAGTTCCTGAAGCTTTATATTATCCCCTGAAACAGAGCAATAGTGCTCTATTTTTATGAGTGAATTCTGTTAATTCAGGCCTAATGTAAAGTGTTGGCTTATTTTTTTTTTCTTAAAAAAAGAAGAACGTCTTTCTTGTAAAGAATTTCCCACCTATATTAAATTATATTAATACACATTATGAAAGTCTCACATAATCAGAACATTAAAAAAAAAAAATTTTAAACTGAGCTATTGAAAATGCTCAATTTTCTTCCCTAGGAATGTTTGCTAGGAACATGTAGATGCATGTTGTCTCCTCATTTCACTCTTGGACTTGTCTGCCAGTTTTTTTCATTACAGTATAACAAATTCTGTATATAATCACGAAGGAATCTCTAGCTTTTAGCAGCATTTGGACCATGCTGTTTATTATAGGTATATTTTTTTATTTTGCTTTTCACATGGTCTAATGTTTGCATTAAAGTAGATTCTTGTATGTGAGCTAAAATGACTTAGCAGGTTTTAAAGAGATATAAATCTGATTCTATACACCTGTCACAGTAGGTATTTGCTACATCTACACAAGTTAAGTAATGTAACCTGGCAGCCTAAATATGGGATTAGTAGATATAGATGTGACTGTGTAACTAGATGCTTGAAAGATCAGTTCATACTGCAGTCTGCATGTTTAGTTTAGTTTAAAAGGTTTAATATTGATATCCTTCCTGTCTGCTCTAGAAGCATGTCATATATCAGAAATGTGATTATATTGTGTTAGAAATTTAGCACCCATGGCTACCACAGTAAGTGTTTCTCAAAAAGAATGTTTCTACGTGAATTCATTTTCTGAGGGAATTTGACCCTCTTTGATGTAAAATTTATGATTAGATGGTTTTGTAGTTCTGGATCCTGCACCCTTCTTCTGTGTGGAAGCTAACAGGGTGTTTTCTGTGAATGTCCCAAAAACTTGTAAAGAGTTAAGGACTGTGAACATGTTTGTTTGTTTTCTTTTTAATGTTAAAGAGTCTGACTACTAACATTGCTGTGATTTTATTCCCTGCTGTGAAAACTTTTGGAAGACTTTCAGTATGTTGTCATGTGTTGCAAGAAGCTCTGAAGTTTTAGACTTTGAGCATCATAACTAGCAATCTAAGGAGATTGCTTCTTAATCTCCGAGTACTGGTAATAGCCAACTGGGAGTTAGCACTGTTGAATCATTTATATTCAGAAGTGTCAACTTAACAATAATAAAATTAATTACATTATTTTTGCATGCAAAGAGCTTAATGAATAGAGAATGACATGGCTCATAAAAGTTGTATCTAAATGCAGTTTTCTAGGAGAAAAAATATCAACTATCCATTGGTCTCAAACTCAGTTATGACAGCCTCAATTCAACTACTCTGTTAACAAGCCTACTCAAAAACTTCTGCATCTTTTTGTTGTGATGAATAACTGGGCTTGATCTCCACATGGAGAATATTATAAATTAAATGCAGAGATACTTTGTCATTCAGTCTTTGAGAGACAAATTTTGCCCCACAGAAATTATCACAAAAATTTAATATTAAAATATAATGGATAAGATGTACATCATCCTTCTTTCAGCTTTGCTTGCCTCGTACTATGAGGAGGAGTTGCCCTCTGGCTAGAAAGATACTGAAAGATTCTGAGTATACTAAAAATGGTTTAAGAAGCATGAAAAAAAAGAAATAAAACTTCTCTCACTACCCTTTCTTATCTCTCAAACTTCAGTGTGGATTTTGGTGATTCTTTTTCTTCTGATGAGACTGTAGGCCTGTTTTTCCTATTTTATACATTGCTTCAAAAGCCTGGCTTTGAAAGTGCAAAGCTAATAACAGAAAGTCAAGCACCTAAAGAAAATAACCTCATTTTTGTTTTGTATTTTATTTGACTAGCAATGTGCATATTTTGATATCTAAATTATTTTCCTTATTTTTGCTTGAGTTTGTAGGACAAGAATTCATAGTAATACTGAATTCCTCATGTCTGACTTTTAAAAATAGTAATATTTAACTTACCTCATGCAATACAGATAAGTTTTGGTGTTTGTATCTGAATTTGAAACCTGCACGTCACTTTTTGTTGCCCTCTTTCCATCAGGTTCTCTCTCGCAGAAGACATAGTTACCCCCCTAAATATTTGGAACAGTTGAACATAGTAAAATGGCAAGTTATAGTACAAAGATATTGAATATAGTATACAGTATGTATTTGCTGCTGAAGTTCAGAAATTATTCTGTGCTATGAAGTAGTCCAATATTATCAGATAAATTATAGGACTCAGTGAAAACTGGGGCTTGCTCCCTCCAAAGCAATTAAGCAAAAATAGAAGTCCTTGGATAGTAGATTTAGCTGCTTATGAAAAGAGGTAAATACCTCATTACTGCAGCTGTGATGTGCCTTGGGAGATCTGTCTAGTTTTTAACACAACCTGTCTTCTACTCTAGAGAATATAGGGTTGTTTGCTGTTGTTGTTTGTTTTGTTTTGTTTTTTAAATCATTAATACTGAAACAGGATTACAAAAACAGAAAGAAATTTTCAGAATCCCTGATGAAGGAGACTGGCTCTACAGGGCCAGCATACTGTGTCAGTAGGACTTCCCTTCTTTGGAATGTAGTATGCAAAGTAGGAAGGTGAAAACTTGATGATGAGAAACAGAATGAGTGGTTTTGATCTTGGTATAAATAGAATAAATATACTTTCTTGCCCTTTCCCCCCCCCATATTTTATAAACAATTGCAACTTTACTCTTTATTCTGAATCTTAAGAATTATTAACCTTATTTTTATGTTTACCCTAACATGTTTTAAGTGTAATTTCAAGGCATGTGCTTTTTCCAAGACATTTATTACTTGGGAGTTTGACAAACTGGAAAATCAAGGTACTGGGCATAATAGTAAGTGCCTTCTTCTGGAGGACGTTAGATGAGAACATCTAAAAGGGAACACCTGGGCATACTGCTGGCTCAGACAGTTGTCTATCAACACCCCCAGGTCTTTCTATTCTGGGCAGTTTTCCAGCCACTCTGCCCTAGCCTATAGTGTTGCATGAGATTGTTGTGAACCATATTCAGGACCCAGCACTTTGCCATGTTGAACTTCATACGAATGGCTACAGTCCATTGATCCAGCCTATTCAGGTCCCTGTGCAGAGCCTTCCTACCATCAAGCAGATCAAGACTCCCTCCCAGCTTAGTGTCATCTGCACACTTACCGAGGGTTCAATCCTCTCATCCAGATCATTAATGAAGATACTGAACAAAACTGGCCCCAAAACTGAGCCCCAGGGAACACCCCTTGTGACTGGCCACTGACTGGATTTAACTCCTTTCACTACCATCATCTGAGCCTGGCCATCCAGACAATTTTTAACCTAGCAAAGCATCCACTCATCCAAGCCATAAGCAGCTAGTATCTCCAGGAGTGTGCTATGGTAAACTGTGTTGCAAGACTTTGTGGCCTTCCTTACACACCTGACCCAATCATTAACAAGGCCACATCGCCACCTCTCCTTCCTTGCCTATCCCTTCTGAAAGTTTGTAACCACTGATTGCAACACTCCAGTCTTGTGAGACATCCCATTGTAAGTGAAGATAAGGTTTGTGATCACCTGAAGAGCCTGAAAGTGTTCAAGTCCATGGGACCCGACGAGTTACACCCACGGGTACTGAGAGAACTGGCAGATGAGGTTGCTAAACCCCTCTCTATTATATTAAACAGCCTTCCCCTGGCATCAGGACCTGTTCCTGTTTAGGTGGGTTGGATTGGTTAATGGGTTGGACGCAATGATCTTGAAGGTCTCTTCCAACCTGGTTTGGTTTATTCTAAATAAAGGTTTATTTATCCTAAATTTCAAAAGTCATGGCAGTCTGGAGCAGTCCCCACAGACTGGAAAAGGGGAAACATTACCCCCATTTTCAAAAAGGGTAAGAAGGAGGAACCAGGGAACTACAGGCCAGTCAGTCTCACCTCTGTGCCCGGAAAGATCATGGAGCAGATCCTCCTGGAGGCACTGCTGACTCAGAAGAATAGTGAAGAGGTGATTGGGAACAGTGAGCATGGCTTTGCCAAGGGCAAATCCTGCCTGACCAACCTGGTGGCCTTCTATGAGCAGGTGACAAAATTAATAGATGAGGGGCGAGCAACTGATGTCATTTACCTGGACCTGAGCAAAGCCTTCGACACTGTCCTGCACCACATCCTGGTCTCCAAACTGGTGACACATGGGTTTGATGGGTGGACCACTAGATGGATAAGGAACTGGCTTGATGGCCGCACCCAAAGAGTGGCTGTCAATGGCTCCATGTCCCAGTGGAGGCCAGGGACAAGCGGAGTCCCTCAGGGATCAGTCCTGGGACCTGTCTTATTCAACATCTTTGTCAGTGCCATGGACAGTGGCATTGAGTGCACCCTCAGCAAGTTTGCTGATGACACCAAGCTGTGTGGTGCAGCAGACACACTGGAGGGAAGGGAGACCATCCAGAGGGACCTTGACAGGCTGGAGAGGTGGGCACAAGCCACCCTCATGAGGTTCAACAAGACCAAGTGCAGGGTCCTGCATCTGGGTCGAGGCAATCCCAGGCACAAATCCAGGCTGGGCAGTGACTGGCTGGAAAGCAGCCCTGGGGAGAGAGGCTTGGGGGTGCTGGTGGACAAGCAGCTCAACATGAGCTCTCAATGTGCACTTGCAGCCCGCAAAGCCAATCAGATCCTGGGCTGCATCAAGAGAAGTGTGGCCAGCAGGGCAAGGGAGGTGATCCTCCCCCTCTACTCAGCCCTGGTGAGACCCCACCTGGAGTACTGTGTCCAGTTCTGGAGCCCCTATTACAAGAGGGATGTGGAGGTGCTGGAAGGTGTCCAGAGAAGGGCCACAAGGATGATCAGAGGGCTGGAGCACCTCTCCTATGAGGACAGACTGAAGGAGTTGGGGCTGTTCAGTCTGCAGAAGAGAAGGCTCCGAGGTGACCTAATTGTGGCCTTCCAGTATCTGAAGGGGGCCTACAGGAAGGCTGGGGAAGGACTTCTCAGGATCTCAGGTAGTGATAAGACTAGGGGGAATGGAATGAAGCTGGAAGTGGGGAGATTCAGGCTAGATGTGAGGAGGAGGTTCTTCACCATGAGAGTGGTGAAGCCCTGGAATGTGTTGTCCAGGGAGGTGGTTGAGGCCCCATCCCTGGAGGTGTTTAAGACCAGGCTGGATGAGTCTCTGGCTAGCCTGATCTAGTGTGGGGTGTCCCTGGGGTTGGAACTAGATGATCCTTGTGGTCCCTTCCAACCCTGACTGATACTATGATACTATGTTTCTGTGATGACCTTTATATCATAGTTTTCCTAACGCACAATGGTTTTCAGCTCCTCCTGCTTGTTTCCCATGCTGTGTGTGGTAGTGCTAAATGCACTGTAGTTCTCCACACCATTTTGTGTGGAGAAGTCTCAGTTCCTACCTGACTGTTTCTCACGTGTTCATGTGGTTATTATCCCATCAATAAGACTTGCAACTTTGCTGAGGCTAACTTTCTTCACTCGTTTCCAAATTAGGTTACTTTTTGAATAGTTTGCTTTTGTGATAGTCAGGGAATATGCTGCAATTTCAGAAGATGTATCAAATTAAAAATTTTGAATGTGAGGACTGAAAGTGAAGTTTTGTACTTGTATTTCATGTGCAGTATACAGCAATTCAGTACCTTCTACCCCTTCTTTCATGCAGAACAAAATCTTTTACAGCAGATTTAGTGTACTTGAGAGCTGAAGTCATAATATGATATATTCACAGACCTGAGTTCTAGTTCTAGTGTTTTACTGTGTTCTTCAAAATGAATAAAATAACAATATGATCAAATTAGCCATCATTTGTATTTGCTAAATCAAGTATATTCAACATTAGCTAATATTTGTCTTCCTTATTTTTCAAATATTAATAAAGTAACAAAATAACGATATTAACTAGGTGCATTGTTCTGTACAAATATATGCAGATATGATTCATGTTACAGATACCACTCAGATTGAAAATAAGTTACATTATGTAGTAAGCTTAAGTTTCAACAAAATAAAGTCAATCCTGTGATCCAGGTCTAAATTAGAAATAAAGTCACTTTAAATTACATTTTGTAGTCAGTGAAAAGACATGAATGTGAATCAGTTACTTCAGATCTCTCCCTCTGAAAATATTTATTTCACTTTGTTAATTACTAAGGATCCTGGAGCTAGAAGAAATTAGAATGAATCTGTTAAATGCCTGCATTTATTGGTCTGAATATTGAAGACTTTCTTGAATATTTGAATGTCTCTTTGCAAGCCCAGATATGGTTTCCTGTACTATTACCGGAGATGCTGCCAGCAAAGAGGAGGGAGGGAAGCTTTTAAGCACCCAGAAGCACATCCAGTGTATATTATTGAATGGGGGAAAGAGATATTGAATATAATTCCACTTGTGAAACTTGTTTTTGTGTAGAGAAAAACTGTGGAACATAGTGTTTATACAGTTAATGTTGCTTGAAAGATACTTACAAATTCTGAATGTTTTAATGAGAATGAAAAAATAGAATTTTCTTCATCATGCATTCATTCATAGACTATGAGAGAGTCCAAAGCCCTCTCCCTCTGTATGCAGCTTTAATTATCATTTGAGTTTAAGGAATTAAGTACTATAGATTTGAACGCAAAATAGTTTTGGTGGAAAACAAAGCCATATGGTAGTAATAGAACAATGATTTCCAAATATACAAATAGTAAGATGTCTAGCTCCAACTTCTGAATGTGTTGATTTTAACTCATTAAGTAATTAATTTTATCCCTTTACTGTGAGTGAACCATATAATATATTTTTGTTTTAAGTGTAGTTATTCTATAAAATCATGCTGTGTTCTGTATACTCTTGCCAATAATCAACTTAATATATTTTATTGATTTGGTTTAAATGTTTGAATCACTATCCATTTTCTACAGTGACTAATTATCAGAGCAATCTAGAAAAGGATATTACTAAACATATCCCTTAGTCCCTGTCTATCTGCCTTAATAGTCTCTTCAGAATAGAGTTTTGTAAGGAAGGAAATGTAATGGATTACAATGAAGAAAGGACATGTAGAGTTACGTGAATGTAGAACTGTGGAGATCATTCCACTGTCAATGGCATAATAATAATTTCTTTTCTGAAACTCTGGGTGCCATAAAGACTGTAGAATCCTAACACTTTAATCTTGTAAAGCAGACTACCTAGTATTACATGTCTGCAAAATTCTGTAGTTTACCAAAATCTTTATTTCATTATACTCCCTGAAAATTGCATATTTCTAATATGATTGGCTTGATCCCATTAACCTTGAGTGCCATTGGTCAGCTTTTCCTATTTGCCGCAGGAATAAATTCTCAGGTTTTTAATGGAAATTGCTTGGTGAAATTTGTGCTAGATTGTGGTGGGTTTGAGAGATTAAGTGTTGGTTTTTCCTCTATTGTTTTCATTAATTTTCTTTTTAATTGCAGGAAAATGTTTAATATGGCTTTATGTTCCAACCAGCTGAAAGGTTGAGCTTGCAGAATGAACTGACACCAAATAAATAGATGTAGCAGCAAAAATAAGTAGCAAATGAAACCTTTGGAGTGAACAAGAATGGCCTGGACTGAATACAGTGTAATTTTTGCTGGTTTAACAGAGTTTTTCTTATAAACTCTAGTTTTCAGGTCCATATATTCTGATGAGTTCTTAAAGCATTCAAGCATAAGATATTTAATGATAGTTAAGAACTGTTTGATGAGGTGAAGAGCAGTACTTGGACATTTTAAAACATTTTATTCAAGTCTATATTCTGAAAAACTAGAAACAACACAAGGTTGCTGTGGGTAACTGATGTGGGGGTTTGCAGCATATTGTGCTGTTGTTGGAGTAAACTGTAAAGCGGAAGTGAAGCAAATGTTACTCATCAATCAAAACCCCCACAATTATTTTTGTTTAAATAATAATAAAATGGATTACATTTTTTCCAAGATAAAGGAGTTCCACGGTTTTGTAATGTTCAACTACAGAACACAGGAAAATGCTTTAGCAAATCTATGGTGTTCAGAGAAATGCTTACCATTAATGCTACTGTTGTGTGAACAGCACAGTGAATCCAAAGCTATAAAAATGCGATATTGTCCTCTAGTTCAGAAATCAGCAGCTTAATCAAATCAAATTGATAGAAAACTTTCTCCACTTCCACCCCACCTCTCTGGAATAATCACATACGAAGAGGCCACAAACGTTATTTAGGGGCAGAGGATTCTTGACAGTCTCTAACAGATCTAATCACTAATGGATTTCATCTCTTTGCCTGCAAGTTTATTTAAATAACTTTTACTAAACCTTTACATTTACGGTCTTGGCATAATTTTGTATTTACATTTTAAGTCAGAAGCTGGAATGATTAAGTTGTTCTGATTGCATCTGAAACTGAAATAGAATTTCGCTCCGCTTATTCTAGAAAGAAGAATGAAATGAAAAGTATATACATAAAATCAATGGGTATGAAGAATGTCATTTGTCTAATCAGCCTTGGGGAAAGATGTAAGATTGTTGCTCACTTAACCATAAAGCAGTTCACTGATAATCCTTCAGGTCTTTGAATGGCTTTAAGTGATCCAGAGTAATAATTCAGTTCTGCCTTCCATTGAGTTATTTGATGAATTCAACTCACCATTTTTGTAAATGCAACTGCTGAAGAGTTGAATTGTACATGGAGGAAAAATATTGAATATTTTGAGTATGACCTCAGGGATTCAGAAGCATGTTGCCATTATATAAGTACAGTCATACTTCTTTTCATAGCATGTTCACTTCAGCACATTAAGAAACTTTAAAATGTAAATTCAGTAAGTAGACTTCAAAACTGAAAATGTTTTGCAAATGTGTAGAGAAATTAAAGTATAATCTGTGAAGTGTTTGAGCAAGATACAAAGGTTTTACTCTGTTTTCTAGTTGAGACTAATGCATATGATTGTTAGTACTGCATAATAAGGTCCTGACAGAAAATTAAATTAAAAAGCTGAGCTCAGGTTTTTGCATTCTTATTCTGAGGTGATCCATATTTTTTCAAAAGTGGTATTTCCTTCTCAGTACCTTGTTCATAGCTGAACTTAAGTGAGTACCAAAACCAGGTAAGATTTTCTACCAACAGAAAGTGAACTTGTTGCCAGAAATCATAGGGATGGCAAAGTTTCAAAGGTATAAAATTTCTCTTCATTAAAAAACAAAAAACCAACAAGCAAATAATAGAAGAACTCTCCCCACAACAAGCAAACTCATCCAAAGCAGAAAAGGCTGTCCATGCTGTTTGGTAAAAAAACAATTGTGCTTCATAATGTCTGTACACCTTGCAGCTATGATTTGTGTATTGAAGTAGCACATACTGTGTAACTTTACATGATGTTTGAATTATCACCTTTTAACAGAGCAGTACGCTTCTTGGAACTGGTGGGCATTTTTGATTATTGCAAATTCCATTGGATGTTCTTACCAGTCATTTTTCATTTTTGCTACATGACAGTTGTACTGTACCTTGAGTGGTTTCATCATAATTGTTTCTTTCTCAGCGTAAAGTTTGTCTTTATTGCAGAATTTTATTTTTGTCTTCGGTAAAGTTGGGGCCTTAGTATAAAATATGTGTATAATAGAGGACATTTACTAGAGCTGTGCTAGGCTACTAGTGCATGAACAGATTATACTGAAACTAATTCAGCTAAAGCAGATATGGTGAGTATCAGCAGAAATGAGAAAGCTGACCAAGAGAAAATGGCTAATGCTGGAAATATGAAATTGGAAGATGTTTTAACATTATTTTGTAATGGCTATTTCTACAGACTTAATGGGGAGAGAATTAGACACACAATACAGGTTTAAACCAAGGAAAAATAACATGATCTAAAAATATGTTAAGTATTTCAATGGATGTCATGACAGTTTGGTAAATATCTGTAATGAGTTAATAGAAGGGTTAACCTGCCTGCTCCCCCAGCACAGAAGTGAGAGAAAAGTAACACACAAAAACTCAGGACTGAGTTAAAGAACAAGATAAGAGTTTACTAAATAAATGAGGTAACGTAAGTGCACAACTACCGTAGCTAATAATCTAATAATACAATGCATGATTACCTTATCTTAGCCTATTTGCAGAAAAAGCGCAGCAAAATAGAGCAAAAAGAAAACCAGCAGCTACCGTAATCTCACTTATCTCACTGCCATCCCACAGAAAGGAGCCAACACCAAGAAAAAAATCCCAACCTAGAACCCAGCAGCAGCAACCAGAACAGGAAGCCTCCCATGTTACAATCTGAACTTCAAGCCCCATAATACTTTGCTTGAGCCAGCACTTTGATTTTGAAGCTGGCATGAAGCAGGATGGTTTTAAATAGCAGCAGACTAAAACTCAAGCTATGACAACATCGCAGTTTATTTCACAGCTCTGAAAGCCCAGCTGTTTTACAAAAGAAATCCAGTACCCCAAATCATACTCTATAATGAAATGATTATTTTAGTGAAAATTAGAAAGTCAAATATAAAATTTTTGAGGGAAATTTTCTTCAGGTGATCAATGTACAGTACTGTTTAGTGCTTGGAATAAGGACCAGCTGAAAAGTGAGTTCTGAGCTCTTATTCTAATTCACAGTATTTTTTAAGGGCTAAGTCTCTAAGGTTCAGTTCTGTTTTGAAAGGTGACCATGCATTAATGACACTTGGATTGTATCATTATTTTCAGAGAAGGTAAAAAACCTTGGCTCTCTGTGTCAGAATATCTAAGAACTCAGTTGAATTCTGTGCTTTCTCATTAGTGCATTAAAAACCTACTTAAAAGAGATTTCAAAAGTATTAGGAGGATACTGAACACAATGTGTCTACCATCTCTTAACTGTCTTATATCTGTGAAACCTGAAGAACAGGAAAAGATTTTGAAAATCTGTATATAGTGTTTGGGCTTGCTTTCATTGAATATGTGTTAATCTACAGTTGGTTACTAGAATTCACTGATACTGTGAATTTAAGAGAGTTGTGAATGCTAGCTGTAGTGGTTTGAGCCTTAACTGGAAGAGCTCAGATGGTAGCAAAACCCCGTGAGAATTCCTCCCCCTGTCCCCAGAGAGACTGGAAGTAAATCTACCAAAAAATAATCTGGAATCAATTTGGAAGTAGGAGAAGTAAATTTTTTAACTATCTATCTGTCTATCTATCTATCTGTCTACATATATATATATAAAAATAATAGGGATGATTTACAAGGGTAAGGAATAAGGATGAATAGGAAAATATACAAAACCAAATTGGATGGCCTTGTATCTCCTATGATGTATGTGGATTTCAATCCTTTAGAGAGCCGTGCATGCAGCAGGGAGAAGATCAGGCCCCACCACGTGGCAGAACCAGAAGGCTAGCAGCAGCTGTTAGTCCTTTCAGAAAGATGAGGCAGGAGCAAAGAGGCAAGGTGGCTGCAGTGTCTCCCTTTTTATAGGCTTGTTGGACAGGAAAGGGGGGTGGAATGACCACCTTCGACCCAGGGCACCCCTCCTCCTGGGAGGGGGAAATCAAGTCCTTCTATATTCACCTGCATAAGCTTTCTTTTGTCCCCTGGGGAAGCAAGGCTCTCTCACTGAAGGATGGCCAAGGGCTCAGGTCCAGCCAACATGGATTTAGGAAGGGCAGGTCCTGCCTGACCAACCTGATCTCCTTCTATGATCAGGTGACCCGCCTGGTGGATGTGGGGAGACCTGTGGATGTAGTCTACCTGGACTTCAGCAAGGCCTTTGACACCGTCCCCCATAGCAAACTCCTGGCCAAGCTGTCAGCCTATGGCTTGGACAGCAGCACTTTGAGCTGGGTTAGGAACTGGCTGGAGGGCCAAGCCCAGAGAGTGGTGGTGAATGGTGCCACATCCAGCTGGCGGCCAGTCACCAGTGGTGTCCCCCAGGGATCAGTGCTGGGCCCCATCCTCTTTAACATCTTCATCGATGATCTGGATGAGGGGGTCGAGTCAGTCATCAGCAAGTTTGCAGATGACACCAAGTTAGGAGCAGATGTTAGTCAGTTAGATGGTAGAGAGGCTCTGCAGAGGGACCTCAACCGACTGGACAGAATCCAATGGGATGGCATTTAACAAGTCCAAGTGCCGAGTGCTGCACTTTGGCCATGGCAACCCCATGCAGAGCTACAGGCTGGGGTCAGAGTGGCTGGAGAGCTGCCAAACAGAGAGGGACCTGGGGGTGCTGATCGACAGCCACCTGAATATGAGCCAGCAGTGTGCCCAGGTGGCCAAGAGGGCCAATGGCATCCTGGCCTGCATTAGGAATGTTGTGGCCAGCAGGAGCAGGGAAGTCATTGTGCCCCTGTACTCTGCATTGGTTAGGCCACACCTTGAGTACTGTGTCCAGTTCTGGGCCCCTCAGTTTAAGAAGGACATCGAGACACTTGAACGTGTCCAGAGAAGGGCAACAAGGCTGGTGAGAGGCCTTGAGCACAAGCCCTATGAGGAGAGGCTGAGGGAGCTGGGGTTGTTTAGCCTGGAGAAGAGGAGGCTCAGGGGTGACCTCATTGCCCTCTACAACTACCTGAAGGGTGGTTGTAGCCAGGAAGGGGTTGGTCTCTTCTCCCAGGCAGCCAGCACCAGAACAAGGGGACACAGTCTCAAGCTGCGCCAGGGGAGGTTTAGACTCGAGGTGAGGAGGAAGTTCTTCACCGAGCGAGTCATTCATCATTGGAATGGGTTGCCCAGGGAGGTGGTTGAGTCACCATCCCTGGAGGCGTTCAAGAGGGGATTGGATGTGGCACTTGGTGCCATGGTCTAGTCATGGGGTCTGTGTTGATAGGTTGGACTCGATGATCCTCGAGGCCCTTTCCAACCTTAGTTATGCTGTGATACTGTGATACCCCTCCCCCAGGATGGGTGTAACCCAGCACACTAGCTAACTGCCTAATCCTTGAACTGAAACAACAGAATTTAGCCTAAAAATAAAGTCTACATTTGTTGCATGATTTTCACATGCATCTACCTAAAAGATGCACGTCTCAGTCTGTTTTGCATAAAAGCAGTGGCACAGTCATATGATATTCCATATTGCTGCTACATTCATTTGTGTGAATTGGTAATATTTCTGAAAGCTTATGCTAAATTTTTCATGGCACGTGGTAAGAGCATTTTTACCCTGGATGCAAGGAGTGATCAGAGTAGGGGAGATGCAGTCATTGTCAAAATTGTCAGAACCTTTGAAAGACCTGAGGCCATTAGAAGACTGTCTGAAAGTACATTTTGCTGTGTGTCTAAACTGCACATGGGTCATGTATAGATCTTATGCTCTGGCGAACTTCTATGCATCTTCATTCTTGGCCCATTCACTCCGAATTAAAAGCCTAATGATACTCATGGCATGGATTTTGATGCTTTACTATGAGTCACATTAGGTACTATAGTAACAATTACCAGTTTCAAAATATTTTGTGCTTTTAACAATTTCAATTTTTCCAAGTTATCTATCATCTGTGTCTTATGTAGATGAGGCATTCAGTTTTTCTTTGGAAATGTTCTGAGCCACTCATTTGAGATCAAATCAGATATTAAAATCTAGAGGCTTCAAAGTTTTAATTTTCTAGATATAATCTTGTTAGTAGTCCAAGAGGGTGAAATTATGAAGGAAATGGTTATGTTTTCCTGCTGTTCAGGTTCTAGGAATCTTTTTCAAATCACTTTATTATAGCTGATAAATAGAGTTGCTGAAGATGCACCATAAACAGCACTAGAAAAATTCACAGAATTCCCAAAGATTTAAAGGGCAGCTAAATATAGTCTCTTTGGATTAAATGAAACTAAGAACTGAAGTTGCAGTTTGAATTGCCATCCTTGTGATTAACAGCTAAACATTTCATTTGGCAAAACATGCCTGTATATTTGTCTAATTAATAAAACAGAATTCTGTGTGACTGTATCTGAAACTTGTAATGTTTCTTTATCACTAGAATTAATTTCACCTGAAGTGTAGACTTTAAATATTTTAATGTAAGCAAGCAAGTGTTTCTTTTTGACATGTAGTTTATCATCTGCTCTGGCCCTGGCCATAATGAATTCTCATCATAAAGTAGTGTAAAAGCAGCATAAATATAATGTAATAACAGCAGGATTTAACAGCATGAATCAACAGTGGACCGTTGTGGCTTTCCAAATCTGTACTGCAACTTTGCTATCTCAACAGAATGTTGGAAAGTAAATGAGGTAGCATTAGGGTTGGAGTGGTTCCAGTCATCATAAGCAGACTGACTTCATGGTTCACTGGTGCTGCGAGGATGCTGTCTTGTCCTATTTCAGTCTTGCTGAGTGTGTTATCATTTCCCTTGTGGCACTATGATCACATACCAGTAACTGATACACTGTAGGTCATGAATGTGAAACTGTAATGAAAGAATTTGACAATTTATTGCATTTTGTTATGCTTTCTTTACTTTTCAGAAAGAAATCCATTCCAGTTAAAAATATTTTTGATATTTTTAGCAGCTTGGATAGTCTTAGATACTTGGTTTTGCTTCCATTAGTATTTTGAGTACTACCAGTTACAGTTTATCAGAACTCTTCTTAGTGACCTGTTTGTTTTCTTAATTGGTAGACATTGTTGTACACTTGTGAGTGCTATCCAAAAGATGCTACTTCTTTTCAGGAAGAGAAATAGGGAAACTCCGAGATATTAGAGGATAATGATGTAAAGAGACTGTGTTTTTCTAGTCACCCCAGTGCATCCATCTAACGATAATAATAGTTATTAGTTTTGTCTACAAAAAAAGCTTTCTTTTCCTGTATTTTAATATCAATTTAGTAAATTCTTCCTGTATCTGTGATATTTTCTTTTTACCTATCTCAGAAGACTGTGGGAAGTAAATAATATTGTTGTATTTATGAAAATAATTTGGATATTGTGTTACAAGTATCACATTCTGCCAGCTTTACTTAGCCAGTATTTTTCTAAAAATTATAAGTTATGCAGTTATATATCCAATTTTCTTACTGTCATTTAAGAAGGGCATAAGAAACTTTTTTCCCTGGTGTCTTTCCTAACAATTTAATTTCTGTCTTTATTCCTGAGAAATGATGAGAAGTGAATCTCCATTAGATAACATACATGATAGTGAAAGTGGATTTTATTTGTTGGTGATATGTATTTAGTTGATAGATGTAAATGTGCAAGATAATAATTTCATACTGTGTTGGGCTGTGGGTTTTTCCATTGTTTTTGTTTTGATATTTTAACTTTTAAATGGCGTTTAACAGTATAAACAAAAACACAATATGATGTCCTACCAGGAGAACAACAACAATAAAAAATGAGTTAATTATGTTTAAGAAGAGTTTTTTTCTAGTGAGCTTCTGTGGGGATCAGTAATTGGCATGATGCTCTTCAGCATTTCCATTAATAAAATAGCAGATAATAAGCATCTGTAGATGACACAGATTTACCGTTCAAAGGGAAGAGAACAGTGCAGTTACATAAGTCTTTGAATCGCTTGTTCAGCTGACTTCTTCAGGCAAACTGTGTTTTGATGTAGTCAGATGAAAAACGTTTGTAAATACAAGACAAATGGAGTTGGTCATTTCTCTGGAGTAAAAGGCTGTAGTCTGGGATGTGTGCCTTCTGAAGACCTCCTAGGGGTTATTTCTGACACCCCTGTCAACATGAGCGCCCAGAGTGTTGCTGTGGAACATGGGAGTAATTGGATACTTAAATTAATGAATGTGTTTTTGTTGTTGGTTGGGGGGGGCATTATGGAATCTAGTTCTGATGTCTGAAGTCAAAAGCACAGAGAGAGGGGTCAGAGAGAATAAGTGAAGTGCTCAAAAACTTCAGTTTGTCAAAGAATAAAACCAATAGATGGAGAACTTCATTAGGAAAATAAATTAACACAACAATAAGATAAGTAATGGATTTCTGCAGCTTTTAAGGATTTCAAATTGGTGTTTTTCCTGAAAGAAAAAAATAAAAGCAAAAAACCAAAGCGTAGGCTTAGTTCCTATTATCTACACAAGAGGTCAGACCAAGATAAGTAATGATCTTTCCTGACTTTAACATCTGTGACTTTAGGAATCAGCCCCACATTTTTGTTGTGTATCTGATGACTAATAATCCCAGTGACATGCATGGTTGCTATTGTGTATAGATACAAAAATCATCCTAAATTCTCACCATTTTTGAAACAATTAGACAATCAATTTGTCTGTCAGTACAGTTTTGTAATGGCAGTCATAATTTCTACTACCTATATAATGTTTTTCCCTTTATACAATTAACTCTTAAATATTTTGTTATCTAGCAATTCTTAATTATCCATATAGACCAAGAAGGACATAGTGTTAGAACCATATTGCCATTTTAAAAATATAAGTCTCAAATTAGAATAGAATAATAGAATTGTTGGGGTTGGAGGGGAGCTGAAGGATCATCTAGTTCCAACACCCCTGCCGTGGGAAGGGACACTTCACACTAGATCAGGTTGCCCAGAGCCACATCCAGCCTGGCCTTAAAAAACCTGCAGGGATGAGGCTTCCACCACCTCCCTGGGCAACCTGTTCCAGTGTTTCCACCACTTTCATGGTGAAGAATTTCTTCCTAGCATCCAATCTGAATCTACCCATTTCTCTATTTTTTTCCATTCCTCATAGTCCTATCATTACCTGACACTCTAAAAGTCCCTCACCCACCCCTTTTTCCCCTCAGATCCCAGAGCACCTGGAGTCCCCTCCCACCCCAGGTGTGGCCACTTGACCCTCCCCACCCACTCCCCTTTTAGTTCCCCCCAGGAAAGGCAGAAGCCCTAAGATGAGCCCATCTGGGCTGAGGGATCCTCCTCTCATTGCTGGTGAGTGCCCATGGTGCACACTGGGTGATGGTGGTGGTGACAACAAAGGCCGGGGGGCCTGGTGGCCCCCCGGTTAGGTAGGAAGAATGTTAATGGCTACTCTGATATCATCCATAGGTGCTGGCTGGGCTTCCTTCCTAGGGCTGAGCTCCTTTGTGTTGTATCTTGGCTGGTGAGGGTCTTGCCCGTGGCTATGGAATGGGTGCAAAAATGGTGGTGGTGGAGCAGGAGCTCTTTAGGCAGGGTGGAGGATGGTGTAGAGGGAGCAGGAACTGCATTGGGAAGATGAAGGTGGGGGGAAGCAGGGGGTTAAACCAGATGACTCCTAGAGGCCACTTCCAACTCTGGTGATTCTATGATCTAGTTCAAATCCCCTTGCCATAGGCAGGGACTACTTCCACCAGACCAAGTCGGCATCTTTAAGGTCCTTTCCAACCCCTACTGCTCCCTGATTCTGTGATAGGCATTTATTAATAGCTAGCTTTGTTTCCAAACACACTGAAATACATGGAAATAGTCTTGTGTCTACTGATGTAATTTTCCCCCCAGAAATGTTAATTTAAAGGTGATTATTTCAGCAACTAACCTCAAAAATTTCTGAGTCTTATATTTAAACAGATGTACAGTCATATAATTGTTAGGGTTGGAAGGGACCTCAAGATCATCCAGTTCCAGCCCCCCACCTCACACTAGATCAGGTTGCTCAGAGCCACATCCAGCCTGGCCTTAAAAACCTCCAGGGATGCTGCTTTTACCACTTCCCTGGGCAACCTGTTCCAGTATCTCACCACCCTTATGGTGAAGCACTTCTTCCTAATGTCCAATCTGAATCTACCCATTTCTAGTTTTGTTCCATTCCTCCTAGTCCTATCACTCCCTGACGCCCTAAAATGTCCCTCTCCAGCTTTCTTGAAGCCCCCCCACTTAAGATACTGGAAGGCCACAATAAGGTCTCTTCAGAATCTTCTCCAGACTGAACAGCCCCAACTCTCTCAGCCTGTCCTCATAGGAGAGGAGCTCCAGCCCTCTGATCACACTTGTGGCCCTTCTCTGGACACACTCCAGCACCTCCAGATCCTTCCTGTAATAGGGGCTTCAGAACTGGCCACACTATTCCAGGTGTGGTCTCACCAGAGTGGAGTAGAGGGGGAGAATCACTTTCCTCAACCTGTTGGCTATGCTTCTCTTGATGCAGCTCAGGATGTGATTGGCTTTCTGGTATGCAAGTGCACACTGCTGCCTCATGTTGAGCTTCTCATCCACCAGCACCCCCAAATCCTTTTCTTCAGGGCTGCTCTCAAGCCAGTCACTGCCCAGCCTACATTGGTGCTTGGGATTGCCCCAACCCAGATGCAGGACTTTGCACTTGGTCTTGTTGAATCTCATGAGGCTGTCAGGGTCCCACCTCTCCAGCCTGTCAAGGTCCCTCTGGATGTCATCCCTCCAGCGTGTCTGCTGCACCACACAGCTTGGTGTCTTAAGCAAACTTGCTGGGTGCACTCAATGCCATTGTCAATTGTGGGTCTCTGTAAAGCCTACTACAGGCAAAAAGCTGTTTTGTTTAAAAAGGCTTCAATAATTTTTGAGTAATAACTGCTGGGTTTCATTACTACTTTTTAATTTTTTGTCACCGTGTCCAATAACTTAATTGAACACTGGAAATAAGTTAGGTCTGCCATTAAATTCTGTCTTCCCTTATCTTGGAAGCCCGTATGAAGTAACAGGAAATACTTGTATGTTTTCTCTTCAGAGCTTGAACAGTTTTAAGGATGCTGAGATCAAACTCTGTACAGGTCCAGCAATATGTTTTGCAGGCTGGGAGGACCACCTTGCAGCACTGGTGTCACCTCTCATCTGCACATGTTGTCAAGAGCTGTGTTTGATTCCTCCAAAAGGAAGGGAAGGATATCATGCAGGATGTGTATAATCTGGGAAGATTTCCTGTAAGCCTTGCTTTATGGCTTGTGTTTTACAGAGATGCTGTTCCTATTCAAGCTTTAAATCAAATCTTCCACAAAATGAAAATCTAACTGTTGTTCTGTAAGTTCCCAGGCAAAGCACTTTCTGATTACTGGAAGGGTTTTTTTTTCTCTCATCCTCCAATGTTTTTATTTATTTCTAGTAAATACAACAGAGGAATCTCTGTGTCTTTTTTTCCATTTCAATATAAAAAGGATTTTCATGAACAAAGCATAAAACCTATTCTTCCTGAGCAATTTAAGTGACCTGCTAAACTAAATGCACTGGCAGGGCTTCTATTTAGTTAGTAATTCACAGCTGTCACTAAAGAAATCTCCCTGCAAAGAAAAGGGTTTTCTTTCCATGTTTTTCTTCAGCAGAAACTGCTGTGTAACCATTCCAGTTATTGGCCTTATCAGTGTGTAACCCTGGAGAAGAATAAAATCATAGGAGCCTGTACACATGACTACCAAACTCAATCAAAACTACTGATAAGAGAACAAAGAGAAATTAAAAGCTTTTGGAGTATGAGCTGAATTACGGGATGAAGTGACATATGCCTTTCTTTGAGAGAAGCAGATGAAGGAGGATTAATTTTCTTTCTTTTAATCTTCAGTTCTGTTCTATGGTTTCCCAAATGCTGGTGCATGTAGATTTTGCTGTCTCACAATAAAATAGTCTCATTGTGACTGCAAGACAGTAAAAATAACAAGAATTAAAATCCCTATTGTTTTGTCTTCTAGTTGTAAACAAGCTGGATTTAAAATTCTTCCAGAAATGCCATTATGACAGATTTAGTATTGCTATCACAGCCTCCTAGTTAGCTCTTTCAGCTGCCATAAAGAGTGTGATTTTTTTTACACATGACAATACTGGGTTTTGCATTAGACATCCCTTTACAAATATAATAAGAGCTCCTATTTATCCCATCCTAATTAATTTTCTACACGGTAGCATTTGCTTGCTGGTAGCTGACTGAATAGCAGTGGTTCCATCCAGTAATCAAGAACTGATTCACTAAATCCTTGTGTTATTTTTTTTTTTCATCACAGTTCTTGCACACATTTGTAGTTTTGGGTTCTGACTTGCATAGGACAACAAGTTAAATAGGAACATCTGAAGTCTTTAGTAGCTGTTGTTGTCTATCACACTGTTTTTTAAAGATTGCTGCCCCCTGAGGAAAGATGACAGAGCGTATCAGAGAGCTGTCTCTGAATTGCCAGCTTGTAAGCAAGCCTATTAAAGCAAACTGAGATTGCCACCAGTAACATACCTCTGAAAGTTATATTTCATGTAGTTGATGTCTTTATTCTCCTCTTAGAGGAAAGGCCATCTTCCAAGCTGTGCTATAGTTTCCTTTCTTGAAGATCATTGTGATAAATGCAGGAGCTCCCCCTCTCATCTGCCTGCCACAGAACAAATAAGACATTAGTCATTGTGGGCAAACCAGCCCATCAAATGCTTAAACACGTAATGCACCACTAGAAATGTTATCACAGTTTTGGCCAAACCCTTAAATACCTTTTGGTCATCTTCATTTATTTAAACAAAATGACATTTTATTCACAAGCTCTGGTTTTATAAAAGGAGCTCAATTCTCGAAAGAAAATCAATTTGTATATGACATTTTACTTAAAACCTATTTGGTTTATGTGTGGGTTTGAGTCGCTTCAGACAGGTTTTTCTTTGAATCTCTGGAAGTCACAAAATCACAAACAGTTTCTTCATGTACTTTGAATTTTTCCCAAACCATATGAATATAAGAACCCTATACCTGGGAGAAACAGTGCAAGCTATTATTATTCAGTTTATGGAATACTAGTGTCTTTTATATGCT
The DNA here is from genome assembly GCF_026170545.1 of Melanerpes formicivorus. Taxonomy (NCBI): domain Eukaryota; kingdom Metazoa; phylum Chordata; class Aves; order Piciformes; family Picidae; genus Melanerpes; species Melanerpes formicivorus. The sequence goes on along the minus strand of NW_027142355.1, from coordinate 11,404,199 downwards.
AAAATAATTATGAAACTAGGTTTTGTTTTCCATCTTGAGTTTCCATGTTATGCTTAGAAAACTTTTGACTGGCTTAACCTGTGACGACTGATTTTGAGCTCCTTTGCAACTGTTAGAGTGCTTCTCTGCCAAACTTCTGTGTTGGCTATTGGTACAATGACAAGGGCCACTGCTTTCAGTGTGCAGTTTTTTGTGACATTTTAGAGTATAAACTTGTTTATTTCCTTTTGTGTATAATTACAAGAACAGGTACTTGTTGCCTAAGCACTTCTAGAACCTTAATCTTGGCAATCTTAAAAATCAGCAGTCAGAAAAGATTAGCCCACTCCATTGTTACTAACTGTACTGAAAAGACACTCAGTTGTTCTGTTGTGTTTGTGTCTGGAGGCTGTTCTTTTGCAGATAAGCAAAGAATAAATCCTGCATTCAGCTGTTGGTTTGCAATCTCATATTTTCCACGAAAATTCAGGCATTCATCATCTTACATAGAAACTTGATCTCAAGCTTGAACAGGCTGAAGCTGAAGTTGTAGGTTTCTATTTTTGTCAGTATAGTGATTTGTAAGACAAGTATTATATACAAAAAATATGTTAGCATTTTAATAGTCTTAGTATTGCAGGGCCTTAGGATGTTTGTTTGCACTGTAGACCTTCCATGTACTCCACTTAGAATTATTACTTTTCCGCAGTCCCAGTAATTTTTTTTTTTTCTATATTCTTTCAAAAAATTGTCTCTCTCTGGGACTTGAGTGAGAATTATGTGGTTATGTAGTGGTTTGAGCCTTAACTGAGAGTTAAAAGCTCAAATGGGGAAAAAGCTGAGAATCTCTTCCCCACTCCCCCCCCCCCCCCCCCACAAACAGGGAGGGGGGGGGGGGGAAAAAAAAAGGAAAAAAAGGTAAGGAGCAAATCCACTAAACAGCAATCTGGAGTCAGCTTGGAAGTAGAGAGGCAAATAATTTTTTCTTCAAATTATATATATGACAATAACAGGGGAAAAAAAATGTTCACAAGGGCAAGGAACAAGAATGGATGGGAGGGGGACAGAAAAGAATAATACAAAACCAGTCTTTCTCTGAGGAGGTGCGGAGGCAGCAGGGAAGAGGATCAGGTCCGGCCACGTGGCTGAGGAGCAGGAGGGCAGCTGCAGTAGCTCTCATCCAGCAGAGGCAGGAGCCAAAAAGGAGCTCCAGTAGCTATGATGTCCTGCTTTTTATACCCTGGCTGGGCAGGGAGGGGGGAGTGGAACAGACTCAGCTTTCCCAGGGGGAAACACCCTGCAGGGAGGGTAAAGTACCCGCAAGCCCTCCACCCTGCTTTCTTCTTTTGTTTTCAGAAAAAGGCGTTAACCCACCACAGGTTGGTATCTCTTCAGAATTATGTTTAACAACAGCAGTAGACCGAGAAGTGAAGAGCTGGCCCTAACAAAGAATATTAAAAGCATGTAGCTTATTTAACCTTGTAAAACACACTCAAGGGGGAGTGTGATTATTTTCTAGAATGCATTTGGATTGCTTTGAAATCGAGATAAAGATTTAAGTGATTACATAATTGTAGTGAAAGAGCGAAAGCATATTAATTTCACTTTGATTCATAAACCATTAGTTAAAATGAAGCATCTTCTGTGTAAAATATCGAGAAGAGCAGTATATATTTCACGACAAAGCTCGATAAAGATATGTTGCACTGTGATAGAGCAAAATTAATCTTGTTTTGGGGTTTTTTTTGTTGTCCCCAAACAGAATGGAAGATATCTTGAGCGCAGTTGCCATAGTATTTTTCCTGGTTTAGAATATTTTTATTCTATAGCTATTAGTGCACAATTGAATTACTTTTTTTTTTTTTTAATTGTGAATTAATGCTTCGTTTGTCTGTGGTAGCACTTTTGGAACTTTTCTTGAACTAAAGCACCATTTCTTCTAAGAGGTACAAAGCAAATACAATTTCATATGTTTTCTTGGAAGGCAGCAAGGCACAGGTAAAGATATGGGGTGATGGGAGAATGTTCATTTGTACATTGTGAGAACCTGTGAAGCTTTCTGCTCATAGAATAGAATAGAATTAACCAGGTTGGATGAGACCGTTGAGATCATCAAGTCCAGCCCATCATCCAACACTATCTAATCAACTAAACCATGGCACCAAGCACCCCATTAAGTCTCTTCCTAAACACCTCCAGTGATGGTGACTCCACCACCTCCCTGGGCAGCCCATTCCAATGACCAATCACTTGTGCCTGCATGCTTTGCTTACTAAGGAAACTTAAATGATTTCTTAATATAAACATTGCTGTTTTCCTAAGAGTTGAAGGGACTTTTAGATTAGGTGTTACTGATTTTTGTGAGGCTTCTCAGGTTAAATTTGAAGTTTTCAGTTAAAAAATTCTCCGTCAGTGTGGAGAGAGAACCTTGGAATGTTTTTTTTATCTGTCCTTTAAACCTGATGTCTTCATGCAGGTTGTTTGGTTCTTCTCTTCTATGACCGATCATCATTTTTCTGTGTTGATATCCTAAAGTCTATTAGGGGTGCACAGATGCTTCTTGGGTTTTGACATGGCAAGTAGGAAATGCTTATTTATTATTCAGAACAAAACAACTATATAGGGCTTCATGTGGTATGGTTCATTGAACAATGCAGTGGAAATAGCTGCTTTCAGCCCTATATTGCTGGGATACTGACAATATTCCATTTGAATTATGTTTAGAACATTTTTTACTTCTAAAAATAGTCTAGTTTAGCTACCGCATTGTGACAGATTTATTGTACTCAGACAGTACTACTTAGATATATTTACAGGCAATTTTGCATCAGCAATTCTTAATAGATGTTTTCTCTAAAACAAAATGAGATTATATTCAGCAATTTACAGTGAAAATATATTTTTGCCAAAATATACTAATTTCATTAAGTCTGAAATATATAAACAATTGGTACACTCTTCTACCTGGGGTTTATTATATTAAATTGATATTTTGTAATTTTTTTCTTTTTTTTTTTTTTTTTCTGGGCTTGTAACCATTTAAGTAATTTTAGAGAGAGGAATATATGTGAATTTGGAGCTGTATAAACTGATCCACTTAAATGCATTGCCAAATCGTGGTCAGGAAAACCAAACCAAGAAGAGTGGGTAGCATGTGGACCTCATGGAGAGACAGAATTGTAAATTTTCTGTTGGAATCTGCCATACAAATATTTCCATCTTGCTTAACTACAGACAATGATGATAGAATGTAGTAACTTAGTGATTGGCAACTCATTTGGGAAATGAAATTCTGCCATAATTGCAGCAGTCTTAGTTGGTATATCAGGTTGTATTTTTGGATGGGATTTGTTTGGGAATTTATTTATTTATTTATATTTAACAGAATCACTTCTGATCTTTATGACTTTTTCTACTCTGGATATTTTGTTTTCCTTTATCTGTTGCTTTTCTTTTTTTTTTTTTTTTTTCATGGAGCTAGTGGCAAGTGATATGCCATAGTTTGTTGCATTTTAACAAAAAGTAATAATTTGCTATGATTTGTGTTTTGGTGTATACAAAGTAAACTTATACCGACAACATAAAAGTATTTCATAAGACAATATGGTAACAAGTGTAATCGAAGTGATGAGGACTGTTGTGATCTGTGTAGATGGAGAATTGAGAAATCTTTGTGGACATTTCCTGGGATATTCCATTTTTATATGAGATTTTTAAATTGGGAGTTCTATTTTCTCTAGTTCAGAAGGAAGAACCCAAGACTGGTTTTGTTTGACTGATTAATGTCTATGTAGTTGAACATCTCCTAGGTTCTGTGGCAATGCTTCTTTTAAGTCTATGTCCTTTTTTCTGAACTCATGGATAATATTATGTAGATAGTAAGTATATTATGTAGATAGCCTCTGGAGAGTAGAGAGGCTTTGCAAAGGGACCTCGACAGATGGGCAGAATCCAACAGGATGAGATTTAACACATCCAAATGCCGGGTTCTGCACATGGGCCACAGCAACCCCATGCAGTGCTACAGGCTGGGGTCAGAGTGGCTGGAGAGCAGCCAGGTAGGGAGGGACCTGGGGGTGAACATGAGCCTGCAGTGTGCCCAGGCATCCAAGAGGGCCAATGGCATCCTGGCCTGCATCAGGAACAGTATGGCCAGCAGGAATAGGGAGGTCATTCTGCCCCTGTACACGGCACTGGTTAGGCCACACCTCGAGTATTGTGTCCAGTTATGGGCCCCTCAGTTTTGGAAAGATGTTGACTTGCTGGAGCATGTCCGGAGAAGGACAACTAAGTTGGTGAGGGACTTGGAACACAAGAGAGACTGAGGGAGCTGGGGTTGCTTAGCCTGGAGAAGAGGAGACTCAGGGGTGACCTTATTGCTCTCTACAACTACCTTAAGGGGAGTTGTAGACAGGCAGAGGTTGGTTTCTTCTCCCAGGCAACCAGCACCAGAACAAGAGGACACAGTCTCAGGCTGCACCAGGGGAGGTTTAGGCTGGAGGTCAGGAGGAAGTTTTACAGAGAGAGAGTGATTGCCCATTGGAATGGGGTGCTTGAGGAGGTGGTGGAGTCACCATCACTGGAGATGTTCAGGAGGAGACTTGATAGAGTGCTTGGTTGCATGGTTTAGTTGATTAGGTGGTGTTGGATGATAGGTTGGACACGATGATCTTGAAGGTCTCTTGCAACCTGGTTTATTCTATTCTGTCTTTCAAGTTTCATTAAGAAAGATCCAACATGGCAGTTTGTTTCCTGTTTTAAGATTTAGAGATGGCAATTACTTGTGATTTTTATTTTATTAATTTTTATTTATGTTTGAGAACAGGACATAAGGCTACCTACAGTATTAGCTAAGATGTGGTCTTTTAATGCACTTTTAAACTTTATTAATTTATATATTTTCATACCTGTGTAAATGAAGATGTAAATCTTCTCTTCATCTGTATGAGCACAGCTTCTCTTGACATACTTCTTTAGAATCATCTATTTTATGAATAGTAATTAAGGTTGCTAATGACTAATGTAAGAGATCCTTACTGGATGGAACAAGATTTTAATTGCTCTTTTAGAGGGTTTTAATATGCTGATTCCAGGAATCCTGTTCAGTAGTTATGAAAAGAAAAACATGAAAGGGAAATGATAAAACCATCAACTTTTCATAAGCTTTCATTTTCAGAATATTAAGATTTATTTCTATGAAGTTCTTATTAGGAATATGGAAATAACTATAAGAATAGCATACTACTTTGTTTTCAGAACATTAATGGGAGTTTGTTTTGTTGAAGAGTAAAAAAATGTATGTATGAATCAAATAATAATGTATTATATACATTTGAATTAAGGAATAAATACATACTTGCTGAGAATGGCTGCACATTTGAGTTGCTGAATGTAAACTGATAGCAGGAGAAATTAACTGTTTACCTCTTTAGATTATTTTTTTGAAGTATTCATTTTAAGATGCAATGGGTTTAGTTATAAACTGAATACACTCTGAACTCTTTTTTTTCCCCTCTGTACTTATTTTCATACTGTTCTGAGTATGTTTCATGCTGTTCCGAGTTCTGTATGTTGTGATCTGTTGGTTAAGATCTCATGGCGTAAGAAAGTTCAAAATTAAGATAAATAAGAATGATTGTTTAATAGGCTATTCTTTGGAAAGAAATTCTAGATCTGTAATTTAAGCCATGTGCAATAAAGAAATGTCCAGGGGGGAAATATCAAAATTAGCATTGAATTCATGCATGCTCACTATTTCAGCAAATATTAGGATTGGGTTTGCTTGTTTGTTTCCTCTAAGCTGTCACAGGACAGGATGTGGACTTTAAGATTGAAGGTAGGAGTTCCTAAATGATGCTGATTTATGATTTGCCAAGAACATCTCTCTCCTAAATCCTTCAGACCGTGTCCAGTGAAGGTTTAAATGCTCCTAGTACTTAGCATAGATAAACCAGTGTTTCCTCATCTTGTACTTATCAATGTTTAGGTTTACCCATCATCCTTGAAATTACAGGAACATGTAGGGCGTTGACGCATTCAATATCCAAACCAGACTGTTTTGTGCTATCTTAGTCATCACTACCTACATGGCTGTAAACTGTGGCTCATAGCTTTCCATGCTCAGGAAGCAGCACAGCTGTATTGCCTAAGGATCCAGGTACACTTATGCCTCTTAACCTGTCTCTGCAGCAAATATTTCTTAACCTGCAGTAGATAACCTCTTCCTACTATGTCTTTAATATTATATTTGAAGTCTTACTTTTCTCAACTCCAACTGTGCCTAATAGAAAAGGAATGTTTTGTCAGGCTCCAATACATAGGTAATTAAGATGATACACAGCACTCCAGAGATGCAGCTCATTGTTTGCAACTCCACGTAGCAGGTTAGGACAGGTGGAGAAATAAGAAGTGACAGCAGCATAGGAGATATTTCTGAGTGCACTGAAAGAGGAAGAACAGCATTCAAAAAAAAAAAAAAAAAAAAGCTTGTCTCAGAGCTAGAGCCCTTCTTATTTGGTGCATTACATATCAACAGTGAGGGGCAGAGAGAGGGGAAAAGTAGCTCTAAAGTAACTGAACAAGGTCAGTCTGGTGCTGCAGCGTGTGCTGAACCCATGCTTTCATGTTACCAGCCAGTGCCTTTGTTGCTGCTTTGATAGCAGGCTGAAGGGGGAGGGTTTGGACTGAGCTTGGCTGAGTCCCAAAGCAGCAGGTATCCTTCATCCTAAGTATCTGGGAAGAGGATTAGAGGTTAGCATTGCACAGCACATTACTAGCTTGGCCACTGCAGCTGTTAAAGGGTCTCAGTAGCTCAGGCACATCTGTCTGCTTCACTGTGCAATGCAGAGGAGGGACTGAGTCACAGATGGGATTCTTGCTTGATACTAGCTATCCATGTCACCTTTTCCTTTCACATTTGACAATCCCAAATGTGACCAGGTGGGGGGGAAAAAAATACTGTAAGGGAAATAGTAATTAAATCACTCCTATATTAAGTATTAATTTTTTCCTGTGTAGTGGTTGGAAAAAATGTTTTGAATCATTATCCAATTCCTAGCACCACATTATACAATTTCCCATAAAATCATAAAAACATTTTGAATTCATTGAATGCATACGGTTTATTTCTGGTTTATACTACCTAACAAGATAAATGGACATTTTTTCTGGCAATAATTGGTTTCCTTCTTAGCTTGTCTCAATAATGCGTCTGAGTAAATTTTAGTAGTATTGCACTTCATTAATTCTTTAAAAGTGGGTTCTAAAGTTTCAAGTGTAACCTTTGAATGCACAAATAACTCTTATAAAGAAGCCATTTAATCAAACTGCCAGCAGAAATTTTGCAGTGTTTCATATGTGTGCATATTGTGTAACTTGTTCAAAATACAGCTGTTAGCAATTCTTTATACATAATATTTCATTATTTAATAAAGTTAATTTACCCTCCATTTAGTTATGTGCAGTCCTAAAGTATAATATCAAAAAGTTCATGATCATAAAATGTAGTATGATTGCAGCTTTTGCCTATCAGTACAAAGTAGAGCTGTGTTAGAGCAGAAGTACTCAGACCGTAATTGCATTGTGGTTAGCTGCAGGATTAACAACTCTCATAGAAAAATACTGTATTTTAGGACTGTCTTTATTTGCTAAATTAATAGACTGGTGCTCGGTTTTGATGTTAAAAACTAACTCTATTAATTTCCTCAGTACGTTCAAGTTTGATTTTTTGCTTTAGTTATTGCTATTTTTATATTAACAAGAAATAAAAGCCACTATTCTATTATTGGGGTTTATGTTCTGTTAAGTTTCTTCTGTTTAAAAAAACCTGCGGTTGAACTTTTCAATAATTCACACAAAAGTCTGAATGGAGTTTTCAACATAAATAAATTGCTTTGATTCTCATAGAGGAGACCTTTGTGCTCTTCTCATTAGAATAACAATTTTGTGTTTTATTAAACTATCAATGTGTTGTTTGTTCTATAATTGGTTTTATGGTTCCTGATTCCTTCAGGATCCACATACGCAGTTAGAGTGGGAGTGACAATAAATAGTATAATGACTGTAGATAGTCATTAGCAAATAACCAGAATTATTACCAAATTTTATCCTAAAAACGATTGATTAAAAGTATTATAGCAGACTTCATACTATAAAGGGACTTGCTAATGAAACAGTTCAAAAGTGATAATATTTGCTGTGTTTTTCTTCTGGATTTGTTAGGGGGGTTTTAATTTTTTTTTTTCCTAGTGGGATGAGATTTCATTGGGTTACAACCTCAGTGAGGAGAAGGAGGCTCATAACTTTGTAGTAGTTATTAAAAATGTGTTTTGTGAAGTTTTTCTTAGCATTCAGTTTTGATTTAGATTGCAAGGAACAGAGCTTGACCATTTTGATTTTAGAGGAAACTGAGGAATACACTGAAGAATAAGGGCGGTGGAAATCATCTTCTTTTTGAGATCTCTTTCTTGTACTCTGGTATTTTCTGTTAGATATTTGTATTATAACTTGAGTGATAAGGTATTATTCCCACAGGAATAACTTAGTATCTGACAGTAGCTATTGCTTAGCAATGCTGTTTACAGCATAGGCCTTGTTCTATTACTTTTCTGACTTCTAAAGCTTCTTTCATTATGACAGCACTTCCATCAAGTATACCACTTTGAAAATACTCTCTTCCTTACATTTCCTTACATTTTAAGCAGAGGTATAAGTAAACAGATTAATTTGAAGTTGTTGTGTGTTATGTTTTGGATAGTTTGTTATTTTTTTAATTTGGCGAAGTTATTCCATAGAGGAGGAATCAATTGCTGGTCATACCTACCTCAGATACCCGTGCTTCTTCCCCAGTCAGGAAGAAACTTTTCACTGCTTGAATGGCTATGAGGAAAGGAGATTGCAAATGCCTTTCCACAGTGTGGCATGAGAGGGAACTGCCACATATAGACTGAACTGAAGTGCTGGCAGGCTAGGCCACACATCTAGACCTTGAAGTTCAAGAGGTGAATATGGCTATTCAATGCAGTAAAAGAGCTAAGCGATTCTTGAGGGCTTTGTTTTCCAAATGCAAAGGGTTTGTTGTAGATGCAGCCAAAATATAACAGAATGGACTAGAATTTTGGAAACTCCAGCTCCACTGATAATCTGCTGACTGCCCTTATGCCTAGCCCAGGTGGCATCACAATATCATTTAAATTAAACTGAAAATATAATTATTTTGGGAATATTTTACAAATACTGATTTTTTTTTTTAGACTCAATTTTGTTAAATATTCTTTTTATGGTAAGTAGTAATTCAGTTCATGATTCATCATATGTCTGTCTCATAATTCTGAATGTTAATAGGAAAATTAATTTAAGCAGTTAGTGTGGATGCCTTATTTACATGTGGTTTCTAGTGGTTCCTTCTTTATCTGGTGGAGAAAAAAATAAGAATAATAAAAATAAGTAAAGATTCTTGAGTCACTGTTCTTGTAATCATCTTTGCTCTTATGTAGGTGTAAATGCTAAATTGAGTCAGTTTAGATAAAATTCTCAGGTCATCTTTAAGTATTATTAGAATATATTTTTATATTTCTTTAAATACAAAGACTGAGGTGGTTTTCGTTTCTTTTTGGGTTGGGGTGGGGGGTGTGAGGAAGGAGGTTGCATTGTTTATTTTCAAAGAATGCTCCTTATTCAGACATCAATGAAATATTTTCTGTAGCAGTTAAAGAAATTTGCTAAGTTCTACTTTTATTTTTAGCAAGATGTAAGTTGTATTGCTGTTTAAGCCAGTTTTGAAGCTCTCTAATAGAGCACAGAAAGATAAGCCTTTAGAAATTCACTCATGTAGTGTGTCTTTGGCCAGTTACTTCATAAGGATTTATAATGCATATTCACTGGTCAGTTTTTATCTTAGACTTTGGGCAGATAAGAAGAAGAGTTCTCCCATGAGAAGACTGGCTAAATGCCCACACACAGGTGGACTTAGACAATGAATGAATTACTCTGCCATTTATTTATGTAAATTTGCAACTGATCCCTGAAGCTTCAAACTAACTCTTCTCCAATAGGGCTATTTCAGACTTGATCCATGCATTACATTTCTTATAGTATAGATGGTCTTCACATGTTCAACAAAGAGCATAAAGTTGAATGATTTGAGGTTTTCAAAGCTTGGAGTGCCTGATTTCTCCTGCTGTTGTGCTTTGTCTCCTGGAAGAAAAGAATGTTTTATCTGGTTCTCCATGGGTCAATTCCAACCAAACCTCTAAAACTTAGTTTATTTTAGAAAATATGATTTGTTCTGTAAGATGAAGTACCTTTGGAGAGGTAAAGGTAACAAAATTAATGGAAGTGACTGTTATTTTACTTCCTTCTTAATCATTGAGCAGCCAGATGTTTGTAAAGGGGACTGCTATTTCTGATAGAAATATCCAGCATAGTTACCTTACTGTCAAAACAATACAGCAGAATTCACTCATCTACAAGAATTCTGTTACGCAAACATGTAGCATCATTTTCTAGTTTGAAAAACATGTACAATTGCCACAGAAACAATCAGTGTAGCAGACCAAATGGTGACTAATGTAGACTTCTGCTTTCTAATCTCATGCTGAAACTGTTTAGGTTTTGTTCACTGGCTGCTGAATATCTTAATAGTACAATAGTTCTGTACAAGTAGGAGTTGCTTGCCTCATCCATTGAGGTGATGTTCTACAAAGTACAAGTGCTGAAGTCTGCCAGCAGGCTTATGGTTCTCCACTGTCTGGAGGATTGGTTTAGGCCAAATTTATTTGAACAGGAGCCCAAAGGAAAATGAAATCACTGCTCAAGCAATATCAATCATGTGTACCATTTTGCATCAGGAGTCTGACCCAGCAAAGTCTTGGCAATGCAAACAGTAAAACAGCTAATTTAATAAAACTCACTGAATTAACTACTGTGTCTTACAGATGGCTGAATGTTACTTTTGCAAAGGAAAAAACTTTCACGGAAGTAGGTGTTTATCATCCCTTCCAGCTCCTCACTTCTAATTTATTAATTGCAGTTATCAACATAATTGTCAGATAAGTAGGTAGAAATTATGAAAAAAGAATATGTGGTGGTTTTTTGCAGTTCTATTTCACTTTATTAAAAATGTGTTCTCATAACTGTAATAGAAACATTATTGGGCTGACTCTGTATTGCTACTTATGATTAAATATATAGTACTGCTCCACTTCTGTCCTTTCTTGTTTTGTATTACAAGAGCCAGTATAGCAAGACCATGAAATAGATGAAGCCAAAATGGTTCTCTCATGCACACACACAAACTAATTTCCTGTAAATTTCCTCTCTGTGCTGTTTCCAAAAATCACAGGACCCTTTGCTAAGGGATCCTACAGACATCTTCCATGAAAGCAGGTGCAGAGGAGGAAGAAGGGGAGAAGAAAAAGAAAAGCTATATGAGGAACAATTTCACCATATACATAATAATGCAGGATTCTGAGTTCTAGCAAGAAAATAGTTGTGGGTTTCATTGTGTTTCTGCTTGCTTATTCCAGTTCTTTAGAATAAATCGTAACAAATGCATTTATGCAAGAATACAGATCTGCACATGCTCACAAATCTGTGCACATATTCAGATTTGCACAAACTGGCCCACATTCCTTTTCTGCATAAACAGAGCACCTAGAAGATGCAAGCAGGCTTAACAACTGTGCTTATTCCTAAATGTAAGACAAGGGAGCTGTCCAGGTGATGTTTTCCTTGAAAAGTTTAAAACATTAACTTAATATTTGGCCTACAGTGTGTTTGAGGTTTGTGACCTTTTGTGTTAACAAATCAACTTTCGTCAAATTGCTGGCATTCAAAACTGTCATTTACGTGAACTCAGGAGAGAATTTGTGGTAGTTAACATGCCAATTGCCATTCTTTGGAAGATTTCAACATACATAGATGAGGATTTGAAGCTTTGTGTTGCTGCAGATCAAGGTAATTTTGGTGCCTTCACCAGAACTGGATGTTCTGGCACTGTCCCATTGAGCTCCTTGTTGCCTTTATTTCTGGGCTTACCCTGCCTTAAAATTAATTTTGCCTAGTACGAGAGAGAGGGAAAACTGACCCATAGGAAAGTATTTCAGGGCAAGAAACCAAGAAAGAATGGGAAATCGGGGCTGAGAATTGAGATGGGAGCTCACTGCAACTGACTGAAATTTATTTTATAATTTTTCATGTGTAAATAGAAAAGTAGCATATCTTTGCACCAGAGTACTAGAATGTTGGGGGAAATATCTGAAGGGACTGGGAAGTTTTGCTCAAAACTTTCAGAATTAACGATCAGCTGTAATTTTGAGAATGTATCCAATTGTATAGTGCTGTGCCCTAGACTAAAAAATGATGATAGGCAACAAAACAGATAGATAAACCATCCCATTCAGTGATGGGACAGGAAGCAAACATTTCACAAGCAACACTTTTGAAGGATTCTTCAAAGTACAATCAGTGGGATTTGATTGTGTGCATCAGAGTTCAGCATAGATCTTGGATTTTTTGCCAAGAGGAGACTGGGCATATTCCTTTCTGTAAAGCACATGCCCTACAAAAGGCAGAATCTGCATTTTAGAACCTTTTCAAATTACTATTTGAAATTATTTCTATCAATTAATTTTATCTGTACTGCTACATAATTAATGTTCAAAGAAATTGAACTGTTGTTTACTGTGCTATAAAAAAAGCATTACTGGAAAGCAGAGGCATGAGAAATTGTGAGATGGTCTTCATGTTTGTATGTGAGAAGGCTAATTAGAGACGAGAATCACAGCACTTCGGCAGTGTAGTGAGCAACTTCGCTTTGTAGCTGTCTGCCTCTTACTAATTTCATAAAGAGGTTATAAAAACATTTAAAGTATTAAAAAGTAAGTTAATATTCTACAGCTCCTTAAAGAGGAAGTGTAGATATTTCTCTGGTTCATACCTAGCTTAGAGATATTTACATGATCTGGGCACATTACAAACTGAAAGTAGGTTGAACAGCTTAAAAGTGGAAGATACCTATGGAATTTAAAGAGAACTATGTGCAAAACAGTTGGAAACTTCTAAAACTTAGTTGGAATTGTCAAGTGTGTAAGGTGCAATCATGTGCTAAAATAATATAGGAAGTATCACCAGTGTAAAAGAAGACTGAGTCTTGTGTCAAACCATTTTGGACTTAAAGAACTCAGATTTAAATTTCCAGTAGTTTCAGGTGACTCAAATCCCATGAGCATTGTCTTTCAATTAGCAGCTATAATATGAATTTGCTAACACTGTTTACTTCTTCGAAGGCTAATGAAATGGATTTGATACATTGAGAGTTCTCATTTGAGTGCAGCAAGGGGTCTCCATCCATGACTGAGAGCACCAGTAGTGCTATAATCATAAATGGGCAGATGTAGATACATTACACACTTGGGCACTGTGGCTTTTTTTCACTCATAGTATTTACTTTTCTTTTTTTCCTCAATACTAGAAAAGAACCATATTTCAGCTACAATTAATAGCTAGTTTCTGAACTGAAAGATTGAATTGCAAGTAATTTTATGAAAGTTACCGGAAAATCACTAAATCTGATGGCATCTCAGGTTTGTTTGGGATACTGAGGTGCTACAAAACAATCATTGTATAAATAATACACTGCTATTACACTGGTATTAAAAAAACCAAACAAACCAATAATAATGTTGTTGTTGTTTTTTTTTTGTCTCTTCATCCAGGAGTTGCTGATATTTTTACAAAACCTGCCCACAGTACACTGGGGAAATGAAGAAATTAGTGTACTACTAGCAGAGGCCTACAGACTGAAGTTTGCATTTGCGGATGCCCCTAATCATTACAAGAGATGAATACCAAGAGCCAGAAATCATTAAGACCTGATGTTCTGCAGTATTATGGCATGTGTCGTCTTGGTTGTGCTTTCAGCTCATTGCTTTTTCATTTGCATTAAGATGACCATTACAATTCTGTTAGAATTTGCAGAATGAGAATGGAATACCAAAGAAATGGCCAAAGCAGGATATTGAACATTGAATGGACTTGAAAGTGAACTTTGCTGTTCAACATGACAAATGAGTTCAGAAGTCTGTCACTTAGTTTTTTTCTTTTTATTCCCCTCTCTAATTAGGAGAATTGCAGTCTGTCTGGTTTCTGTTGAGCAATTCTTATGTTTTTCTAAGACTTAGAACTACTTACGGAATGATTTTGTCATTACTTGTGGGTTACCTGCCATGACTTTTATCAGGCAGTTTTGGTCAGTAAAAGTCATTTATTTTGGGTAGGGAAAAAAAACCCAAACCCAACAAACCAAAACAAACTTTTCATAGTCATAAAGACCATATCAGGCAGTAAGGCCTCTGTTTTAAAGTTTAGTTATAACTCAGAAGACTCTGATATTCACACACCATCTGTTCTTTCTCCATGGGATTGGGTTAGAATACTTCAATGATATAAGAATATAAAAGGTTGCAGTGGAAATGGGTGGCATTTTTCTAAGCATTACTCAGTCTTGCAGGGTTTGTAGAAGCTTTTTTAGCCATACAAAGGAGTTATTTAAAGACAAAGAGTCACGTATAACACTAAAATAAATTCCGCTCTGTATATTTGGAAGTACTTTTAAAATATCAAATGAAATGGAAGGCATGGTCTTGTCAAAGTAATTAAAGCTTTTCTTTCAAGGCCTTTCAGTTTTTCAGCATGAAAGTTCACTTTTAAGAAATGTGTTAAGAAGCTTGATTTGCAAAGCAAGATATATTTTTATCTCAGTTGTTGCCTTATACTCCCATTTCTAACGTGTTAGAAATGGAAAATTAATCTTATCTTTCCAAAGCTTTTTTTTGTTAATTAATATTATTTTTTTTTCCCTAATTATTCAGAGGAAGGGAGGAGGATGGTTCCCGGTAACAGTAACTGTGTACTCAGATCTCTCTTGTCATTAGCAGAATAAAAATTCTCTATGACTTTATAGAATGAAGTTAACGTTTCTTCATATAATCTTGGGATACTGAATAATTGCTTAAAACTTAGATAATTTAAATGTGCTATTCATATTTTCAGGTATGAGTTCTGATGTTGCTCTGTTAGATGTAAATAAGTCATTAATTTGTGCCTACCCCACAAATACAGGTTGTTAAGGGTGAGAGTTGCAATAAACATTATATTGGAAGTAGAGAATTGTTATTCATCTGTTTAGTTCTCAAATTGCACAACACTGCACAGAAAGTGTAGTACACTTTTTAGTTTGGGAAGCAGAAGATCTTCAAGAGGTTTTCTCCTATGATTTGTTATTGGAAGATTATTTTCAAGCTCTTAAAAATAGATAGATACGTATTTTGAAGAAAGCTTTCTAGATGTATTCGCTGCATTACTTGTTTTGGGGGCCTTAGGTTCCTGATGCTGACTTTATAATAATTTGGTATTTCAGGGTAAATAGAATAAAATACATTTTTACCAACATGTGATTATGAGATCTGTATTTTAAAAATATGTGAAAACTTTCACAGAAGGGGGAAAAATAATTCAGAAACAGGAGTGTTTGACTAGGATGTATTTCTATTCCACTGGTGTCAGCTGAGGGTTTCGGTTGTAATGGCCTCCTGGATTGCTGCATTTGTGCCTAGAGTGTGTAGTGGATCTGTCTTTCTCACATGTCCATAAACTGTTTTCCATAAACTCAGTTCATGGTCTAATGCATCAAATGTTATGTTTACAGAGAATATCATATTGTGCCTAACAGAGTGTCTACCAATAACAGAATAAAAGATATCTGAAATTTATCACCATTTGCTTTAAACTTAGTATCTACAATCATTTGTTAATAGAAATGTGTATTATTGTAACAAGGGAAGACACACAGCATTAAATGTACAATGTTGTAAGGGTTTTCTATTATTAACTCTTTTTTGTTAAGATGTTATTTAGCTAATTACATGTAACATGGAAAGTTGACCCAAAGTTTTCTGTTGTGTCAGATGCTCCTGCATAACATTTATGGGATTGAAAGTATAAAATTTCCTTCACTGGGTCTACGTAAGTTGTCTGCCACGTCTTCCAAATTCAGCAGATACCTCTTACTTCCCCTGGAAGAAAGTATTGCTATTGGAGGTCACATTTACAATTGTGTCCGTGTCAGAAGTTGAAGATTGTACTTGAGCACATCACTTTTTAAGGATAGTGGGAAGTTTCCTAATATAGTAACAACGTTTATATATGTAGATACAGATTTTCCTGGAAAATATGATACGGATATATAAATAACATTTATATATCTATACATAAAGGAATACTTTTCAGTAAATAGAAGGCAAACTTTTATGTAAAATTACAAATTCCCAGTGCTGTAAGATTTACATAAAATATTTTCTTTTATTAAAACGATACCACCTTGCATTTAACAATTCTACATCTCAGGTAAAACGTCATTCCAAACAAAATACTGCATAGGAAAGGAAATGATGTTACCATTATTACATCCCAAATACTATTTTTGTGGTTTTTGTTTTTCCAAAGTTCAGTATTCTGAATATTACAAAATTCCTTTGTAATACATATTGTCTTATGGAGCAGACATCTTGACACCTCACTAGTGAAATCAGGCAGTAATTTTCTAGAACTCATGTGGAATACTGAAATTGTGTCTAAAATGTTTCTAAAATAATTTCTGTAAGAAAAATTTAAAGAATGTACGATATCAAAAGGTTTATGACTGCGCTGTTTGAAAAATGTAAATAGCAGATTAGGTAACTGTGTAAATACAATACATGATGGAGTAACTTGAAATCGTATGTAACTCTCTAAGAATTTAGGTTCATCATTTTTTGTCTCAGTTCCTTATGGAAAGGCCCACGAATTTGTTTTTAACTTCAGAACTACAGAATTAGCAGTACATGAAATTCCGTGGTGTGTTTCTGACTAATACTAACACCGAGACCCTGGTTAAAAATGTAAAATTGATGAAAGCTAAGGAAATAAATGCGTATTTATGAAGTGCTATGTGGAGTGGAAAGGGGTTTTTATTGTTTTCATCGAGCACACAGCATTTTGCTTCAAAGCATGTTTTTGGTGTGTTTATGGTCTCAAACCCCTGTATTGCAGGAGTAAATGCAGTAGTAAAGCTTCAGTTCACAATAACATTTCTGCAGCTCTGTCTTTGTATCCTGTAGATTTTGCAAGTTAATAAGAGAACTTCCAAAGGTCTCTGCATATACCTTATACATGCAACATACTGAACACCTGCAAAAAAACCAACAACCAAAACAGACAAATTTGTCACCACAGCAGAATTAAATGAGAGGGCAGGTGGTGCAAATGAAGGCAAAGCAAACCAAGGAGGTACAGAAATTGTTATATCTTTGGAGGTGAGGAAGGAGAGGGAGCTTCAGCTCCTTGGTGGGGGGGGAAAACCACCAAAAGGTAGTACTAGGGTCACTTAGATCTGGAAACTTCCAGATTATTTAAGTAGACTAACAGGTAAAGAGGGATATCTTGTAGGACCCTCAAGTCCCTTGTGTAAAGGAAAGCTAGTAAGAGACTTCCAATAATTGAGATGAGTCTGGCAAGAAAATGTACAAGGCTGATGATGTGGAAGGCAACATTAATAACTTGCCTGTTTAAAACTCCACACAGCATTCAGAGAAAAAGAGACTAAAAATGCAGTGGGCAATTTTTTTGTTGTGTGCTTGGCTGACAATGGATTGTACTCACCTGGCTTCTCGCCTTGAATGAAATTTCTGTTTTTTTTCATCTCTAATCTGCAGAAAATCAGCAAGGGGAGATTTTTTCAAATTACCTTTTGAAAAGCAGAACGAATCAAGAAAGAGGAGTAAAGGCCCCAGGATCTCACAAAGAATGTGCTGGGAGACAAAGCTGAAAGCCATTTACTAGTTGATTTCCTTGTACAAAAGCAGTCTGGGATATCTGCTTATGTCCTGGACACATATCCCACAGATAAACATGTGAAGAACAACAGAAAATCTTTTCAGAAATCTGATCCTCACTTCAGGTCACTTCCTCCTTGAAAACAGAATGGGGACGAATTTAAGCAGTTTGTAGTGCTTTCAATTCTTTGGCAAAGTGGAAAAGCCCCCAGTCCAGCCATCACTCAGGCAGGATGCTGTGCCATGGGAAAGAAATCCAACTCGAGTGTTTTGCCTCACTCTGATGAAGAGTGAAGTTCCTGAGCAGTTTGATTCCAGATGATTTGCAATTTTATAAGTTAAAGCTGAAATCTTGCATTCTATCTAATTCCCTAAGCTCAGTGAGCTGAGGCAGCACTGCAATAAATAATTAAATTGATATGGAACCTTATCAAAGAACCTTTTAACACTTCAAAGCATTCTGTACATTCCCTACATTTAAGTCAAGACATATGCCAGAAATGAGAGGCTGAGAGATAGACTGCTGAAAGCCTCTCAGAGACAGGTGCTCTGAAATGGAGGCTGCTTTTTTTTCTGTCCAGAAGAATTTCCTACAAGCTTCCAAATGGGAATAGTGCGTACAGTCAGTAAAGCATAGTTATTTGAACTGGATTTCCACATTTATGCTTGTGATGAAGCTTCCTCAACATAGAAAATTAAAGTCTGAACTTGCTACTAGTATGTAGAGGGATGCTTAGAATCTAAAGTCTGAACTACAGGTATTCATTTTGTCCCTAATATAGAATTACCTGGAAATGTAAGTCAGAATGGGCAAAATTTCTAGAGAAGTCTGCTGCAATGTCCATTGATCTGCCTTTGTTATAAGATCAATCAAGATTGAATGTATCTGTTTGATTTGATTTTCCTCTTATGTGTCCTACACAATTGAGATTTCATTTCTGTGAGATCTGGATTGTGGGGGCCAGTCCACTTTATTCCAGAAATTTCTTACCCAACCATCACTTAAACCTGGGCTTACCCGTATATCCCCTCATGGGAAGAAAAACATTTTGAATGTCAGAGCTGTAGAAGAAAACCACAAAACCAAGGAATTTGGAAGAGTTTTATTCCTACTAACTTCTGATTTCCAGAAAGGATGAGGAAATGCACCTCTTGGGATATTTGGACAACTTAATCCTCAAACTCAAAAAAAAGACTCTGATGGAATATTTTGCACTTCAGGCTATTTATCTTTGTCTGTTTTCATCTTCCTCCAGAAAGAATTGAGATTTCCAGTGAACAGAGCCTGCTACCAGCCTATTTCATCAGTTCTGTTCCTTCTTTTAGCAGCAGCAGCAGAAATACAAAATGCATAGCTGTCATGATAGCTCACAGGAGGTAACAAGATGCTTAGTCTTATCAGTAGTTAGATGGCTATCTCACTCACAAAATGTCATTGTAACAATTAAGGCAACATAACAGACTTGGCATTTTTTCATCAGTTTTGGTCAAGAAATAAGTCGGTAACTCCAGCTCAAAGCAAATGCCAGTACTATCCCTTTTAGACTGTAGTTAACAATAAGCTATAGATGTGAAAAAAAACCAAAATATCTCTCTCTCTACCTGATCTAGGAGCAATTTATTCTAACACATCAGTGAGTATTTGCTGCAACTATATAGACTATATTCTCTCATGCATATAAGTAAAGCAGCTTTTGCACGAAGGGATGAAGTTGACATATCAGATAGATCTTTGACATTGTATTTTTTCCCAGATATTTTACCAGTCTTCCATCAGTGGAAAACTTTGTCATTTGCTTCAGAAATACATGCCAAGTCTTAGAATTGCCCTGATGTGCTCTGTTTAGTTATCCAGACCTATCTCTGTATCAAAGACCCTAACTAGCCCACTTTAAATTGTTCCTCCACTAAATTAATATTAGTTTTGTGTCCTACTTGCATATATTAATTTTTTTATATGTAATTTTCTTGTGAAGTACTCATGTACTTCACTGCAAGACAGCAGTTGTAGCCTCTCAATTTCAAATTATGGTTAGAGGATACAGTGGGACTTGTTCAAGGTACCTAGCTGATACCTGTACAGAATGGATTAATATAGCTACAATGATTAATATAGCTACAATGTTTGGGTCCAAACATCATAGTTTTAGCATCTTGAGTTTCAGCATGTACAAGAATATGTATCATGAACAGTCTCTTGGTGACTAATAAGTACTAGCAGCTATATTTTAAACTCAATTTTATATATATGTGTGTGTGTGTATATATATATATGAAACATTTGTACTGTAATTTTAGGTGTTTTGTCAAATCCAGTTTGGGACATTAAGTGTTAGACTTGTATTATGTGGTAACTTCCTATGGTAAATATATCTGAGGATGCAGTAGTAGCACAGTCGTCAATCTCCACTTTTATAGAATCTTTATAATCTTGTTTTGCCTTCTAGCTTTTAAAGCATGCCAACAGAAGCTGCAGAATGAGGAAGTGATACACCATCAGCTTCTGGCTTACTGAAAAGCAAGTGATTTTAACTTCAGAAGTAATTGGTAGATTTGTTTCTTCGTTGGCCTAAGTGAAAGGAAATGTAATGTCAGGATCTGAAATCATGTTCCAGTACCAAGATTATTTTTTATCAAAGGAAAGAAACAAATTGGGATAGAGAAAAAAACCAAACCAACAAACAACCATGACAAAAAGCACAAACCAAAAAACCCTGATAGATTCGAGGCAGCCCACAGTAAAAGAGTTGCCAGTGTCTGAATGGAGACTAAGTGTTGCTTATGTTTAAAGTGCAAATTAATTTCCTCTCTAGGGAAATAAAGTAGCTCAAAGCTATGAAAATCTCATATGTGAAAAAAGTACTATTAAAGAAACTGCCAGTTAAGACAACTGATGGAATAAATGCAGCAGAGGAGGAAGGCTGAAATTTATGGTGACTTGGCAAAATAGATCAATGGAAACAAAAATACATCTGGAATTTCTTAGCCTACTTAGGAGATGAAGAGCAAGAGCATGAAAACTATCCAAAGAAAAAAATATTGCACACTTTCCCTAGGAAGAGAAGGGGTGGGGGGGGGGTGGGGGGGGGGGGGGGGTGAGGGGGGAGGGAAGACAGAAAAAAAGATAAAATTATAATAAAGACAAAAATTTAATCTGATTGGATAACCCATTGTTCAAAGACACAGTTACTAGCATCATCTGTACCACCCTAGTTAGCAGCACAAAGAAAGAGGGAAGGCAGAGCTTATTTTGATGCATCTCCATTGTCATGCAAAAAGGTACTATTCACAGTGCCCAGCCTTAAGCAGCTGGCTTACTACCTACTTTACTCAGATGATCTCTTTAGGTTGCTTCCAGGGACCATGAAGATACAAAGATATGGAGACAGCTGGTGGCGTCTAACCTATGTCCTGCTCCCAGTCATGTGCTAGAAGCTGAGATGTGCTAGTTATCTACACAAAAAAGAGCAATAGGAATACCTCCCACTCCATGCCACTTATGGGGGAAAACATAAATAACTAGCATAATTCTTCTGCTGTTTGAACTCACATTATTTCTAGGTGCTTTTCCTTCTCAGCAAAGATACTGTCTTGGTCAGCTAGCAACTCTTGTATTGCAGCTCTGAAATGCAGGCACCTAGCAATTTACTGATAGGCTCTAACAGTTCAGGAAAAATACAGACCTTTGAAAAAGGCAGTAATTTACATTGTTGGACATGAGTGCTGATGGGCACTATTTTGATTTAATGTGTTGTATTGATGCAGGGATGATGGTGTTGAAATGAAGGTGTGTAAAAAGTGAAAGATGTCTCAGGGTTTCTAGTTGAATGCCAGAGGTTCTCCAAATTTAAAATGTACATTTGGTGCTACACTCCTTCAAAGAAGTTTATGCAAAGTGACTGTTACCTTGAAACGTTTCTTTCTTTACCCTGCTCTATTTGACAGGAATTTTACTGATCTTTTGAAAGAAGGCTGTACCAAATCTTATCAGACCATCTGTGGGAGTAGCATAAACCCATGTACTCATTTGTTTCTTCTGACTTGGGTTCTCAACATGTAAGTAGAAAAAGTCATGTGAGGGGAATCAGCTGCAGTATTTTTATTGCTATCTCTTTCAAAAGTCTGAGCTTCTCCATTTCTTCCAAATTAACAATTTTATCAATAAATTCTGGGTGATTGAAAGAGAGTTTTGTCAGAGTTGCTATCTGACAAAAACAGTGTTTAAAAAAAATGATCTCTAGGGAGTTGTCTCTGGTCTCCAAATGCTTTAGCTGTAAAAACACTTCGGAGCCAGGACACGGGAGGGCGCATCTACCCTACAGTTGCAAAGAGCCAGAAGTCACGTTGGGTAATCGGCTCCTGAGCCGTAACCCTTTACTTCTGAGCATACAACAGAAGACTGTAGCAATCAGTCTCTAGCTGTAACATAAGAATAGTGAAAATGACGCAGTCTAAAAGCCTGTGCCTTGCAGGGATAGTTGCATTCCAAGTCAGTCTTCAGAAATTGCTAATTTTCCTTCAATATCAGGGTCAGTCAAAAGAAATAGGCTTAACATGCCATGATGCTGTGTTCAGAACCAGAAACAATCCAGTACGCTGTTTCTGTTGCTGGTTAGATCTTATAGGACACAACTGCAGGGCAGCAAATCTGACAAAATGTGGCCTTTAGTGTAGATCATGTTATGCTTTGGCATATGGGCTGAAACCATATAAATAGCATAATGAAAACATCTACCATATGGTGGAATTAGTGAAATACCAGCAGCAGCAAGACCAGAATGACATAATTCAGACTAGTACTGTGTCTCATTTAAGTTGTCTAATACTGGATGTTGCAGTCGGAATTAGGGGCCTCTGTGTGAGGTTTTCAACAGTCACTTTGCCTTGAGCAAACAAAGCTGGGAAAACAACAAAGACTGGGGTTTAAAAATCCCAGCCTAAAGCAAAAAACAGCACAAAGCAGAGTCTTATAGCTTCTTGTAAATGCCTCTGATTGTAGAATTTATCACTTCCCCACCTGTGCTCTCCTAATCTAGCTACTTAGCCTCTGCAAACTCATTCAGAAACTGACTATCTGAATCCTTCAGCTGTTCACCTTGAATAATACCACAGGGCCAGATTTTACCTTGCAACTTGATTCAATATTAAAATAGAAAGAGGCAAAAAACGTGCACGCATCGTGTAGGTGTGAATCCAGAATAAAGTTTCTGTGATTTTTTGGTTATAAAGACAGATACTGGCCAATGGTGTCATGAAGGAGAAAAGCAAAGTCATATTCCTCCCTCATTTTTCGCACAAGACAACACTATCTCCCTGCTGCAGTGAGGAGACCATGCCAAAGTCCTTACAGAGACAAGACCAACCTCTGAATGTTCAACTGTGATCCTCATGTCACCTTTTTGAGTTTGAACTCCCTTGTTCTTAGGCAAGATAATCGTCTGTCATAGCAAAAATAGTCAAGTAGTTCCCTCACAGCCTCTGAAATCCAGGGAGTTCTGGAGCTGCATTATTGCATATCAACACGAAGTGGTCTAGTACTTAGGAATTTCTCCTCATAACTGTGGCAGTGCTTCTCCTAATAAAGAACCATCAATTAAAATGGCAGCAAAGGCACGCAAAAACTCCTGAAGCAAACTGACAGGGGAAAATGCAACCATGTACCAGAAAGGCCCAAGATACTAAAATCTACGAACTAATTGTTTCCTTAATGGGATAATGTTTCTGAAGACTGCTGTTTGGAAATGCAATGGCCTGGAAAATGGAGGTCAATAAAACAACAAAAGGACAACCAGCATAGCTGAAAGGGGAGAGTGTTTGATGGATATAATTTAAACACCAAACTAATTCCTTATCTGTTAAATAAGGAATGTCAACTGGGAACACAATGCAGGATGGTAAGTCTCACAGCTGAAGTACCAACAATGCAGTTGTGCTTTCATGTAGCAACACATATCCTTTGGGATAGAGCAACTCCTCGTATGTTCTTCTCTAAAATATTAAAATGGCTAGAATCAGTAACAATTGCTGATTTGTTGTTGTTTTCAGGCCAGGGTTACTCTGTGTGAATGATACTCTACCTTCATATTTTACCAAGTTACCCTATACACTGTGTACCTGATACCAGGTCTGTCATGACTGCAGTCTGAAAGATGATGACAGGCTCTTTGCAAGTTTCTGCACATTGCCACTAAGCTTCTCAGCTGCCTGACTCAACAACACTCTGTTAAGGTGAAATTTAAGACAGATGAAAAAAAGATCCTTTACAAAAATTCCTCCAGTCTTAAGTTGTCACTAAGTCCCTTTGCTGCAGTTTATCCTGGCCTGGAAACTGCTTAAGTGGTAGTGGAATTTGTTATCTTTTGCCATCATTATATGAAATAATGTCATGTAATTCAGATGAGTTCTTCCAGAAAATCAGAAATATTGCTACATAATGGAGGCAAATATAGTCTGCCCTATGAGAAGTGTCAAAGAAATAGTAATAGTATTGCTTCCACTGGGGGAAAAAAAATAAAAAATCACTGGGAATTTGTATATAGCATTTAATCTTTTGGAAATGGTACAGTTAAAATTGAGCTAGGAAGTACAGCTGCAGCTGTCCCTCCCAGATAAGGAATGGGAGTATTCAGTTTTTTGTTTGCAGCAGAGAAAGGCTGGAGACCAGCCAGTGTTAAGCTATATCAACATTGTAAGGTAGACTCTGAAGGTACCAAGCATTATCACAAGTTTGGACAAAGTGGGTCGAGCAAAATGACCTGCGCAGATTAAGCCAAGAATGTTAAGAGGGGAGAAAACAGCTATCAGGTATGTAGATAACCAGACTCATGACATACAAGGAGTCAGAACAGTCAAGAGTAAACAGTCAATAAATAAGATGCCATACTTCAGGGTTAAGAATGCTGCTGTTTTAATACGATGTGATTTAAATATGCATGCTTTCTGTTAGCAGACCCTTTCCAGCACAGTCTGGGAAGCCTGATCATCATTTCAGTTGTCATGTTCTCTGCCAAATGATGCCAATACCATGCATAAGGAGTAATGCACCAGAATGTGTAATACAAACAGAATGAAGATCTATACAAAAAGGTAAGCTGAATAACAGAAAAAGAGAATGTAATCAAACTGTAATGGGATTTCTTTCTCTTCTCTTATTAATGTATTTTCTCAGATTTGATGTAGCAAATCACCCTTAAAGGCAGGATGAATCTTGAAAGCTGTCACTGTCTGTTGGAGGGTATGCTCACTTAATCTACCAGCCCTCTTTCAATCAGGATGGCATCCTAGGGAAGAGGAAACACAAAATTTCTTAGTTTACACACACACACATGCACAAAATACCTGTCTCTGTTACTCAAAAGGGTCATATGTGAATCTGTGGAGCTGCAAAGCAGCTTGTGATATCTGTTGAGAGGCATCAAGGTGTGCTTCCACAGCAGCTTAAAATAATCTAGGACTAGGTGACTATAACTTGCATTTTCCCTGTGGACCAAGGCTGCACACCTTCATTGACTCTCCAGCATTAGCCCTAGCATCCCTGACTTTGTGTGGATCCATTCAGGGAACTTACCTGGTTGAAAGCTGATTATTTTATTTCATGGTAAGGTTTCAGCTTTTCCTGCTCCCTGAACCATTTCTCTATGCAATCAAATGGGTGCCTGTGCTAAATTTCCGGGAGGAGAAGGGCTTAAAAAACTGGAAGTGGGCAGATAGTAGGACCGGAGTAACTCTGATTTAGATTAGTTTATAATGTGTGCTGAAAGCCCTGTCCTGAGGGCTCTGAATGGGAAAGTCCACAGAAGTCTGATCTTCTGCCAGCTAGTAGCTAATCTCTTCTCACGATTTGAGAGTATGTCCAGGCCTTTTTGTTGCTTTTTCATCTACTGCTTTGTTCATATAACTTAAAGAAAAGTGTTATTTCTTCAAAGCAGGCTGGCTGTGTCTGTTTGGTGTTTGCCAGAGGTCAGAAGAGAATCAAAGTAGTGCTGTTACTCTGTTCAACTCATGGAAAGGGCATAGCCAGTATGTGGGGAATGAGGGTCTGCCTTCCCCATGCAGCCCACAACAAACATAATCAATATTCCCTGCATTTATTCTTCAAATTCTAATTTACAGAAAACAACATACTAATATTCACTTGATGAAAATTGTCACTTTTCCACAAGAGGACAACAGAGATAATTTAAGAGGGATTTTAAGGCTGTTCATCTCCTCTCATCTCTCCTGATGGTCGTCTTGGTGTTTGGAATGACCTTTCTCTGCCTGCTCTCCCTGTGTCATTTACTGTTCTTCCCTCTGCATGCTCTTTGTTGGCATTTTGCTTTTCGAGATAGGATAATGTTTGCATACTTTCTACTTACATGTAAGTGTTTTTTGTCTTGACACTTCCAAAATGTGTACTAAAAGAATGTTTTCAAAGCCCTGGCTCTTGTGCTCATTTTAAGTAGAGCCTCTTACATAAAATATTCCCCAGAAATTAGTCTCTTCTCCTTGGTTCACATATCTTGTATTAAAAATCTTGTTCAAAAATTCACACCATAATTTCTACTCCTTGCTTCCAAAGCCAGTGGATAAATCCTTCCAGAGACATAGACTCTGTTATATGACAGCACATTCATTATGTATAATTACAAAGCACATAAGATGTTATTCAGTGTTGTTAGCTTGCCTGTGCTGGAACTCCAGCACACATCTGTACACAGTTTACAGTTGCTTATAGCATATGCTAGCACACAGTGTGTGAACAGCTAGCATTTAAACTCAGATCTTGCATGAGGCTCTTTGTGAATCTACTCACAGCTGCTACCAGTATTGCTCGGTTCTGGAAATAAAAACGGGGAATTGTACCCACGGAAAAATGAAGATGGGATGTGAATACAACGGCTCTAGGAAAGAGACAGATACTCACCTGACTCTAAAATAACTTCCATTTTCTTCAAATAATAATATGGAGAATGGGATACAGAGCTTTTAGGAGTTTTTTCTCAGCATTTTAAAATTAAAAAAAAATATATTAATGATTATCTGACAAAACAGGAAATAAACTCTCAAAGCATATGAGAAGGTGGTAATTAGACTGCAAGTTAAAATTGTAGTGCTTGTATTGGACTGATATGGAGCCTCTCAGAATATGTTTAGGGGTCTTTTATTAACATAAGCAGCTGTTGAGTTCTTTAATAATGCACAATATTATTACTCTAAAGAGTACCAGTGCTGACATCTCTCAGCTCATGTTAGAAGAAGAGCAGACTCCTTTCATTGTATTATTCACTATTTTGTATGTCAGAGTTGGCTTTCCAACTCTGGAGACAGACTACATTTACTCCTGCATCATATGCTCCACAGTAAACATTTTAGGCAACAGTGAATGCTGTTTAAAAAGTAACCACTCAGTTTTTCTAAGTTTAATGAATTACAATACAATATTTCACCTAAACAGACTGTAAACAGCATTTTTCAGTAGCAAACAGTGCAGGTGTCTCTGTACCTTGTGAAAACCAAACACTAAATTCCCAGTGTGGATGACTGAAATTTTTTCTTCTCTAAACTACTTTAGACAGCTTGGCTACAGATTTGCTTTTTTCCATGGTTAGAGTTGGCAGTGTCAGTTATACCTACTTGTGCTCTGGAAGGTGCTTCCTGGGAAACCCAGCCTTTGAGTGTCAGCTTACAGAGTCCAGGAAATGTAACTGCCATTCTTCTCTAGTTTTTGGTATTTTGAAAAATTATTCAGAACTGTGAAGAAAACCTCAAGTGAAAAGGATAAAAATGTACCACTGAAATGTTTCAATGTTTCATTCCAGCAATGTGCAAGTATGCGTGAAAGTATTCCCAGTTACCCACAAAAGCTCCCCTTGCTTGTTTTCAAAGTCAACATTTAAAGTCAAGCTTGTAGGAAAGAGGGTAATGTGAAAATCTCCAAACTCATTGTCATTTCAGAGCTGGTCACCACGCTATCTAAAGTAACTGTTCATAATAAACTGCATGTATCAATCTGGTTGTGAATGTGAATAACAAGTTGGATGTATATGTAAAGCTTGAAGTTTACATGTGAAAACATTTATTCTTGCCTTTACATAATATCCCTGGAAAAGTTCTTATGATAAGTTAACAGTTCATTAAGGCTTTGACATGCATGTTTGCTTCTGATCAATAAATGGCCAGCTGAGAGTAAGCTTTTCCTATGCAAAGAGGTTGTAACAGGCCATGATCTTTTGTAAGGGAGGTAAAGATATTTCTGCTTGAGGTAACAAACAATAAATCAGGGAGAATTTTGTATCTGAGTTACATCCAAAGGTGGAAATAAAGTAAAAGAAACCAGGACTCCATAAATCCCCATCCTCTTCCAAAAGTACAAATGGAGATCATGAAGTTGGATGAAACTGTCTTCAACAGAAGGGCTTGGAGTCATTGATGACAACTCAGCTGAACCATGCAGATGGAGCAGCCATGTGTGAAGCATGCTTTGTTTCCCTTCATTTCTCTCCAACTGTTTCCATGGACAGTAGAGCTGCTTTGTTGAATTTGGTATATGGGTTTGGTTTTGCCTTTTCCTACTCTTTCCTGAGTAGTTTCAGGGTAACTGGCAAAATTACAGGGATCTATCATTTTGGGGTAGTCATCCTAAGGACAGGAGAGTGGACTCCTCTTCAGCCATCCTGAACACCCAGACTTATTCCGTGCAGTTAAGTGTAGAGGCTCAAGGGAAAGAATGGTCCTTCAGTGTCCAACAGTCATCAGGAAAAGCATTTGACACATAGTAGGAAGGGCAGAGGAACAAAGACTGTCAGTGCCACTAGGAATAGGCTGACAGACTGTCTTCAGTGGCCCAGGTGGCACCTGACACCTGGGCTGCTTGGCCGAGGAATCCCCATCATTCCAGTCTCACCAGACCAAGTGATGCTTCAAATAGTGTACAGAGAGTGATGTCTGGGGTATAGCCCTAAGGAGTCTGCCCAGCTAGGGGCTGAGTATAAGCTGACTAAAAAGCACAAATATTCCAAAGGAATCTAGTCTGACTGACAAGAGTCTATGGTGCTCTTGCTTCTGCTCAGTGAAAAGAGTCATCGATATTGACTTGTTTCCATAAGGAATTTTGCTTTCATTTACTGAATGTTTCTGATACAATATTTTTTTTTTTTTTTAAACAGAAAAGAAATAACAGGCTATATATAAAGTGCCAAAGTTATGCTCAACTATTGATCTACTGTCCAATGATGTTATGGTCAGAGTGAATCAGTATAACTGTCTCTATTTGATCTGCTTTAAACGGATGCTTCTAGCCTCACCTCAAAGCCCTTACAACTTCTCTGTAACTTCAGGTATAGTCAGAGGTTGAAATTGAAATACTTTGAGTCATGGAAAATAATATTTTCTTTACTTCTTTTTCAATGCTTTAGCAATCAGTCAGAAGCGTGATTTTTTTAATTTTTAGGACCCTATTTGTCGTGTACTAGGAAGAACTTAGCCCATGGATCTCAGCACTGTGAAGTTAATTCGGATTCATAGCTGATGTGTCTGAGAATCAACTATTTGTAACATTATGTTGGTAGTTATAGAAATCACCGAAACAGTGAGCTCTTTTGTTAATGCACTGACCATTGGAAGACAGATTTATGTATTGTTATTCCCTCCACTTTAGGAAGTGGATCCAGTGGTTAGTGGTGGATATCATCAGTGAGTGTCTGAGTATTCATATGTTAAACAAAGTGCCACTCATGGAAGTACAAAAATAGCAGCCTCCAGCCTCACAAAGTCTTTGCCTGCTTTTTCCAGCTGTGCTGAAATCCCTTTGTGCATTTAAGCCAGCACTTGAACTGGTGTTCATCAGGTAACACATCTTTTCTTTTATTTATTTTTTTTCCCTAAAAGGTTTGCTAGTTTAATTTGCAGAAGTAGCATGCTTTTCTGGTTCTTCTAATGATAATGTGGGCTGCATTTGTCCTGACATTGAGAGAGCCACTGTGTCTTGAATAAAAGCACCTGTGTTGAATGACAGAACTACATCCAAATTCCCCTTCAAATTAATGGCAGGCTTTCCACAGACCTCCAAGAGAGTTGAAGTTGATGTGTTTGAGATCCTATTTTATCTTCACTCCACGGTTCCTCACGGCAGGTATGTTTATTCATAGCCAAACTGATCACAGGTCAAGATGGCTCTACATAAAAGTTGACCCTGCATCTGAAAGAAATTAGTTTCTCCTTGGATAGTACTTAAGGTGAATTACAGACTTTCTTCCTTAGAGAGGACTTGCTCTTATCTTAAAAAAAAAAAAAAAAAAGTTTCCTTTTTTAAAAATCTTATCTTAGGACTTGCTTGTATCTCCCTTTTGAACAGTTGCAGTAAATCTTAGCAGGATTATCAGAGTTTTACAGGCTTTTGAAAGCTTTGGGTTTGCCTCCATGCTGTTAGGCAGTGCAGACTTGAAAGGATGAATCTGCATCACACCTAAACACCTGCCACTTCAAATCCAGCAGTGACAACCACAGTGTCCCAGTAGGATCTATCAATTACTCCAGCCTATGCAATTTTTCCTGCAGCCACAAAAAAGTTAATTTATGTTTTGTTGCAGACTTACTGCACTATGCTATGATGCAGACAAAATATGAGGAAGTTGGAGACTCCGGCAGAATAAAAATGAATTTGCTCTGAACTGAAGTAGTACCATGGTAGGAGAGAGAAAGTAATTTAAACAAACGTGTGTCCAAGGAACAGGATGTTTGAGTAGAAATGCCTTTGACAGATGATACTTCAAGCTTTATAAAGAGATGGGGTGTATTAGTGTAGGTATGAACACTTTTAATAGTGAAGAGCTGGTAAAACAATAGTTTAGTAAAAAGATGCTATCAAGGAGTGCAAAAGGGTCCAATGCACCAAAGAAACTGTTATTTCTGCTATCCTGGAATAGAATAGGTGGAGGACTGCTGGGAGTCTGTACTGATACCAATTAAGAGGAATGAAATGTCATCCACACCTCTGCATTACTTTCCAGTTCTCTACCTAGGCAATAAGGAAACACAGATGCAACAATTCAGTGATGGTTTGGACTTTTCTTGGCTTGATGGAGTTTTGCACTTTGAAGAAAAAGCTGTTATATTTTTAACTAAGAGGTATGAAGAAGTCGTTTGTGAAAAGGTTCAGTTATGTAAAAAAGAAAATTCCACAGCAGGGCTCCAGCTTCATGAAAAACTTCACAGGATGAAAAAGGCCAAATGTGCCTTTTAATTACCAGGCTTTTGGATTTGTAAGTGTAGATATTTTATTTCTTTTTAATCTTAAAGAATACTTTATGCCATGCTTTTAGAATTTTTAAAGATTTAATACTAGCAGCCAGGCAAAAATCTTGTTTTTCAGAAGTGTCTCTAATTATTGCCAGGCAGCAGATAATTCCAGGTTCTTGAAATCAAGACCCAAAGAATTTGCTCACAATTCAATATTTCCTTGAACACTACTGAGTATGCTATCACATCCCATTGAAAACTGCTTGAGAATGGCACCTGAAGAGAACTTGAGTTTAGGTAGCTTGTATATGGCTTCAGGAAGCATCGTGAGCCAAGGTGGTTTAAATGTGGTGATATCCATGGCCACTTCTGTGATTCCTAGCTATGCACTACTTGCTTTGTGTTGGATCTAACATCTGTCAGACTTACCTTACATTTTAAATTTAATTTAAATAACATTGCCTGTTGACCATGATCTAAGCTCCTGGTGTAATAGGATCAAAGTTAATAATTTTTGAGTGCTAGTTATTGTGGGAGTGGGGTTTGTTTTGTTATTGGTGGTTGGGTTTTTTTTCTGTTTTAAAAAAATTCAGCCATTTTACTGGCCCAGTTTAGAATATTTTCCCAACAGTTATTTGCACAATTGATTGATGCTGAAAATTGCAGTGGGGTAGGATGGAGAGAATGGGAACTTCTTACACCACCTTTGATGAAGGGAACTGGCATCTAGTCATTGCCTGAAACTGAGTGGTTGAAGTGATTCATGATCTCTAAGATCCCATCCAACCATACCATGGTTCTATAATTACAGCAGTTGTTCCAGCCCCTTCATTCCTTTTCCTACTTTGGGATCAAAAAGTAGCAGTTGCAGGTCTTCCATCAATATTGCTGCCTCGGCATCTGATCTCTGTATTACATGTTAAGAGGAAGAACTTTATTGGCCTATGGTAAACTAGAAATGACCTTTGAGGAATAACCTGTATAGCTCGCTCTGCAGGAGTTTAAATAATTGCCTGCAGCTGAAGAGGTTTTTCTGAGCATTGCTTGCTTTAGCTGTGGTGCTTCTCCTGAAGTGTGCTAGAGCAACAACTTTGGATGCTGGCTGTAGTTAGCGAGCTTCCTCTTTGAAACACTGCTAGATAGGATTGGCTTAGCAATAGTGCTGCTTGTAGCTGAACAGCATTAATACAAACCCATGTGAGATGCACAGTTGGGGCAGGCTGTGTGTAAGAGGCCATGCACAAAGGTGACTGCAATTCATCAGTTACCAGAAGTATTCTTTTCTCAAAAACATACAAACATTTAAAACACAAAATCTGTCAGGAGCATGTTGTAGCAGGCTCACTATTTCAGTCTCAGTGGGGTTACATTAGCACCTTGTTAAATACTCCATTGATTTTAGAATTGCTGTAATGGCCTATCAGTATTGTAGGGTTGTGAGTGTCTCAGTGGCTGGTCTTGCACCGAGTCTGGATGTTGACAGCAGGGCTTCTTTCAAAGCCATGCCATAGGATAATTGAAAATACAGGTGTAAGATTGTGCCCTTCTACTTGCTGAATATGATTCTTTAGGCATTAATTTGCAACAAAAGTCTGAGACCTTCTTTTTTCTGATGATGATCCTTTAATACATGTTACTTTGCTGTTAATATTAGAGAGGATTTATTTTGTTTATTGTATTTTATTCTCTCTGTTTAGAAAAGGACAGTCAACACAAATGCTAAAACAAGATCTTGTCTCTCCCCTTTCTTTGGCAGGACATTCCATTTCATTCCAATGAAACACAGTTGAACTTGGTTTTGAAGGCTGATACTCTTATTGTTTGGGTAAGTAGCTACCAGTGAGTTAAAGGCAGGGAGGCCAAAAGCCAGACTGATCCCTTAACGTGTGCACTCTGGGAAGTCACACTAAATGATTTCAACTTTGCACCGTGTTTGCTCAACTGTGCCACTGTTGGACGCAAACACATTTCAAAATGACCTTGGCTCTCCAACAGCCACATCAACACAGCACTAATTCCCAAAATAATAAGTTGCCTGCCTTCAAATGCAGAGGGCTGGAAAAAAAGCTACAGCAAGCAATAAACTTCCTGTGTATTTTTCTGTCATTCTGGCTATTAGGTGCCAATGCCAATCCCTAGAAGGAACTTTCTTTTTGTCTGGGAGGAGCATGTGACTCAGATCTTCAGACTTCTGAGGCGACTGAAGATTTTCAGTCCCTGAGCAAATGATCCCTCTTTCAGTGAATAACCAGAACTAAAGAGCAAAAATTAGTTTATGGTTTCTGAGAAAGAGAATAAATATGACTACCAGGTAGTATTTTGGAGGTAGGGATGAGTTTCTTTTTGCAACAAATTACAACTGAAGTGGGGTTTCTGAGGTCCCTGAAGAACCCCATTATATTCCTTTCATTCTTGAGCACATCCTTCTGAAGTGCCAGCAGGGCTTGCAGACATAAGCAGCATACTTGAATTGCTGGTTATCACTAGATACCAGGTAGCAGATATAGACAACAAGGGGATGACTAAAAAAGGCATTCCTTGAATGGTCCAGAACTTATTTATGACAAAGACAGAGGGAACACTATAAAGCTCATGTTGGGAAAAAATTATGTGGCCCAGAGGCACGAATGGTAGTATTTAACAGCTCCTGAAATAAAACCCCAGAGACTTCTGATGCAGCCATTAAAAAAATCATTGTTGTGGGCAAAAGATGATGAATAAAATGTGTGTTTCTAGTCAATTCTGTTCAAGAAAGTGTTGGTTTGGTGCAGGAAAAGGCTAGTAGGCCGGAGAGTTGGAAAGTCTGCCTTAAAAAACAGAGCTGTTTTTGAAGCTAGCAGAAGGGAAGCTGAGAAGGGATTATCTCCTTGTAAATTCACCAAATACATATCAGTAGTCCTAGGGCAAATGCTGAACAAGCAACAAACATTGAAAAATTGAAATGGCTGCCTGAAAAGAACTTCAAATATGATTAGAGACTGAAGAGCAGGCCTAATAGTATCAAGTAAAGGATTACTATCATTATCTTTATCGAAAAGGGTAGAGAGGTGACTTGCTCATGGTAAGTACCTCCCAGGATAAATACATTTGGTATATAAGAGCTCTCTTGAGTAGCACAGGAAGACGGTGAGCAACCACTGCCTTGAACCAAAGCTGGAGAAGGTCACACAGGAAACAGTGAGATTATCTTTTACAGCAAACTACCAAAGAGTGTGCTAAATGGTTTGGTTCATAACACTTGTCTAGAAGACACAGTTTAAGCCCAAAGCCATTATTGCTCCATGCAAATGGATGTTAGATGAAAATTCACAGACTGAAAGAAGTAAGATCTGTTGTGACTTTAAAGTTTAAGAACCTACTCTACAACAATTTTGATGATACCAAACTGGGAGGCTTGGCTGATACACCTGAAGGCTGTGTGGCCATTCAGTGAGGCTCGGAGAGACTGGAGAGTTGGACAAAGAGGAACGTAATGAGGTTCAACAAGGATAAGTGAAGAGTCCTGCATCTGGGAAGGAATAATAAACTGCACCAGGACAGGTTAGGGGGTGATCTGCTAGAGAGCAGCCCTGGAGGAGGACCTGGGAGTCCTGGTGGACAACAAGTTATCCATGGGACAGCCATGTGCCCTTGTAGACAAGAAGGCAAATGGTATCCTGGGGTACATTAAGAGGAGTGTGTCCAGCAGATCCAGGGAGGTTCTCCTCCCCCTCTACTCTGTCCTAGTGAGGCACCACCTGGAATATTGTTACCAGTTTTGGGCCCCCCAGTTCATGAGGTACAGGGATCTACTTGAGAGAGTCCAGCAGAGGGCTACCAGGATGATTGAGGGACTGGAGCATGTGTCCCATGAGGAGATGCTGACAGCCCTGGAACTTTTTAGTCTGGAGAAGAGAAGACTGAGAGGGGATTTAATAAATGTTTATAAATATCTGAAGGCTGGGTGTCAAGAGGGAGGAGACAGCCTCTGCTCAGGACAAAGGGCAATGGATATAAACTACAGCACAGGAGGTTCCAACTCAACATGAGGAGGAACTCCTTCACTGTGAGGGTCACAGAGCACTGGAACAGGCTCTCCAGAGAGGTTATGTCTGTGGAGACTTTCAAGACCCATCTGGATGCATTCTTGTGCGACCTGTTCTAGATTCTATGGTCCTGCTTTGGAAGGGAAATTGGACTGAATGACCTCCTGAGGTCCCTTCCAACCCCTAACATTCTGTGATCCTGTGGACAAAATGCAGAACATATAGCTCTGCATAAAGGAAAACAGATAAAAAGATCAAAGGCTTACAAGCAAACACATGGACTTCCTCTTCTGAGGAAGCCATCGTTTCTATTTGCTTTATCTACAGGGACTATCTTGTTTCTGAACTACCCTATTACCAGTCTTTCACTCCCCTCCTTACAAAATTGGTAGTGCTCAGCCTCTCTCTGGCAGTCACTCAGTTCAGCCTACTCAATGGCCCTAATGACAGCTTACAACTCTGAGTTACCTTCTTTGCTTCCTTCATCACTTTGCGCTATCAGAGCTAAACTTCCTTCACTGCATAAACCAAGCTTCTGAATACCCCGGCTGGGTCCACAATGGACAGACCTGCAAGCAGGTACCCTTGAGGGTGGAGGTTAGACCCATCAAACATTACAGCTCACTGCGTGAAAGTTCTTTCAGATAGCAGGGGATATTCCAGTGTTAACATTTCATGTCTCCTCCCACTTTCTAGTGCCAAACTCAATTACTAACAGCTCTTCCCAATAACCTTTTAAAATTGGCAATATAACAGCCATATACATACAAATGTATCCAAGGTATTTTACAGTAAAACAAAACAAAAAGTCCAGATACCTATTACAGAAGTTGGATTCAACTGGCTTTTTATTTGCAAACTAATCAATTTGCCAACTGATCAATTTGCTAACTGATCAAATTGCTGTGTGACATGGAACAGGGCATATTTGCCAAACTAGTTTTCATGTGGAAAAAAAAGGTTTTCCTCATAATTCATGTGCAGCCATTCCCCTGTGATTTGTAGGAATGAAAAACTGATGACGATACTAACTAAGCTCAGGATCTGAGCCATCTTTGTGGGGTGACATAAAGTATGCAAGGAACTCTACCAGCAGAGGATGCAGCCAGCTAGCATGAGTTTTAGTCACAAAAGGAAGATGAGAGGGCTGTGGCACTGCTCTTGCCTGGGGTTACACTACTTCACACCTAAGAAGGGTCTAAAATGCTCATGGTAGTATGGGAAACATCACTGGTTCCTATCTATCATATTTCTTCCCACCCTTCCCAGTTTTCCTGTGACATGTGAAGATTTATCCGTCAGCTTCAGAAAGATCTCTAGCAAGAGCTCAGTAAATTGTCTCTGCAAGTCCATGAAATATAGTTGCAGAAATGGGTGCTTTTAGTGCTTCATTATGAACCTACCTCCATGAGATCACCACAGGCTCTGATTCACAATTTAATATATTTTCTGCTAATAATGAGGTGAACTGAAGTAACTGCAAAGAAATTCAATTAATATTGTTGCTAATAAAAATGATAGTTGTGATAGAAAAATGATTCATAACTGCAGAATGTGCTACTGCATGCTTTTTATTATTTAGCCTGCACTAACTCTTGTAATCTAATATATCCCTGCACTTCTGAATCACATGTGGCTTCCCACTGAGTAGCATCTGAAATATATGTGACTACACCACAGTGGTTTTTACTGCTACTTCCCTATGCCAGTATCATCTTCTTCCACCACAGACAGTACAGTAAGTGCACGATTCCAGGGAAACAATAAGTATTTTAGGTACTGTTATCTGCTTCTGCACACATCAAAGTCACCATATAACAGTCAATTAAAACTTGTCTATAGACATATTTCCTTTATTGCTCACCTGGAAAGAGCAGTAGTGGATTCTTTTAACGATTAGGCTAACACAAACCTGTGGATGTCAACTGTTGCATATGCAGATTTGCCAGTGTTGTTCTAGTGTTTTATTTTTGCAAAATAGGTTGTAACTTATCCTAGTGCTAACTGGAGATGCTGAAATACTGTAACAAGGGGATTTTTTGCATAAACATCGATAGTGTTCAGTGGCCATGGAGATTCTTGGAGAGGGTGGTATGTAATTGCCACTTGTGACTCTGAAAAGCTCTTTCTCTCTTAGTGTCTTTTACATAAAATACTTGACTCCAGTAGTAATTATCTTCCACCTCTGGTGGCAGAAAGACTCATTCTGTGTTTCAAATTGCCTTCAGTATTTCTATTTCTGTAATTAAAAAGCCCAATTTATTATATAAACTTAATAAAAGATAATTTGAAACAAACTCCCTATTTCAGCTATGCAGACGAGAAGGAAAAGGAGATGTATAATACCACAGAGACAGATCTTTTTTTTCCCTCCCGGAATTGGCCAGAGATTTTGTTGCTGGATTTACTGGACCTATGTCCATGGATTTCAGTAAGGTGAAAGCTACAGTATATAGTTTTGCATTTCTAAGTGGGTTCTTAGTTGCAAAAAATGTTTCCCCAATAATAATGATAATTCTTTTATTGACACAATTTGAAGGCACAATTATTTAAGAACATATCCCAGTGTGAAAAGGGTAACATATGATGACACAAAATCTCTACTGTAAGTGTATTAACAGTATTTTTCCCATGTTGTAGAAATACATGTACTTTCAGACTGATAAGAAAGACATGAGCTGGAAAGTTGATTATGGCTTTGCAGTAGTGAGCTATAACAACCACTGGATGCAGCTTCTGAAATAATTTGATTAACATTTTGCTTATGCATGTTAATTAGTACAAAGTAGACTGTAAAAAAACCCTGTTTATGGTACAGTTCATCTCTGGTGTAATTGCACTGATTGGAACCCAGTGGGGATGATTAAAAAAAACCCAAAGCAACACACAAAATCCCTATTGTCTTCCATTAAAAATGTGTGTTCTTTTCTTTGTAACTGACCTCATAAATGGGAATAGAAGAATCAGCTGGAAATGTCTCAACTATGAAACCAGGTGCAAAATCTCCTTATATATATCACCCCCAAGATTTTCAATTGCTTTACAAGAGCAGCTCTTTCTAGTTTGGGAGGGTATGTGGTGAGGCATCAGAGAAAACAGAGACATAAGGCAACAGCTGTAGAAACAGTATGATCTTTTCCTTAATCCTTTCTGATAAATCTCAGCCTGTCTGAATAAAGGTGTGACTACAGTGTGGAAAAATGAAGATATTCTTAAAAGGTACATGTTTTTACTGGTCACATGAATAGCAGTAAAATTTAAATACCCACCAATATTGTATTTTTCCTAGTCAAATATTCCCATTTCAGCACCAAGTAGAAATGCAAACCAGTTTTTAAATTATGGGAAAAGCCCCTATCCACATGTGGTGGTTTAGGCTGGGTGCTGGCCCGGATGCCACTGCACAGACCACACCTGGGAGGTCCCAAGGGGTGGGCCCAGCCCAGGGGGTGGTCACAGGAAACCAGGTATTCCATTCCCATAATGCCCTGCCTCCCTAGAAAATGTCCATGCGGGGTCTTCACTTCCTCTTTCGTCCCCTGCTGCTGCCTAGGTAAAATGGCGTGAGCCGCCTCCCTTGGGCCTGCCCAGGCCCAAGGCTGGGTTGGGGGGAGGAGGAAAGAGCCCTGGGGGGTTTGGGTGTACCCCCAGGTGGGGAGGGGATGTTCTTGGCCATGTTCTGGGATCTCTCTCTTTGTCACGGTGCTTGTGGTTCTCTGTAAAGCTTTCATTGTGGTTTGTTTTTAAACTGTTTTTCTATTTAAACTTTCCATCACTTTTGCAATCCATTTGTCTGAGTTGTTATTTCTGCCCGTGGGGGGGAGGGGGTTTGCCCCAACCCATTACACCACACAGACATGAAAGAACATGGGAACACAAGGAAAGGCAGAAACCATCAGAAACAAGGTAGAAATCCTCACTGCAGTAGTCTTATGAAAGAGTGGTGAGTACTGCTAAAATCCGTCCTGTGGTAGGCAGTGCTCAGAAGAAAGAGGCACTTTGTGATGGCAGGGGTGAAGAGCCACAGGCCGTGTGGGAAGGCTGCCAAGGCTGCCAAGGCAGATGAGGTAGCAGGCCCCCGCTCTGGGGTAATCCAGCCATGCAGCAGCCCACAGTAGCATTGCCTGTACACTCGGGAAGCATCTACTCTTGGCGTTCCAGAGGAGACTTCAGAGAAAAGCTGGAGATAAAACAATCTTCAACACACTGCAAAATCCAAAGCCTTGCTCCCCTCAGAGGACCCCTCTCTCTTTTCAAGTCCTGTTGTACCCTGAATTGAGAAATAAAGGTGCCTGTGAGGACAGAAGGAATTAATCACACAGGCTGGTTGGTCTACATTCACATCATTATTTCAGCTAAGTTTTATTTTCCAAGGAACTTGGCAAAATGTTTTCTGAACTGCATTCTAGCATGAAAAACTGAGTTCCCATTTTTATTGTCGAAATTGGGTGCTAGTTCAGGCTGACAGAGTTGGGGCTGTTCAGCTTGGAGAAAAGAAAGCTTTGGGGAAACCTCATAGCAGCCTTCCAGTACCTGAAGGGAGCCTACAAAAGAGCCAGGAAGGTCAATTTTTGCAAGGGCATGTTGTGATAGGATGAGAGGGAATGGACTGAAGCTTGAGGAAGGTAGATTTAGACTAGATATTAGAAAGGAATTCTTTGCAGTAAAGATGGTGAGACATTGGAAGACATTGCCCAGGGAGGTCATGGATGCTGCCTCTCTGGAGGCGTTGAAGGCTAGGTCGGATGAGGCCTTGAGCAATCTGATCTAGTGGAAGGTGTCCCTGCTCATGGTGGGGTTGGAACTAGATTGTCATTAATATCCCTTCCAACTTGAATCATGGGATGAGATGTCATCCTGAGGCTCCTGTGCCTGTACCTCATGAATTGCTGTGGCTGGGCTGGTGACTGCCCCATGCCCAGACAGCAACCCGGTTCTGAGGGCAAGGAAAAGCCCCTGGGAGCAGACTAAACACCCTTCTCCCCACAGCTAGTCCCAGTGAAGCTGAGCTCTTGCTTGAAGCTGCAGAGGAAGGCTACCGTGGGGACACTGGCAGTGGAGCAGGGAAGCATCTGGCTTTATGCAAACAGGTATTTTTACTGAGATTGATGGTAGCATTTAGTTGCAAACTAATCATTTTAGGCTATGTATGAAGTGTTCCCTTTTTTTTCTATCAATGATTTTCTCTGCTTAATTTTGTTTGAAGAATTTCTTAACAAGTTTCTTCAGCTTGCCTTGCAATCTCTGCAGCTGGATGGGTGGGCTGGGCCACCTCTGCTGTTTATTTGAACATCCACAGCTCTTTTTGAAAGATTGTTGCAGGCTCTGGGCCCATGTTTTTTTCACCATCTGTGGAACTTGAAGCCTGTGAGCCTTGCTGAAGCCACGTGCATTTGGAGCATTTTCAAAGAATCCACAAAAGTTGACTCTCAGGCCATTATGGCTCCTATTTCAGCTGTGAGCGCTGTGTCTGTGCCCTCAACTGTTAAGCTGTTGCAGAAGCTCACAGCCACTCTTTTTGCTTGAGCCCCAACCATGGAAGGAGCCAATGCAGACTCTTGCAATACTGAACTTTCTCTTTGTTTTCTGGAGCCAAATGCTCAATTCAGGCTTCCAATTTCCTGATGTACAAAACCACCAGATACTGAGATACTGAGAACTTCCATAGCATAAGTATCTCTCAGATCAGGGGCAGCTGTGTGTGACTGTAGGGGTTACTTTAACAGTGTTTCAACCATTGGTGGCTAGTAATCCAGACCCTTAGTCTATTTAAATCTGCAATATATGCTTCACCTTCCATTCCATTTAGAAATTTATAAAAGATTATGAATAATGCTAGACTAAATTTGCTCTTAAGCAATTAGTTTCTGGAATATTATTTTCCATTTAAATGTATTATTCAATCTTCAGTTTCTTTGGTGTTTTGCAAGTGCTATAAAACTGAGCATATATTTCTGAAGATTGTCTCTAGCTTTTGGTACATATTCCTTGCAAGATAGTGCAAGCAATTAAAAAGACAGAGAGAATAAGTGGTTTTAGAATATGTGTGATTCTCTTTTTTATTTTACATTTCCATTAAGGGAACATACTTTAGAAAGCTTAAATTAAGATTTCAACCTAGAGTAAAAATATAAAGTCCTCATGAAATTTGCAGAAACAGTCTAGATAAGAAATGCAACTGGGCAAGATAAATGTGCAAGAAAGTTTGGTTTAGGGATGACTTACTGGAACTCAATCACTCCTTGTCAAGTTTGCATGTCAAACACTAATCTGCTTTTGTAAATGGAAAATGGGACAGCTTTGTAGAACGCACACAATTATTTTTATTACCCATTAAAATTCTCTTAACCATTTAGTATGTGTAGCAATATCACTTTTGAGTTTGTTTTGATATTCACATCAGTAAATTTGATCCCTGCACTGTACTTGTCTATGCCCTTTTAATATCTTCTCTCCTTCCAGTTTTCAATTTATTCCAACTTCTCTGGTGTGCCTTTCATAAGTATAATATATTCAGATACCAGATTTTATAATTATTTGGACTCTATTCATTTCCAAATTTATATTTCAGCCTGTATTCTCTCCTATGTTACAAGGAACAGAGCATTGTACTGAAAAGCAATCTATGATTGCTAATGTTCAGAAGGTAAAATCTGTAGTTTGTCCAAAAGTATTAAAAATTGCAGCAACTACACTATTTGTAAAGTGGGAGCCTGGTTGAAATGAACACTGAGAAGAGGTATGAAAAATAAAACATTCCTCTCCAGGGAAAATATTGAGGGGAAGAGAGATTGAAAATGCACTGGGAGTTGACAAAAGATACCAGCACTGATAAAAACATTCTCAAGAAAAGCCACTGAAGTAGTGGTTTTTGAATCAGAAAAAGGGCATGTAATTTGGGGAAAAAAGGGGGTTAACAATGACTTTTGTAGAAGGATGAAAATACGAGGTAGTACAATGAGCACTGGAAGTAGATCAAAAGAAAAAGTGACCTTTTTTTTTCTTTCCTAAATAGAATGGTTATATTCATTGAGATCATAAACCAAACAGCATAAAGAGGAAGGAATATAGGAAGGTGTGGAGGGGTGGCATGAACTGAACTGAGGGGAGGAAGAGAGTGCTGAGAGCATAGTCCCTAGTTCAGTGTGTCGCCACAATGGCATCAGAAGAGAAAGAAAAGAAAAGGAAATGAAGGAAAGCTCCAAATTTTTATTAGTTATCATTCTGAAAAGAACAAAGTTTTGGTGAAAATACGTCACAAAAGATGTGAAGAGGCAAGGAAAGAAGACAGAACCTTTATTTGCAAGTGCAGCATGAAAGTAGAGCTGCTCAGACAGAAATACAGTGATGAGAGATTTCTGAGGCTTGAATGGACAGTCTGCTGCTTTTTAAAATCCTGTTGTGTCTGAAATCAAAGGATGGCCAGAGCATTGTAGTATCATAGCTTATGGATACAAGTCAGACAGATTTTGACAGAGGCATTTTCATTATTAAATGGAGGATTAACAGCCATATTAACATTTGCATTGGTTAACATGCTTAGGAGTGGACGAAGATGATGTATAATAGTTTGTTTGCTTGTTTTATATTGTTTTCCAGCCCTGGGGAATCTGAGTGCCTTCCATGTAAAACTGAGCTGAAAACTGAAATCCAGTGGGTTCTAGAGGGTAGCCAGCATTCCTACCACAAAATCCTACTATTTGGAAGTGTATGAGTAAATCTTATTCTGTGCCATGCATATGGCACCCATCTGACTTTGGGGACCAGAGCCTTGTTTATGCTTTCCACCCTGACCTCTGAACAACTCAGCCCCAGTTGCATGCTCTCACTGTGCACAGCAGAGCCTGTTCCTAGTTTGCCCCATGGCTAGCCCAAGTAGGGCAACCCAGCCGGAGTGGGGCAAGAACAGAAATGTTGTCTCTCTGACATCTGGCTAGCCTGGCAGACACCACTTCTACTTCCCAAGCTCCAGGAACATGAGGTGACTATGACCTGTAGGACAGGTTCTACAAATGTTGAGTCTACCCCACAGCCAGATAACTTTTTAGCAGTGTAATGTCCATTGACAGTCTTCAGGCAGCATTCCATTTGCCACCACCAGGTTGCCATTGGCCTGAGCTGCTCCTTGAGAGGGATGTTGGGATCTCTAGGGCTCCCCACTGACTATGGGGACACTGAAACATGCACCTCAGGATGGATCCAGGAGGTGTTGGATCAGGCTTTAGAGATTAGACTATATGTACCTAGAAAGTCTAGCTGACTATAGCTTTCCTGCAGCAAGAGTTGCCTTAAATACAATAAATTAGAACTCTGAAAAAAATTGTTTTCTAGAATTTTTTTTTTCACTCTTGCTCTTCCCTTCAGTTCTATGACAAACACCCTCCTTTGCAACTGAGGTGCTGTGCACAGAAAAAATTTGCATGGAATAATTTGATCAGTAAGCTTGTTTATGAATTTATAATTAGGGTTGCACTGATTAAAAATAGGAGAAAATTTAATTACAAAGTCCTGTAGGTCCATGAAGTCAACATTTCCTACCTCTTAATTTAATAGTCGACTAATGATCATCACTTGACTAAATACTTTCCCCACATTCACAGCAGAGTAAATGCACAAACAATTCTCTTAGCTGAATTTAATGCATTTCAGATACGTGTATGTGGCATTAATTTATAATTCTATCTTGTGCAATATTTCACCTAAACATTAGCAGTTTTGTCTGGTGAGCTTTTCTTTGCAACCCAAAAGGATTATTATGGAATCATCTTGTCTAGAAACAAAATAACCATTAATCTGCTGAAAGTGAATCTGTGAGAGTAAACAGATTAATGAAGAAGTTATGAAATCAGAATACCATCTCAGTAGTGCCAGACCCAGGCCAAGAATACAGATTATGACCCTCCATTGTATGGGAAAACAGAGAATTATTTTGTAAAAGCTACTTGGTAAAGGCTTTGGTTTTTCTCAGCTGATGATCTGATTTCATTATCTTAACATACCAGTAGACA
This sequence comes from Melanerpes formicivorus, assembly GCF_026170545.1. NCBI lineage: Eukaryota > Metazoa > Chordata > Aves > Piciformes > Picidae > Melanerpes > Melanerpes formicivorus. The sequence goes on along the minus strand of NW_027142355.1, from coordinate 11,360,099 downwards.
CTGAGCTTAATTTTCATGTGAGAAAAGTACAGTCAGTGCAGGAACATTTCTGTTTGGCTGCAGCTTCTAAGAAGGAATGAAAAATGTAGACAGTAAGATCAATAGCTCGAAAATGAAATTCAACTTAACAAAGAAACTTAAGTCTTAGAACCCATATGAAACAGCTGGAGAAGCTGTGACTTTCAAAGTCATACTGGATGAGAAATGATAAAGCTCAACTGAATGAAGCAGCTGATCAAGCTAAAACACAGAAAGGCAGCTGGAAAAAAACTCACTATTCTTCCCCCTTACTCAAATGACTGGGAGATAAAAATCAGGCATAGTGCTTCAATAAACCTTCCATCCCCAGCTGTACAGGCCAAATGTATCTGCAGAGCACACACCTTCACATCCTACTGCACTGCTTACCTAAACAATCTTGTTTAATCACTGAGATGTGGGTTGGAAGCTGGCTCCACAAAGGGAGAAGGAACTAAAAAAAATTTCCTAATTCCTGGGTATTTGCATCAGCAGAGTTATTGTAGAAAGGAGAGGGGACAATTTTGGATTTTCAGTCCCAGCCACTCATAACTGTGTATGGATTCAGCCGAGGGCCACCATGACTGGGGAACTGAAGCACTTGCCCTGTGAGGAGAGGCAGAATGAACTGGGGGTGTCTACTCTGGAGCACAGATATCTTCTGGTGGATTGAAGAGGCACCCCAGGTACTTACAGGGAGGTATCAGCAAGGTGGAATCAGGGGTCTTGAAAGGAAAATGAGAGAGAGCAGGCATAAATCAGAAGAAGAGAGGTTCCTATGGTATATCAGGAAAACCTTCTTTTCCCACATGATTAAAAATAGAGTTGTCTTTAAAGACATACAGATGTGGTGCTAAGGGACATGCTTTAGCACCAGACTGAGCAGTTAGATGATGGATTCAATGATCTTTAAGGTCTTTTTCAGCCAAAACACAGTGGGGCAGATTGCTCAGAGAGTTTTCTGTTTTCATCCTTCTAGGTTTTCAAGACTTAACTGGATAAAGCCCTGTATAACCTGGTCTGACCGAAGAGCTGGCCTTCCCACCTAAATATACCCTATTACATACAAACAAACACACCAACAAAACCTTCACAACTGGCTGTATATCAAGACCGATGTAACTACTTTAATCCCAAGGAAAGATTTCAGACACTAGAGCCTGCTTTAGCAGTTGTACTTCCATGCATGAAATATTTCAGAAAGAGGGTTCACTTCAACATCTTTTCTCTTTTTGACTTACTAGTTGACCTATCCAACTCACTCCCAGTGCTGCTGTAACAGTTTGAGCCTAAGATACCCATTTCCTCCAATATACAGAAGAAAGAGTCCATGCCTGGTGCATAAAATGTGGCAGTACTGAGTGAGGGAATACTCAAATCCATTCAGGACTCCAGTCTAGAGTGTGTAATAAACTAGATCATAACCTAACATCTACTAATTAATTTTCCTACATTGCAACTAGTTTGTAGGTTTTTCAGTTACTATACTACATGTACCCATTCCCCACAAAATGCTATCTTGTGTGACTGGTTTCTAATCCTGCAAATTAAATGAGCTTAATTCTTTTATTGCAGCAGATTCCACATGTTAAAAATGGGAGCTCCCAGAGGGAGCCATAAAGGCAGGCTCCAGATGGAGCAGTGACAAAGTATCAAACAATAATCCCACTCAGGGGTTTGAAGATCAAATCCTATACGCCTTCGAAGGACGTAAATACGATTTGATGCCAAAATCCCAAAGCATGTTGCTCAGCTGCTGCGTAACCTTATCCACTGTAGGAACAAGAAACTTTGCCTCCGTGCATGCTAACAGATGCCTTACATTTGAGAATATTGAGCATTTTGGCATCTGTGTTACACCTGAGTGCTTTCAGGTTTCACAAAGTGGATGCTGTACCATCTGTCTCAGCATGGGTATTTGGTGAATTAGATATGCTCTCAGCCTGTGCCCTGTATCAGAAATCAGGATCTTCACTTGAAAGAAGGGTAAAAGGAAAATCCCTGCTTTCAGTCTTTTTCTGAGGACTGTTGATATGCAATACCTGAATAAAATGATAATTGGCTTGTTAAATGCTCACTACAGTGTTACCTGAAATGCATCAGATTCCCTTCTCTGGTGAAGGTAGCAAGCCAGGTTTGTGCCTTGGTTAGTTTTGCAACTGTGGCTGCACTGCGACATATCTTCAATAAGGGCAACAGGTTGTCCTCAGCCTGGCCAGCAGTTTGGTCTCCTCTGGGGAGGTAGTTCTGAAACTGCAGTGTTTCAAAATATGCAGAGATGAAGGGACTGAAACGACCCACATCCAGGATGAGTTAAACACTAAGCAACTGCATGAAAGGACTGGATGAGGCTTGCTGCTTTCAGGGAAGAAAGATTTACCCGTGGGCAGTGAGTATCACAGTCAGACTCCCCCAGATGGGAGGAGACAGAAAGGAGGGAGAACAGGGAAAGCAGAGAAAAAACCTGTTCTGTCTCCTCTTGGCTAGATAAGCGGCTTCTCCTTTGGCAGGTTTATATTGTGATCCTTTCCTGAGGCATCTCTTCAGATAGAGAGCCAAGTTCCTAAAAATGGGGCTGTGAGACTGAGTACCTTCTCTCTTTGTGATCTGGGCTGAGGTGTTTGTAATTCAGAAGCAGCATATAGCTCATTCCTCAGGGGTATTTCTCTTGACTTAGGGGTAGGCATAGATTACGTACAGTGTTTGATCAGGTTTTGTTTTAAATTGAGCCTCAGAGTCTCTGATGTTCTATAAAGGGCCAGGCATGCTGACGATGCTGTCTGAAGGACAGCCCTTATGCAAACATAAGTGTGCTGCCCGCAGCTAGATCCCTTAATAGCTTTCCACTGCTATTCTATTTTCCTCAGTTTTACCTCTTGGGTGCTTTAAAGTGATCTTTCCTTTATTCCTCATCTTTCTGCTACTCAGTCAATCATGATGGGGTGGACAAAAGGATGCTCACTCCTTTACACCTCTGCTGGGCTAGCTGTTTCAAGTTCAGTGTTTCCTACCATTGCTTATTTTTACTAAAGGAAGCGTTAAGAGATGTTATCGATTTATGTTTTTTATGGCTAATTTACATAATATAAAATGTTTGCCTTAAAGAAGGCAAAAGCTGAAAACAAGAGAATAGTTAAAACTTGGAACAAAGACACCTTTTTAATTGACTTTCTAGCACTTAAACCAGCAGCTTGTGTTTCCAGGCAACATATCTGCCATCTTTAACTGTGCTTGAAAGGATCTACAACACCTGCAGTCATTTTTGATAGGCCTGCAAGAGCGAGTAACCTTCTTCTTTACTGTTTAGCCAGAAGATTTGCTGGCACTAACTGTCCTAGTCCATCTAACAGGATCACTGACCTGACATAATGAAATCATCATGCAGGTTTTCTATTTCCCTGAATACTTTTTTCCTTCTCTCCTACAGAAATAAAGGCCTTTCTCCTTAGGTAATTCCCATTCCAAAACAGGCGTATCATCACCAATCAGTTTTTGATGACTATTTCCTCCCACTCCTATTTAATCTCATTCAAGAATGAGATGGTCTTTTCTAAACTCATCTTCATTTTTAAAAAATCATGTAAAATAGGACATTTATCAAAACAGTAATCAGAATTCCTGCTTTGCCTCCTTTGATATACAATTCCTTAGCAGATCTGTTGGTCTGATGTGCTGGGATGAGAGACAAAGTGATGAATCTTGCCCACAGAACATTCACAGCATCCCTTTTCTGAACAGACAATACTTTAGAAAGTAGAATTGCTATCACTACATAAGCATAGGATGTGACACAGGCCACTCCCACACAGCACACAGTTTTTACACTACACTGAAGTTGTATTTCAATTTCCCAATTACTCTTGCAAGAGAACAGAAAAGAAGTTCCTAGGGCAGAGTTAACATGAATCTAACAGAGAACAGCTCATATTTTTGTTGGACAGCTCTAAACCAAGTAGGCTTGTTTTCAGTGTGCAGAAGAAAACTCTGGAGGATTCTTTGTATTAGTTTCTCTGTAGTTTTGGCAGTATCCATAAATGATTTAAGAAATGCTTGAGGCACACATTTGCATGGTAGGGTCTTTCCAGCATGCTCTTTTCAGTTTTGGATCATTTCTTGGAGATGAAGGGAAGGAGGAGCGTGTTGATTGTCTCTTGGCAAGAACAGCCGAATTGCATGCCATAATGCCATGAGCTGGCACTGGTGCTCAGAGCAGCAACCTTACAGTACACCCTTCCCCAGCAGCTTCCTAAAGGAAGGAATTCAGTGAATGGTCACTGAGTGGCATTCCTCAGGTGTTGGCATTGGAATTGTCACTGATTAACATATTTGTTCGCAACATGGATAGTAGGATTGAGTGCACCTTAGCAAGGGAACTGTGGCTCAGTTGGTAGTGCATAAGACCCTTAATGGGAAGGTCGTGAGTTCAAGCCTGCAGTGGGCAGTAGTGTCCTCCCTACTCTAGTCATGAGGTCTGTGGTGACAGGTTGGACTCGATGATCTTTGAGGTCTCTTCCAACTTTAGTGATACTGAATACTGAAGTTTGCTGATGACATGAAGCTGTGTAGTGTAGCTGACACACTGAAGGGAAGAAATACTATCCAGGGAGATCTTGACAGGCTTCAGCAGTGGCTCCATGTAAATCTCATGAAGTTCAACAAGGCTAACTGCAAGGTCCTACACCTGGGTGTGGGCAAACACAAATACAGGCTGGCAATGTGTGGGTTGAGTCCAGCCCTGTGGAGGAGTTGTGTTTGCTGATAGGTAAAGACTAAGTATGAGCTAGTGTTGTATGCTTGAAGCCCAGAAAGCCAACTGCATCCTAGGCTGCATCAAGACAGCTATGGCTAGCAGGTCAAGGGAGGTAATTCTCTTCCTCTACTCTTCTTTCATGAGATCCCACCAGGCGTACTTGCATTCATCTCTGGAGCCTCCAACATAAGAACATCTTGGATTGGTTGATGGGTTGGACGTGATGATCTTGAAGTTCTCTTTCAACCTGGTTTGGTTTATTCTAAATAAAATGAGGTTTATTCTAAACGTCATGGGCATGTTGGAGTAGGTCCAGAGAAAGGCCATGAAGATGATCAGGGGCTTTAGTACCTCCCCTATGAGGACAGGCTGAGAGAGTTGAGGTTGTTCAGAATGGAGAAGGCACCAGAAGAAACTTATTTTAACCTTCTCCTTCTTAAAGGAGGCCCACAGAAAAGATGAGGAGGCACTTTTCATCAGAGAGCGCAGTGACAGGGTGAAGGATACCTGATCAAAACAGAAGGAGAATAGGTTTAGATTAGCTATTTGAAAGAAGTTCTTTACTGTAAGGATGGTGAAACACTGAAAAAGGTTGCTCAGAGAAGCTGTGTATGCTCCATGCCTGGAAGTTTCAAGGCCAGGTTGGATGGGGCTTTGAGCAACCTGATCTACTGGAACGTGTCCGTGTTCATGATGGAGCATGATGATCTTTAAGATCCCTTCCAACTCAAACAATTCTATGAAAAGTCATGGCAATCTGGAGAAGTCCCTGTTGACTGGAAAAGGGGAAACATAACACCCATCTTTGAGAATGAAACTACAGGCCAGTCAGTCTCACTTCTGTGCCTGGCAAGATCATGGAGCAGATCCTTCTGAAGGCCTTGCTAACACATACAGAAAATGAAGAAGAGATGGTTGATGGGAATCAACATGGCCTCACCAAGGGCAAGTCATGCCTGACAAACTTGGTGGCTTTCTGTGATGGAGTTACAGCATCAGTGGATAAGGGAAGGGCAGCTGATGTCTTCTACCTGGACTTGTGTAAAGCATTTGACATTGTCCTACATGACATCCTCATCATCAAATTGGAAAAACATGGACTTGAAGGATGGACAACTCATTGGATAAGGAATTGGCTGGACAGCCACGCTTTAAGAGTTGTGATCAACAGCTCAAATCCAAATGGAGACCAGTGACAAGAGGTATCTCTCTGGGACCTGTGTTGTTTAGCATCTTTGTCAACGATACAGATAGTGGAATTGAATGCGCCCTCCACAAGTTTATGAATGACACCAATCTGTGTGGTCTGTTTGGCACACTGGAGGGAAGGGATACCATCCAGAGGGACTTGGACTGGCTTGAGAGGTGGGCCCAAGCCAACATCATGAACTTCAACAAGGCCAAGTGCAAGGATCGGGGCAACCTTAAGCACAAATAGGTTGGGTGAGGAGTGGCTCTAGAGCAGTCTCGAGGAGAAGGACTTGGGGGTATTGATTAATGGAAAACTTCAATGTGAGCCAGCAATGTGTGCTTGCAGCCAATAAGGCCAACCATATCCTGGGCTCCATCAAAAGAAGTGTGACCAGCAGGATGAGGAAGGGGATTCTCCCCCTCTATTCTGCTCTTGTGAGACCTCACCTGGAATACTGCATCTAGTTCTGGTGCCCCAGTATAAGAAGGACATTGAACTGCTGGTCCAGAGGAGGGCCATGAAGATGATCAGAGGGCTGGAGCACCTCCCCTATGGGGACAGGCCATGACAGTTGGGGCTATTCAGCCTAAAGAATAGAAGACTCTGGGAACGCTTTATAGCAGCCTGCAAGGGGGCCTATGAGAAAGCGGGAAAGGGAATTTTTTCAAGGGCTTGTAGTGATAGGACAAGAAGGGATGGATGGAAGCTTGATGAGGGCGTATTTAGACTAGAAATTCTTTACAGTAAGGGTGGTGAGATGCTGAAACAGGCTGCCCAGGGAGGTCATGGATGCCTCCCTGAAGGTGTTCAAGTCCAGGATGGGTGAGGCCTTGAGCAATCCAGTCTAGGGCAAGGTGCCTGTACCCATGGCAGGCAGATTGGAACTAGATGATCATCAAAATCCCTTCCAATCCAAACCATTCTATGAATCTATGATTCTACCTGATCTTGCTAGGTAAGTGCTTTTGCTCTTGTGCTTAAATTTCTCATGCAATAGTGCATTTAGACTTTTTTTCCTCTCTCCAATTCTCTATTCAGATTCAGCTTGTATCAGCCACATGTCCCAGTCTGTCACTCATTTGTGTGTAGTTTTGTGCCAGAGTGGAGAAGCACAACAGCAGGCAGAAGTGTAAAAAGTCAGCAAGAAGCTTTTCTTGGTGGCAGTGCTGACAAATGCCAGCTTAAAGCACTTGTGAACTTATAGCTGGAAGTTGGTCATTCAGAATAATGTACCTTGGAATTCCAGAAATACTGCACATTTTTGTGGCATAAAGACAAGCTATGAACAAAGTTTTTGTCTGTGTTTAAAGATAGTATCCTACATAATTAAAAATTAAGGCAGTTGCTGCATCTTCTTGATAGATTCTTAACTCTTAATACAGTAATACAATTTATTATAGCCTCTTTATTCCATTCTCCAGATACACAATTCTTGATTCAAAGTGTGGTGTTTTCCTTGAAATTCCAACTGCAGTAAGGGATGTAGACTAGCCTACAGCCAGCCAGATCTCACTGCACTGACACAAACTCCATTTGAAGAAACACTTTTCTTTAATTTTACTGTGCAATCATGTCACATGCTGGATAGAGCTATCAAGAGAGAAAGATTATTATTATAAGTAGATAACTGTGGCTCCAGGCTGCACCATTTGTTACTTCAATCTTGGTTAGGTCCATAATAAAGTTTGTACTCCGAAAATCCTCAAGAGCATGAGAGTGCATTTGTATGGCCTGTTAGGCACAAAATTGCCTGGTTTATTGGTGCAATACAGGTGCACCTTTTAAAAATTTTACTCCCTGTGTTTATGACTGCTCAGCTAAAAAAATCACAAAGCAAACTTGGCACAGCCTGGTAACGTGAAGACATTGGCTGCTAATGCAATGTAATTTACTTGCTCATGTGCACATAAATTGTTATGCCGTTCTTCTTTACATACTAATCTGCTGTGTTTCTTCAGCTGGCTTATCAGACTTCTTTCCAAAACAACAGAGACCGAGACATCCTAGCAAAGGTACTGCATGACAGTCTCATTAAATAAATAGCTTCTTTCCTTATTTAAACAGTTTTGTTACTGAACAGGTTGGACTCTACTACAAGGATACAGGTTAGGAAGTGTCTACAGAGTGTTTCAACAGTAAAAAACAATCTCTAGCTTTCACCTTCAAAATTGGTTAAACCATATCACAATGTGTCACCATCCTGTGGTTTTGCTTGCTTCAGGACCAGTTATCAGCTTATTCACAGGTATCGCTGTTGTGTTCACTAGCTCAACAGTATTTGACTACTACTAGTACTACTACTACTATTGTTATTATTATTATTATTAACTATTGGGAAGGTGCTTTACTTCACTGTGCTCTCACAAATTAAGTGTATGTTTTATAGGTCCATCTATAATAATACAACCACAACAGGATTCAGTCATGAACTCTATGTTTGACTGGACAGGCATTCTCACAGACAAACCACCAGCCTCAAGATTAGATGTATTCCAGAGCAACAGGTCCATAAACCAGAACATGCACCTGGGAGGAGCTCTCATTTAGAAGAATGACAATTTCACCTTTTCACTCTCTTTTTTTTTTTTTTTTTTTTTTAACCTCTCAATCCTCAAATAACTTCCAAGTGAGAGCAAAGCACTGTGGTCTTCTTATGCAGGACCATGAACAAAGGAGCAGGTATTCATTTTGATTTTCAGAATGGGAAGGACACCAGACCTTGGTAAGCTCACGACAGATTCTGTTTTCCCTCTGCTTTCACTGCTTCCAGGGTTGTGTGCCTGCACAAACCATCATAATGGGAGAAACAACACTGCAACAGCTATTACATCTTCTGTGATCCCTTCCTGTTCTTAAAATGTAATCCCAGCCTCTGAGGCACTTCATTTTTCCCATGCATTTCTGCTGAAATCAATGGGACTATTCTTCTGAATAAACTGCTTAAAATTAGGCTGTTATTCTTTAGAGAAAATATAAATAAAGGCAATGCTGTAAAGCAGCTTTGTGGTAGCTAAGACTGAGTTAGTGTACAATACCTAATTAAGTTTTGGATTCCAGTTCCGTTCAAAGATGAAGTCCTCTGGTTGATCTAAAAACTCCCTAGAGGTTTTCAGGTTTCTGGTGGTGTTGTGTTACAAACCTTACTGCCGTGTCTTTGTGCAAATTCAGAATTGTTGCTATTACCAAAGAATCGCAGCCAGTTGATGTTTCTTGCATTGTTACTGAGAGGTAAAAAATATGTTATGACTACAGCTGCCTAAATTATTAGGTTTACTAAACTACTGATATTCTCCTTTATCTTTTTTTTTTTTTTAAAAAAAAGCTATAATTTGGTTAACATTTTCTATTTTGCCTACCTGAATTAGAACGAATATTGTACTATGCTACACCTAAAAGCTGGGACATCTTTGTACTTTGATAATGGAAAAGCTTTTACAGCATTTGCAAACTGGACTTACTACTTATCTGGATATGTACAACTTTCAGAATTAAGTAAGGGTTTATTGTCATAAACTGACTACATATAAACTATATATCAGAAATTTATGACTGAAGCACAAATGAAAAAGTCATTCATAAGATCACCTAAATAGTCTGTACTGGGACTAGATAATGAACTGAAAATGTCCTCACCCTCTGATAGCAGTGGCCAGATCTTCCAGAAAGGAGCCACTTGTCTGGCTCTTTTTCTTAAAAAAGCTACAGCAAAAAATACCAGATCATAATAAACTTCTAATACTATTTTTGTTGGAACAGTATATATTTTTTTTTAAGTGAGAAACTCAAAAAGCGATAAAAAGACATAAAACTTCCAAGTCCCAGTCTGGGTAGGTATTTCCCTCCAGCCCTGTTCTCAGTCTGGCAAATTAAAGTAGTTTTCTGGTTTGGATCAGCTTCCACCATTCCACTAGGTATCTTGGAAAATTCTATTTTCCTTCACTCTGGACTACATGTTTGTTTTCTGCTCCCCTCTGCCTGTTTCTGCACCTTAGCAGCTCCCTGCCTGCCAAGTCAGTCCCTTTCCAGCTGCCCAGCTGTGCTCTCCTGTACCTTTCTCCTGCCGAGCAACTTCAGTTGCTGTCAGAAAAGGAGCAACTACTCCGTCTGGAAAATATTCCTCTGTTGCCAAAGCCCAGTGGTCAAGGCAAGGCAAGGAACAGCAAGGCAAACAAGCAGTCTTCCTGCTTGCTGCCCCGCCCTTGATTTTTCCAAGGAGTGTAAAAAACACTAACTGCAAACCAGAAAATTAAACAGATGCTATTCATCACCCCAGCACCTGGACTGCAATATCTCTCTACCTCAGCTCTGCTCTCTCTTCTGTTCCCATAAGCCCATCTCCCACTGTCAGCCTAAATCCTTTTATATTTTCTGTAATCTATACTAAAACAAAAGAATTAAAAAAAATTGTTGAACTTCTCCCCTCTTGATCCAAAGAACTGATGTTCCTCAGATGATCCTATTTATTACTTATCAAATCATAGGATGGTCTGGGTTGGAAGGTCACCTAGTCCAACTCCCTCTACAGTAACCAGGGGCATCCTCAACTAGATCAGGTTGCCCAGAGCCCTGTTGAACCTCACTTTGAATCTCCAAGGATGGGTCCCTCATCACCTCCCTGGGCAACCTGTTCCAGTGTTCCACTACCTTCATGGCAAAGAACTTGTTCCTAACATCCAATCTAAACCTACTCTTCTCTAGTTTGAAGCCATTGCCTCTTGTCCTATCACTACAAGCCTTTGTAAGCAGTCTCTCTCCCTCCTTCTTGTAGGCCCCCTTCAGGTACTGGAAGGCATCTATTAGGTGTCCCCAGAGCCTCCTCTTCTCCAGGCTGAACGGCCCCAGCTCCCTCAGCCTATCCTCATAGCAAAGGTGCTCCAACCCCCTGATCATTTTCGTGGCCCTCCTCTGGACCCTCTCCATCAGGTCCATGTCCTGCCTATATTGAGGGCTCCAGACCTGGACACAGTACTCCAGGTGAGGTCTCACCAGAGCAGAGTAAAGTGGCAGAATCACCTCTCTGGATCTGCTGGCAACACATCTTTTGATTTGCCTTCTGGGCTGCAAGCACACACTGATTTCTCAAGTCCAGCTTCTCATCCATCAGCACCCCCGAGTCCACTTCCACAGGGCTGATTTCTATCACCTCATTCCCCAGTCTGTATTGATAGTGAGGATTGTTCTGGCCCAGGTGCAGAACCCTGCACTTGCTCTTGTTGAACTTCATGAGGTTCACGTGGGCCCATGTCTCCAGCTTGTTCAGGTCCCTCTGGATGCCATCCCATCCTTCTGGTGTATCAAGAGCACCACTCAGCTTGGTATCATCTGCAAACTTGCTGATGGTGCACTTGATCCCACTGTCTATATAATTGATAAAAATATCCAACAGCACAGGTCCCAGTACAGACCCCTGAGGGACACCACTTGTCACTGCTCTCCATCTGCACTTCAAGCCATTGAGTATCACCCTCTGGATGTGACCATCCAGCCAATTCCTTGTCCACTGAACAGTCCACCCACCAAATCCATATCTCTTCAACTTGGTGAGCAGGATGTTGTGGGGGCGGTGTCAAAGGCCTTGCAGAATTCCAGATAGATCACATCTGCTCACTTGCAAATTGCATTTCATTCAAAAGACTTTATTTTCTTTTCTTACCTGAAACCTGATAGGCTGTTTCTGATTATTTTTATTCATTCTGAATCTACTCATCTCAGTCTTTCTTTTCTTGATGAACCCCACACCCTTGGCTTGAACATGTCTTAGAACACTGGTTGAGGTTTATCCAGGCCAGGTCATTGCAGGGAACATGCCCTGTAGATGGGTTGATATCAACATGGAGTCATAGAATCATCCAGGCTGGAAAGGACCTCTGAGAACATCAAGTCCAGCCATTTTTGCCCACTCCACCAAGTTTGTCACAACACCATGTCCCCAAGCAGCAGATCCACACAGCTTTTAAACATGTCCAGGGATGGCAATTCAACCACCTCCCTGGACAGCCTGTTTCAGTGCCTCACAACCCATTCTGTGAGAAACATTTTCCTAATATCCAGTCTACTGGCTTGAGGCCATTCCCTCTTGTTCTATCATTAGTTAGTTGTGAGAAGAGAACAGTGCCTAGTTATTAGGTGGGTTGGATTGGTTGATGGGTTGGACATGATGATCTTGAAGGTCTCTTCCAACCTGTTTTTTTCTATGTCTTCTATGTCTTTCTTGTAGAGAGCGATAAGGTCTCCCCTCAGCCTCCTTTTTTTGTAGACTAAACAGCCCCAGTTCCCTCAGCCACTCCCCACAGGACTTGTTCTCCAGGTCCTTCACCAGCTAGCAGCCCTTCTCTGTACCTGCTCAAGTGCCTCACTGCTGTTCCTGTACTGCAGTGCCTAAAACCGATCACAGTACTTAAGGTGCGGCCTCACCGATGCTGAGTACAGAGGGACTATCACCCTCCTGGTGCTGCTGGCCACACTATTGCTGATACACGCCAGGATGTCGCTGACCTCCTTGTCCACCTGGGTGCACTGCTGGCTCATATTCATCTTCTTATCAATCAGTAACTTTTCTGCCAGCTCTCTATCCATTCTTCCCTAAGCTGCTTGTGTTGCATGGAGTTGTTGGGGCCCAGGTGCAGACACTTGGCTTTGTTGAAGCTCATACAGTCGACCTCAGCCCATAGGTTCAAATTATCCAGGTCCCTCTGTAGAGCCTCCCTACCCTCAAGCAGATCAACACTCCCACCCAATTTCATGTCATCTGCAAACTTACTGAGGGTGAACTTGATCCTCTCATCCAAGTCATTGATAAAGAAAATGAGCAGGACTGATCCCAGTACTGAGCTTTGGGGAACACCACTTGTGACTGGCCTCCAGATGGATTTCACTCCAATGGCTCTCTGGGCCCAGCCAGCCAGTGCTTTACCCAGCAGAGCGTGTGGCCATCTAAGCCATGAGCAGCCAGCTTTCTTGTGAGAATGCCATGAGAAACCTCATCAAAGGCCTTACACAAGTCCAGGTAAATAACATTCACAGCCTTTCCCTCATCCACTAGTTGGGTCATCTTGTCATAAAGGAGATCAGGTTCATCAGACAGGATCTACCCTTCATAAATCCATGCTGACTGGGCCTGATCACCTGGTTGTCCTGTATATGGTGCATAATGGCACTCAACATGATCTTGTCCATGACCTTCCCTTGCACTGAGGTCAGACTGGCAGGCCTGTAATTCTCTGGATCCTCCCTTCAGCTTTTCTTGTGATGGGAGTCACATTTCCTACCCTCCAGTCCACTGGGACCTCCCCAGGCAGCCAGAACTGCTGGTGAAGGAGAGAAAGAAGCTTGGTGAGTACATTCGCCTGCTTCTTCAGTACTCTTAGGTGCAGCCCATATGGCCCCATAGACCTGTGCATGTTCTCCCTGCATAACATCACTACATCTTTGTAGTCCTCATGAGAATCCTGCCCCCTCTTCCAAAGGCCATAAACTCTTCTTTTCTTCCTGAGTTCCAGCCAAAGCTCTCTATCAGCCAGGCCAGTTTTCTTCCTCACTGACTTGTCTTTCAGCACCTGGGCACAGCCTGCTCCTGGACTCCTTCTTGAAGTATGTCCAGCCTTCCTGGGCTCCTTTACACTTGAGAGCTGCCTCCCAAGGGATTTCGTCATTCAGACTCCCGAACAGATCAAAGTCTGCCCTCTGGAAGTCATTTATGCCAGCTCAAAATTTGAGTGTGGTTAGGTTTTTAGGTGTTTTGGGGGTTTCGTTTGTTTTTGATTTTGTTACTGTTGTTGCTCTTTTTGTTTGTTGTGATTACTTTTGTTTGTTTGTTTGTTTTAACCATTTGTTTTAGGAAAAATATCTTATGAGTTGCTGCTCATGACTTAGCTTAGATTGCTACCAGATAACAATTACTGCTCCTCCTCTCTCTGGTTTTATTTTCCCCCGTTGTTGACAAAGAACTGATTGTTGTGCTTTTCCAAGAATGGAGCTGTCTATTTCGGCTTTCTGTCCTACTATCCACACTAATGTCCATTCTCAAAGTCCTTATCTACTTTTTTCTCTTTATACCCCTGAAGTTTTATCTGATCTGTCAAGCTTATTTTATAATTGTGTTCATATTCTTGACCTTGTCATATGTTATTCTCTTTATAAGAGCAGGGGAATTGTCAAATTAGAAAACAAAACATGATTCATCAAGCCTACTAACTTGTCAAAGACGGCAGAGAAAACTCACAGAATACCTAGACAGGAATACAGCATTCTGTAAGAGGATATAAATCCTCCTAGGCTTCCAGCATTGATCAGTTTGAGCCCTCAGGCTTTACTTTATATAGTTGACGGTTCTTATTTCAGCTAGTATAAACTATCTATGATCTTTTTGTTTAAAGTTTACCAGTATGTTAGCTAAAAAATAGCATGTGAGTTATTTGCATATTATACGAGAAGCCTTTTTCAATGCTGAGAAAGTATCTGCTTACAGAAAACCTCCCAGGTTTACCTAAATATAAACAAAACAACTGAAAAGAGAAGTACTCAATTTTATGTACACTTTCTGAAACAGGATCTTTTCTCTCTCTCCTCTTACATATAACTTGCTTATATTTTTCTTAAGGATATTAAATAACTCTCACCCACTCTATATAGATTTGTGATCCAAAACATAGAAAGAAAAAGAATAGCTTTGCCAGATGGATAGGAAAGTGATTTCTATAGGTCTATATCAGGAAAACACACAGGACAGGGTTGCAGGGTCAATTCCTGTAAAGCTCACTGGCGAGGTAGGGACTGAAACAGTTCCTTCAGGAAGATAGACATAAGAAGACAGCCTTAGGCAGACAGCTCTAGAGAGCTTTCAGACAATAGTCTAACTAAATTCAGTCTCCTGAAAATTCCTGATTTTAGAATGATAGAATCACCAGGATGTTGTGCTTTGAGCTCTTTATGGACCATTATCAGTTAAATCAGTTGAGTCATTAAACTTCAATCATTTGTAAGATAAAAATACAAAGCCTCTGAGTAACATATGTAGTGCATGCTGTATTACATTTTAGGTAAATAAAAATAGCTGGAATGTAAATCATAGATCAGAAATTAGATTTTTGCCTTTAAACTTGTAGGGGTAGGTAGTTATCTCTTAATTTATCTCCACCTACTAGTACTAAGACTCAAATAAATGACTAAGACTCAAATGTCATATAAATTAACTTTGTAAGAAATAGTAAAAATTTCCAGTCATCCCAGTTGCCTCTGGTATGTTCAGCCCAAATAGTGTTGCACGTAGTGTTTGCTGTGCTTAGTATCACAGGATGCTCTGTCGTCTTCCTTTAAACCTCCAGAATGATTTTCCCTCTTTTCCACTGAAGAGGGTGCCCAGAGCTGCCTCCTTCTACAATTTATTTCTATGAACTTTGACAGCTTTCATGTACAAAATATGGTGCTTAAACATTACCTGTGTTTTCCCCCTGTTTCCTACCAACCACAGCCCCAGAGGAGGTTTGAGTAATTCAGTTTCACTGATTGCAAATGAGCAGGAACTTCAGATGCCATCAGTTGTTTTCTAGCACAACCTTGTTAATCAAAGAGGCACCCAGAGAGACCAGCTGCGTGCAACTGAACCTCAGCCATCTAGTTAGTGTGTTCCAGCTTGCCTGATACTCTTCTTGGGCCCTGCTCTCTCCCAGGAGAAATTTGGCATGGGCAGTACTTGTTATACAGGGTTAGTGAGAAGGAGAGTGCCAATGTGCATGTATGCACTCCAACTTCCTAAATCAGAAGGGTGAACTCTGTATTTGAAGCATGTTTTACATATCTATCTGAAAACAGCATGTGGCCATCATTTGGGATCATTACACTCTGGAGGCAGAAATATTTAAAATATTTAAAAATGAAAGGAGAGGTGGGTCTTTAGAGAACAATTACACGTTTGGTCTGAATGATAGCTCCTAAGGACTTTTAAGGGTTATGAGGCTGAAGAAACTGTTTGCTCTTGGATGTTTAGCAGCTGATTCAACATAGGCTCATTAGATAAAGAAAAGAGAGTGGAAGGGTAATAAATAGAAAAGCTCTGTGATGAGGATTCTAAGGAAATGAAAAACACTTTATTGATAATCAATCTATGGTAGATTTTGATAATGAACTCCTGTATAATAAACAGCCTGTGTGCTTACCCTGCCACTGGAATTCCAATGAGGGAGATAATGGATCTAAATTAGAAGCTTGCCAGTGAGTCTGTTATTAAAACGATTAAGCATTTTTAATGCAAGTAAACAGAAGTTGGTGCCTTTTTTCTACCATTAGGTTATATGTTATCTTCCTTTTGTTTTCTTACTAATAAATGGGCTAAGTTATCCTCAGGACATATAGTTTTAAGAGTTTTGTGATTACTGTCTTTTAAACCAGGTGAAGCTATTGTGGATGAAAAAAAAACAGGTAAGACATTGAAATAAGATCATGTAATTATGTTGTACTGGGAAGGTAAAAATAGGTTTTCATGCCAAGGCACAGAAATATGGATATCAAAGTCCTTCTGCCCTTGAAGGTTTTAATCTCTATTGACCTATGTTCCATTTCAAGGCAGTGGCACACACAACATATAGTTAAAAAATATGTGTATCTATTCAGGGGTGAATAATTTCTTGCGTCCAGACAGCTATGATCAACCCTTCGCTGTGCTCTGTTGGAATAAGCACTGACCAGAACCATTCCTACACTGAAGCAGCAGTGTTTTCCTAGCTCAGACCCAACTTCTGACAATGCCCCTGTGCTTAAACACCTGCTATAATTCTGCATTTATGCCAATAATTTCCTCCATCAAGTGTTGCTCACTGGCATGTCAAGACACTGCCTCTGTACCTTAGCTACTGTTTCATTAGTTCCCTGTAACTCTAATTTTCTTTTTCCCATGAACTTACTCCATGATTGATTCTTGCTAATGCTGCCAGCCGGTCACTGTTTGTTTCCAAACAGGCTTGTCACATCACTTCAGTAATTTATGTTCTTGTCTCTCTTTCTCACTGCAGCTGTCCCTGAAAACAGAGCTCAAGTGGTTGCCTGAAAGCTGAAATGGGTCACTGTGTCTGTGTGCACATTTTGCCTTTCACAGACAGCACTGTCTCCTCGTTGCTTTTGCAAATGTAGGTTAAGCAGTTGAGCAGCTGACCTGGAGGTGTAAGTGGTTTTAATCTTTCCTGTTTCTTTGAATAGTTCAAAGTGAATTTAATATTTCCTCTTCTACCAAGTTCTTCAGAATACTCTGTGTTTGGGAGGTGTGTTTGGGAGGAAAACAAGTAGAAAGAAATCAAATAGGAAAAGAGGGAGATTAAAACCTTAACAGAATGCCTTAGGTAACGTCATGATTTTAATTTTCCCAAGGAATGACCAAGAAACAATGTTCTTTAGGATGAAAGATGACTCAAGTACACAGTACAAGTTTCACAGGCATTCGTGTGGCAGATAATATACTACTTCTGATGGCAGGAAAGCCCTTGAAATCATTAGTATTAGAGCCCCAAGTACTGCTGATGCCACCTAGTATCCAAAATGCACCCCCCTGCCCAGGTCGTATTTCAGCTCAGGATTGAGCCCTCATACTTTGCTGCTTCTTGACAGTTACCCAGAAGTATATTTTGAATATAAAAACAAAATAAATTGCAGGTTAGAAGACTACAGTGTGGCAATAGCATATACAGTCCTGTTTCCTCTGGAATTATTAAAAATACCTGTGCAACTTATAAGTGAAACATGCACAAATCATGATCAAGGGAAAAGATTTAACAGCTTTCAGTACAGAAGAAATTTAAGTATGGAAGTAAAATATAAAAGAGTAGCTCTTTCAGTCTTTTTACTTTATATGCATGTCTTCCATTTTATTGCTACCTCTGTTTGACATGGATGCTGAAATTCATCTTGATAATTCTGTTTGCTCTCATGAGACTTCTTAGCTCACTTTTAAAGGACATGAAAAGCCTAAAGAGCTGTGGTTGAATTAGCAGTAATACAACTTCAGACAAAAATTCTATGTGGTGATCAAATCTGTTTAACAAAATAGTACTTACATAAGAAAGCAAAGAAAAGAAAATCCAATCCAAATCAAGCTGAGTAACACAAGGCATTAGAGATATTGATTTAGTACCCTACTAACACAACAGTTTGACATTTTGGACAAATCTAATTCAAGAGAATTTGGGGGATGAGGAGGAGTAGGGTTTGTTACACTTACTAAATGTAATGATTTATATCACATGTGGGCAGCTCTACAGATCTGTGTCAGATTTACTGAGGACACTATTTACTAAAGTTGGTGTCACCCAACAGGATCTTGAGGAAGCGTCCGATATTTGTGATGGAGTTCAAATTCCTTTGAGCTGCCTCCAAAAGAAAACATATTCCATGATGTTATTTTTCCTTACATTTCTTTTACATTTCTTTCCCTACCTACAAAACCTACAAATATGGAGGGGAGACTGTACATTCATTCTCTTTTAGAGCAGATTGCAATTTCCGTATCCAGAAAACTGACCCTTAGACCCTGGTCAAAGCACATCACAGGTTCGTGTCCTGAAGGCATGTCATAGCTTTTCCATCACACTTTCTGTAGTGAACGCCCCTCATTCTTGACAACAGCATCAATTTCCACTACTTGCCTAAGTACTTCTGCAGACAATGATGGTCTCTGTTCCATGTCATCAATCCTACATACAAAAGATTCCCAAAGTTAGGTCATTTATCCATTCTCCTTTCCTCACCTCTTTCCTACAAAAAACAAATTCTGTAGTGTTTACAACCCAAGATAATACTTGGGGGTTTTATTCCCCAATGTTCTTACGCTATCCCTTCTCACTGTTTACATTTTGTTTCAGTTGAACTGTAATTCATGGGGACTTCTAACCATCAATTTCTTAATAGGGTAAGACAGGGTTAAGGGGAAAGGAAAATTCTATAATTGGCAATACAAATAAAATGCTGTCTTCTTTAATATCTATTTCTCTGTGCAAGGAAGTCTGAAACATGTTTTTATTCTGTCTTTTCCACTTTTGAACCCCAAAGCTAAATCTGAGAGATAAGAGAGTTTCCATTCTGGGGTCACCTCATTAAGATACTCTGTGATCAGGAAGGATACTACTCATGGCATTCGTGTAGGACAGTTTTCCATTTAATTGAAATATCATGACCAGTCTGCCTTTTTTTCCCAGCTTATGCAGTCGCCCATCAAAACAATTTGCTTTCTACAAAGAGATTAGACCAACAAGTGACATTTGCATCACAAAATGAAAAAACAGTGGTAAATCATAAGTGACAAACAGAGTTCCAGGAAAGTTTAGGGTGTTATTCACCACTGTTGCCAAGCAGATTCAATTTGTTGTTCCCCCAGGAACAGATAGTGTAGCTCATGCAGTAAAGTGTTGATTTTGCCAATTACTGAGAATAATGGTGGATATTTCTGCATTATTCTTGAATGGTGCTTCTTGGTTGCTAAACAAAAATGTGACTTTTACATATGTTATGTTTTATGTTGTTCAAACTTGTCAGGTTCAATAACAAGCTTATTTTGTATGATTCTCTAAAAATAATATTATGATTGCTGTATAAACATATTTCCACTTATTAGTTATAAAATTTAAGTTTTATTCATATGTGTTTTTAAGGACTTCTTTGAAAACTTCATTTCAATTAATTGACCCTTAATATTGTCTAAGTTGATAGTTTGGTTACCAGGAACTTAACTAGTTGTTTTTCTCAAATTAAAATATAAAGTTCAGAAGAGGTCTTTTGATACTTAAATGTTACTTAAGAAGACTTCTTAAAGTAATGTTAAAGAAGGAAGATTCACTGTGGATTAGACAATCAGTGGAGAAAGTCTGCATTAAGAAATGATTATTTATTCCCATATGATAAAACCCATTTACACCTATTCCCAGTAAGCAGATGGCTGATTTTTCAGGAACTCTCTGGGCTAGACCCTTAAATGGAACCTTAGCTACAGCATTGCAGAATGACCTTTAGGAATTTTCCCTAAATATTGCCTACTGAAGGAAATAGTATGGACTTTATGTCTTCTGCTGATGGCCTAAGTATCATATGGTAAACTTGAACCCAAGCCATGTATTTGGACTACTTTTTTTCCCCATACTGTTTTCCAGAAATTGAGGTGAAATGGTGTCTTATAGGCACGGGAATGTGGACAACAGGAAGTCACTTACATTTGTAAGGATAGGTGTAATGGTAAGAAAAAAGAGGTGAAGAACAGCTAATAGAGAAATAATCTGAGTCTTTATGTCCTCTTGTCATGCTATCCTTATGGAACTTATCTTTAATAGAGTTCACGAGCTAATTTTGAAATTTTCAGTAGACTTGATCACAATTGTTGTTGAGCTCTTACATTTTCATGTTGTGGTCTGGCTTCCTATTAAATCCTGGTCACTTCCTTCAATGACTTAGGGAGTCACGGTTTGTTTTTTTAATGTTTTATCCCAGCTATAGAGGTTTCATTGTTCTGAAAAATGTATCATGAATTGCTGTCTTGACACTCTCCCTGAATAGCAAATAGATATATTTTGTCGCTTGAATGTTTTCGTAGCTGCATATAACTTACAATGCTCTGTCATTGCAGATTTTGCCTCCTAAACTTTCAGAGGAAGTTGGACTTTCTTATACCAAATCTGTATTTGAATTTCTGACACACAGAGAAGTACAGCAGTAAAAATGATTTATACTCTAGGTTTATTACTGATGAACAGTCATGCTGGAGTCAGGCTAGAAAAGACATGTTTACTGATAGTAAGTTTTCTATTTCAAGTGGCTAGTTCCCAGTTTGATGGGTTATGTGATATGCAAGCAGAAGACAAAATTTTACTGAGGCGATGAAGTGGGTATAATTTTCAGAAGGATTTTCAAAGAAGTGTGGGAGAGTTAGTCACCCACCTCCAACTGTTGTTTAGCTATAAAGCCAAGTGCCAAAGTCCTGTAAGCTTTCTTGCACATTTTGTGCAGTAACTTCACTGGAGCATTCTTAACCTTATTTGTTATCACAGGGAAAGTCTTTGCCATTTTCTTCTACTTTCCTTAGAGAGGGTGGAGGTCTTTAAAGTTTATGAGGTACATTTGTGTTCTTTGTTTTGTTCCTATTATGGAAATTAAAATGCTGTTATTGCATTATCTGTGGGGTCCTTCACTGAAAGCATGCATTACCAGGGTCATGATTGTTTTCAACATAGAAGATTATTTGCTTGGAGACTCTCTCAGTGTCATCAACATGCTTTATATATAGTTTGGGAGCTATAAATATTTTTGCTCAGTTTCAGAAGGCTTTTTGTATTAAGATTTGCAGATCAAATTGACTTTATAGAAGCATAGAATGCATTGGGCTGGAAGGCACCCTAGAAAGTCACCTTGTCCAACACCCCTGGGGTGAGCAGGGACATCTCCAACTAGATCAAGTGTCATCAGGGTCCTATTAAGACCTTGAATGTCTTCAGGGATAGAGCTTCCACCACTTCTCTGGGCAACCTGTTCCAGTATTTCACTGCCCTCATTGTGAAAAACTCCCTCCTTACATCCAATCTTTATCTACCCTGCTCTGGTTTAAACCATTGACCCTCATCCTATCACTACAAGCCCTTTTAAGCAGTCTTTCCCCAGTGTTACTGTAGATCCCCCTCAGTAGAATGGTCTATAAGGTCTCCCCAGAGCCTTCCTTTCTCCAGGATGAATAGCTCCAACTCTCTTAGCCTGTCTTCATAGGATCAGCCCTCTGATCATCTTTGTGGCCCTTTCCTGGGTCTGCTCCAGCAGGTCCACGTCTTCTTGTGTTGGGAACCCCAGAGTACACAGTACTCCAGATGAGCTGAGTAGAGTGGCAGAATCACCTCTCTCTTCAAGCTCTAACTCCATGTGGGCTTTTCTTTGTAGCCCTCTTGCACTTGCAAGCCATTAGGTCTATTTCAAGATTGTGAGTGGGATGGTTCAGCTCTGCAGAGAGGCAGGTGGGAGAAGAGCCATGCAATAAGGCTTCAAATATTTTACATGCTGCTACTGGGAGACATAGGGCCTTTGCATTGCTGTCTGATCAGTGACCCTTAAGGTAATGCTCCAATAGAAAAATCAAGCTGTGTATGCTGGAATGCCTTCAGGTCTGTGTTGCAGTTGACTTACTAGAGTTCCTGGGGAGCATCCTATGGGTCTTTAACTGGCCAGTTGTGGATTCCAGACCTTATTTACTTACAAAATGTCTGGACTTGGCTCTCTGTGCAGTCATAAACTACTCCATCAGTTCTTACAATGAGGTAAGGAGTGTACAGTTTGATAACAGAGAGAATAACCTATGGATTTTCCTTTCAAGAACCAAGATACCTCTGGTGCTAAGGTGATGGCAAATTGTAGGGAGCCTGAGCACAGGCTGAATGGTGGTTACCTGAAAGGAAAAATATGGATGCCATATTCTTATTCCTGAGGGTCCTCAGGCCTCCATAGTGAGAAGCATTTACCTCACATCATAACTTCCCTGACCAGCATGCACATAGGTTTGCAGAGTTGTGTGCGCATATGTGTGTGAAGCACAGCCTCCTGGGCCAAAGGTGCATAAAAAGCTGAGAATCAGCCTCAGTTGCCCTGTGCCATTGTATAATACTCTCTGGTTACGTGGTCATTGTACTGTGGTGGAGCAGATTCATTGTTACTCTGTTACTCATGGTAGGGAAGATCCTATTTCTGCCACTGAAAAAATTTCCTCTTCCTATATACAAGTTCACATTTGATTCTCTCTGGAGTTCTTAATGAAATATGCCCTTTACAGTCTTTCTGTTTTTTCATTCCCGTCAAGCTATTCAAAGGTTCACTAGATGCATGTTTAAAGTAATTTCAGTATGTAGTAACCTGGAACTTTAAGAGCAGAGAAAGAAATCAATCTATTACGGAAGATTTTAGTTGATTTGCCAAATTAATGTTTCAGATCACCATGCAACAGTAGATATAATTGTCAGAGAGAGAGGGCTAAATGCATGAATAAAATATCATATCATTGCACTTTTATAACAAGATTTACTTGTCAACTTAAAATGTAATAATGTTACTAACAAGATAATTTATTTCTCAATATAATGAAGATGTACAGAAGGCAGAGACAGGACCTTGTAAGATGCCAGCTTCACTCTGTGGCTGAGTCTGCTTGGTAGAATGCACACTTAATGAAGGAAAAACCCTACTGAACTGAAGAAGGGGGCATAGCTGCGTAGGATGGGTAGTGGATGAGGAAAGAGCAGGAGCAGGCACGAAGTTTGGATGTGGTGGAGGAGAGAAAGATGAGAGAAAAACTGTGATGACAGAAGGCACAAGAATCTGCTAGGGAAGACACTAACTACTGTATATATTTCTCCACTCGATAGAGCAAGACATTTCCATAATGTAAACTTTCAGAGAAAGAAGGTTAAAATAACTAATTGCCTTGATGTGGGCTGAGAAGATATATGTAGAAAGCCATCCCAGACTGGGTGACACACGGTAACTTGTCTCGCTGTATAAGTTTTAATGACGCCTTTCTTATGGAAAAAGAGGTGTGCTGGAAGTCAACCAGGAAAACAGACATCTTCAAGAGTTTCTCCCCAAATTAACTGCATCAGATAGACTGAGATTTACAAAAAATGTGAGAGTTGCTTAAAGAGGTTGTGAAGAATAATTTGCTACTGTCTAGTTTCTAAGACATGACAAGACCGAATCCTAGACAGGTCCTACTTGCCACCATTTCTATATCACAAACAGTGCCCTTTACTTGCTGTCTCTAAATTCGCATCAGTGGAACTGCATAAAGACAAGCATGAATTAGTAAAGAAGTAGAGGACTATGCTACCATTCTGGATAGCTTCAAAGGCAGCAACCCAGAGGACTGCAAATACCAGACTTTACAAGAGTTACTGTGGAGACTTTGTTTGCTTCCTGGCTCATATCCACAAACAATGGTGCTTCCAAAGACCCCCAAAATCATGCAAGGCAATTAGAGAAATACACTTCCGCATGTCAGAATGAAGCACACTATAGGTGTGGGGATACTGGGGCTGCCTTCAACATGACATAGAAAGTGAGTGGATGCAGGATTGTGTCAGAGAGAGAACTGCACATTCTAAATGGATGTGTTGATTCTTATGAGACCTCGGTTTTGACCAGGTGCTGAGGGAGGTGGCTCTTGTTGTCTGTGAAGATGTTTAGGGATGTAATGGGAATGATTGCAGGATAGGCTGGAGTCCACGAGAGTGCTGGAGCATGCTAGGATGTAGTAACAGTCTCCCTGTATTGGCATGGTGGAAGAGTGAGTTGTGATTATCATCCAAGGTACATTTTCAGCCTCACAAGGCTGTGTTGTGGGGAGTGTCATTTCTGTATAATCTACTCTCTCTCTTTCATACATCATATGTAATCCACACAACCAGGCAATACACAGAATAGTAATTGCACACAACGTAAGTGCATTCTTGAACTCTGTAGCATAAATATGAATGAAAGGGAACATACTGAACTTTAAATTCTTTGTATATTGTGCTGCATGTTACAACAATTAGTAGGCTGCGGCACATCATTCAAAATGTGAGAACTACAATACCTGCAAATGATATTTTGTTTTTCTCCTCATAGCTGCCAGATGGTGTGGAACCATTTACACAACAGCTGAGTGTTAGTGCATTTTAAGCAGGGAGAGAAGCATCCTCCTTACAGTTTTGTTTCTCTCGCTCTCATTTTTTGTGTTGTTGTTGTTGTTGATGTTCTCAGATACCTAACCAGCATATTTGAAGATTTTGTAATTTGTGTGTGTGTGTCTGCAAATCAAAAAAAGGCTGCTTAGTGTATTCTTTATTTGTTTTTCCAAAGTAATTTCAGCAATTTTGGGTTAAGCAAAGAAAGAACAGAATTTCTAACTGTTGCTTTTATGACAGTGGAAAAATAGAGAAAGCTTGATTTATCATGCTTATTTTGCTTCTTCACGGAGATCTAGTGTGATATGAAAATGCTTTGAGAGCCAACTAGGACACTCATTTCAGGACTATTTTAAGAGCTCTCTTAGGCACGAGTGAACACATGTACCATACAGACCCTCATGACATAAGGCAGTGTTATATTGTCCTTCTTTTTGAAGTAGTGGACTTGCAAGAGATCTTCCACTCATATACAACTTGATAAATATTTAAGGAACAAGTGTACAACTTTTTTGTCTGCTACAGTGAAGAATGTGTAAAAATTGAAAAGTTTTCATAGATTGAAAATATTGTGGAATGCTAGAGAGAAGTGACAGGGGAAAGAAAGTGGTTTTGTTTGTTTGTTTTTCTTTTTTCTGGAGTAAGTGCCACACTATAGAGAAGGTAGGCCATTAGTGTTAACTTGTTTCTTTACTCTTGGGTAGTTGAGATGGTGCCACAAGCACAGTGCAGTTGTGAGGTCAATTGGATCCAAGTCAGCTGTTCAAAAGATACCATGAAGTTTTCAAAATCAGCATAATTTTATTTTATTTGAATGAAACTTCAATTTTAAAATAAATCTCTAAGCAAAGAGGGAATGCAGATTGGAAATTAAACCCAAGGAAATTATAGTTTTACACACAGCTCTTATTCTGCTTGCTGTGTCTCAGCCAATGAGTTCTTGTTTCTAAGCTTTACTGCAGTTAATACTGTAATGCTAGCTTGTAAAAGACTGCTGAGTCCCCTCCAGTCTTAGTAAATTCCTTTTCATCACCTCTGAGGTTTCTCTGTTCTGTAATTCTTTCATGCATCATAGCAGACAGTGTCTTGAGTCTTTTATTCCTCAATATGCGCAAAAGCTCTCTAAGGAAATATGCAATCTTTTATCTTCCAGAAGTTCTGCCAGACCTAGTCCAGAAACACTTTCCTTCTTGCAGAAACTGCTGAAAGCAAACAAGTCAAACATACCTGCAAACACACCAAGTATACTATGATGATGGAGACTTCAATTCTCCCATCTGCAATGAAGACTGAGTCTACAACTATATTGACATTTAGAGAAACCTCAGCTAGTTTAAAATGATCCTGGATTCTACTAACAGTGCTGTCATGATAACACATTCTTGGTGCATACTCTGGGAATTAGGGAAAAACTTGAAATACAAAGGTCCGCTAAGATATTGCTGTTCCACTAATGCTGACCTATGTAAAGCTAACAAAAGTGTGTATATGTGGACTGCAGTTGTTGATGTGTAATCTTACCCCTAATTCATAGTAAATGATTATGCTGCTGAAGTCATAGATTTGATTAATCGACTGGCATTTTTTCAGTCTTCTTTTTATAGGCTTCAGCAATTCTTTCTTTCTATTACCAGTTCCACTCATGCCAATATATTGGGTTCTTTACGTAAATCCTGATACGTTCAAATCTCATTACTGTGTTTGATTACCTTTTCTCCTTAAATGAAAAGAATCAATATACCCTTCATTATCAACTTCATGAAATTACTATTTTCTTTCTTGTCTGGAAGCGTACCTTTGAAAGTGTAAGGTGGATTAGAGTAGTGACCTTTGCTGCACAAACAAGGGAGAAGGGAAGGAGAACTGTTGCTCACTTTCAGTTTCCAGCATTCTCCCACCTGTTCACGCTGTAGGAAGTCACTAACATTCAAAGTCAAATTCCTAAACTATTTGAGAATTTGAAGCCTGCATTATAACATTGGGCAGTGTAATTAACATCTATCTAGTCTTGGAATAAAGGACAATAAGATTAAGGGAGGAGATACTGTACTACAATGTTACTTGATTAGGTTTGTTCAACCTTACAGAATACATGTAAGTAGATATAATCTGATATAGGGCATCTTCAAGAAATACAGTTTTCACAGTGGGTAGAAGCTTGTGGGCAGGTAATAAAATCACTGCACTGACCAGAAACTGTTGTGAACATCTGTTTCCTGACTACTTAAATTACACTTGGACATTTTGATGCATCTCTGGCATCCATCCCATGTTCTAGCAGAATGAAAGTAGAAGAGAAAAAGAATGTAAAATCAGAGAATCCTGCTGGGTTGCAATCTTTCTTTCTGCTCTTTCTATTTTCTTCTCCCTTCAGTAAATCTGCCACATCTTTGTTTAGACCATGATGTCCTTTCTCTCCCTCAGTAGTACTTACAGCTGCCTACCTACTTATTTTGTGTACATTGATTACTACCATGTGAGGCTTCAAACTTAATTAGAAGTCATGACAAGAGAAAGAGATGTTTCTATAGAAATGTCTTCTTATGAAATGTCCCATTGAGTTAAATCTACAAATGATAATTTCTGAAATATATCTGTGAATCTTTTCTCTCAGTACCATCTAAACCTGAATTCTGCTGGGCTGGTGTCATATTCAGGGAAGCCCTGGGAAAGAAAAAAACAAATTATTATTTCTGTTAGAAAGTATTAATGTGACACATAAAAATGTGAATTGGCTTCAGCTTCCCCAAATATTAAAGCAGAAGAACAACTAGTTCCCATCCCCATGTAAATCTACACTTGCCCACTTTTATAACTGTATGTATGTACCTGAAGTGTTAGTGAGATTTTCTGTATTGGTAAAAGAAGTGCCTGATGTGAGAAAAGAAGAAAACAAAGCCACTGCACAAATAGTAAACTCCATTTAAAAAGAGAATAATCATTGATGAAATCAGAATTATTAGTGTTTTAAAGGGTCTTTTATCCCATTTTGTCTAAAGAATGCCATCTCATTCTGGCATGCTTGGATGAAAATGAGTTGGTGCCTGAGGCTTGTCTTCCATAACAGTAATTTGGAATATGAGTCATCTGTCATTAGCTTATGCACATCTGAAAATGCAGACCTTGTGTTTTGTGGAAGTGGAGGAAGACTATGACATATAATAACAGGTGTACTTAATTCAACTATGTGGTCTTAGGAGATGCTCCAGCCGATATTCTTCTGTCTCAGTGGCAGAGATAGCCTTTAGGCCTTTAGGCTAGTATGAGTCTAATCCATACATTAAAAAAGAACACATTGTGATTTCAGTAATCTTACCAGGCACAAAACACAGCTACTAGGTTTTATTCAAATAAAATTCTGCAATCCTTTTCACAAGCTCAGAGCTGCATTCAGCTGGGAACTCTGAGAATCAATTATGTGCCTTATGAGAAATGGAGTACAGTGAAAGACAGAATTATGTTCCTCGTTTAACAAATATGTTAATACTGAAGATTCCCACCCTGACCCATGGGTAAAGGAGGAGACAACTGGCAAAAATCCTGGTCACAAAAAGGCAACCAAAGTTTCTGTGCTAAGATACATGTACTAATTCTGTCAGATGGATGTGCTCTCTGTCTTCACAAGTAACTAGGACTTGCCAGAATCCTTTGTGCCATTCCATTCCTTGCCTCCTCAGAATAACTTCTGTGCAAATCTTTGGTCTGATTTGCCATCAACTCATATGTTGACACATAAAAATCTCCTGGTTTATATACAAAAGTCCTCCACATTAATTCTCTCTCCTTGTGAAATCTGTCACAGAAGCGTTCTCAAAGCCCAAGCTTCTTCATTTAAATCCAGGGTCCTCTTTCCTCCTTCAGTCTGGAATTTTCTCATTTTCTCAACTGAGTGCCACATCTCCATAAATTAAGCACAGCATATACTCAAAAATTGATATAATAGCAAAACCCCATATTTTGTAAGACCAGTAACTTGTTTAATGTAGTAGGATGTGAGTGAATACATTTTTCCTAGACAAACTTAAGTCAAGCACGTGTATTTTTCACTTTGTCTCTTCTAGGTTAAAGATGGCCATTCTGTGCCTCTTCTGTAAATAGTTTTGTATGTGAAATCTACAAAATATATTGCTGCTGAAGATCAGTATACTCCAGCAGAAGCTAATGATCCTGGACTAAAAAGAAAAAGTAAGAGCACAAACATGAAAAGAAAAGTAAGAGCACAAACATGAAAAGAAAAACAAGAGAAATCAAAGCAAGAGAACAAAACTAAAAGCAAGGGATGATTTACTTGTTTTTCTGTTTGCTGTGATTATTGAAATTACTATGTGTTCCTTTTTCTGTACAAGTATGTACTATAAAAAGATCTCGGAATAACATTAGCAGAGTATATAAATTGAATCATGTAAAGAAAAATAATCCCCAGCTCCCTTCAGAAAAAATTCCTAGGGGTAGAAAATGATTTCTATATAAAGAGATAAGTAGCTTTCCACCTTGGAGGAGCCACCTGAGAAGGCATAAAGTAAATGCTGTTATGTATATATTACTAGGCAGCTTATTAGGATGTGATATAAAGTTAGTCACATCTCTGATGACCTCTAACTATTTGGGTTGTCTGGGGGATTTAGACATAAGACAAGTGCCTGTTCATCAACATACAAGTTCCTAGTTAGGTAACAGACAGTTTCCCCTAAAAGGTGCTTCTGAGCATGCATAACTACTACAGAGGTGGACCTGACAAGTGTAAAGGACTAGGTGGAGTTAGGAAGGTTGGTAGGGAGGTTTGCTGTGTGGGGCTGGCTAAGGTTTAGGACCTATAGTAAGACTGAGGCAGACTCCAGAGCACCCTGGGTTTATGTAGAAAGCAGGGATGGGCTGTCTCCGATAGAGAGGATGGAAATACATTTTTAGAGCACAGTAACACTTGTCACACAGTCCAGGGCTGTGCTTGTGATGAATGCATTTTCTCTGTGTGGATGCCCTTTCTTTATTTGGTATTGCTATGAAGGAGGCAAGTTCTTTTGTGTATTTTCTCAGTTCTTTTGATTTCTATATCTTAGCTCAAACATTGCTTACAGACTGCTGCTGGGAGAGCTGATTGAAAGAACTGCTCATCGTTCTTGTTGTCATATGTGCTATCAGTTCTGCATACATTATCTTTTCCTAAAATTTCTGTAGGTACTAACTAAAATGGAGAAAGGTGCAGAGCTGCTGTGGAAACCAGCTCATTGTAATCAGGCCTTGAATTCAGCTGGAGGGAAGAAACCTGAGCTGCTGCAGGGTATTTCCATTCAACATCTTTTTAAATAGTATCATAGAATTTATACATGAAATATAGTTTTGAAATGTGCTGTAAAAAGTGTTATTCATTTTTTAACAACTTAATTAAGTGTTAAAATCCAATTTACTTTATTTACTGCAAATTCTAAGGAGTTTTTACTCTTTGCTATTTATTAGGAAGATTATTTGTCATAATTATTTGTTAACCATATTAAATGTTGTATGAGTATGCATCATATAAAATGTAAATAATTTTACCCAGAATGTTAGTCAGAGATAAGATTGGTGCATATGCACATTATGAACACACTTCCTGAAGACTTCACAAGCTTCTGAGTACAGATGTCAGGTACACATGAAATAAAAAAACCTGCAGTGGATCTTTATAGCTGTACTTGGGTGCCTGTACACTCTAAAAGTGTGTAGTCATAGCCTGAATCCACTCAGAATTCCTGTGATCGTTTTAAACTAACCACCCAGGTATAAGTTTCATGCCATTATATCAGGGATTTCGACAGGGGATGCAAAATACTTATTTTTTTAAAGATGTTTAGTGTGCAATAAGCTCCATGTTACTGCAGCTACACATCTAGTGTTGCCCAAGTTAGCTTGACAAGAAATAGCTGAAGAAATTTCATGAGCTGAAATAATCTTTGACAGCAGTTTACAGGTAAATAGAAATTAAAAAAAAAAAAAAAAAAGAAAGAATGTTATTGCCTTTATTTTATTGAAGGAAATTACAAGTAACACTGGTTTTAACTAACTTGTCAGAGACTTAGATGCTGATGGTCTAGATGTAGAATGGCTACTCAGTAAATCTAAGGTCTAAAGTGGGTTCTAGTGCACTCTTACATGATGATTATGTCACTTATCTCCTCCGACTCTCATTTTTGGGGTATTCTAAGAAGGAAGCAATTATATGCAGCTACCGTGTAATGTTCACAGAGAGCTTTTTAGTTCAGAAAGTATCACTAAACCTATCAGGACAAAAAAATAGGGGGAAATTAATAAATGTAAAGGCCCGAATAGAACTTTACAATCATTTTACCTGTCCTACTGTGTTACTGAGGCCATAAAACTTCTCCTGTGTAATTTCTGAATCACTTCCCAAACTTTTAGCTTCAGAAAGACATTCAGATATTTTCTATTCTTGATGTCAATACCTTTAGAATCTGTACCAATAAGTTTTCCCAAAGGTATTAAATACAAATATATCTTTGGTACTACAGGGAATACCATGCATCAAAACAGGTGGAACAACCCATTTAAAACAGTTTGAAGATACTCTTTAAAGAAAAATTCCAGTTTATTTGAGTCAGTTGAAATACCTTGTTTGAGTAAAAGTGAAAATGGTAATTCTGTTTCCTCATTCTGTTCCCTTCTCTGGATGAGCAGGATGGAGGTCTGCTGGTGGAAATCTATACACATGAATGATGTGGATTACTCCAGCAGCTGGGCTCAGAATCCTCTATCTTCTTATGCATTTACCTTGATCCTTCCCTTTTTCCACCTCTTCTTCCTGCCCTAAACATTTCATGATCAATGCTGGGTAATTCTGAAGTGTTCTTCCTCTTCATGTCACAGTGTGTACCATATACGTAGGTGGTGGCTCTCTTCAGTGTGAAAAAGAACAGTTTCCACTGCCTCACGGTGATGACTGCCCCCAGCCCAAGGTGTTGTGGCATTCCTGGAGCAGTCCTGGAGGAGCTGGACAGAGACCTTTTCCCTGACAGGTTCCACCTGTCTTAAGCCCCTGTGCTCCTTCATGTGTGTGGAGATGGGCCTTTGATGGACTGATGGTTGGGATGGATCTAGAATAAGGGGGTGGCAGGGTATAATTTGAGCTCCCTCTCCTACCTTTGTGCCTCAGTGTTCCTCTGTGCATGTGCAGGCAAGGTTTTTTACCTCATTACTTATCAATTACATTATTGGAATACATCACAAAATCACTTTTTTCCTCCTAATGCTTCTTTTCAGGCAAGCATTTTTTATATTTCTTAAGTGCTGGTAAAACATTTCCTCTTGGTGTTATCTATATTAAAATATTAAGTGGGAATGTTTCCAGCTGGCCTCTCTTAATAGTTTTTATGGTGAAGATTTGTACCTTAAGAAAATACTAAACAAGAATATAAATTCTCCTACCTCCCACTTGTGC
This sequence comes from Melanerpes formicivorus, assembly GCF_026170545.1. Taxonomy (NCBI): domain Eukaryota; kingdom Metazoa; phylum Chordata; class Aves; order Piciformes; family Picidae; genus Melanerpes; species Melanerpes formicivorus. The sequence goes on along the minus strand of NW_027142355.1, from coordinate 11,328,042 downwards.
TCCTAATAGGGAAAATCACCTCACTCTGCACTAGAAGTCTTTTCCAATTATTTTAGGATGGGAAAATTTCTGTCTGGTAGTTCTTGAGTTTTTCTACTGTTTATGGGGTGAATCTATACCTTATCCAAAGTAAATGCCTACACTTGAGCTAAACCCCGCTGAGATAGTTCCCATCCTGCATATCGTGTTAGGGGAAAAAAGTAAACATTTTCTCCTATAATCACTTCCATGTGAAAATGTGAAATATTTTCCTATGTTATTTCCAGAAGTCAAACAGCTATGTTTCAGGAGGTTCAATAGTCCAGAAAAAGAATCAGTGAAAAATAATGCAGCCACTTTTCTACATTTTATGATTTTTGGTTGTAAAAGCATATGCAAAACCCCTATCCTTCAAGATATTTCCCAAGAAACAGGCCCTGACACTGCTATGAATTCCACTGAAAATAAGGCACATGAGAACCAAAAAGTTCTGGTAAGCTTCATACCACAAGCTTAAACCTTCTGCTTTACCCCTTGTTCAGTCATTGCTCCTGAACATAGCTGGCAGGCACAAAATGTACTTCTTCTCCAGGCAATGTCCTTCATCTCTGGATAAACACTTCTCCATACACAGCTGATCTTGCATTGAGTGCCTCTGCCTTGAGAACATACTTTCTTCTCTGAACTGGTAGATGGAAAAGAGTCTTTGGTGCAGTGAAGGTAAAACATCACTAAAGATCAGTAACTTGGCATGGTGAGATTTAGCAGACAACTCATATTCCATCAGGCATAACTAATGTCTTCTCTCTTAGATGATTTTCCCAGTTACATTCAGATACAGAATGATCAGGTAAACACCAACTTTTTAAGCATTCTGTGAATTGTTCTGTTCGAGATTGACAGACATAACATCAGGTGAAATAGGGCTTGAGGATGCACTGTTGCAATATTTAACTGTGGTTAAAACCCTAAGTAGCTAAACAACATTGAAAAGAATTTAGCCAATTCTATCACTCCCTATTTATCTTAAAGATTTAATAGCAGCATCCTATTTTCTGTAAATACAGCACTACTCTTCTAACATATAGAGAGGATTTTCAAGAAGTATGCTTTATTTTTAGCAACCTTAATTTAATGTTGAAAAATGCTGCATGTTGGAACATTAAGTATTTTATACACAGTTGAATAATTGAGCACTGTGATTATCACAGCATCCCTAATCTGATTATGAATGTCTTATCTGTTACAGATATGAGTGTAATGTATGCCTTTTAGAAGCTGTGTCAAAAGGGACATGGCTATGTGGTAATCAACTTCTGCCAGGAAAAATGCTTAGTGGGTACCAAGAGGAGAGATGCAGGTAACAGCATCATGTGCCCTGTAGAAAATCATAACTGCTTCTTGCTGCAGCACTTTCACTGCCACTTTCTGGCTTGTACAAAGTGAAGTCCTGGCACATCCTGCCCCTTCCCCTGCCAGAATTCGGAGTGGCCGGAGTCCACTGCAGCTGCCAGATGAGTGCATTGCACTGAGGCAGAGAAGACTGCTTCCACCAGCTCGGTTTTCTGCCAGCACAATGCAGAGGAAGGCATGAGTCACCCTACACAGACTTCCTATATGACTTTGATTAGCAAAGATTTTTTTTTTTTTTTAAATGTAATTAAATTTGTAGAGGAAATGTATAATGGCTTGCATTTTCCAGAGCAGTAGGTTACTTTGCTTATTCTCAGCTTCTTTACTGAAACTGGTGAAACTGGATGTCCAGAACCCTTCTGAAAACAGACTCACTTTAAGGATAAAGTTAGGCACATGACTTGGTTTTAAAAGTTCTGGTGGCTATATCTTTTGAAGGGTATGGGTGATGAGCCTAAATTTCTAGCCAAAATCCACCAATCTTTTGCAGTCTTGGTCTTACTGGTTTCTCTAATTTACAATGTATGCCTCTGCTCAGAATGTTTCCCAAATTCATTCCATCTAGGTATGAGGTGGGATCACCATTATGTACCTGTACCTTGAAAATGAGCTGTTTGGATACCAGTACATATTTCTTTCTAAAGTGCCCCTATTTTCAAAATCTGTGCTCCTGCTTGTTAAAATTCCTCTTGCTCTGTAGAAAGTGAATGATCTTACTGGACTTGATGCAATGCAGGCTGCAGGCAACCCGGTCCTTTCAGAGTAATGAGGACTGTGGACAGATGACATCTGGCCCTGAGTGTGCTGGGTTCTTTTCCTTTTTTGCTTTCAGCATAATGTGAACAAATGGTGTCTCCATTTTTTTTTTTTTTTTTTTAAATCTTGATAACATTTTGATGTTTTCTGGATAGGATTACTGTATAGCTCTGAAAACTGGCTATTTCACAGGTCACATAGCTGTTTTGATAAGCATTTCCATTGCAAATTCTACTTGGAATACATATGATGCCATATAATTAGACTGCGACAGCTCTAGTAGAAGCATTATGCTCTATCAAGCTCATAATATGAGTTGAAAGGAATTTTTTTTTTGGAGAAGATGCATACAATGCAGTGTGGAGAAGAATATATCTTTTCACAATTTATTGAACTACATTTGCATAATTTAATATTTTGAAGCCCATAAATATTTATTTGCAAATGTTTGACATTACGATGTGACTGCATCAACTCTCATGTAGCCTAGTAAGAATTAAAGAAATTAAAGATCAGGGTACTAACACAAAAAAAGTGAAAGGAATCCTACATAAACAGCCAGAAAAACATGATCTGAGAAATTAAAACCACTTTTAAAATTAAAGCTGATATGCTGCTCTCAGTACACCCCACTGCCTATAGGGACTGTTGAACAATGGGTGTTTTGTGATTACTTTTCAAAATGAATCTCATCCTCAGGAAAGGTCCTGAGCTGATCCCACTTGAATGCAAAAGTTCTGCTCTTTTTTCAAATGTTCCACATGTGAAGCCTAGCAAAAATCAATAAACATATGAGCTGTTGAGATCCCAAGGAACTGAGTGGAGGGAAGGGCATTCAGCATCCTACAGGGTGGGCTTTAAATTGTTGTCATTGGAGTAAGTTCTGTATAAGAAAGGGGTTAGGTTTCCTTGCCTGTCTCGCTCAGAGCTTTTTGGTTTGTGGGAATTTCTGGGTTCCACAGCTCCAGCGTAGGAGCTGGAAGGGTCTTCCTCTTACCACTAAATCTCTCAATCAGGCACACCTTCTGTGGGATGAAAGTTTCTGCTGGGAAAATATCTCATTGTTACAGACCAAGTATAGTCTTACCAACTAGATGCACTGCCCTTTTCCATACAAAAGTTACAAGGAACTCAATGTCTTGGAAGTGCATTTAATTATTTTTGCTTCCTATTCCAAAATGAGTTGTCTCTCCAAAACAAAGAAACATAAGATTTAGCCAGCCTTCCTGCGAAGGAGACTGTTGTTTTTGCCGCAGGCATACGGGTGTTTTTGCACTGATCTCTTTGCAAGACCAGGGTCTGCATTCTGATCACAATCAATATTCAAGCCTTTGTATCCTTGGGTTTGTGATGGCGTTCAAGAAGCAAAAATCTATTTTCAAAGTGGGAGGGAAAGAAAAAAAAAAAGGCAGTCATGAAAAGCAGCACAAAATAAGATCACCGACCTTCTCATTTGAAATGTAAAAGACAAAAAAATAGTCAGATTATTGTAACTTTAACTGTACAATGAAGATGCTTACTTAAGATGCAAAGGCAGGATTTTCTTCTAGCTGAATTGGGGTGTTCTTTCCAAAAAGTCTCTATCCTCTGCAGTAGACAAGAACACAATGGTGCGAGCAGAAGTGTCACATTGCATGCTACAGCTGGAACAAGCAAACAAAAAACATCTCTCTAATTGTTATGTATACATTAATACAATGGAAAAAGACCCTCTTGGCAGCATCTCCATGGCACTGAAACAATTCTGTGTTTTTTTCTTATTATAAGCAGGACCAGCTCTTTTCTTTTGTGCGCCACTCTATCTCATTGAAACAAGGCTTGACAATCAAACTGCATATGAAGTGGGTGCTGCAGCCTGTTACAAGAATCATTTAAAATACGCATTTAGATGAATATTTTACGTATTGCTATATCATAATTATATAGCTTTATCATGCTTTTTGTCCAGAAATTCCTGGAAACTTGAAATTGTTTGTTCCTTGATGTGGCCACAGGCTGCTGAAATTCAAATAAGCTTTTTGCTCAGCTGGAATTTTATTAAGTCTGTAGGACAGCCCATGATGGGCTAGAGGCATCTAGCAAGACACTTCTTGTTAGTAAATGTGTGTCTGAATGTATTGGTATTACTGAATGACAACTAATCATCTGAAAGTCAAAGGAAGCCTCTTTAGGGGAGCGATGCCTTGCCAGGAGAATAGGAACAAGCCTGGGCCACATCTTTACAAGTAATGAATTCTCATTTCTTTTCAATCTAGCAAATGCCCTCTTTAAAGGTTAATTCTTAAATAGTCACTTGGGAACAGATGTCTCCTTCACTCTGATATCTGTGACTCAAGCAGACTGCTAAGAAACTTCAGTTTGTCTCTTTTATTACCTGATGTCCCTTTCTTTCAGATTAAAATTGCTGATAAAGATGATTTAAGCTGCCTAATCCCCTGTATATCTTGTAATTTCTGAAAAAAGGAATGAGTCTAATTAACTGAACAGTAGCAAACTGATACCTGGGCAAGTTACAGCAACATTTCCAAAATTCCTCAGTATTATTCAAGGTTGTGAGGCAAAAAGGACCATGTGTTTATTTTTCTTTATACCATTCAGGTGATGTAAAGACTCTGAAGACTCAAGTGCCTTGGCTGAGCAAAGGACCATAAAGACTTTCAGGATGATAGGATAAATTGACATTTTTACTTATTTAGAGTGATCTGACTGAAGGCTGAGTTGCAACTAAAGTACACCTGTGATGATTGGAAAGGGTGCTGTCCTTGCTGTCCTAGGCCCTTACAGACCTAGATTATCACCCCCCACCCCCTACCCCCAGCTCTGAAATTATCACAAAAATAAAACAGATTGAAAATGTTTTGACACTGTTCATTCATCTGTATGAACTTGGAAGGACAGTTTTTGACAGGAAAATACTTCAGAGACACGTAATGAACTAATACTGCCCAGATGAATGCAAGCAGTGCCTGGAATATAGACGATGGTGGGTAAATTGCTTCAAATGAGCCTTATTGATTCCACTTTGTGTTGATGGGGCATATCTGAAGGAGGAAGTTTTATTTAAACACTTGGGCGCTGAAGTAATTAAATGAACTCTGGGACACTATATGTAACGGACTGGCTCTGATTTTGTAGGAGCTGGTAACTATCTTCCTTAAACATGAAGCATGTTAATAGCTGAGCAGCTAATTTATTATAATGAAATGAAAAAATACTGTAGCACTCTTGCGGCCAAGATAATGTAGCAGCAGGTTACTGTTCTGATGAATAGGGATGTTGCTCAGCAGATGTAACACTTTCTAGTCTTAGAAGAGGGTGGATCAATTTCTTATTCTTTATGAAGGATGATTCCTTTGCAGTGCTGCTGAGAGATGTGGACACTTGCATCTTTGAGTTAATCACCCTCAGAAGAATTGAACCACTACAGGTACGCTTAGCTATTATTTTTCTTCCTATGTAAATAACAAAATTTATATGACAGGAAATACGAGAGGGATTCGATTTCTGTTTCTGTTCTTTGATGATATTTCTATAGACTTCTATGGTTCACATTGTATTTAAGCATACCAGAGAGTGTAAAGGCCATGACCCATAAGCAGGGAGCACGGCAGGTGGGAACACACAAGAATTCCAGGCTGAGCAAGCTGGTTTTGGGTGGGTGGCCCCGCAAAAGGCTGTGTTTCAGCAGATGGCAGTCTTCCCTCAGAGTCTGCTTAGTCTCTGTCTAGGCTGATCTGGGGTGGAGCTGGGAAAGAGACATAAATCTCAGGGCCCCCCATGGCAAATCCCATTTGAAAGCCCGTTATGAACTTTTTTTCTTTTTGTAAAGCAGCTCTGGGAGCTAGCGGTGGTACATCCAGTGCTTCATAATCATTGTGTAAAGATTCCAGTTACGAAACTCTTTATCAGTATTCTGGCCCCAGATTGCCCCATTTGCCTTTATTTGATTGTTGGAGATAAATTTTTTCTGAGCACACGGAAGAGCACACATAACAGAATGAGCTCTGGTAGCAGTCGTCTCCTAGATTTTCTGTTAACCAATGCTTAAAGTCAGTTTCACAGTAGATGAAAAACTGACAGTGAGAGTGTTGATGAATGCCCTGGACATTTTCCTGGCCATCACCAAGAAACAGAATTATAAACTGAATACTGAATAATTAGTATTACTGAATGAGTGACATTTAGGGTGACAAATTATGCTTTGCATAAAGATGACTCCTAACATAAAAAGCAACATCTGGAATTTATTATGACATTTAACTTAACTCTTGACTTTCATTAATTTGGGAAATGTGACGCTCCAAGTGGATGGTCCACAAGGAAAAGGCATGCAAGCATGTAAATATCAATTCTCTCCATGGCAATATCCAGTTCTATTTGCATAGAGATCCTGGCTGTTCTCACTGCCCCTGCTTTTTCTATGATCATAAGATCTTCATGATTTAAGAATACTTTAATAATTCTCTGTAACATTCTTTTCTCATGGTCCCTTCTGATCTCACTTCACTGCTCAGCCCATGCTTTACATGAAGTATCACCAAGGCTGTCTTGAGCTAATACAAAGCTGTAAAAGTACCCTATGGCCTCTGCTTGTGTTTGCAGATGTGCGCTAAGATAGCACTGTGCACTTAATGACAAGGAGACAATACAGAGAAGGAAGTGAGGATGGCCATTCTGCAGGAATTTCTGATTATTCTTCAACATCAAATTAGAATGAACATTTTGTCATTTTGCTTGTGAAAAACATTCTGAGAAATTGTTTAGGGAATAGGAAAATGACCTTTCCCCCCATACCTTCTTTTTCTTCTTCTTCATATACAACATATGAGTGCATTGTTTCAATAAAGACCAAATGCTTTGCTTTGATATTATTTGTCCCACTATAGTATAGCTTTTCAGGTGGAGGGGAATGACTGATGACATTTTCAATAATATTTTCAAAATGATGTGGTAAATTTATGTTAGATATTAGGAATAAATTTTAGACTGGCAAGCAGGATGAAACTCATGGGGGAAAAAATAGCCTTGTGAGGCTAGACAAGACAAAGCTCTGCGAGAGATGTTGTATTTAAATTGGTTCTACCTAAAATGCAGAGAAATGGACAGTCATTTGTTGTCTGCAGGCAGCACCCAGCCTGTCAGTTCTGAGAGAGTGTGCAATAAAGCACAGTATCACTGTTAGTGAAGGAGAATGCTCAGATTTCTCAGAATGAAATGTTTCAGCTATATCAAAAAGGAATGAGTAGACTATTTTTGTAAAATCTACAGATGGAAACACTCCTGCAAAAGTGCTTTGATTTAAGTAGGACAGAAGTTTCTATCAGGAATTTTTTCAACCAGTTTTGCTCTTCCTGTCGTTTGGGAGTGCTTTGTTACACAACCATATTCACTAAAAGTTCTTTAAACAGCATGTTCCATGTGTTTCCCAGCTCATTGTGTTTGGACTAGAATTCTGCAGGACGACTCAGTAGTTGGCCTTGCCTTACTCACACCAATGTGCAAGTAGAAGAAGTGTTTGCAGCAGCATGTGCATTGCTATAAAGATGAAAATCATGATGTTAAAATTCAAATCATCAACCCTGAGTCTATTCTGTACAGAAGATCATTTGAAAAGACCCTACAAAGGACTTGCAAAATATTCATGTCCTGGAGACTTCAGCCAAGAAACTGTCTACATGGATCTAATTGCAGGTCAAATTGATGAGCAACAGTATGTGTCTGACTCTCACCATTAATCTAGTTTTATATTGTCTGTAACCAGAAGCTGTGTTCTTTATCAGAGGTCTTTACAGGCTATGTTTATACAAGTAAATAAACCAAGTAGGGGCAGGTCTCTGGTCATGAAGTGAAGCCAGCTGACACTGTATGGTATGTATGCAGATGGAAGGAATACTGCTCCCCTTTTCCCATAGAATGAGACAGCAATGTCCAGACTGCCAGTGAAGAGACATCTCAGCTCTTACTACCTCAAACACTTCCTGGGCAATGCAGTGTTAGGGATTGCGGTAACAGTTTAATTGAAACTTACATTCTGGTAAATTAATTTCCCTGAAAAGTGCACTTAAAAATACTTTCAAGTGTGTCTCTGAATATCTGAGAGTCATTCACAGTATCACAGTATCACTTAGGTTGGAAAGGACCTCGAGGATCATCGAGTCCAACCTATCAACACAGACCCCATGACTAGACCATGGCACCAAGTGCCACGTCCAATCTCCCCTTGAATGCCTCCAGGGTCGATGACTCAACCACCTCCCTGGGCAACCCGTTCCAATGCCGAATGACTCGCTCGGTGAAGAACTTCCTCCTCACCTCGAGTCTAAACCTCCCCTGGCGCAGCTTGAGACTGTGTCCCCTTGTTCTGGTGCTGATTGCCTGGGAGAAGAGGCCAACCCCTTCCTGGCTACAACCACCCTTCAGGTAGTTGTAGAGGGCAATGAGGTCACCCCTGAGCCTCAAGGAGAGTTGCAGAAAAGCACTTGGCCTGTGAATTGACCTTGTTTAGTTTACTGCTCTAGATGTGAGCCATATGTGAAGATGTGCCCATTCTCCATATTAGCTCATCTCAGCATCCTGCTAAGGCAAGGAAGGGCTGTACTGACTTTTCATGCCTCCCTATCCTTACAGATAAAGCAGTGAGTACTGATGGGGCTTTCCCAGTTTTATGCAAAAATCTGGTAGACAAACTGGGATGCCTGTGCCAGGCTCTACGTTACACAGACCACTATTGTTTAAAAATGTGCACCGATAGTCAAAGCTGTGTTTTATGCAAGGGTCTCTTCTGCCCATTCTGACAGTGGGCAGGGACTTCAAAGTATGTGCACTTTAAAGTATTATACATCATTTTTATAATACCAAAAGGAACCTCAGAACAGATGAGAAACAGACACTGAATTTTTAAACACTTTTCTTCCCTTAAAAATTTGATAAGGTACTGGGTTATTTTTACCTGTCATTTGTTTGGAGTGGAAAATTTCTTTCAATTAGAGTGGCAGCTCCTCACCCCCTAATGCTCCATAATTATCAGTGAAAAGTGCAGAATCAACAGGAAAATCTGTTTCATGAATTGCTCATAAACATAAATCGTTCAAACAATACAACTCTACTTCCTGCTTGGGCACTTATCCAGGCAGTCCTCCAGCTGAGATTTATTTTCTATTATTTAATTTTAATTGAATGTGCTGCTACAGATACTGTGCACAAATACCAAGCATGGTAACTGACTTAATTTTTTTTTTTTTCCCTGGGAAAGCATAGATTTACATATCCCCTTAATACAGCCATGGTTCTTGTGTAATCTATCTCTCTTTCTCACTTTGGGTTTTCACAGATGGGCTCTGTCAGACTGAGCAGCCATGATCCAAGGTGTTACCACCCTCCACTCTCCTCTGCCCCGTGCTGCTGGGAGCTGCTACCGTGCTGCAGGGTGAGAGAAGCCACTGTGATCTGCTCTGTTGCAGCAGCAGTCAGGTGGCTATGCAGCTTGAAACACTGAGAAGCTGAGTGTGATCTCGAGCAGCAGGTACATTTGCCTCTGATGCTTGTGCTATGGGAATGATGAGGTTGGAGAGGAGAGAGGTATGGACAGATGGGATGATAATGCCCTCAGCTACTCTTATTGGTCTGTCAGAGCCTGCAGCTTCCTCTAACAGCATCCTAGCACTGCCTCTGCACAAATGAATTTTCCATTTCAGTAGTGTCAGCACAATTTTCCCTGCAGCAAATGACAAGCCACAGACCTGTTTTATACCATGTCACAGCCTTGTTGTCTACCATGTACACACCTGCATGTTCAAAAACTGGAGCTGGGCTCCCCAAGTCATACTGTGTTAAAGCATTTGGAAATTGAATTCTAGAGATTTGCCTTCTGATATTAGAACTATATAAACACAGAGGATACCATGGAGTGGTATTTTGTTGTTGTTTGTTTGCTGGTGGTTTTGTTGGTGTTTGTTTGGTTGTTTTTTTTGTTAAGCTAAAGCTGAATTTCCCCATAACTGCATGAATTCCTGGGACATAGTAACACCATTCTTCAAGGATTTTCCAGAGAGTTTGAGAGGTGTGAGGCTATGGATCATAATGATGCTGCTGGGGAACTGCGGTCTGCAAAGATGATGGAGTTAGTCATCCTGCTTCATGTTACCCCAGTCCTGTGGAAGCAGAATGATGGCCACTGTCATCTCAATGGGTGGATCTACCCAGATATTATGTTCTTCGGCACAGTCGGCATCTACTTTTCATATATCAGACCCTAAATGGCCTGCTGTCTCTTCAAAGTGCAGCTCAGATCATAAAAGCCACTCACTGTCTTTGTGCATTACACAGTTCAGATGGGAATTGTGAGAGACTTATACTCTAGAGCTGACCCGAATCTCAGTCACTGAAACCATCAGTGAAATACAAGGTCTAGCCGTGTCATGCTATCATGATCAAGAAATAATGATTTATAGACCACTTGGTCAAATTGGTACAGGTCAAGATGTGCAAAAGTATTTTAACGTGGCTTCAGTGTATTTTGTCATTTGTAAAGATTCAGTTTTTTAACATACATTGTATTCACCCATGCAATAAGTGTAAACAAGCTAGCTGATATATCTCATTCTGTAGTACGTATCAAAGAGTTATGTATTCACAATACAGTAATCATAAATTTAGTTTCCTTTATGATTTTCCCTGCATGCATCAACTCTTGTTTATGGTCAGATTCTTTTCTCTGTTAGATACAATTCTTTGTCTTCAGTGAAGATATATGGACTGAAGTGACACAATAACATTTGTGATGAAAATCTGAAAAGTCAGTGCTTTTGTGGTTATTTAGAAGGCAGATATTGGAGATATGTGTGTTCATTATGTTTTACTAAAAATATAAGCTATTTTATCCATAGAGATGGAATGGAGCATATATGAATTCTAGCACTTACAATTCCATTATCAGGAAGACAGATGGAATAAGACATTCTCAAAAAACCCACAAAATGTAAGTTTCATCCTAAGCATTTCCTTCTTCGTAAAGCTATTCTGCTCCACAGCCTTGTATCTTAAAGATGTGACCCAGATCACCTTACAGCATCTTGTATTGAACTAAGTAGTGCTTACATGAACAAACTTGAGAGTCAATCCAGTCCCTTGGGGTTTTGGCATCTAGTATCAGCTTGTTTGAGTGGGAAAATCACCTGTTCTTACAGAATTTATTCCTTCACATCCTCCATTCCTATCCTGAAGAAGGGTTTCTGAAAGTGTAATAAATGCTTGAGATATTCAGACTAAGAAATGTGTAAACGAGGGAATAGTTTTACTTACCTGAAACTCTTGAAGTATTAAACTCTCCCGCTTTTTAAGAGCAAGGAGTGAGCAGAAGCACAATTCCCAAAGATGTATTTATAGGAGCTTGCAACTATCAGGCAGCATGTACACCTAGGCTCTGCATGGTTTCGTAAAGATGTTAGCAAATCCATGGCCCTAGTAATGTGAAATGGTCCTTCCTCTGCAACCTGTTGGAATCTTTTTGTGTCCTGACTCCTTTTGAAACATGATGCCTGAGAGTAGTGTTTTTTCTGTTTATCTGTATCTTTCCTGTTTTTTTTTTTTTTTTTTTTTTTTTTTTTTTTTTTTTTTTTTTAATACTAGAGAAATGGAAGTAAATTACAGTATTGTTTTGCAGTTGCTCAGACCTCCTTTTCCCTTCTCCATTGCCTTTTTGGGCCACATTGCAATGTTGTGTTCTTGCTTAATTGGCAGAGTGTGTTGGTCTGGAATATCCAGCAGTCCAGTACATTCCCATCCTGACTACATGTATGGCGAGTTGGAATGATTAGGCACTCCCCAATCACATCTGAAACTCCTGTTGCCTGGCAGAAGTAGCTGCAACCCTTCCTGCCTGGATAATAGGCAACTCTGAAGAGTGCCAAGATTTTCTGATGAGAATTATGGCCACAATGATCAAAATCAATCATCATGCAACCCTATAAACACTGATACTAAGTGACACCTCTTGGAGCTCTTCAGGATCACAATGGGCTTTGCATCTCTCCATAAGCTGGGACAGACTCTCAGGACAGACTCTGACAATTTGCTGGTAAAGACTGAGGAAGGGGAAGACTGTCCACTTGTAATGAGCCAACTAAGAAAGACATGATTAACTCACTGTAATTGGATTCCATACAATTCTAAAGATTGTACCAAAATATATTCTCTGCAAAAAAGGGAACATCTTAGTCACAGTTTAACCTCTATACCTGTATATATATTTCTTCATGTTCATGTGTGTGTATATGTGATTTTCTTAGATCACTTTGCTGAATCCTTACATAAATCACTGTGTAGAATACCACCAATTATTGGTTATTAACTGATTAATATTAATATATATATTATCACACAGTTTGAGCTTAACAATTTATCATAATAGTGTTAATGACTTTTAAACTGCTACTACCTTAAAGTTATATAGAACACAAAATGCAATCACTATCGTTAAAATCTGTGTATATGTATGTCATATTAATTCACTACCACTGAAATCTTCATACTCAAACACTCTTATTCATAAACTGTTGACCAGGTCTGTACTAGGGTTGGATGTAGCTGCACTCTGTGAATGGGTTTGTTGAGAAAGTGGTCCATTCTGAACCTTGTTACTTAGTGGGAGGGTCTCCCTTATCCTCTCTATTATTAGACATGTAGTGTTGACTAATCTAATGGAGGGCTTCCCCTACCCCTTGTACTCCCAGTCACTGTATAAAATCTTTCCACTCCTGCCCCAAGTCAATTTTCCTTTGTACATTACTCTCACATTCATTCTAGTCCAACACCAAATCAATTTACCTTTGTCTATTTCTGCCATCTAGTAATAATAGAGTGAATCTTGTCATCAAGTTGAACCTTGAGAAACCTCTGTTAAACTTTGCTATATCAATCACATTCATTAAACTTTGACAAATTATCATTCTTCCTCAATAAAACATACTGGTATTTTCCTGCTCTGAGTGAGGCTCATTCAACTAATCCTGTAGCAAGCAGGATTCTGTAACAAGTGATACTCCCGCAGCAGGTCTTGGCTAAATGCACTTCCTGTGTTGTAGTTCATCACAGACGTGTTAGGTTTGCTGTTGTGATGGTGTCAGAATTTTGTTGTGGTCTGCTACATGCTATCACACTTGCAGAATCCATAACAGTTGCAGATGAGAGTCTTGAGAAGAAACTTGCATGTTTGAAGCTAAAGCTTTGTTCTTTACCCAGTACTGATGAAAGGATGAAAGTCTTTGGAGGAAAAGTGGATGCATAAGTAGCCCATGGCAGCAACAGTGAGTGTGCATGACACCCCAAGGGGGTCTGAGCAGAGGTTACAAGCAGCAGAAGATGCTCTTGTTCTTTTTTAACTTTAAGCAAAATGATGCCCCTCAGTTATCAAGAGTGTGACTACCTAAGGAAATTCAGCAACTAAAAGAGCAAAGCAGCATATTCCACCTTCATTTGGTTGCTGTTCTCTCTCCTTTCATCCTGTGGTTGCTCATACACAGAGTGAACACAAAAAAAACCCCCACAAATAAACAAGCCTTAGCAAATCCAGTAATTTTGCTTTCTTAGTGATTACCCAAGTTAATATAAGGAAAAGGCATAAAACAGAGAAACATGACAGCTCAGGAGAGGAACAGAAAATTTTTCATGTAAAACAGCTCACTTTTGGATTGACACAGGAATTGATTGCTTTAATGACTGTGAAAGTAAGGGATGGTTAAAGGCAAATTATGTATTTCTTTATACATATAATTTCTTCAACTCTTATCTTGCAGGAGAAGTGCTGGGATCTGAGTCTACTGGAAAGCTCAGGATGGACAATACAGTTTTTCATCTCAAATTTACAGAGCTATATTAATTGTCTTGCTCTAGCACATTGTGAGAAATCAGTGACAATCATTTTGGCAGCCATGCATGCCCCTAGATCCTTCTAAAAGGATCTAAGCGGTAGACAGTTCCTTAGTCTTCCCATAATGGTGCCATTATGATGCTTGTTTCTGTGCTGACTTTCTAAGTAGGGCACAGCAACTTTTGTTGTGGCAACTCTTGTGGTAAAGGCTGAGTGAGGTATGTCACACCACATGATTTAATTTGGTCTAACAGCAGTTCATTCCCCAGACAAATAAGAAAAGGCACTGGTGTATAAGAAAAAGAGTCTTGAGCCATGTTTCTTTAATGTTGTTAAGTGATGAGAGTGTAATAGTGTTTTAAAATGGCAGTGAAGGGTTGGTGTGTAGGGGATTGGGGGGTGTGGAGGGGAGATGTGGAATATAATTAAAATTCACAAACTTAAGACTTGCATGACAAACCTGGTGTGAAAATTACAGCTGTTGACAATTGCACTCACTTTAAAATATTAAGGAAACTTAAAGGATGCTAGCTGAGACCAAATTGTTTACTAAACATATCTTAAGAGGGATGGACATGATAGGTTTGCCTTATCTGCTTCCTAAAGTCCAGCAAAATCTTTGCTCACTGCTTTGAAGTTTCTCTGTACAGTTCACCATAATATCACCTAATTGTTGCTGAAGGATAGTTAATAGCTTAATGTACTGTTGTTGTAGCCAAATAATGCTCTCTGAGGAAGCAGTCTTCAAAAGAACAATTAAGCAATTTTGATGGAACTCTAGCTGGTAGAAGGGCAGGTCCTTAGCATGACATATTTTTTAAAGAACATTTTTGGAGCAATTAAAGTCAGACACTTATTACTCTCTAATAAGTAGTTCTCCACCACTGAACAAACAGATTTTTACAGTTCTGGCTGTTTTATTCCTGAGAAGTGTTTCTCTTGAAAGGGTCTCCTACCAGCTGTGGATTTACAATTTATTATGTGATGCTGAAGGTCTAATGCCTTGGCTAATAGGCTGTTAATTACATTAATAGTGCTTAGGAAAAGATTGTTATGAAATATAGCTAATGGTCCTTTACAGTGCAAAAATGTAGTTTTAGTACAGAGATATGAAGATATCACCATGATGTCTCTCAATGCATGAAAAGATAGAGTGATGAAAAGGGTACACTATTGTATCCTTACACAAAAAGCAACATTTCAAGAAGCTTCATTTCATTGGAGACAGGTCTTGCTGCAGCCCATCCAGCCTCTGGTACTCTTATGTTTCATTCCCATCATCACTGACAGACTTTCAGACCACAAGAGCATCTGCTGTGTAAAAACTCTTAAGAGTAGAAGTGATGAGAGTCAAAATCCCTGAGATAAAATGATATCATGATGTGTTCCACTGCAACACATATGATATCATGATGTGTTCCACTGCAACACATAATGTGAGCAGTTATTTCCATGATGTGCTATTTAAGTAACATATTTGTAAAGCTAGATTGAATGGAGCAAATTACAGAAGGGATTGACAAGAGAGATTATACTATTATGGAGGAAAAAGTAATAGCTTTTTCCTTTTTTTTTTTTTTTTTTTTTATGAGAACAAGGTACTGAGCTGGGCAAAATGTTTGCTCACAGTATCACAGTATCACAGTATCACTTAGGTTGGAAAGGACCTCGGGGATCATCGAGTCCAACCTGACACCACAGACCCCATGACTAGACCATGGCACCAAGTGCCACGTCCAATCCCCTCTTGAATGCCTCCAGGGACGGTGACTCAACCACCTCCCTGGGCAGCCCGTTCCAATGACGAATGACTCGCTCAGTGAAGAACTTCCTCCTCACCTTGAGTCTAAACCTCCCCTGGCGCAGCTTGAGACTGTGTCCCCTTGTTCTGGTGCTGGTTGCCTGGGAGAAGAGGCCAACCCCTTCCTGGCTACAACCACCCTTCAGGTAGTTGTAGAGGGCAATGAGGTCTCCCCTGAGCCTCCTCTTCTCCAGGCTAAACAATCCCAGCTCCCTCAGCCTCTCCTCATAGGGCTTGTGTTCAAGGCCTCTCACCAGCCTTGTTGCCCTTCTCTGGACACGTTCAAGTGTCTCGATGTCCTTCTTAAACTGAGGGGCCCAGAACTGGACACAGTACTCAAGGTGCAGCCTAACCAGAGCAGAGTACAGGGGCACTATGACCTCCCTGCTCCTGCTGGCCACACTATTCCTAATGCAGGCCAGGATGCTATTGGCCTTCCTGGCCACCTGGGCACACTGCTGGCTCATATTCAGGCAGCTGTCGATCAGCACACCCAGGTCCCTCTCTGTTTGGGAGCTCTCCAGCCACTCTGCCCCCAGCCTGTAGCTCTGCATGGGATTGCCGTGGCCAAAGTGCAGCACCCGGCACTTGGACTTGTTGAATGCCATCCCATTGGACTCTGCCCATCTGTCCAGTCGGTCGAGGTCCCTCTGCAGAGCCTTTCTACCCTCTAACTGACTAACTGACTAACACTAGCAGAATATTTTTTTTTTTGACCTTTATTTTAATCTGGTACAAAACTTCCCATAGAAATGAAGGTAATGTGTACTAATGCACTGTAATTACATCTAAATGGGCAGTGCATGAAACAAGTTTGTCAAAGAAAGCCAACCTTATTTCCTCTCCCACTTAAGTTGTCCTTACAGTTTCATTGATCTCTTGCTCTCTTGCACACAAAAAGTGTTTTATAACTCTCCCCTCACCCCCAAACGCATAACTCATGGAGCTGAATCGGAGAGAAAGACTAGAATACACAGTTAAATGTGGAAACACAGGAGTAGATATCACAGAATCACCGAATCACCAAGGTTGGACGAGACCAGGGCAGCATTCTTATTGTTTTTCATAACTAGACATTTGAAGAAAGCATATTATTATCACAGAGTTACAATAGTGTATCCAGACTAAAATTTGTCCTTTCTGCTAAATTCTATATTTCTTTTCACAACAGAATTATATGTTACACTAAATTCTATTTTGCTCTTGTCCCTGTAATTATTGGCAAGTCCTTGTTCCACTAGCACTTTGGGTATTTGGTTCATGGTGACAATTTTAGAGACATTTCAAAGCAGCCAAATGCCCTGGTAAAGATGTCTGTGAGAAAATACAAGATAGTTTCAGAAGTAAAAAGAGGAAATGTTCAGTGGAGGCTCATATATGTGATGCACATCTTTGTGTAGGTAAGCCAGAGCATTTAAAATCAGATTTATTACTCTCTTAATTTATCTGAACTTGGCAGTACACACTTTCTATCAGTTAGTTAAGAAGCAGTGTTGTACAAAACATGCTTTAATAAGAATTTTCTTTACACTAATAGTTTCAAGAAATAAATGGAAAACTGCTTTGCTTGTCTTGCTACCCTCAGACCCTCCACCACACCTTCATACTGCAAACAAACCAGTATTCATGAGGAGTCACTGAGTTAATGGATATTATGCTCATCCTGCTATAAACTACAGAGTCACAGAATGTCTGAAGTCAGCAGAGACCTCTGGATATCACTTAGTCAGGATCAGTTACAGAGGGTTTCTCAGAGCCATGTCCAGAGGACTTTTGAAGTGGAAAGACTTTCATACCTGTCTGGGCAATGTGTTTTGATGTTCAATTAACAGGACAATAAAAAGCTCTTTCTTATGTCTAGATGGAATTTTCTATATTTCCATTTGTACTCATTTTCCTTTGGTCCTATTGCTGGGCACTACTAAGATCCTGGCTCTCTATTGACAGTCTCCAGTCAGGCGTTTATATACATTGATAAGATCCCTCTGAGCCTTCTCTTCTCTAGGCTGAACAGTCCCAGCTCTGTAAGCCTTGTCTTGTATGAGAGATGGTGCAATAACTTAATTACCATTGTGTCCCTTTGCAGAATGCACTCCAGTGCGTCAATGTTTGTATTACACTGGAAAGCACAGCACTGGACAAAATACCCACATGTGTTTCATCGGTGACGAGTAGAGGAGGCAGGTCACTGTCCTCAACCTGATGGCAATACTCTGCCTAATGCAGGCAGGAGGCTGCTGACCTGCTTCACTGCAAGGGTGCATTGGTGGTCCATGTTCAACCTGGTGTCCTTTTATACAATGCATCTTTTCATCCAGTTACCCCCCTATTGGTGCATGAGATTATTCTTGTACATTAAAATGAAATAAATTTTAAAATACAGCTAAAAGCAAAAATTTCAGGCTTTACCTTTAAAAAGCATATCTGGTTTTGGCCTGTTTGTTTTTTTTTTGGTTTTTTTTTTTTTTAGGGGGGGGTGGGGTTGTTTGTTTTTCCATACAAGGTTTAAAACAGTAGTTGAGCTTCAGCAATATATTAAAACACCACTGAGAAAGCCAAAGCAGCATTATTTATAAGATTACATATGCCATAAAAAAGCCTGAAACTAAAATATGCAAAAATACAGAGTGAGTGTGATAAACCATGTAAGCTTCAAATGAGAAGAAGACTGATGACAGCATACTATAGTCAGTTTTAGTCTTATATCTTACTTTTATAAGGGTGTTTTTTTTTTGTTGTTGTTTCTTTTTTAAAGTTTTATTTATTATTTAAAAGCATTGTTCTACTGGCATGGCATATGATACTTAGTTTCCAGTATTAGACACTGTCTTTAGAGTACAGATGAAGAAATGCAAATAAATCAATGATACATTCCTAGGACTAGTTCTGGCGTATTTTGAAGCAGAGCTGGAGCTGCTTCTAATCATTGTTCAAGGGCCAAAACTGCAGTTGATAATGGTTGGATATGCATTGATTGCAGTCATTGTAGTCAAGACTGTGGACACAGAAGAGAGGGAGACATAATTGTCTTGTTTGGATTTGCCACTAATTATGTTATAAGAAAACTTGGACAGCTAAAGGCACTAAAACAATGCACCAGGCATTTCACATTTTGTGGACATGCTGGCAAAAAATGAAAGACTATCATCTCAAGCAAGATAAGTTATGAAAAACAGTCTGATGAGAATCCAGCATATTACTGCTCAAACATTTCAAAAGACTGTAAGAGCTGAATTAATTTGTGTGCCCTGCCAAGAGGGTACATGCCAATGAGGATATCCAGAAAGAAATTGAAGCTGTAAACTGGTACAGTAGCAGCTGCACTGTTTGCTCATGGTAAAGGAAGATTTATCAGTGAAGATCTACTATGGTCAGTAAAAATCTACATCATAAAGACCAAACTGTAAATCTTCATCTCAAATGTTATTTCATTTTTTCTATAGAGACATGAAAGCCAAAAAATATTGTTATAAAGGCAGAGCTGGTTGATGCCAAATTAGGTGTGCTTCTGGGTACCTAGAACAGTATGTTAAAGGATGTAAAGAAACAGAATAATTATACTGAACAGAAATATCTTGGACCTAGCAAAACCAAACATAACCAAACCAAAACAACCAAATAAAACAACCAACCAACCAAGGCTCCCAACCCCCCAAAAGAAACAAAAAGAAAATTAACCCAGGCAGAGGCTTTTATTTTATTGGGCTTTGCCCCTAAAAGACGTGGTGGCAAGGAAGTTGTCAGGAACATTTTTTGTCCTGAGTGTCTTCCTGTCTTCTGAAAGTGTATCCAGAGTGCATACAGGCTGGGTTGGTTTTTTTGGTTTGTTTGTTTGCTTTGCTTTTTTATGATGTCTCTTCTCTTTCTGCCTCAAAAACAGTAAGAGTATCTCCATTGTGCATTTTCAGACCTTGATGAGGTTTAAGCATTCTTTCCATGTGAGAGCAGAAAGAAATTAGTAAGCTACAATAAAACAAAATTTTGGTTACCAGGTAAGGTGAAAAATATTAGTCACTTTGATGATATACTGGAGAGTTTAATTTCTATGTAATTAAAAACAATCTGAATCATACCAAAATAGAATAAATTCTGTGGAGAATTCAAAGAAAATGACATTATTAGTACTTCACCCAAATATGGAGAGATGGCAATATGAAAACATTTATTTTCACGACATGTTGCAAACATGATAGCTTCATAATATTCCACGGGATAATAACTGACATTTTGTTTGAAAAATTAGAAGCAATATGGTCTCCTGAAGCAATTACACAAATGCTTATTGGGCACGTGCCTTGGGATTTTTGGAGAGGGTAGCTAGACTAGGTTTCCTCCAAGGTTTGTGTCATAGGCTGACAAATACCCAGCTGTTTGCCACCCTTCAGATAAGAACATAGTCCTGAGAAGTTAGAGAAAGGGGAAAGAATTTCAGGACAGACACCATGATTATTGAAAAAACTGACAATTACTCTGCTGGAAGGAAGATACGGGAAGCCATAGTGCCATTTTACGTCTAAATAAAATGGATCCATTTTGTTGCACAAACCCCACAAAAATGTATTAAACACTCAGAATTCCACCTGATAAAGAGCTGCATTGCACATCTTATCAGTTAAGTGCTGTAAGTGCAGGAAAAAGGTGGTATAATCCCTGTAGGATGGTAAAGCTGCAAGCACAACACTGTTTCCCAAGTAATCTTGGAAACCTTGAATGCCTCATGGCTTGACTAATGAGGGGAAGTCAATGTAGATAATTTTAAACATACTGCACAGTGCTTTGAATGCTACTATGTGGATGGATATTTGTCTGCACTCAGCAACTAGAATACATTGCACAAATCTCAGAGCTATGAGCTGAATGTTTGTTTGCAGCTAAGGACCAAGTCAAGAGTAATTAAGCCACTATGTAGTATGCCTGGATTTCAGAATGTATTGCTGTTGTGGGAGTTAAGGATGTAACAATCTTTATTTCCAAGGCTCTTATGGAAATTAGTTGAGTAATTTTTATTACGTCACATAACACTTTTTCATCTCAAGAGGTAAGTATATATTTATTTATGAATATACAATGTCATGAACAAAACTTGATAATTAAAATAACCTATTTGTATTTGTGAAATTGCAGTTTGACACTTAATATCTGAAAATACCATGTTTTAGTAGAATAATAATGATGGTTTAGACTGTCTAGAAAAAGATTTGTCAGAAGCAGAGTGCTACATGGGTGGTCCCTGTGCTGAATGCATGGTACGCTCTACTTCTCTGTTATTGAAGAGAAACTGTAGTAAGCATAAGCAGAAAACTCAGCTGATGTCAGAGCAATTTCCTGTATCACCGTTACCATGTTATGTGCCTAATAATTTGGTCACTTAAAGTGAATAATTCCTGTGTGTACTGGTTTTGGCCATGCATAAATTTAATTTTGTTAATAGTATTTGGTACACAGCCATGTTTTATATTTGTACTGGAAACAGTGTTGGTAACTAAGATGTGGAGCAATGTTTACACAGAGTGAAGGCCTTTTCTGCTCCTCACCCTGCCTCACCAGTGAGTATACTGTTGGGGGGTGCACAAGGGGTTAGGAAGAGCTTGGACAGCTGAATCTGACTGAATAGATATTGCATTCCATATGACATCATACACAGCACATAAAGTAAGTGGGTGGGGGAAGAAGAAGGAAGTGAGGGGACATTTGAAGTTATGGTCTTTTGTCTTCCCAAGTAACTGTCACATGTGATGGAGCCCTGCCTTCCTGGAGAAGACTGAAAATCTGTCTGCTGACGGGAAGTGGTGGATGAATGCCTTGTTTTACTCTGCTTGTTTATGTGTCTTTTGCTTTATCTATTAAACTGTCTTTATATCAACTCTTGAGTTTCCTCACTTATACCTTTCAGAATTTCTCCTCAATCCCACTGGAGTGTGTGTGAGCAAATATTCAAGTAGGTCTTAGTTGATGGCTGAAGTTAAACTACTACACTTTGCTAGAGAATTACGTAGGTTAAAGGGATAATCTTTTGTCCTCTGCATGAATGGTTCCTTATTTTTTCCTCCATGAATATTCTCTGCCACTAAAAGGTGGTAAGGTCCATTTGTGTGTAAGTTTTATGGTCTACAATAGGAAGAAAGAAAAAACACATGCTAGACACAATGAACATAACTCAGTAGAGCCCCGGTGGCATATGGTCAGCAGCACTGCTGGGCATGCATTGTCATTTTCAGCCCCACACAGAATCACAGAGTGTTAAAGGTTAGAAGGGACCTCCACAGACCATTGAGTCCAACCCCTCGCCAAAAGCAGGATTACCTAGGGTAGTCCAGACATGAATGAATCCAGGTGGCTTTTGAAAGTCACCAGAGAAGGAGACACTTGTAGCTTGGAGAAAGTACAAAACATGCAGTGGAGAAGAGCACACCTTTTAGTAGCAGTCAAAAGAGTCTTAAGCATCTGTACCTACACCTGCTACAGACCACAAGACTGCGAAGAGGACACCTTGGCCCAAGAGGATGAAGATCAGGACAAGGAGCTACAGGCAGAAACTGAAACACAGGAAACAATTTTTAATTAGGAGGATGAGCAAGTGCTGGCACAGGTTGCCATCCTTGGTGTGCTGGGTTACACCTATCCTGGGGGAGGGATGAGAGAGCCCTGCTTCTCCAGGGGACAAAAGAAACCTGATCCAGGTGAACACAGAGGGACTTGATTTCCTCCTCCCAGGAGGAGAGGTCCCATGGGTCGAAGGTGGTTTATTTTACTCCCCCTTCCTGTCCAGCAAGCCTGTAAAAAGGGAGACACTGCAGCCACCTTTCCTCTTTGCTCCTGCCTTGCCTATTTGAAAGAACCAATAGCCGCTGCTAGCTACCTGGTTCTGCAACGTGGTGGGGCCTGATCTTCTCCCTGCCGCATCCACGCGTCTCCTAAAGGGCACATACATCCACATACATCATAGGAGATACAAGGCCATCCAAATTTGGTTTTGTATATTTTCCTATTCATCCTTACTCCTTATTCTTGTAAATCCTCCCTGTTACTGATACATATATATATATATATATATATATATATATGTATATGTATATTGTTTAAAAGTTTACTTCTCCTACTTCCAAACTGACTCCAGATTATTTTTGGTAGGTCTACCTCCAGTCTCTTTGGGGGCAGGGGGAGGATTTCTCAGTTTCTTGCTACCATCTGAGCTCTTAAACTCCGGTTAAGGCTCAAACCACTACGCTTGGAAATACTAAAAGGTTGTCTGGTCTTGCCCCTGGGCAGCCTGTTATAGATGGCCCTGCTTTAGCACAGTTAAACCAGATGACCTCCAGATGTCCTTTTCCACCTTAACAATTCTGTGACTCTGTAAGGATGTTCACAAGTCTTGTATGCTGATACTTGAGTTCTCATTCTGCCCTCAGTACAGGGAGCAATATTACAGCCAAGTTTGGGATGTAGTCAGCACGCCTTGGCAATTCATATTTCTGTTCTGACTCCAATGCCAAACAATGGCCTTAAGGATATCACATTTGTATGAAAATATTAATCTTAATCGGTTCATACTGAAAGGTTTTATTATATTCTAAGGCAGAGCAACAGATCTTTTCACTAAACTGTTTATCTGATATTATTCTTCTATGTTCTTACAGGCAAACCTGATGATACTACAGTTTCAGAAAGCATGCATCAGGTGTGATAAGCTGAACTCGGTGTATAGGTGATGCAAATTTTTTCAGTTTAAGTGCACTAACCACAGGAAAGCAAAAAGCAGAAAGTCAATAGTTTGCTACTGAGTATTTATTCTTCTGAACATATTAACAGCATTGACAGATTTTAGTGGACTTATTAATTGCATGGTCCAGATTTCCTTTTTTTTTTTTCTTCTGAATAGGTGCTGAATGTGTGTACCTTTAAGTAATTCATTTGTATAGACAAATGTGATAATTACTTGAGAGACTACTGAAAGAGTTATATAAGCCACCAAACTGTCCAAACATATCTTTTTCTATCTTCTGTTTGCAGATGCCAATATGTAAATGCTTCACTAAAAATCTGTGCTTAGTATTAAAAATTATTCATTTGTAAAACTAAAGTGCATAGAAAAAGGTAGAGGAGAAAAGATAAAAAATAATTTAAATGGGTCCAGATAGATTTGCATAATGTGGGAATGTCCCTACACTTTAATATCTGTTATAATATTTCTGATGCTTAATAAAATCAGGTTAGTGCCAGACTCTGGTAAAGGTCATCATAGTGGATTTTCATTTTATAGCTACAACATTTTCACATTTATTAAGATTATTTTAGACTGAATGAATTAAATGAATGAATGACATACTATGGAGGTAAATATCAAGGAAGAAGAATTATTGTTTAAGTTAAAGGATGGTATTGGCATAAGATCAAATTATTATAATGGCTATGAATAAATTTAGAAAGAATTGGAAGAAGGCTCCATATCCATCCAAGTGCATTTCTGGAACTGTCTGACAAAACAGGAGAGGACTGAGTAATATAAACTGTTTTAAAAGTAATGTTATATGCTTGTGAAAGGCATTACATTATTAAGCAGGAGATTTCACAGAGTAAGATTTGTCAGAATGGTTTGGGTTGGAAGGAACCTTAAAGCTCATCTAGTACCACATACCCTACTGTGGGTAAGGACACCTTCCATTAGACCAGATTGCTCAAGGCCTCACCCAATCTGGCTTTGGACACCTCCAGGGTGAGGGCATCCACAATCTCCTTGGGCAACCTGTTCCACTCTCACTGTAAAGAATTTCTTTCTAATATCTAGCCTCCTCAAGCTTCAGTCCATTTTCTCTCATCCTATCACAACAAGCCCTTGCAAAGAAGTTTGTTTCCAGCTTTTTTGTAGGCCCCCTTCAGGTACTGGAAGTCTCCTATAAGGTCTCTCCCTACCCCAGAGACTTCTTTTCTCCAGGCTGAACAGCCCCAATCTCACAGCCTATCCCCATAGGGGAGGGATCCTGGGAAATAATTTTATCCCAGTGCATAAGTTTGCAGTGACAATTTTCAGTTACTCAGTATGCCTGTATTCCCAAAGAAGTCCCTTAGGGGGACTTTAAGTAATTAATTAATATTACCAGAAATTTTCATTACTTAATTATACCAGAAAATTACATAATCTTATCCATGTTGCTGAGTTTCTGTTCAGCATTGGTTAGAAATCACTTATCAGTCCCCTATCAAGATCTACGATTTGGCATCAGTAGTCTGCATTTACTGTCCTCTGAAGCCTTGGGGAAAAGCAGGTAGAGTGAAATTGTGGGGTGAAGTTGTACCTTTAATGGCATTACATCTTCATATGTCTGGTTGATGTGCCCAGATCACAGTTTGTCAGGTATGAGCTCAGGAAGAAATTATTTTCTGAATTTGACTTAGCCCAAGTCTTGCAGTGTAAGTATATGACTCTCTCAGAACTTTCTCTGAGCTTTATTTATCAACCAAATTGTAGGGAGCTGTGATATTATCAAGATTCTTCCTGCTTTTATGAAGGGCATGGTTCAGTCTAGGCTTTTGGGAAGATTTCTGTTTTATCCCTTAATTCATGGTACAGTTGTTCTCAAATGTGCTTCAAACCAGGCTGCCTAAAATTTGAGAAACTGTGTTCTTTGAGCTTGTTGATTTCTCTCATTCCTTGCTGTTAAATAAGGTAATCATCTGACCTAAACAGAACGTTTACATTAAACATTTTTAAAGAAAATAAAAGTTGCTGTTAAGAGCAAAAGCAAAGAAGTTGCATGCATTCCTTAATTTTAGAATTCTGTAACCATTTTCTAATGGACTTTCTGCATCAGGATCATCATCATCATTATTCATGCAGGTACTCCTTGCCTCATTATAAGATTACATAGCTGAGGGATGAAGTGTGAGCTTTGCCTTTGATTCTGAGACAGGAGGGGAGAAAAGAGAATTCAATGTAATCAGTATTTCTTAATGGGAAGCCTCCACCCCTAGGAATTTTTGAACAAGGATCCCATGGAGGCCAGCTTAATCATGAAGTTTATTGACAAAGCTGAAAAGAGAAAATTACATAGTGCTTATCTATGACACCTACCTTTAGCAGTGCTTTGAGCTTCAGATTGAAAAAGAAAAATCCAAATGACAAATCTACTCCTGCATAAAGTAAATCTCACAGCTGGCTTATACAAATATTTTTATTGTGGTTAGCATCAGCTGAGATGATGTGGGTCTGAAAGAGCTAAAGAAATGTTTGTTACAACTTAAATATGTTTGAATTGGACAATTGTCCCTGGTTAACACAGTCTGCTCTCACAAGTTCCTCCTGCCCCTCCCCCCCCGCCTAGTATCCTCACACAGATGGGAGGGAAAGTAACAAAAAAACCCCTCTGGGTTGATATAAAGATTTTTAACAAGATCATATGCTGCATAATTACTTTAGCAAATGAAGCAGCAGAAGTAATAAAATGGTTCCCCCCACCCAAGCATGTAGCAGCCCCCAGGAATTCAGAAGCCAGCCCAGAAGAAAAGACCAGCATCCCAAACCTAGAAACCAGAAGCAGCAACTGGAAGAGGAAACTTTTCATGTTAGAAACTGAACTTCAAGCCCCATGATACTTTGCTCCAGCCAGCGTTTTCAGTTTGAAGCATAGTACTGAATATCATCATCAGATTCAATTCAAGCCATGACAACTGCACATTTGGGGAAAAAATCAATGAACACAAACAAAGGACTAAATCCCACAATAAACAAACAAAACAAAACCAAACAAGCAAACAACAAAAACCCTCCACAAACCTACAGTCTATTAGGCATTTAACAAAAGGAAATAAGGATTGTTTATGTGAAAAACTCCAGATACTGTGTTAAATATCATCCACTGTTCACCAGAGCATCACAGATAACTGGCAATATACTGTAATTTCCAGATCTCCTCTGTGTTGTGTGTTATGAGAGTGTGATAATATCATGATGTGAAGTTATGATTCACAATATTCCTGATGGGTTTGATAATGTTCACCTGTGAAACACCATGGAGCTGTGAATGCAACAGGAAAAAATTCTGACCTCTTGCTCTTCATATTTGTCAAATGACTTTAAAATGACAGGGAAAGACTTCTTATGTATACTCTAGAGTAACAAAATTTTCACTATGATGGTAATAGGAAGGATGTAAGTTGTAAAAATACCTCTGATTTTCTCCCCACTAGATCTTTCACAAATATAATCTTCACTGTTCTGGTTTAAAGCTTTCTTCTTCAGAGTGGAGGAAAACAACTTATATTCCCTGTTGTGAGAATGAACTTTACAGTGCAAAGGCTGTCTAAACCCACATTCCAGATGTCACTAGAAATTTTAGCATATTGCAGCAAATAAACCATTCTGCTGATGAAAAATAAATGGGAATTGGAACTTGTGGTAGTTTTACGCTGGAGAGAAATGGTTTGTCCTTCCCTGCTTTCATGCAATAGGTGTGACAAATTTTGATACCAGCAGTTTTGATCATGATTTCTATGAAAAACTTTGCCTTCCAACAACATTTGAACATTTTGCCAAATCTATATAATTCCTTGTTTATGACAAAATCTAGTTTGGACAAAAGATCAAGACATGTAGTCCTTTTAGTGTATTCTCAAGGACACAAACTATATTATCAGAGAAACATAAAAGGTTTTTGATTGGAAAAGAACTTCAAGATTATCAAGTCCAGCTATCAACCATGACCATTAATCCATGGCGTGAGACCTCATGGGGGATACTGAGTCCAGGTCTGGATCCCTGAATATAGGAAGGACATGGATGTGATGGAGTGGATCCAGAAGAGGACCATGAAAATGATTAGGGGGTTGGAGAACCTCTGCAATGAGGACAGGCTGAGGGAGATGGGGTTGTTCAGCCTGGAGAAGAGGAGGCTCTGGGGAGACTCTAGTAAGCAGCCTTCCAGTACCTGAAGGGGGCCTACAAGAAGGTTGGAGAGAGACTGCTTACAAAAGCCTGTAGTGTGGTGACAGGTTGGACTTGATGATCTTTGAGGTCTCTTCCAACCTTGGTGATACTGTGATACTGTGATACTGTGACGAGAGGCAATGGCTTTAAACTAGAGAAGAGCAGATTTAGATTGGATGTTAGGAAGAGGTTCTTTACCATGAGGTCAACAAAACACTGTAACAGGTTGCCCAGGGAGGTGGTTGTGGCCCCAGCCCAGGAGATACTCAAAGTGAGGCTTGACAGGGCTCTGGGCAACTTGATTAGTTGAGGGTTCGCCTGCTCACTTCAGAGAGGACTGGACTAGGTGACCTTTGGAGGTCCTATCCAACCCAGACCATTCTATGATTCTAAGTGGGCCACCTGGCTGTAGAAGATCAAGTTTGTCAACCAGGACCATTCCTTCATGAACCCAGGCCAACTGGGCCTGATGATCATATTGTGAGAGTACATAAGGAAATAAAGTAAAAAAAAGGCTGAAACAGACTATGACGGGGAAAGAAGAAGAACTGGAATGGACAGACACTTGAGCCTGAATGAGAGACTATTTGGGTGGACGGCCAGATGAAGATATGGACTTCGCCAGACATGTCATCAGAAGCTTTCTGATTTGATTATATGTTTGGGTGCAGGGATTATGGTATGAAATAAGGGGTGGCCCCTGTTGTAGTTTGGGCTGGGTGCCCTCTGCTACAGGGGTGTTTCCTGTGTCTAGAAGTCCAGCCCAGTGGGTGGACACAGGAAATTATGTGTTTCTACCATAATTCCTGCACCACTATAAATTTACCGTGGGGTCTGGCACTTCCTCTTTCCTTTCCTCTCCGACACCCGGTAACTGGGGGAGATGTCTCCTGCCCATGGGCCTGGCTAGGCCAAAGGCCACGGGAGGATGGGTGGTCTCAGATCTGGCCAGCTGAGACTAGCCTAGCACAGTGGGGGGGGGGGGGGGGAAAGGAGGAGCCATGGGGATTTTGGGTGCACCCTGAGGTGTGGATGGGATCCTTCTGGGTCTGTTTTGGGGTTTCTCTTGTCACTGTGTTTCTAGCTTTCTGCACGCATTCACTGTTTTCTATTTAAACTTTCCAGTACTTTTGCAATCCACTTTGTCTGAGTCATTATTTCTGCCCGTGGAGGGGAGGGGGTTTGCCCCAATCCATTACAGTTTGTTTGTTATATATATAAATGTTTTCTTTATTTGTGGCAAAATTAGAAAAAACCCCACACTGTTCTTTTCACAGTAAATTTAACAAAATGAAGATTGTTTTGATTTTTTTCCCCCGAAGTCTTTTTTTCCCTGACACAAATATGTTTGTTTCTATCAGTTTTAGCTGATTTGCTTCTTATAAAAAATGCTTACTGAAATATCACTTTGGTCAGCTTTAAACACATTGGCTTACATACTGGCTTACACTTATTTATGGTGATGGAGTTCAAATGAAAGCTGATATAATTAAGTTCTGAATATGTCACTCCCTTGCCTTTCCATAACCTTATGAAGTGGAGCTATCCTGTCTCATAATATTACCGAATGAACAAAGCTGAGTGTGACATAAAATATATCCTGGAGTCAGACTTGCAAAGCTCTTAAAATTACTCACTCAGACTCAAAATATAATTATCTTTAAATGTTCCTCCTTTTGCCATGAGAATGGTGAGTAAAGAGGGGGGAAAGCAAATTCACAAATTACATTTTAGATGTTAATGGTAGAATAGGGAAAGGAGAAAGAATTTCCCAAAAACTTTCCAAAACCTTTGTCTCCAAAATCTACAAGGAAGCTTAGACACCAGCAAGTTTAAATGCATCAAGACACAGTTTGTGTTGTACTGTTTAGCATGCACTGACTGCATAGAAGGAAGAGTATTAGAGAAAAGTAAATGTACTCAATACAGAATAGATGGGAAACATAAGCTTCTGAGTCTAAGACATTTCACTGCCTCTTACAGGTTTTTTTCTTTTGTTTTGTTTTGAGTGTGGGTTGGTTTTTTTAAAATTTTAGGTTGAAGTTTAGGTTTATCCTTTATATTTCCAAATTTCTATATTAATCTGTGAAACAGCTGGTGCTATTTGCTCTGGGTCAATTTATTTATTACCCTCTATTCTAAAGACACATAACTCTGCCTTCTAAAGGTTTTTCCACATGCTCTTTAGATTGAAACAGTTGATCAGGTTTTTGTGGGTTTTGTTTGTTTGCTTGTTTTTATTTATTTTATTTTACTATACTGTTTCCTGGTTTCTCTAAATCAACAATTCAACTTCAGTGCACTTTTCTTATAGAAAGATTTTAATTACAGTAATGGACAGACTTGAATAATGCTTTTAAAAGATTCACCAAACAGATATCAGGATGCTGGGCAAAGCTTCATATATATTTTGTTCTTTGATTAAGAAGTTTACAAAGGCTGCAAATATAGTTGTAAAGTGATGTGCTAACTCCTAGCAAGATCTCAAATAAAGATATGTTCCAATGAAATGAGTTTGCCTTAATCAATCCTCGAAGTCTTAGATTTGGATAACTGCCTTTTTTGTTTGTGTTTTATTGTAAGACATAAACAAGTGTGTAGGAGTCTTGTAAAAATACTTTTTTTCCCCCCACACTTTATTAGTATAAATATGTTTGTCATTCCAACTTTTTTTTTTTTTTACTCTTTAATATTAAAGTATTGCTAAACATAAATTATCCTATTATCCATTTTGATCTGATTAGACCAAAGTCACATATCTATTGATTGTTTGGTAATCAGAGCAGAGGGAAGATTTTATTCCATAAAGCAATTCAAGAAAGAAGTATGTCTAATACTATGTCTTTCTTTTTCTGTTCTGCTGCAGGAAATCAAAGATCTGTAAGAAAGTTGCTATTGCTTGGAGGCTCTGTCTTTGATGACCTTTGAGAAATAAACCAGCAGCTTTTCCTTATGTAAAATTCCAAATACCAGGATCGTTGCCACAGCTGACTCATACTTGCATTGGTCACACCATTGTTTATCTCTTGACTAATACCTAAGTGATCCAATGAGAGAATACCACCTACATTCACTACAGGGCTGATGAAAACAACTGTCAGCTGGAAAGGAAATTATGTTAAGGTCTAAAGAAATAAAGATAGATGAACATTCATTTGTACACTCATACACTTTTAATTCATGTGGGGGATTTCTCATGTCAATGCCTAGGCAGTTTTTCATGGATTTTTTCTGCATTTGCTGACATGTTCTAGTCATGAGGTCTGTGGTGACAGGTTGGACTCAATGATCTTTGAGGTCTCTTCCAACCTTGGTGATACTGTGATACTGTGATACTGTGATTATTTTACTATTTTTTTTTTTTTTTAACACATGATGATTAGGAGTAGAATTATGCTTTAGAAAACTCACTAATATAACAATATCTCTATTTTCTTTCAATCAGAGAGTGAATGTGAGGGAAAGTCTGCAAGTGCTTTCAGAAGTCCTGAAATTGTTTTTAATATTTTATTTTTTTTTTTTAAGCAAAAGCAATTTGCAGTTGATCTTTGGCTTCTTAATCTTTTCTCATTTTTTATAAAAAAAAAAAAAAAAAGAGTGGGGACTTAAAATCAATTTACCATCTACATCCTGGGCTAGTCTTTTAAAGCAGCTGTTTGCTAAACGAATCATCTGAAAATTTTACTGTAAGAGTTACATCAAGGGCAGGTGTGCAATCTAAGCATTTCTGAGAAAGCTGGCCTTCATGTGCATCCTAGAGAGCACCACATGCCTGATGCATCTTAAACTGATGCTCTGAGAGCAAACATTGTCTTGCAAAGTCATTATCTGTAATCAGAATCTGGTTTTCATATTTTCTACAATTTATTTTGAACTACTTCATGGCTTGTGCATGTCGATACATCGACAGATACCACTCCAGCTGTGTTACAGATATTTAATGTTATTGAACAGAGGTTATCAGTGACTAGCAATTCTCTGTTGAATGAATACAGTAAAATCTGAAAAAGCACAAAGTAGTGTGCTTTGAACTGCCATGTTTCTGGGCAGAACAATACAGTGAATGATTCCCTCAGCTGTGTCAGAACATCAACCCCTTCGGGGCACCAAGTACAGCAAGAGCAAGTGTTTAATCTTTGTTAGAGAGCAGAGAAGAATGCCTGGCATTCACTCTTGGCTCTGGAGTTGATGATCTAAACTCTAAACTGGCCTGGAGTGAGGAAAAAAATGGCTACCCAAGTAGGAAAGTTTCATTTCTCTTCCTCTCAGATGTGGGATGAAGTTTTCTTTGTAGATGTTGGCTAATCATTTTACAGTCCTTTAGAAAAGGAGCATCCTCTAGAAATTCAAAGTACCAACTGCCATATTAAAAGAGCAATAGAAAAGAACAGGTGCTCATATATCTGTAAAAGCCATTTTTAAAATTGGTCTACAAAACAGTTCCTTCAGACCCAGCCCTTCAATGACATGCTCATGCTATTCATGTAGACTGCTCTTTTTGTGGAACAGAGAACAAGATGAATGCAACCAGGCAGAATTAAGTACCTTTAACTAAAGATAGAAGAACACAACCTTCACCCAGGCCCCTGTCACTTTCCTTATTCACTCTCTACATGTCACTTTTTTTTTTTTTCCCTGTCTGAGACAGTTCTCTGAAGAAAGTAATCAAATGGAGAGTGATAGTCTTGATTATAGAAAGGTCATTTGTGCATCCTGGACATTAAGTACTTCTGTCATCAGCTGAGCTGGCAGTAGTAGGGTTAGGAGATGGTAGTGATATGTTAAGGGAAAAGGGAATAATAAGGTAGTGGCCTGAATCCTGAAATAAGAAGAGGTCACTCCTATTCAAAGAAGGCAGCAAATACAGTGAAGATGGTGCGCTGTCTGGAATCAGACCTGGGAAGGCAGCAGCAGCAGTAGTCTGGGAAAGCAGTGGAAAGAGAAGAAAACAGCAAACTTAGAGAAGTCTGGAAGCAGTGTTCTAGCCCAAGGTGAATTTGTTTTTAGGATAAATCCTTTCCAATAATGTCAGCAGTACAAGCTTAGAAGAGGAACTCTTTTTGCCAGAAGTGCAACAAGACTTCTGCTGTTTGGCTCCCACTAACTGGTGAAGGAACCCAGTCTTTGTTCAGAAGTCGCCCCTACCAGCAGAAGCATTGTATCACTGTCTTCTCAGTCTGCTCTAAATATGCTGAAACATGAGTTAGTGCCGTTCACTTTTTTTTTTTTCCTACACTAACTTTTGCATGAGTTCCTGGAGAAAAGGGAGTTTAGGAGGCCCTCATGAGGTTTATGTCTGATGGCCTTTTGATAGCTCTAGGGCTTATATCATTTTGATTCCCTCAGTTCAAATACAGTAGTATGTGTTTTCCACTGCTCCAGGCCTGCCTGTATTCTAGCTGAATAAACGTGTCCTTATTAAGTGCATAAGCTTATATTTCTGCTTGTGACTAGATCTTGACTGACATCCCACTGATGTAAATGTAGCCACAGTACAAGTGCCAGCCAGGCAAGTTTGCTCACTGCCAGTGTCTAAAGGTGTCCTGTTTTTAGCGGGGGGGGGGGGGGATACTGTTCATAATACATTGTTATTTAATTGCATCTTCTCTGTTGATACTGCTATTGAGGGCATCAATTAGTTTCAATTGTGCAGGTGGTTTTAGTAAAGCAGACAGTTAGGCTAATGGGAAATGGACTGTGATCATCTACCTCATTTCACAGAGCTAAGGAGCAACAATCTAATTTGAACTGAGTTCAATTATTCTTGACTGGAACTTACTTTAAACTGGCAACCTCAGTGCAAGAAAGCTATCGGGGCCATTCAGCCTCTTGATTTCCATTTTGCATGCCTAGGTCTCTTCATCAGAAGTATTTGACAGTAACTAACTGATGTAACTGATAGAACTTTCCTGTTTGGCCACATCTAACAGAGGGTTCATTCCCCACACAGACATTTTGACATTTAAGTCTTGGGAACTTAAGGGAAACCTCTTCTTATTCAAACACATAGAAAAATCATTACCCATTTAATGAGCACAATTGCAGTAGAAAAAAATATCAAATGGCCTCTTACAGGATTTTAATTTGCTGTAGTGTGACCCTAATCCTGTCTGTGCAGTGAAAGAATCACAGAATCAGAATATACATCCAGTTTGAAGAGACCTCAAGGATCATCCAGACCAACCATTGACCCAGCACAGAATGATCAATACTAAACCATGTCTCTAACCACCAGGCCCACATGCTGCTTAAATAGCTCCAGATACAGTGACTTCTCCACTACTCTGGGCAGACCATTCCAATGTTTGATGACCCTTTCTGTGAAGAAATATTTCCTGACATCCAGCCTGAACCTCACCTGGCACAGCTTGATACCGCTTTCTCTAGCCCTGTTGTTTGACACTAAGTAGAAGAGACTGCCCCGTGACTCACTCCTACCTCCCTTCAGGTAGTTGTAGAAAGTGATGAGGTCTCCTCTATGCCTCCTCTCTTTCAGCTAAACAACCCCAGATTGTTTAGCACTGTTTTCTGTCTCCTAATATGATTCTGAAAACTTAAGCATGACAATAAGCAGAGGGAGCAAATAAGGGATAGGAGGTGGACAAGAACAGAGGTGGACAAGGTGCAAACAGAACTACACAGATATACTGACTTATGAGAAGGAAGACAACTTACGAAGGCACTGGAGAAGTCAATGACTTCTTATTCTGAGACAAATCTTGCCACACACAAATACTTGGCTTAAAGGTCATGTAACTGCCAGTCTATCTCTTTTTCTTTTTATGTAGCATTTTAAACCAAGGCTGGGTCACCTTCATTGCCATGTTTTTCTTTGTTTCTCTGCAGGGCTCTAGTTTTGGATGTCCATTTGTGGCTTTGATCTCTGTTTCTGCTTAAACAATGCAGGGAGACCTTCTGACAAGAAAATGTGGTTGTGAAACCCACTTATGCACAATGTACCTTGCAGACAGTGCAGTGTGTCTCACTCTTCCTACCTGAAAGAGTCTTTCAGCAATAATACCTCAGTAGGCCATGAAAGGGAGCCCATGACACCTGCCTAAAGGACAGAGGTCATGCAGAGCAACAGCCTTTAATGGACAGGAGACAAGCTCTTCAAGAGCACAGTAACAAGAGGCTGAGACAAACTCCATCCCAATTCCTTTGCACCTCACTACTTATATGCAAGGAGCATACAGGTTAGTACTGCCAACCTGTGCTGAGCAACGGTCCTTCCGTCCCAGATCACCTCCCTAGAGACTGAGAGTTGAATAAATCATTACTGCAACCACTGGATTCTGAATGATACTCAGTGATACTGTCCTGCTGTTCTGACAGTCCTGCATCTGGTGATTGCCATTCTACTTACGTGCTGCTGCAGATTCCCTCCTATGCGAAGTGCTCCTGTGGTCCTCACAAGAAAGGGCAACTCCTTAGAGTTGTGACCATGACCAAAAGCATGAGATGCTGGGAAATATCCCCAGAAAAGATTTCTCCCTTTCCTGCTGGTGAAGTAGGGTCGATTCCTCCATCAAGAGGGCAGATAGTCACTGATCACATGCCTTTCCATACAAGGACTTGTGTGAATTAAATGAAGTTGGAAAATGGTAGGTCCAAGATAAATACTCTTTAAACACCTAGCACTTAGTCTGTGAAATGCCTTTCTATGGAATCTTGTGACTGTAATGGGATTTCAAAAGTAACTGGACACATCATCAAAAAAAAAACAAAATCCATCAAAATTTATTATATATAAGCATTTTTGTCCAATGATATTGCCTGTATGCAAAGTGAGGAAAGCATTTTTGGGAAGTGCTACTAGCTTTTGCTTTCTCATATTCTCTGGGTATCTAATTGTGGCTACTATTACAATCAGCACCCTAGACTTCCGTTGTATGTTAATAGAGCCTTTTTGATTTAGCTGAACCCTTTTATGAAGGAGAGGATGAACCACATCATTTGGAGGCTTTCTGAACACCAACTATTGGAAAAATGTCAGCAAGCAGTGTGATCCAGTAATCCAGTAATGTGCAGTAAACATTCTCCATGGAGCTGCATGAGAGGGTGTTCCTCAGACACAGCAAACATGAGCAGGGGGATGCTGTGTGTTCAAGAGTTGAGAGGAGAGAGATCATATGGTCTGTACCAGAGGGTCTTCTGGTTATAAGGTG
This sequence comes from Melanerpes formicivorus, assembly GCF_026170545.1. Classification (NCBI taxonomy): domain Eukaryota; kingdom Metazoa; phylum Chordata; class Aves; order Piciformes; family Picidae; genus Melanerpes; species Melanerpes formicivorus. The sequence continues at coordinate 11,292,139 of NW_027142355.1, read as the reverse complement.
CTAAAGGTTATAGGCTAAAAATTCTGTGCCACAGTGCATAGCATCTGGTGCACAACACCGATATAGGTGATTCATACTAGCAGAAAAATGTGATAGTCTGGACAATGTGAGTACAAGTTGATTCCTACCAACTTACCATAGATGAATATTTGTTCACTTAAAATGATTTTGAAGCCTGTATGAAAACAACCAAGTGACTAAATGAAAAACAAAAACAAAAAAACTCAACACCAAATTGACATTTAAAAATGTTTATTCCCTCCTGTATTAATAAAAATGTTATCCCAAGCAGACAACAAACAAACAAATAAATAACCCCCCACTATTTTAAATTAATTGCATTTCTGTTTTGTGTTCAAAACTAAACAAAATGTTGAGGAAAACAGACTCTGCTGTTATTATTAATAGCAACTCTTTTCGGGACTGTGGCTATGTTGGAGGGAGTAATAAACATTTGAAAACTCAAGGTCTGATTTTCAAGGGTTGAGCAACTGTGGTATGAATTTTAAAGGAGCTAATGTCATATAAAAATTATTCTTAATCTATCTTTTCCTCTTAAAATTAAATGCTGTCAGTTTTACCTTTAGGAAATGTTACTAGCAGGAGCAGGAATATGGCCAAGACACTTGTTTTCCCTGTGCAATATTTCTGCATGTGGTAAACATAAAGTCAGGTTTGGCAGACAGAATGGGTGATTATGATTATCAAACACAGAATTTTAGTAAGGTACAAACACAGATCTCTTAAATATTCAGTAGTTTCCATTATGAATACAAAAATGTAAATATTCTGTCTGATTTATTAAAGATGTCAACAAAACAAGCATTATCTGACAATTTAAAGGATTGACTCATGGCTAGCATTCGTTTTAGTCTCTCCTGAGTCCCAAATCATAATTGAATCAAACTAACTTTTATCTGACATCAAGAAGATTGAGCCTGTTCTGTCATTCAGAGAAATGGATATCATGAGCTCTGAAGTCCACTATGAAGGGAAATAATCTTAAACCATGACATTTGATACACAGCATTAGTATCATCCCTAAAAGCAAGTGGATGTGGAGATAAAGTGATGACTGCTACTACAAACTTGCTCAGAAGTATTTATTTTAATGCACTTATTATCTCAAGCAATATGTATTCAAGTTGTCTCAGAATATAGAGATAACATGGGGTATAATTATTTCTATGTCAATTAAAATAATTTGGTTTTGTATGGCATGTCCATTCATTGTGTGAAACAATCAGGGAATATTAATTGCTTTATAGATGAAGAGACCAGAAGCTCAGTTACTTTCAGAAAACAGTAAAAAGTGCCTTCCTGATTCAGCACAGAATTCATTCAAGCCTGTAAAAATTTGTATTAATTCAATATATCATTGTTATAAAAACTTCACTGTACATAGTTAGGTAGTGCAATAAAGTGTAATTTAGCAGTTTTATTTTCAAAGTATGTTTGCATGTGAATGTGTTCTCCCATTATAGTGCCTTTTATTTGTTTTATGGTCACAATTAGCACAAAGCAATGCTTTTCCCTTAAAGAAAAGCATAATTTAATATTAAGGCCTTGTCTGAATATGGATAATTGTGAAAAATAGTCCTGTTGCTGTTTGGAGATCTCTTAAGCACTGTAGACCCCAAATTCAATGTTTCTGTTGAATCTGTTCTTTCCCTGGAAAAATCATCAGATGGAGAACTTAATAGAGACAGTCCTGATTCTCAGGTGCTGGAGGCCAACACCTAGCAGAAACACTTGTTATCGAGATCAGAAAAGTCTGAGACCCCATGCCAGTGAGGCAAATTAGATGTGGGGCATATGCCTATGCCTATTCCTATGCAGTCAGTGAGCTGCAAACTTGTATGCTACATTAATCGTGCCTTAGTGATTTGATACATAGAGAATCAAGAGCCCAAATTCTCTCTAACATGGCTTTTCCAGCTTGTTGGGAATGGAGCTCCTCCTTCACATGTTGTCAAATACTAATAAAACATGAAGAGTGGTGAAGGGAGAGATTTTCCAGCAGGGACTTTGAACTGGCCAGAAATTTGAAGGGGATTCCACTTAGAGGTTTCACTCTAGTCATCTCCTAAACAAAAGCCTTTAAGCCACCAAAGGCTGGTTGTACTAGAAATACAAGCTTAGACTGCTTCTTAAGTATCACAGTCTCAAAGTGGCTATCAATAAAAACGTGCCGTACACAGTTTCCTTTGACTGATACAAAACTTTGCATTCAAGCTTATATTCAGTCAACTTAGAAACTTTCTGTGCTGCTGTGAATTCTGCACTGTCCCTTCTGGTCCTGATGACTCTTACCACCACTTGAACACATGGACTCAGAGAGTTTGAAATTATACAACAGATCAATACCTCCTAGCATCATGGGGTGACCTGTACTCAGACACTGTAATACAGAGTGCTATATACAGAGTAATATTTCCCCTACCTTAAATCATTTGAGGATGAGAAGGACTTTTTCATCTATCAAAGGTGATGAAGACTGTGAGGCATTCTCTATCCCAAAATACCTCAGGGTGAAGAAATCAGCTTTTTAATATTCTCACTAATTTAAAATTCATCCACACACTTAAAATACCAAATGATTACAGAATTGTGCTGTAAAGTTTGATGCCTTTGTTATTTATATTTTATTTGTTTTTTTTTTTTTTTAGACATTTCAAACAATATTTTGAATGAAATTTTGTCTTTGTATAGAATGGTTATTCTGCTCTTTTACAGGTCTAACTTCCAAGATGTGTCTCCTCATGTCTCAAAAGGATACACAACATAATTGAGTTTATACATGGATATAGCATGACAGTAGAGAAAATTGACTCAGTGTACTGGAACATATTTTAACTTAACTTGTGTGCTGAAGGCCAAACTCACCCCTGAAAGATGCCTACAGATTCCCACTAAAGATGCTTGGAGTTACAAGTCAAAATATAGCTCTAAAATATTAACAGTTTTTCTCTAAATACTGAGAATGATAAAAGTCTTAGTCAATTTAATGTAGTAAGTTTAAAGTCAGTGTGAATTCTCTGTGAATGAGAGCAATGAGAAGAAAATAGAAATATGTTCTGCAATAATTTATAGGTTTAGAAAATTCATGAAGAAAAAGGTGCAGACATACAACAGAGATAAAAAGCAGTATTATCCAGGACAATCCACACACAGAGATCAACGTTAATTTCAAAACTTAAGTGTTTAAACATAAAGCAGAAAACAGCTCAAGTAAAGAGAGAGAGAGACTGAGGAAAAGAAACAATTAAAGAGAAATGCTAACAATTGCAGAAAAGAACAAGAACAGAAAAGTAAAAAGAGACAATGTGTCTCTCAGGAATTGCTGATGATCATTAAAAGAGATCTTGATGTGAGAGGTATTTCAGAAAAACAGACCATTCTTTTGGAGAAAATTACATATGAGTAGAAGGGAAAGAAAATTATTATTAGAAATGTTAAATATTATCCACTTGAATGCAAGTGTGGAAAATGGAATGTTCAGAGTAATCCAAAAAACAAGCCTATCTTGATCATGACAATGAATTACAGCATTACATTAGAAAAGCTGCTGCCATTTTCCAAATTGCCTTAGACACTTTTCCAAATATCTCTGAGACATTATAGAGTTTGAAAAGGGAAGCTGGGAAATGGGGAAAAGGAGGAAATAAGCACACTCTATCAGAAAGAGCAATGCACTGCCCATTCCTCCTACTTTTGTCCTTGTGTCTTCCTGAATGCCCTTCTATAAAAATGGTACTTCTCCTAATAACTTTTCAGGATACTGCATTTGTTAGAAATACTTACGGTCTTTTGATTAGAAAGCAGGGAAGACTCAAGTGGAGACATAAGAAGGTCTTATTTTTGCTTCTCTGGCATTAGCAAAACCCACAAAACACTGAAATACTTCAAGGAGAAGTTAAGATCTTGAACAGATTTAGGAAAATACTGTAGGAAAACCATCAGTCCTAGAAATCCTGGTCTCAAAAAGAGGTTAGAGAAATTTGATTTTATCTTTGCCAAGGTCAAGAAGTACTTGTACAAGGAAAAGAATTCAGAAGCAGAAGTTCCTTTGATCTATTAAAAAAAAAACAAACAACCCACACACAACAAAGCAAATACAACAAAACAACCCAAAAACCATAGTATGATACCACAGTTAATCAGAGACAGGATAAAAAATAAGTATAAATAACACTATCAGGAATTTAATTCCTGATGTTTTTAAATCGAGCTGAAGTCTCAGAATGTTACACTGCTCACTAGGAAGTTATGGCCTTGATATCTGGATCAAGTGCAATGGTAATTTCTTATACAAGAAGTCAGATTAGATGATCATAATAATCCATTTGATTTTATAATGTACAAATCTTTTTCTTAAAAACTTACTATTCTTGCAAAACTCTTTCTTTATCACATTCTACTAGATCTGGCATCTTTTCATTGACAAGGTGGATTATTAATTCTGAGTACCTACTAATTATTGTGTTATTTAATGGACTTTCTGTGGCACATTTTTGAGTGCTTGAAGAAGCATTGAGAACACAAGTCAGCAAAGCTATTTATGCTTTCAGAGATTGTAGTTTGGTCATGACAACACAGTAAGAGCCATTTAACTAACACTACCCAGAAGCTTCTGTTCTACTCAGAAATTAGTCTGCATCCAGTCAGACTCTGATTTCCATCCTACTGAAAGGAACCAGGCTGTTTTTCAGCTTTTTGTCCCTGTGCACAGAAAAAACCCCATACCTCTATATATTTAAAAAAGTTGCCATGTCTACATGTTTACATACATGAAGTACTTCAGAAAATGTAAAATTACGTCAGTGAAAGTTGAATCCAGTCACACAAGAGTTTCTTCTTCTTTAGTGAAGGGGATAGAAAGAAATTCCTGTAACTTACCGTGCTTTACAAGAAGAGGTTAGGCAATCTATAAGAATCCAAGAGACTTTCTTGCACTTCGAAGACATTTCTCTGTGTTTCTGATTTATATGCTTCCTCTGTGACAGTGAATATTTGTGCTCAATGTGGTGGAGTCTACAGCTTTTGTAGCAAAGTATTAATCAATCCAGTGTTTACACTAAACAGCAAGTATCAGGCCTTAAACCATTTTTTCAATTATTCTTTTATGTACTAAGGGTATTCTCAGGGTCTTCCTTTAGCTCACTGCTATTCCATGTGTATCTACAGTCACAGATGTAATTTGTAGTACATCATATCATTCTGAGCACACAATGTTAGCAGATGACTTGTACCCCGTTAATATTTCATGTGTTGTTTGCAGTGGTTTAGGGGAAAAAGCTATTTCTCCAGTCCTTAAATCAGATGAGCTGTTAGCATATGTATTGGACTCTCAGGCATTTCTGGAAGCAGTTTATAGTTTTACATATACTTTAACTCTGCCTTCTTGACAAACTTGACTAAAACTGGAGGTTATTTAGCCATAGCTTATCTTTCAGTCTTCTGTTTATCTGATTTCAGGAATACTTCTCATTTTCCACTTGAAACTTCAGTGCACCCAGGTGTTTTTGTTTACAGTATGAGCTTTGTAACTTCATACTATTTTTAGCAATATCACTTACTCATTTGCATACTGCATTTTGTATTGTAGTATAAAATCCAACCCTCATCTCCTCCCATGTCCCCTCTCCTCTTCCCCTGCCCTCCTCCCCCCACCTTTTCTACACTAAATTTCCCTTCTCAATGGCCCTGAACTGATGTCAAAAATACTTTTCCTGTATCAGTATGTTTCTCTGGAGACACAATTTTTTCTTTTCTCAGGAGACACATATATGTTACCCATGAAGTAATTTCAGACAGTGCTGTGCACTGAAAGCCATGGTCCCTGGGGTACAATCTGTCAGAGCCTGGGACACAACCCATGTTTTGAAGCTGCTAGTATATCTTTATTTTTGTGAGTACCATTTCATGACTTTTTGAGATGACTGGGGAACCTGATGGTCATTCAAAGAGCTAGTTGTCTTCTTGTGGGATTTGTTGACTATCTCATCCATAGACTTAAACCTCCCATAAATATTAATTTATTTGAACTGTCTCATAAGAAAGTGAGAAAAGAACACAGACAGCCTCATCTAGCCCTTACTCTCTGAAGCAAATAGCATGCTGTGCTCCAAGCCAGACAGATTAGGATGCTCTGGTTACTGTTTTTTAGCTCTGGATTGGTAATTATCTATGTGGGAAGCAATTTTCCTGAAGGCTGAATTGCAGAGTAGCAATTGCTTGGACCAAAGGTGTCCATAGTACAGTTGATTGTGTGTGAGGGCTTGAATTGCAGTCTACTGAATCTTAAGAGACTCTCAAAGCACTTTGTCTCCTGTATTTGCTGGTGGGTTTTGTTTGGTTGTTTTTGTTATTTTTTTTTTTGCCTGTCCTGCTAAAGCTGTTCAGTTTTGTAGAAATAGTAATTGCTACATCAGAGCCATGAGAATTGGGGTGAGACCCTTGTCCATGAAGAGGAAAAGCTGAGTTTTAGGCTTTATTCAGCCCTTCAGGGCACTGGAATATTTGACACCTTGTTTTGAGCTAACAGATTTTTGGGATATCTACTGCCTGTTCTGCTGCCTGGACACCTTCCTGTGCGGCCTGCCCTAAGTGGTCTTGCTTTGCAGGGGGGTTGGATTCGATGACCTCAAGAAGTCTCTTCCAACCTGTAGTGGGTTGGAATTTCCCACTACATTAAATAAGCATGACCAGCTCAGCTGGAAAGAAAATGGATGCTGTATTTACAAAGCAAAACTACACTCTACAATGGAATGCAATAAATATGTACAAAATATACAGTATCTACAATATTATACAGGTATTTACAATCAGAAAATAGCATGAAAAATCCCCCTGGTCAAAACAACCAGGGAAGCTGCTCCACTTGCCCCAAAACCACCTCCTTTCCCCCTATAATTAGAAGAAAAGAAGAGAGACGTTAAGAGGAATGATCTTATCTGCAAGATCAGCTACCAGTGATTAAATCCCTCCCAGCCAAATAGAACAGCCAAGCAGCTAGAGAAGAAGGAAAGGAATGAAGCTGAAAGTAAAAATGTGCGAGACTGTTATGCTGCATCTGCATCCATCCCGCACATTCTAGCCAATGAAATTCATTTAGAATAATCTTTTGTTTTCCTTTTTACACCCAATACTGAATTGTTTATATTTTTCTACTTTTCTGCTTAAAATCTGCAGCTAACATTTAAAGGCATAGCCTAAAACTGCCACACAACCCCAAGCATTCTGTGATTCTGTGATCTGAAAGAAAACAAACTGATTTTGAACTAATGGCTAAGGCACTGATCTGGGATAAGGCTTACTCTAAGGCACACATCTTCAGGTTGTTATTCTTTGGTGAATTGTCAAGTGTCTTTCTTAGGTTTTAGGCACTTAGACATTAAGTGTTGAGGTAAGGAATGTATTATGACTGACATCTAGCAAAGCTTAGCAGTATTTTCAGCATGCAGCACAGAGTGGAGTTTGCAACACAAACTGTATTCCAGGCTTGACTTGTTTCACTTTCTGCACGTTTGAAGGCATTTGGCTTTGGACATACACCACTGGGTGGTGAGTTCTTACTATTATTTGTCTGATAGTATTGAAAGTATCAGCAGTCCTAGATGGATTCTGCCAGGCTATATTGTGAATGTGCATAACAATCCAAGCAGAAATTCAACAAATAAAGGCAACCTACAGACTGCTCTGCAGAGAGGTGCAATGAGAGGCCAGCAGTATATTCTCTCTCCTGTGTTGCTGAGTCTTGATCTACTTTTCTATCTTGATCTCTCTTCTCTGCTCTCTGAGCCCTAGGGCTTGAATACATGAGGGATTTGTGCATTGGCTGTGCTGTGGTTCAGAGAAGGAAAACGAGATTGAATACGGCTTTGAAGTTAGACCCTGCAGAGCAGCGATAGGAGCATGCATAGGATGCAGTAATAGATCATGGGCCATATCATCTTTTTTTTTCCTATGTCTTTACTGTGTACTTCATCTATCTATCTATCTATCCATCCATCCATCCATCCATCTATCTATCTATCTATCTATCTATCTATCTATCTATCTATCTATCTATCTATCTATCTGTCTCTCTCTCTCTCTCTCTCTATATATATATATATCTATGATGCAATACTGTGTATACAGAGAACTCAAATTATATATTTTGAATAATTGAGCTGAAACCATGATACAATTTGCACCACAAATGTTAAAAGGTATTACTGAGATGACATTACAGTATAAATAAGATTCCAGTTATTTTCAAGTATTCAGACTTAGCAATGTCTAACTGAGACTCATATTCAGAGTAACACATCTTAGTGCCTGTATTTTAGAAGCCCTGACAACAAAGTATAAGATGAAAAGAATTCAATGAATAAGAAAAGTCAGCAATTTTGAAGGTAATTTGTACATGTTAGGATGAGCTAGAAAGACATATCTGTCTTACAAAACAGGCTTCTTCCTTCAGACATCTTCCTCACCTCTTCTTCCCTTCGCTATTTTACTGCTGAACTGCAGCCACTATTACCCTTTTTGTGGCCTTAACTCCTATTTTCCCACCACTTCTGTAGAATTTCTTACAAACCAGTTGATAGTCCTTGTCACTCCTTGCTGTACACAACTGTTCAGTGCAAGTGTACAGTTGACGCTAAGATCTGAAACACTTTCTGAACCGTTTCCTGCTGTCATTCAGGCTTTTAAAATATTGGGGTTTCTCTCTTTTTTTTTTTTTTTTTTTTTTTTTCCCTCCAGATCAGACTAAATACAGAGCACATACATTTGATGTTCCACACTAATGTATCCTCTAGCATTGTGGAAAGATATAAAATGCTATGTGTAGACTGTGAAGCGTGAATTTAATGTCCTTTTAGTTATTTTCCTGATGGCAACCTGCAGTATTTTAAAAAAAATGGTGAACCTCCCTATGCCAAATGAAGGTGTCAGAATACATTAGCACTGTTCCAGTTGTTTCCACAAGCCCTAAGTCCTGCACTATATGTGCAATCCACTGTGTAGCATATGCATTATACCTGTCATCAAATATAACTAGATCATATATGCAAGGATACTGTGGGATCAACATAAAGTGCAGCTGTTGAGAGAACAAATCAAACTGCAATCTTAGCAGCTTCTGGTGTCATGCACCAGGTACCTGCATTCTCCATAGATCCTGTATTTTCTAGGTCCATAAGGTTTGCATGGGTGAAGACCAAAGTGGCATTTACTCCATTCTAATTTGCAGAAGCTTAAGTGAGAAGGGGTTTGAGAAACAGACAATGAAGCAAATGTTTGATAACTGACTGAGAATGCAATCTCTTTGAACAAATGTGCCTACACTTCAGGCGTTTTCGGTTACATAAATTGTCATTTTGAATTTACCATCAGTGAACATTTTAGAATAGAATAGAATTAACCAGGTTGGAAAAGACCTTCAAGATCATCAAGTCCAACCTATCACCCACCACCATCTAGTCAACTAAATCATGACACTAAATGCCCCATCCAGTCTCTTCATATTTGTGTTATTAGTGATTTGCCCTTGGAATGGGCTGCCCAGGGAAGTGGTGGAGGGAGTCACCATCACAGGAGGTGTTTAGGAAGAGACTGGATGGGGTGCTTGGTGCCATGGTTTAATTGATTAGATAGTGTTGGATGATAGGTTGGACTTGATGATCTCAAAAGTCTCTTCCAACCTGGTTAATTCTATCCTATCCTATCCCATCCCATCCCATCCTATCCTATCCTATCCTATCCTATCCTATCCTATCCTATCCTATCCTATCCTATCCTATCCTATCCTATCCTATCCTATCCCATCCCATCCTATCCTATCCTATCCCATCCTATCCTATCCTATCCTATCCTATCCTATCCTATCCTATCCTATCCTATCCTATCCTATCCTATCCTATTCCTCCATAAAATAGAAACTGCTGAGTTCTTCAAGATGCTCCTTTGTTTTAAGCACAAAGACATTTTATTGCAGTCTTTCCAGCTTTATAAGTGACATTATTAATATTCTTCTTGAGCAGAAATGGAAAAGTGCCTTTTACTCATGGGTGTTTCATTATTTAAAATGTAAATAAGAAAATCTGCAAGAAGTTAAGCATATCAGTAGGAAAAAAGGGACAAACATTTAGTCTGACAGATACGGGCTTATCACAGGCTTCCTCATTAGAGCATATGAGATACTTTATAGTTCTGCATCTGTAAGATCAGCAAGAATATATTTCTTTGTTCATATACAGAATTATCCACCTGCCTGTTTGTTTTGTTTTGGCTTGGATTTATTTTTTTGCAGGCTTCTATTTGTTTGCTTGTTGTTTTCTGTGGTGGTTTTTGTTTTTTTTTTCAAGGAAAAGTTGCTGAGTAGTCTGTGAATTGATTTATTATTTTTTTTTTTTAACAGAGTTATCAAAAACTTTCCTTGATCCATTTTCTACTTGTCTTTGGATTGTGCTGACTATGTTAAAGAAAAGGCAAAAGTAAGTGCTCTTCCACTACTCCATATTTTTCTTCAGGTACTCGGAAATCGCAGTGAAAAGTGGCATGACAGTAGGTCTAAGTGACCTGCGGGAAGGTTTTCGGCATTAGATACCAGTACACCACATACAGCAAACACAGCAAACACATCTGGTTTCCTACATTTCTTTTGTTCTTGTTACTGGTGCTTGTTCCAGGGCAGGAGAGGACGGGGCAGAAGGAGGCTGTGCATGTGTCTGGGTGTTGGTGGTTTTGTACAGCAGTAAGAGCTTGAGGTTTAAAAATCTCACCACTCCACTTCCCTAAATATTTGACAGCCTCACATAATGAACTAGATACTGCTGATACATCACTTGTCATCTTAGAAGTTTATCTGCCATATTGTCTATAAGATATGCTATCACTCATCTAGTTTATTGTCCAATACATGCAGTTAACTGTTACTGAAACAACAATGTTGTGTGAATTATTAAACAAATTATATATGGTATCATCTGTTTATGTGCATGACAGCTGAAAGACAGGTTAATAAAATATATGTCAATATATGTTAATCACTTGAATTATGCCACCACATCAAAATGATCTAAAAGATTGAATTTTTGTAGCTAAATGTAGGGGTCTAAATCCATACCCAGGCAACTGTTTTCAGGGCTGTCAGGTGTTAAGTATGCAGCTCACACTGCTCACTGAGCTCAGCAACGACTGTGATCGCTAAACCCTCCTGAAAATAAGGTCATCTGAATTTTGTACTACTCTGCCTAACTTTTGGCTCTGGTTTTAAAATTTTGTCTAGAGTAAGGATTAAGGAGTAAGGATTAAACATCACTCCTATCAGCTTGGTTGAGATTTATTGTGTAATGCACTTCTTCCCAAGAAAGATGTTTAATGCTATTGATTGCAAGGTTGCCTACTTAAAATACTGTAATGTGACAAATGATTGATACCGCACAGAGCAAAACTGTAGGCTAATTCCAGATATGAGCATGTATGGTACGTATATCAGAGTAGCAGCTTCATTTTTCACGAGGGCAAGTTAGAAGGTCATCCATTTCACTTAAAGGCATTAAACATTTTTGTTAGTTTGACAGCCATTATGGATTTGATCCCGTTATTCAAGGCAATCATTAAACTCCCATTGACCTAAAGTGGATAGGAGTAGGGCCAAGTTTTCGAATAGTCAAATCAGACTCTATGAGCCTGAAAAAGAAGTAGCAGATAATATTGAAGAACGAAAAAAGCATTATGGTGTCTGTTATATATAAACAACAATTTTAACAATTATCTGATGACATCAAAAGTTTTGAACTGTAGTATTATTTCTGTTAAACATTTCCCTATTAAACTTACAACCTCTGAATCTTCCACGAAATGTATGTGTTTTTGCATTATTGTTTTGTAGCGTCAAACAGTAGATAAACTGTTCTATGATACATAATGCTACATTTATCCCTATCTATGGATTGTATGATGTTCTGTAAGTGCTCAGGAAGGTCATGGAAGTGTGAATGTTTTGTGAGGCAATATAAAGGTCTCTACCCTGTAGGTCTACACATGAACCAGTATTAAGTGGTTATTTTTCACACACATACTGTTCTTCTGGCTTATGACTTTTGCATACTTGGCTTCATGGAGCTCCAGCTTCTGTAGAAAATGTGAGGGTTGTGTTTAGGAGGAAGAAAACTGTCTTCCTGGCTTCTCTGTGGATGGTTATCAATAAATAATCTGAAATTGTTTTCTTCAGCTTGAAAATTATATTGGTTCCAGGATTTGGTTCTTGTGTAAGCACAATAAGCGTGTCTATAAGGGGGGGGATGTACAAAATATGTTACCTCAGTTAGGCTTTTCTGTGCAGCAGAGAAATTTAGGCTCTGGATCTTATGAGATTAAAAGCATTTTATTTTTTTTCTGTAAAAATGCAGGAGTTCAATTTCTTCTTATGTCAGTGTGTGTCCTCTCACCTAGCTCTGATTCAGCGTGTTACCAAAAAAGAATAGAAAAAGAGCCAACATACAGCTTTTTAGCATGTTTATCTTTTCACTAAAAAGGTCTCTGTTGATGCTTCTAATATTGTCTGCTCTGTATTTTGGAATATAAGGAAAAATGCCTTCAGAAATAACAGAACTCTTTACATCAGTACAACTGCTTCTTAGAGACCTTTACATGAACTCACAAGACTAAGCTCAGACAGTCAAAGCTGGAGGTTTACATCATAACTTCAGCTTCATCATTTCAGAAAAGGTGATGGACATGGTGAAAACTGACAAAAATGTCCATTTGTGATAAAATGATGAAAAACATGATGAAAAACATAACTGATGTTCAGATTATCATGCATTTAATATTATTATCATGCACTTCACATTATTAGGTACTTCATAGCACCAATGAAAAAGAATTGCATTTGGCATAGAATTTTGTACATAATGATTTAGAATGTCTAAGGTCAAATAGCTGTAAACCAGTTCCTCTCTAGATCTTGACAGAATAGGAGATATCACATAAAGAATCTTCTTAACTCCATAATTTCATAATTAGATGAAGAAGGGAGTTCTAGGCATTTGAAATGCCCTAATTGAAGGTTGTGTTAAATCATTTATCCTTATTTACTCAGTAAGAATAATCAGAGATTACCAAATAAGGACTTAATTAGAAGGCATCTTTAAAATAAATAATTTATATTGGGTAAAGTGAAATAGCTAGATAACATTGGGAGGCAGTTGTGTGGAGTCTCATGAATGTTAAATGTAGTCTATCAAATGAGTGGGTTTAGTGGCATTTAGACCATTTCTTCAAACTGTAGTAGGAATTCAGATACAAAGAAGGCAAAGAAAGTTGTTTCTAGAAATAAATATTTTTATTAATGAAGAAATCAGTGAGTTACATTTAGGCAAAAAAGAGTATTTCTGTAATCACAATTAATTTTACGTTTCAGCACAAACCCCAGAACTAGCCTTTTAATTGTTTGGGGTTTTTTTCTGACTGTGGTGTGTCACTGATGCCTTTCCTCATTTATTGAAGTTTCCTGTGATATTTAGGCTGTATATCCTTAGGAGTATGCAAAAACAGGACTGGGACTTGCTGGATGTATACATATGTTTCTACTCTGCTCCTTCTGCATATTTCAGTCTGTTACATCCACCCAGATACTTCCCATCTGCCAAGACATGCTTGATGAGGATCCAGGTGCAGGGTTAGACTAAATGGCCATTCCTCGTGGACATTCCTCCTGCTAATTACTGGTCCCTAAGGTATGAAAATGCCTCATATGCAGTAATGTTTTCCATGGCTATCTTCTGAGCACAGGTATGAGAGGAGGTAGAGAGTACAAATATTTCTTCACAGAAAGAGCCTTAGGGAGCTCAGCACCACATCTGACTTGCAAAATTACAGTAACTTAAGATTTTCACAGGATATTGAGAGTAAGGCCCATTTCCTTCAAACTATCTTTCACACTGAGGTGATTTTAGGTAAGAAGTGTTTTAACATCCACCTCTCAATATACTTAGCTATTCTTGTGATGGATTAAAAATAGATGTTAAAAAAAACAAAACTCAGAAATAACTCAGCTTTATTAAAAAAAAATAATTCTTCATCTGATGTAGAGTAATGAAATAGTAAGTCATCATTAAATCTAATCTTTCATTCCTTAAAATATTCTTGAGTTTGTATTCAGAGTAAACTTTATGAAGAAGTTCACTTTGGTTTGAATTCATTAGTTCAAAGTGAGGTGAAATGAGCTAATTATCTTATTTTTACAAGACAGTAGATGAAATGTAGAAGCTGAGGGAATGTTTGCTTTGGTTTTGTACTCACTCAAGCTCAAAAAGAAAGAGGATACTGTAAACACATCTGTTGTAAAGCATAGATATATTCCTAAAACATCCTGCAAATTAAACTCTCTCAGTTTTATAAATTTGTGTATGATTTATAGAATTATATTGAAAGATTATTAATAATGTAGCCTGATTTAAAAACTGATCTTTAATGAAAATAGGAGGAAATTCTGAAAGATAGTTTCATGTGAATAAGTAAGTTCAACCTATTCATATGTAATACTCTAGGGACTTTCATTGACACATCTTTGCTTGCAAGAATTTTAACCATTTTACCTCTCCCAGAGAAGAATCCAGGAAATTTAGCAAAAGGTATCTGATCTTGTGCAACCCTTTAATGAAGACCATGCTTGACTGTAGCTTCTTGTTAGGAAAACATTCATTCATTAAATAATTAAATCTCAAGTTGTTAAGAAGTTGCTTTCACATTTCCAAATCTAGAATAAGGCAACAATGTTAGACTTGTTGACTGAAAAAAACACAAACAGATGAGACGATTATTCTTCCCCTTATTCTTCCACCAGAAACCACTAGGTTTATATCTAGAAAATTTTTTTATCACATTTATCTCTCTGCAGTTCTAGCTACTGATTTCTCTGTTTGCTTCTTTGTTTTGGGCATTTCACTGTAAATTGAGGATTATCACTTTTTAACATAGAACATAGTGGATACTTAGTTAATTTTGACCTATTTAGACATGCATTGTCAGACTAAGTAGAAAGATGTGTTACATTTCATTATATGCTCTGTTAAATAAATTTTGTCTAATGGAGATGAATTTTAGTAAGTACTATCTCCTTTTGTTCCGAAGTGCATGTCCATCATGTGAATTGCCTGTCATCCAGTGATTCTGGAACAGTTTTATTATAATAGTGCCTTTACACTAATTTCAGAACTACTTCAAAACTTCATTATGTAAAACATTAAAAGTAGTTGAGAGTTTTTATTTATGCCCCTTGTACCTTCAGTAGATTTTGACTTTGAGATCAGAATGCCTCTGGCAGCTGTAACTGGAATACTAGAAAGGAATCAATGTCTTTTTCAGCTGTTTCCAGTGCAATGTCATTAGCTATTGAGAATATATTTGAGAATTTAAGAACATCTGTTGCTGATGCTTCAATTTTTTATTCAACTAGGTGTCTACCTTTACTGTATCATTCTTGTGCTTCCATCTTTATCAGTTTCTGCAGTTGGAAACAAGATAGTTGGGTACTTTTCTACCAGCCATAATGGTCTCTGAGTCACTGTCTGCAAATTGACGCAGAAAAAAATGTTTGAAGAGCTTATGATATTTCAGAAACTGTGGTGGATGACTTTGAAGGCTGCTACTGGTTTTTTTTCCCTTTTTGTTTCCTTTCTTGTCTCAGCCTAAGGCTTTTTGATTTGGGAAGAATAAGAACAGAATACTCAAAAAGGCATGCAACAGATTTTAAGGATTTAACTAGTTAATTTGCTGAGAGATATTGATTAGTGATGTGTTTAAACTAGATATGGCCTCCTTATAGTACCTAAGAGAAGACATAGTCTGAGTTTTGATTACAGATTTGCAATCATCAAAAATAAATACACACCAGGCTCCAGCTTATTGGAAAGCATGGCCTTTAGGAGAAAAGCTACAGGAAATAGGAAAGTTAATCAACTTCAGCTTTTTGCAAAACTCATATATGTTTCAAATCTTGTACAACCTGTGGGTAGACCTGCACACTCTATGGGCTTTATCTGAGGAAGAGGTGTTTGGGAAGGACAGGGCTAAATCTGGATCTTATACTACACCCAGTGGCTGGAATAGGAGGTTGTCTCTCTGGTGTGGCTCAGTGATGGAGTGCTTTCTCATACTGGACAACCACTGGAGGTAAGTTGACATTTTAAATGCAGTGCTACTTGATGTACTGTATTGTGCAGCCAATCAGTTTTGAAATGGAGTTTTAACTTGTCAGCAAAATCCTCCTTGCTATACTCAAATAAACTTAGTCAACCTTGGATCAAGGTAACTTGGGGAAGGTACATAATTTTTATGCTTCTATCATGTTTTTTCTTGTATTTATCTATTCTGTCTTACTTGGGTTCTATAGGATTTTTCTCCATATGTGAACATATGGACAGTTCCCTTTATGTCCATAGGACTAAAACATTTGCACAAATTACAATAATTCCCATGGATTTACTTATTTTGCTCCTCTTTTGTGTCTTTTCCTTTGTGTTTGATTCAGCATTTTGCAGCACACAATGTTAAAGTGTCTTTTGCTTCATAGAATCAATTATTTAATTACATAAACCCCCTCCATAGATTTCAACTTTGCACCTCAGTAAACATTAGGAGAGAAGCCCAGCTTTCTCTTATCTGTTGTGTACATCTAGACTTCTTCAAACCTCAATAACTTCTGAGAACAACAGTCATGGTCTTTGGAGAGATGTGGTGACCAAACCACCCATTGCAACAGCATGTTGAACTAACATCAGGAACAAAAATCTTCCCAGGAGCAGCCCTTATTTCTATTTTATAATGATTGACATGCATTTTTACAAAATGCCATCAAAAATGCCTGCAAAATTCTTCAAGACTCAGGAGATACCAAAGCCCACTTTGAGACATCTGCATAATATCTCTTAAATTCAGGCACATTCTTTCTTCCTGTTCCTTAGTTGACTCTTCAGGCTTCAGGGAACATATTTTATTTTTAGTAATTGAGAATTTGGCTAGCTAGTGATTTGGATAATTGAGATGACTGTGTATATATTTATATTTGCAAGATACTCATAGCAATCTTTCTTCCATGACTACTTCTGTATTTTTGCCATTACTTCAGAGGCATACATCACTCTCATCTGGCAAAATGACAGCTTCGAATCCTTCTGAGGCTTTGTTGAATGAAAGGTTGTTATTCTTGTTAGTCTGTAGAGGTTTTCCGCTAGTTTCTCAAATGTCCAACCGGTGTTTGCCACTGTCATATTTTCTACCCTTGCAATGAACTTCATTCTTCCATGAGTCCAAAGGATAATTTTCTTAAGGAAACAGCGGCATAATGTGCAATAGGAGGATTAATGCTCTGAGATTTTAGATCAAATCAGTTTCCTTTTTTTCATAATGTTCATGTCATCAAATATCTCCTGTGGTGTTTACCTGTTTGTTTAATAGACTAGCTTTATTGATGGTACTTCTTGAGGAGCTAGCCTTTACCTCTTGAAAGGCTGCTTGATTATTATCAAGTATCTTTCATAGTTGTGCTCTGTAATCTACTGTGATATTTGCCATCTGACAGATAAATCAAATGTATCTATTTTAAATATGCAGAAGTCTAACATGTCTTCCTTATTCTTCCATGGTAGACAATCTTCTGTTCTTATTTTCTCACAAGAAGTACAAAAGAAATCCTGTTTGAGGCTAGAAGAGTAGCTTTTTTATTTTTATTTATTATGCAAAAGGCTTTAATTTGTCTTGGGTACCTTTTAAATAGTGCTCAAAACACAAATACACATAAATATGTTTCTTGCAGTTTATCAGGAAGTAACCAACAACTTAGATCTTGATGGCTTGTTTATAAGTGCTTCTGAAAACTAAGATGAGAATTCATACACTAGATGCCCTACATGTATAATACCAAGCCCAAAACAGAGCCACACTCTTCCTGAAGCAATCACCCTTTCCATCCACTCTTCTGTCCAGGGCATAACACCTCACAAGGTTAACCCTGTACTAGTCACATTATAAAGGAAACTTGGTAAGACTTACACAAAGTTTCAAATGGCAGAGCTGAAGCACAGGAACTTGCTCTCATTTCTATGACTAATCTAGTGGCCAAGCCTACGGCACAGATATGAGGACACAAAGCAGAATTAGGAAAAATATATTTCATAGTTTACCTTAATGACGCAGATAAGACCAGTGAGTTTAACTTTACTAAACTATTGGAAAAGACTTCTGTAACAGAAGGAAACATTACTGTCCTTACATATCAAGCTTCAAATATATTTTGACTTGCATACACTGAGGTTTTTTTCCTACATTTTTGTGAAAGTTCAGTTAGAAGTGTTCTCATTTCACTCAAACATGCTGTAAGCATGGACTTCCAGTGAAATTCAAATGTATTTATAGGCTTACTGGTCCTTTGGAGAGGAAATGAATGAACAAGCTATGTCCGTGTGCATCTCTTGACAACAGTAAAATATCTATGGGATTTAGTGGGATCACCATCTACATTCTATTTTTTAATTTAATTTTGCTTTTTTAACACTTTCTAGTACCTTTAATTTGTAAAAAAATGATCATGTGTTCTGTGTTTTCCCAAGGCCTCTTCCAGTCTCATGACACACAGTGGCATTCTCATTCAGTTCTAGATAGTTCTTTTGACTTCACAGTTGTCTAGACTTCCAGGGTTCACATGTCAAGCTAAAATCTCATCATTGTTCATCTAGTGAATTGTTCATTTTAGCTTTGTAGCCTCTCACTTTCTGTATTCCTGTGGTTGAATTCATGTGTCTGATTCTAGAGCAACAGTGACATTTTACTGATAGCTCTGGGAAAGTGCCTTATGTGTGCCTTTGGTAGGAGAAATTGTTTAAGAAATAAATGGCTGCAGCTCATAGATTTTTATGAATGTCAGAATTTGTTTAGATTATATGCACAAAGTAAATACAGACAGTTTGTATGTGTACTCTATTCCAAGACATGTAAATTTAATAACGCAAAAAAATTAGCTTTATTTTACTTTATTTTACTGCATCTTTGTATGGTTGAGTGATCAGAAAGGTTCTGTTGAGGCTTATATAGTTATGATGGAGCTTTTTTAAGCTTGCTGTTCTCTCAAAGTGTTGTTTGATACCACTTTTAGTTTACTTCTTGCATTTAGGCTGGATAAATATTACCACTGGCATTAGATAACACTACCGATTCTTACTTGTAACATTAGAAAATAATAACATTAAATACATTTGAATCTAATGTCTACTGTACTAGTCACACAATTATAGACTTACTGTATGAACTTGTTTGGTTTAGGATATTCAGTTTTCACAAAAATCCAGTGTTATTAATGGTGACTGTTAAAAAAGGCAAATTATGTTGCAAATGAAATAATCACCCCCAATAAAATAAGGGCAGCAAAAGGCTTGATTTTCCTTTAAAAGATATCATTAGCCTAATATTTTTTGCTGATATAACTTACAGGACATAACCAAGTGAAGTCTTCATAAAAAAAAAAAAAAAAAGAATCTATTACATCTATGCATATATAAAATATTACTAAAGACTAGAATTATGAGAAGGAAAGGAGTCATAACACCCAATTTCAGAGAGCGGGAGTTAGCTATCAAGTGTGAAGCAGTCACTCTAGACTTACTTTGTAAGGTAATTAATTTTACTTATCATTAAGGCTTATGATGAGATGACCTTTAGGAAGTGCTTACTTCTTGCCATGGAGTACAAAAAGGAGCCTAGTTTGACTGAATGCCATTTAGTTAGGGCAGATGAATCTTACTCTCTTAGCAGTAGAAGATACCAATGACTTCAAAACTAGTCTTTATTTAAATAAAATTATATAAGCTAAAGAAGAAAAATATTTTAAATGGTGAAAAATCAGATCTTCTGAATGAGATAAAATGAATGCTTGAAAAGAGTTCTCTCCCTAGACTCTGTGTTCTTACAAGATGGTTTGTTTCCTCCAGAACTGACAATTCATCAGTTTAAGTGCTTCCTGACACATTTGTGGCTCTGTGGGAAAGATTCTTTCCAGCTGTGCTGGGTTGAGGACATGTTCCCTCCAAATTCAGTCTCTGCTACTTGCAGGAATCTCACACTCACTATATGAGCTGTGGGCACTCTGCTACATTTCTGCTTGTCTCATCCTTCACTGCAGATAAGTCTCCAGGCTGAGCATATATAGATGTTTGTTGGAAAACCACAATCCTCTGTCCCTGAATTTGTTTTTTTTTTGAAGTGGTCTAACCTGGCCCGGACTGCAATAGCCACAGGAATTAGTTGGCTTTCCCCTCTGCTGCGCAGCTGCAGCCTTTTACCCCAGGTTACAACCTAGAGGCTTAGACATGGCAAAATGTGAAATTCACCTACAAGATTTTTAGAGAATTTTCTATCTCCATCTTTCCATTTCCAACTTTACACTCTCCCATGGCACAATTTTGATCATGGCTAGCTCAGATAACTGTTAACTAGGTTTTGTCATCACATCAGAAATGGAGGAGAGAGCTGCACAGACTGAAACTACTACTATTTGTCACATTTATGTTGCTGGGGTGTGTTGGAAAGAAAATGGGATGTGCCTCAGAGTTTTGGGAATTTCAGAACTAAAATGCCTATTGTGAACCGTACTTTATAAAGTTTGATATGTCCTAATCACAACACTTATGTTTTCCCTTTGCAATGCCTCAAACTGCTCTGCCTAAGTACTGAAGTGCCTGAGTCCTGCTTTCATTCCTAGGGGGTCAGACTGCATTATTTCAGGAGGGGATAAATTGTATTCTGAAGTACCTAACAGATTTCCCTCTCCAGTAGCAAGTACAACAGTCAGAAAAGATGAGGTTAATTCCCAAGTTCTTGTTTCGGTCCCCAATTCATTAAGCAAGTGTATTAGAGACAGACTATAGGACCTCCTTCTTTTTAAAAGAAATTCTCTGTTTAAAAAGGAAAATAGTGAGCTGTTTCAACTCTTTGACAAAACAACTGCAGGTGTTAGTCCTAAATATCAACTTACGTGGTGGATCGATTTTCTCTCCTGACTCTCCCACTGTACAACTCTCCTAAGAACTTGACAGTATGTGGAATGTTCATTTGTGGGCTCTGATTCCAGAAATTCTTGTCAAAGTCAGTATTTTTCACTGGATCTAACACTGACAATTTGTCAACATTACATCTTGCATTACCTCTATCAAGCCTCTGCCTGTTTTGGTTTGCTCTCTGTGTGTTTGAGATGGAACAGATGTAGCAGATGATTCAGGTTCTCTCTTGGCTGTGTTCTTAATGTACTAGTTTTGTTTTAAACGAGTGTGCAACATTTTAACAACTTCTTTGGGAAGATTATTTAAAAATCAGATGTATTTCATGGTTAGGAAGACAGAGTAGGTACAGGAACTAATTGTATGCTACTTATGATTTTCCTGATAGTGCCAATTCATATGAAAGTATGAACATCCCCTGATAATTTTGCTTTACTTTGTTTATCCCTTGAAACTGTAGGGATTATGAAGCAGTAAATTAATTTATCAGAATTTTACATTCATATAGTTACAAGAGGCATTGGCTTTTCACTGCTTCAAACAAGCAAGGGAACAAGTATGTTGTTTATCACACAAAACATAATCCTGTTTAACACTTGAATGGCCCTTGCATCAGATCCTGTATTTCATTTTTATGCAGGTAGAGGAACCTCACCTTAGCAAGGGAAATTGAGGAACAGTTTATGGAGCTGCTTTTATTTTTCCTTACTATTCTTTTTGTCCCCTTGTGACAAGCTAGCTTTCTTCTCTTCATTTTATGCTTAAAAAGAAAATTCCAATGTGTCAGCATAATGTCAGACTGTCAGTACAGACTGACAGCGAAGCTCATTTTAGAAGTGTTAAATTCATGACTATAGTGAAAACAACAATTATATAGAAAGCAGCAATACAACCAGCACTGTAAGCTTGAAGAAATAGCATTGCATACATAAAACAATCAGAGTACTTACACCAGAAAAAAAAAATAAAAAATAAGGTTTTCCAGGTGGCTTGGTGTCTTCTTCAATCACAGAGACTGATTTTCATAGACAGAAAGAGTTATTTTACTGTGAAATGTATTCAAATTTTAATGTAACAATGGTACACTTCACCTGGAGCAAATATGTGAAAATGTCATTCAGGACCAAACTTGACAGTTACTTTCCAAGCAGAACACGATGCACTTTTTGTGTGTGAACTTTCTGTAAGCTATAAATTATGCTTCCTTACATTCTTACAATGAGAGCTAAATAAACAACTATGTGCAGTAAGAAATCATTTCAAAAGGACAGTAAAATTATCCTTAGTGGAAAATATTTTAACAATTCTTGCTTGTGATCACTTACCCAATAGGTTCCAGTCTGCTTTTGGTAGTGCCCTGTGATAGGAAAGGGGCAACAGACACAAACTGGAAAAAAGTAAATTTCAGCTCTACGTTCAAGAAATCTTTACTTTTAGGGTGACAGAGCACTGGAACAGGCTGCCCAGTGAGGTTGTGGTGTCTCCTTCCCTAGAGACTTTCAAAACCCTCCTGGATGCATTCCTGTGTGACCTGCCCTAGGTGATTCTGCTCTGGCAGGGGTATCAAACCCTATCTCCAGAGGTCTCTTCCAACCTTTGCCATTCTATGATTCTGTGAAATGTGTCTGGGGTTGCCATTAAGCCTGCAGCCAATCCAATGCAAAAAAAACCAAAACAAACCAAAAACCCACAGCAAAATACCAACACTCCAAACCCCTAAACTGGAAGCAGGAACCAGAAACAGGAAATCTCACATGCTACAATCTGAACTACAAGCCCCATGACACTTTGCTTCAACAGCACATTTAATTTTAAAGCTGGCATGGCATTAGTGTGGTATCAAATACTCAATAGCAGATTCAAGGGAACCCATAACAGTAACTAACCAACCAACCAATGGCATCCTGGCCTGCATCAAGAACAATATGGCCAGCAGGAGCAGGGAGGTCATTCTGCCCCTGTACACTGAACTGGTTAGGTCACACCTCGAGTACTGTGTCCAGTTCTGGGCCCCTCAGTTTAGGAAGGATGTTGACTTGCTGGAATGAGTCCAGAGAAGGGCAACAAAGTTGGTGAGGGGTTTGGAACACAAGCCCTATGAGGAAAGACTGAGGGAGCTGGGATTGCTTAGCCTGCAGAGGAGGAGACTCAGGGGTGACCTTATTACTGTCTACAACTACCTGAAGGGAGGTTGTAGACAAGTGGATGTTGGTCTCTTCTCCCAGGCAGCCAGTACCAGAACAAGAGGACACAGTCTCAGGCTGCGCCAGGGGAGGTTTAATTTGGATGTTAGGAAAAAGTTCTATACAGAGAGAGTGATTGCCCGTTGGAATGGACTGCCCAGGGAGGTGGTGGAGTCGCTGTCATTGGAGGTTTTCAGGAGGAGACTTGATGGGGTGCTTGGTGCCATGGGTTAGTTGTTTGGGTGGGTTGGATTGGTTGATGGGTTGGACACGATGACCTTGAAGGTCTCTTCCAACCTGATTTATTCTATGTAATTCTATGTAATTCTATGTAACCATGCACAGAGTATCTATTGAGCATCTGAGATCAACCATATAGATAGGAAGCCAGTCTTGAATTTTACAGACACTGCTCTTTTGCTGAGATGTGGAAGTAGCTGGTACTAGTTTATACAATTCATGACACAAAATTTAGGTTTATTCTTTTTACGCTATATTTAAATTCAGTATCCATAGATGCTTTTTTTCAGCCTTACACATTTCACCTCTGTAACTATGTGTTACAGCATTTAGAGTAATGGAAAGACCTAAATTCTGTTGTGCAATGGCAAGCTGAAGTAATTTTCCCACAGCAGTTCGACTCAATTTAGTTACCAATTAGCTGTAAGAAAGGAAAGCTATCTTACACAAGATTCCAGCATTTCTGCATGATTTCCACATTTATAGGAATATACACTGTTCTCCAAATCTGAAGAGTAAGGAGCCAGTTACTCACCAAGGTCTCATTTTTTTTTTACTGCAAATGATCCTTTGCCATGTGATAGTTCTATATCCATCACACGAATCCTGAAAATTTCACAGCAGGTTGCCATTTCTTTGTCATTTTCTTATTTTTCTCACAACTGAAGCACATAATACATCTGGAATATGTTCTAACCATGCATAAGACTATGTGGTAGAAATATTACATGCAGAGTGTTTAATGGTGTAAATTGTTAATCTTTTATTTTGCTAGTTTGACTGAAGGCACTAACCACTATTAAGTATTCAATACTCATAGCAAATATATCCAAACCTCAGATTATTCCATCTGCTTAAAACTACTGTATATAATTGTAGTATCTGGAATTCCACTGCTGCCTCTGTTCCATTGACAAGCTGATTTTCTCTTAATCCCTGGAGACTGCATGGTATTAAGAAGACATTAGTGACTTTACTAAGCCTACTAACTTAAGAACAGGATTGCATATCTCCTTAATGAAGGTCTTTATATTAAACAACCAACCAGATGGAAATTTCTGTATATCAATCCTGTAATTCTAATGAATCCAAAAATCATTGCAAGGACTAGGAATTAAAAATTAACAGAACCATAAAGCAAAACTTGGAAAGTTGCACATGAGTTATGAAGAGGTACAGCAGCAGCAAATGTATACATGGGTGTTACTAGCTGCTACTGTCCTGACATGGCTAAATCCCATTCTCAGGCATTCGTATAAGGGCATGAATAATATTCCTCTTTGACAAGTTTGCCTGACAAGAGCAACCACTTTTCTTTGGGGGTCTAGGGTAAAATGACCCCACAGCCTTGCCTTGCTGCCTGGTTGGGGTGGTGAGGCCCAGACTTGTTGGATCCCTGTCTAAATTTATTAGGATAATTTATTTCTTTCAAAACAAAAGGCAATAATACATTACTGAGGTTATGAGACCATAGCCCTGAATTAAGGGGAAATTTTCAGAGATAGGCATATTGAAAGGAGATTCCAGATGATGAACATCAATCTTCTAGATGATTTGATATTCCCTGTGCTTTGAAAGTACACAAGCACATATTATTTCTGTACTTCCACTGTGAATCTTTTTGCATTCACAAAATTATCTGTTTCTGTATTCTAGGGCAGTAGATGGGTCACACATGCTGAAGAAAAATTTTCTGACATCTGAAGGAACTGTCTGATCTTCCTAAGAAGGTAACCCATAGGAACATGACAGCAATTGATTTTAAGTATTTCATTGTTTGATGCTATCCATGACACCTCACATCTGCAGTTTCCTATTTTAAATTTTGAACAAGTTTAATCTCAGAGAAAGCTTTATTCAAGCTTTATTATGCTTTAGATGATCAATGTGTGCTCCTTTTAGATGATCAACGTGCACTCTTTTCCCTGAATAATGCAATACAATTTTGTTTTCATATATTTCTGCCTCACACCCTATTCCAATAAGGCATTTTCAGAAACATAAACCAGTATCTCTTACTGTACTTTGCACATATTCTTTAATAAGATCTGGGCATGTCTCTGTGGGAACTGTCTTGGTTTTGTTTTATTTTATCAGCACATTCTGACTTTTACTCAGCAAGCCTGTTGCAAAATTCTTTAAAGACTGATATCTATAACACTGAAGTCTTGGCACTTGCCTCACACTTCTGCATATTTTTAAGTGACCAGGCTGCTGGTTCAACAATGTCTGCCCTATGAAAGATGTAAATGAAGTGCAATAATACCAGAAGTAATTTCTACTCTGCACTTTTCAGCATCACAGTGTGTGATAATGTTGATGCTTGGAATTCTATCTTCCTAATTTTATCACTGTCAGAACACAAAATATTATTTTGGTTGAAACAGGAGCTTTGATTTTTCAAATTATTAGTTGCCTTTCATGAAACTCATCCTAATTGCTGTTCTTAAAGGTGCTGATCCTTGAGTATTTTAAAAAAATTCTTTAGAATATAAACAGAAATGAAGCATGGTAGTTAAAATCCTCTTCCAGCTCTTTCATACATTCTTCTCTAAAGTGATGTTTTATATTCATAATACATTAAAAATTAAATCCTGAAACTGTATTCAAAAAGCATTTCCAAAAGGCTTTCACTTTTCACCTGTAATTGAGTCATCAATATTAGCAACCAGCTATGAAACTAATTTGGCTTATTTTGTTACTCATCCTCACATCTTAATTATTGATTAACACTTTCACTGACAGTAAAAGGTTCCCTTTGAAATGTAATTACTGCATTGTAACACTACCCTGTGTCTGTCTCCAAAATGATCCGTGTTACCCAGTTCCTTTATAATTAAAAATATTGGTTTAAATTTGTAGCTGGACAAGTAGGCAAATATGTGAAGCCTAAGATATTCGTATATATTAAAGGATTATCTGTAATAGACAAGGCGATCAAACATCATGATGTGGTCTGCTTCTCCAGAAAATGAACTCGGTAACCAAATGAATGTTTCATGGCTTTTGCCACCTGCTTACCTTCCTCCATCATCTGTATATGCCTTGCAAAGATCATGTTTCTTTTACTAAATCCCAGTGTCACTAGGAAATCATAAAATTAATGTGTCTTTTGTGTATGTGTGTGTACTAGGAAAACTCAGTACATTACGCTAAATCGATCATATGATGAAAATGTATTAATGCATACATGAAATTTGTTATATATGGTACATTGTTAATTTGTCATATTATTATAATATTATCAGTTTGTCCAGAGATCTACTTTTAGTCTTGAAGAAGATTGTCTCCTGTATGTTGAGTTTGAAGAGACATGATACAAAATGTTTGTGTTTTTAACAAGCTTGAGTGGTTATTGTTTAGCAGTTAGAATGCTCTACACAATCTCTCTGCAGAGGTAAGAGTAGGGCGCAAGGTAGGGTCAGTTGAGAAGTCAGGAACCCAGCTGCGATGCATGTACACCAATGCACGCAGCCTGGGCAACAAGCAAGAGGAGTTGGAGGTCCTAATCCATCAGGGCGACTATGATGTAGTCGCTATCTCAGAAACTTGGTGGGACAGCACCCACGATTGGAGTGCTACAATGGGGGGTTACAGGCTCTTTAGGAGGGACAGGCGAGGGAGAAGAGGAGGAGGGGTGGCTCTGTATATTAGAGAGTCAATCTCTGCCACACAACTTGTGGTGGAAGATGAGGTAGTTGAGAGCCTGTGGGTCAAAATCAGAGGACAACCTAACAAGTCTGACATCCTGATTGGAATCTGTTACAGACCACCCAACCAGGATGAGGCGGCTGATGAGTTGTTCTACAAGCAACTGGAGGCTGTCTCAAGATCATCTGATCTTGTCCTTGTTGGTGACTTCAACCTCCCAGATATCTGCTGGGAACTTAATTCAGCAGGGAGGAGGCAGTCCAGAAGATTCCTGGAGCGAATGGAGGACTGCTTCCTGACACAGCTGTTAAGCGAGCCTACCAGGGGACAGGCTCTGCTTGACCTGCTGTTCTGCAATAGGGAAGGGCTGGTGGGAGATGTGATCGTGGGAGGCTGCCTAGGGTGCAGTGACCACGAGATAGTGAAGTTTTCAATATGCAGGGAGATTGGGAGGAGCACCAACAGAACCTCCACCTTGGACTTCCGAAGGGCGAACTTCAGCCTATTTAAAAAACTTGTCTGCAAAGTCCCCTGGGTACCAGCCCTCATGAACCAAGGGGTCCAGGAGGGTTGGACCTACTTCAAACAGGAGCTCTTGAAGGCACAGGAACTGGCGGTTCCCACGTGCCGGAAGGCAAGCCGGCGGGGAAGGCGACCAGCCTGGATGAGCAAGCAGCTCCTGGAGGATTTAAGGGGGAAGAGGAGGCTGTATCACCTTTGGAAGGAGGGGAAGGCTTCTCGAGGTATGTTCAAGGAAGCTGTTAGATTATGTAGGAATAAAATTAGGGAGGCTAAGGCCCAGCTGGAACTGAAGCTGGCCACCTCAGTCAAAGATAATAAAAAGCATTTTTATAAATATATTAACAATAAGAAGAAGGGCAGGAAGAACCTGAACTCCCTAGTGGACCTGGAGGGGAACACAGTTACTGAGGATGAGGATAAAGCTGAGGTCCTGAACACCTTCTTTACCTCAATGTTTAACAGCAAGGCAGGAGTTCAGGACGAGTGGTCTCCGGAGCTGGGCGTTGGGGTCGGGGAGCAGAGTAATACCCTGGAAATCCATGAGGAGTTAGTTCGGGACCTGCTGAGCCACTTGGATATCCACAAGTCCATGGGACCAGATGGGATCCATCCTAGGGTGCTGAGAGAGCTGGCGGATGTGCTAGCTAGGCCACTCTCCATCATTTTCCTCCAGTCCTGGCTCACTGGTGAGGTCCCAGATGACTGGAAACTGGCCAACGTGGTCCCCATCCACAAGAAGGGTCGGATGGAGGAACCTGGAAACTACAGGCCAGTCAGCCTGACCTCAGTGCCAGGGAAAGTGATGGAGCAGATTATCCTGGCGGCAATAACTGCGCACCTGAAGGATGGCCAAAGGCTCAGGTCCAGCCAACATGGATTCAGGAAGGGCAGATCCTGCCTCTCCAACCTGATCTCTTTCTATGATCAGGTGACCCGCCTGGTGGATGTGGGGAGGCCTGTGGATGTGGTCTACCTAGACTTCAGCAAGGCCTTTGACACCGTCCCCCACAGCAAACTGCTGACTAAGCTGTCAGCCTGTGGATTGGACCACTACACTCTGTGCTGGGTTAGGAACTGGCTGGAGGGCCGGGCCCAGAGAGTGGTCGTGAACGGTGCCGCATCCAGCTGGAGGCCAGTCACCAGTGGTGTCCCCCAGGGATCAGTGCTGGGCCCTGTCCTCTTCAACATATTCGTTGATGATCTGGATGAAGGGGTAGAGTCAGTCATCAGCAAGTTTGCAGATGACACAAAGTTAGGGGCAGATGTTAGTCAATTAGAGGGTAGAAAGGCTCTGCAGAGGGACCTCGACCGACTGGAAAGATGGGCAGAGTCCAATGGGATGGCTTTCAACAAGTCCAAGTGCCGAGTGCTGCACTTTGGCTATGGCAATCCCATGCAGAGCTATAGGCTGGGGGCAGAGTGGCTGGAGAGCTCCCAGACAGAGAGGGACCTGGGTGTGCTGATCGACAGCCACCTGAATATGAGCCAGCAGTGTGCTCAGGTGGCCAGGAGGGCCAATAGCATTCTGGCCTGCATTAGGAATAGTGTGGCCAGCAGGAGCAGGGAGGTCATAGTGCCCCTGTACTCTGCTCTGGTTAGGCCGCACCTTGAGTACTGTGTCCAGTTCTGGGCTCCTCAGTTTAAGAAGGACATTGAGACACTTGAGCGTGTCCAGAGAAGGGCAACAAGGCTGGGGAGAGGCCTTGAACACAAGCCCTATGAGGAGAGGCTGAGGGAGCTGGGATTGTTTAGCCTGGAGAAGAGGAGGCTCAGGGGTGACCTTATTGCCCTCTACAACTACCTGAAGGGTGGTTGTAGCCAGGAGGGAGCTGGCCTCTTCTCCCAGGCAACCAGCACCAGAACAAGGGGACACAGTCTCAAGCTGCGCCAGGGGAGGTTTAGACTCGAGGTGAGGAGGAAGTTCTTCACCGAGCGAGTCATTCGGCATTGGAATGGGTTACCCAGGGAGGTGGTTGAGTCATCGACCCTGGAGGCGTTCAAGGGGAGATTGGACGTGGCACTTGGTGCCATGGTCTAGTCATGGGGTCTGCGGTGTCAGGTTGGACTCGATGATCCTCGAGGTCCTTTCCAACCTGGGTGATACTGTGATACTGTGATACTGTGATACTGTGAATCCTGTCCACAGCCCAATAAACAATAGAGACACCGGCTCTGGCTAGTGCTGAGTCAGTAATGAAGCCCAGAAGATAGGTTAGAAAGTACCTAAGACATTATAGATCAAGAGTAAATCTAGCCTGTGTTATGAACAACATATTCAGTAATCAATGAGGAAGAATGGTGGTAAGACAGCAACTGGAGAGAACTTGTATTGGCAAGGGCTTTTTGTAGCCAATGATATTAAGGTGTGCTTGTATGGTAATGGTAGAAGAGAAAAAGGTTAAAAAGCAAGTTAGGAAATGAGTAAGTCTGTATGTAAGCACTCGAAGAATGCAGTCACTGAGGCAGGCTGAGATGTCAGGAAATGTACAGCTGTAATGATGGGAAGTGCTGTTGTAAGGGACCTGGTGCAGGACAGGCAAAGTAGTTTGGGTGGGGTTTTGTGGGGTTTTGTTTGTTTGGGTTTTGTACTTCACTTTCCCCCCTACAAAACTGTATTTTAACTGTCTAGTTATTTACATTGCTTTTCATTACTCTCTCTTCTTTACAAAAATAATCAATAACCACTGACAGAAATTGTTTTGGGATAATAAATATGTAGGAAGTGTTTGTCTTAATCAGAAAATGTTCTGCTTTCCTCAGAGCAGTTATTATTTTTCACTCTATGCATCTTCATTTTCTTTCTACCTTAACATCTGCAAATTACTTAATATGTAGATTTCATTTGTTCTTCAGCTCTACTATAACTAGACTGATTAGCATCTTCATTTTTAAGGATTGATCAACCATTTCCATTTACTGCAATGGTATTTCAGTTTTTTGAAAGACAGAGAGGCAGTTGTCAGAAAAGTAATTTTAGGTCCAGTTCCTTTTGAGAAGTAGGAAGTCAGCAAAGAATTATGAAACTCAACCAAAGTTCCTAAACTGATGCTTATTGCCCTTTCTTTGTAGTCACTATCACAAATGTAGTCCTTTTCTTTCTCAGTTTATTTCCTCAAACTTAAGCCATCTTTCTTTTTAAAATTCTGTATGCTTTTTAATCTAAAGAGCCCTGAATTTTCTCTCTATTTATAATCCTCTTCAGGATTTTCATGGGGTATTGAATTCTTATTCATAATTTGACCATCACCATTCTGAATTCTTGTATCTGCCACAGAGGATCACTAATGATTTCATCAGGTCTCATGAATGCACATTACTGTTGAGTTCTGCTGATTTCAAAGTTTGCTATTTAAGTTTTGTGCGCAACATCATTTTTGTCACAGATTTTTTCCGGCTTTCTTTTCAGTGAGTGTCACCAGATTTGAGGTGGAAGGCTGTGTTTTATCTGCATGAAGACATTGCAACAGTATTTTTTAAAATTTCATTATTTTGCAGGGGAGAGTTGGGGGGAGGCTTTGCTTGGACATTTTTCTCTGTGGTACTGGGTACTATGAATGTCATAAAATCAGCTCAGTGCTCCAAAGAGTCTCCTGCCTTCACTCGTAGACCAATAATGCAGCTGCTGTATCCTTAAGGATGCCTCAGTTTATGATTACCAGGCAGATGAGGAACACAGAATTCTTGGCAGTAATGTTATTTGCTCTTCTGGCTGCAGTATTATCAGTATTATACAAAGATCCATTCAGAGGGAAGCTAAGAGTTTATGTTTGCCTTTGGAAGTAGATGTGTGGAATTTAAAAGGAGAAGAACTGAAAAAATATTAAGCAAAGCAAATGTAAACATTTTCCAAATACCACTTTCATGTCCTAAAAATGAAAAATGCCTTTTCTATGAGCTTGTGTTGTCCTTTCTTTCAAAGCGTGGTCTATTTGCGGATTAGTTTCTTTAAAATATATCATTTAAATTTTGATATAAAAAATAGTTGCAGTGATAAACATTCAGCAATCAATAGTTATTAATAATATTAAGTGCTTTATAGATATTTGTGATGCAAATTATGAAATTCAAAGTACATGTGTAATCAATCATATACTTGTTGAATTGTTTGTTCTCAGCTATTTTCCATGGCTACTGCTGATAGGAATCTTCTGAAGGATGATTAATATGCTCTAAGAGATCATTTTAAAGCCACAAGATTTGCAGCTGCACACTTGCCAAAAAAAAAAAGACTTCTGCTCTGTGGTGCATGTAATCAAGCATCCAGCTGTTGAAAATGTTATAAAATAATGAAGTATAATTGGAGAATTTTTAAGCAGGATTTCTGCTTTCTCATAGCAGCTGATACCAGTAGAAAAGCCTAGTAAACAAAAAGTGGCACTGCTTTTTCTACATGTGAGTTAACAAGAAATTGATATACGCGTACCCCTAAGAAAAGGGAAAGTCAACACAGTGGCTGAAGTAAATATAAGTGGGAAAATGATCATCAGAACTATTGACTGTGAATAAACCACCAGAAGCACAAGGAAACAATGGAAGAAGTAATTTCTCATGACATTACCTGCTAAGCAATAGGTTACCAATAGCAACCCTTCCAGAGGATAATGGGGCATTTACTTGGATGCATAGTGAGTAATGACAATTGAAGTACAGCTCCAAATTGATTCTTTTAAAACAACTCTTTCTACTTTTTTTAAGAGGCAATAATAGCATAGATTTACATCTCTGCTGGTGTAAATCAGTGTATCTTCAAGGAATCCACCAGTGCAGTGTTCACATTAATTTGGTGAGAATCTAAGACAAAGGAAGAAAGCTAAAATTCAAAGAGCAAATCCTTAGTCATGCATACAGTATAATAAACACCAAATACACATTACCTTATTGTTCTAGCAGTCTTTGTGTGACTAAGAAAGTACCAGCATATGGAGAAGGTAACTGTAAGCCCTTCACTTGAGCGGCATACAAAAAAATACATGCTCGGAATAGGAGAAAGGACAGAAGGATTGACTGTGTCAATGAACATATTTCATGTAATTGCATCATATTAAGTGTTATATAAGATATATATATATATATAAAATTCCTTCTTCCTAAAATGGGTGCACTCCATCTTCAATGTATTTATATTTTTTTGCATGCTACTTTGGTTAGAAAGCTATCCCAGCATTGCACTTTTGCAGATATTGGATGAAAACCTTTCATTTATCTATGTATTTCTTCATGGCTATTATATTCACATGCATTATACCAATGACAATGGTTCCAATTGAACTTAGATGATGCAAAAATGCTGCCTAAGTCCCTGTAATTTGGTTTGATAATTATTTCTTGTTCTAACAATATTAGAAAGGACTGTGAGATAACTGGTCACATGTAACTAGCAGAAGAACACTGAAGATAGTCTTCTCAGACAAAATCGGAAGAGAATGGTGCATATAATAGTTTTAAAATGTATTTTATTACATCTTGATTTGACACAATTCCAGTATCTTTGTCTATATCTGTATCATCTGTACATCCAGCTATGCTTCAAGAGGATGACTTCACCTTTCTTCTTAAAACAAGGTTAGTAGAATGGAACAGTGCTGCTGCTTCTGTTAAAGGCAAAACCCAGGGCTGGTATATAGCTAGTCTTCCGCATTACTTATAAGCACCACTTTTGCTTTGCAGTCAGACAGATTGCTGACAGAATGCTATTACTTTTTTTACAATTCTTTAGCGGTTTCTAATTCCTAATGGCCATATAAGTAGGAGTGGGATTTATATAATTATTATAATTTCTTCCTACTATCCCTTTTCAGATTTTTCCAAATATCTCAAAAGGAGTTTAGCAGTTTTAGAAATTGTGCTCTGAAGAAAAATTTCTAGCAAAATATTAATTTGCTTTTCTCAAATTTTCCTGATTTTTTTCTTAGCCTACACCTTCTGTGGAAAACAGAGATTCAGTGCATTGAATAATAACAGACAGTTTAACTTCAACTTATGTTTAATAATCTTGTGCTCTTCCATAGGAACTCTTATTCCTGATATTGTAATACTTCTTTGAATCATAGCAAGAATGAATGAATGAATGTGGCACATTTCTGAACCTGAAGTATCCATAACAGTCATGCTCAAACGATCATACTTAAGGCTATGCTTTGCACAGTGTAACTGCTTTAAAGTAAATGTTGCACATTCTGTGTGGCAGAGGCCTTGAAAATAATAAAATATGGCATTTTTGTCATATTTGAAAGGATAACATTAATCTTACTTAACTTTGAAGCACATGTTTTTGTTGTTGTAAGCATAATACAAAGCCTTTCTCAGTGAGGATTTGTATTTGTGAGCAGTCGCTTGGTACCTAGTCTAGCAAATATACACAAACACAGAATAAAAATCTGAATAGCCTGAAAGTGGTAGCTAAAAACCATTTTCTTAGAGACCTGATTTTATTATCTTATTTGGTTTTTCCTATTAATTTTCTATCATTTGGGGTTTGTTGGTTGGTTGGTTTTGGTGTGTTTGTTTATTTTAAGTTTGTTTGGTTTTTTTTGCTTTTGGATTGGCTGGTTGTCTTATTTGTTATGCACATTTTTTTCTTTTCTTTTTTTTTTGTTTTGTTTTGTAAGGAGTTACTCTGAACTTATTTTGTGTTTTAAAGATGCAGTTTACATGTGCAGAGCGACATCTGTATGTAGAAATAAGGTATAACTGAGATGTTGCTGGCTTTGATTGTTGCTAATGTTAATGCTTTCACAATAGTTAATTATTCAGTGCAACTAGCATCTTCTGTAGTGAAAACCAAGAGATTTTGTTGATCATGACCCATCTAATGTGAGGTAGAGCCAAGAGTAAGTACCCTTGGAGTGGAATTCCTTTCACCTTTCTTCTCCTATATGCTATTCAGACATATAATCAAAAGTAGCTCTATTGCCTCTCTCCAAAATCATTGGAGACAGAAGTACTCATAAAGTAGATTCATCTTATCTAAATCAAAAAGTTACCTTAGAGTAAGATGATTTGTTTTCTAGAGGTGTCTAGCTCACTCTATTTATTGTAGAAATATCAACATCACTTTTTTTTCCTAGGCTAGACATGTTGCTTTCAGATGTCAACATTTGGAGATAGTAATCCTACCCCTATACCTTACTGAATGCTAGAAATCAAGTTTCAGGTATCTGTTTCAGGTAGTCTGGAAACTTGGATAGACATCTCTCAAGTCGATTTACTCACTTCTGTGTTCAAAGGTTTCAGCACAGTCAGAAGAGTTAAGGACAGCAGGATGGCCCACATGTATGAAGACAGCTGTGGTATGGAGTGAATATAAATTAAATTGTCTCAAGTGAAATTTGCGAAAGAAGAGTTATCAGACTTTCTTGCAAACAGCGATTCTTTTTCAAGAACATATAAAAATACATTATTTCTTTACTTTTCAAATAAAAGAGGAGTTTCAATCGCTTCAACAGGATTATATTTCTTAAGTAAAAACATGTGCATAACTTACTGGAACTTAAGACCAGGATTAGACCATGAAAGAATACACTCCTGTCAATATTGCAAGCTCATTACAATCTCAGCTTAGTTGAAAAGTCTAATTACATTCTTACCCTCACATGTAGCTGTTATAGGCATATTCTATAGTACTGAAGGTCATTAACATACCGGGTCTTGCTAATGCCTTTTTATAATGTCTTATAGGATTTCTGCTCTGTTTCTCCATATGTATAAGAGATATTTTTGGTTTAGCCACACAAAGTGACAGAATGGTATGGGTTGGAAGTGACCTCTGGAGATCACCTAATTCAACCCCCTTGCCAAAACAGGTTTGCCTTCATCAAGTTGCCCAGGAACATGTCCAGGTGCATTTTGAAAGTCTCCAGAGAAAGAGACTCCACAAACTCATTGGGCAGCCTGTTCCCATAATCTGTTACTCTCACAATCAAGAACCTTCTCCGTAAGTTCAAGTGAAACCTCCTGTGTTCTAGTTTGTGCCCACTGTCCTATCACTGGCCACTGCTGAAAAGAGCCCAGCCCCATCCTCAGAACTTCCACTCTATAGTGTTCATTTGCATTGATAAAATCCACTCCAATCTTCTCTTTTCCATGCTAAAGATCCCCAGGTTTCTCAGCCTCTTCTTGTAAGTGAGGTGCTCCAGTCACTTAATCATATTTGTGGCCTTCCACTGGATACCTGTAATTTCCTGTTGTGAACTGGGAAGCCCAGAACTGGACACAATACTTCAAGTGCAGCCTCACCAGGGCAGAGTAGAGTGACCTCCCTCAATCTGCTGGCCACACCTTCTTAATGCAATCCAGAATACCATTAGCTTTCTTGGCCATAGGAACATTGCTGGATCATGGTGAACTTGTTATCCTCCAGGACTCTCAGGTCCTTCTCCACAGAGGTGCTTTCCAGGAAGTAAACCCCCAGCTTATAATGAGGCATAGAGTTATTTCCCGCCAGGTGCTCTGTCATTCAGCCAGTTCTCAATTCACCTTACTGTCCACTCATCTAGCCCATACTTCCTAAGCTTACCTATGAGGATGTTATGGGAGACAATTTCAAAAGCTTTGCTGAAATCTAGGAGGACAACATTTACCACTCACCCCTCATCTTTCCAGATGGTCACACCATCACAGAAGGCTATCAGGTTGGTCAAGCATGATTTCCCCTTTGTGAATCCATGCTGACTACTCATGATGATTTTCTTTTCTTCCACACTTGTGGAGATGATGTCCAGAATGAGCCTTTCCATCACCTTTCCAGGGATGGAGATGAGGCTGACTGGTCTGCATTTTTCTGGGTCCTCCTTTTCTGTATCCTGTCACCAGGGTGCTCATCTCATTCACCACGGTATGCACTAACACATTTTAACTTTGGTATATCCTGAGAAGGAAAATGCTAATGAGAAAACACTTCATGAAAAACTAAACTAGAAGTGCTAGCTTTAAAGTACACAATTACATTGTGGTTGTGTTGATATACCATACATACAGTAGCTAAGGGAAAGGTCTGAGAAAGGATACTCATGGTGGTCTCATGAACCGAAATGTTTGCTTTGGTGGTGTAAATTTGCTCTTAGTGTAGTCAGCTCCAAACTGGAAGCCAGGTAAACACAGCTGTCTCTCTGCAGACTTCTTGGCTCAAGATGAGTGTTTTTCTTCTAACTTAAAATTGGTTCATTTCTGTTGCATCTACAGAAAGGCTAATGTGATTTTTTTTTCTTTTATTTTTATTGTCTGCAAAGTGTTACTGGGAAGCTATTACCACCACCTTAAAAAAATACTGCATTGCAGTTATTGCCAACTAGTTTATCACAGTCTGTGACTACACTTCTAACCAAATGTAAGAATCTACATTGAAGCATACATGCCCTAAACCATCTATAGAATGTTCATGCCATTAAAAAATCACAGGGTAACTACTACAGATGAACATGTAAGTAATGCAGATATCCAACATTATTTCAGATGAGTTCCACCCTAAGGCATTAAATAAGACCCATCAGATATTATTGCAAAACAAATGCTACTTGATTATGTTATATCTTACAAATGCTGTAAGAGTAATTTTAGCGGTTACTCATCAGCAAGAACACTTCGTCATTGAAATCATTCCTAGCTAAATACTGCGAAAGTCACATTGGATTATGGCTTTTTCAGTTCTTTATCATTCTTGCTCACAACAGGTAATAGTCAAGGTCAAGTTTCCTACTAGTGTGCTGTAGCTCATTGCTCTTTCTCAGGAATTATTCTGATAATTTATGTGTGTGAGAGTTGTAAATTTCTGGTACATTTAAAATTTGGATACTTGATGTTAAGGAAGGCACTACACAGCCTTAATTTTGCTCTCCTTTCCTTGTGTGGCTACAAGAAAACTAATTATTTCCCTTCTAGGTCAGGAAGATGATATTATTTTGTCTAACATTCATGTTTCTGGAGTTGAAATTCTTTCTGATTTCAGAACCCTTTGGGGAATTTTTCTGGATCCTCTCTGTTAGCAGCATAGACTTACTGCCAATTTGTCCTAGATGTCTAAAGTGCTAGAACTCAAAAGTCCCATGGAATAGCTTCCCCAGATGAGAAGCTGATGGACAAAAATATAGTCTGGATTCTGCATCTGTACTATATGTCAACAGCAGAGGTGGTCATGCAATGTAGTCAACACACCCCTGACACCTGCTCTGCTTATCTGTCCTGTTCTCAGATCCATCTCATGCATTCAGCATGATTAGAAAGGAATGAATCCTCCCAGCTCTCTGAGCCACTTCTTCCAGTTTTCTTCCATAAGCTTTCAAAATTCTGAACGAATAACAGCACAATATGTCTCCTTACTTCTAATATGCTTGCATACAAAGATATCTCGCTTATGAAGTCTCTCATTAAGTTTGAAAACCAAAATGTACTGATAACCTAAGAAAAGCTTTCAAGTTATTATTTTCAGTCTTTCCATTCTGGACAATGTTTAGTTTTTGCATGTTTGGTTGGTTTGTTTTAGTTTTGTTGTGTTTTTTTCTTTTTCTTGTTCCCTGTGGTTTAAACTTTCATTACAAATAAGTATCATTAGCCCTTACAGCTCAAAAATGTCTTTGAAAAGGTAAATTGAGTACTGCTTATACATGTCTGCCTATGCCTATAGAAGACATGGGGTGACAGTATTTACTAGGAATTGTGTTTATTTAGCTGAGATACTGTAAAATGATGAGCACAATACCTTCATTTTCAAGATTATCATCTGTTATTTGGTCATGTATGACATGTTAAAAACATGCTTAGTGTACAGATATGCACAAATTAGTTTGAGTGGCATTTTATTTTTTTCCACAACTGAATAGATCATTTTATGTATATATTTTATGTATATATCGTATTTATGTATTTATGTATATATTTTATGTATATAGGACCACCAATTGTTCATTCTGTATGATATCTCACTTCAAAGTTAGGTCAGGAGGATTCACTTATGGGGTTAATCCTCACTGGCCAAAAAAGACAATATTTTCCTATACTTTTAAGGACATTTGCATTCAAATATTCATTTACATTTGTCCATGGTTTGTCTTTTGATAAGGAAAAAGCTATGTCAGAGACTGATAACTTTTATTCTGATCTTTGGGTCTTGTTTGTGTTTAATTTATTTTCTTAGCTTAGTTTCCTAGGTATCTCAAACTGTGAATTTCCCCAGCGTTTAGTTCCATTATTAAATGTTAAATGTACTGTGAAGCTGAAATTTTGTTCTTTTTAGCTTAAACAGGTGGTAAGTTTACTCCTTGAGGTCACTGTCTTTTCAAAAATAAGTATTAAAGGCCTACTCTTCAACTGAGTTTTACACAAACTTGATTTATGATTAAATTGTCAAAAGTTGCCATTAAACATATTTTCCCTGTATTTTATCCATCACACCATGTTTGTTCTTAAATTACTCATATAACAAAAAGTCAAGTGTGTAGTTAACATTCAGGATCAAACTAAACTTTGTTTCATTAATCTTATAATTTCCTCTTAGGAAACTTTGTGAGAGAATATGATTTTCAATGGAAATGGTTCACTTCTTTTTCTACAGAGAAAAAAATTCTGAAATTAGTGACACAGAGATAGAAAAACCCTACAAGACTATAAAAATAGGATCACTGCAAAATTATAAGATAAGAGTATTGTGTAAAACGGTGGCTATAAAAAAGCAATACCCTCTGTATTACCCAGGTAGGCATTCTTATAAAAACATCCAACACAAACTGCAGGCCAAATGACTTGATTCCATTTGCTCATTTTATAGAAAATGCACCATAAAATACCCCGTATCTGCTGGAAGGCCAGCATTGCAGACCACAGAATCAACCAGGGTGGAAAAGACCTCAGAGATCATCAAGCCTCTATCACTTAGCACCACGTGACATATAAATCCTGGCTTCAAGTGTCACATCCAATCTTTTTTTTTGAACACCTCCAGGAACAGTGAGTCCACCACCTCCCTGGGCAGCACATTCCAATGGCAAATTACTCTATCTGGAAAGAACTTTCTCCTCACCTTGAGCCTAAACTTCCCCTGGCACAGCTTGAGACTGTGTCCTCTTGTTCTGGTGCTGGTTGCCTGGGAGAAGAGACCAACCCCCACCTGGCTACAGCCTCCTTTCAGGTAGTTGTAGACAGCAATAAGGTCTCCTCTGAGGCTCCTCTTCTCCAGGCTAAACAATCCCAGATCCCTCAGCCTCTCCTCATTGGGCTTATGCTTGAGACATCTCACCAGCCTCATTCCCCTTCTCTTGACACATTCAAATATCTCAATGTCCTTCTTAAATTGAGGAGCCCAGAACTGGACACAGTACTCAAGGTGTGACCTAACCAGTGTTGGGTATAGGAGAAGAATGAATTCCCTACTCCTGCTGGCCACACTATTTCTGATGCAGGCCAGGATGCCATTGGCCTTCTTGACCACCTGGGCACACTGCTGGCTCATGTTCAGCCAGCTGTCAACCAGTGCTCCCAGTTCCCTTTCTGCCTGGCTGCCCTCCAGCCACTCTGACCCTAGCTTGTATCGCTGCATGGGGTTGTTGTGGCCAAAGTGCAGCACCTGGCATTTGGACTTGTTGCATGTCATCATATTGGACTCTGCCCATCTGTCCAACCTCTCAAGGTCCCTCTGCAGAGCCCTTACACCCTCTAACAGATTGACATCTGCCCCCAACTTGGTGTTGTCTGCAAACTTACTAGTGGTGGACTCTCTCCACATCCAGACCATCAATAAAGACCATGAGTAATCCAGGAAGGTTCTGGAATGATAAATTAAACTGATGAGGAGAATACAGAAGTAATGATTAAAGGAGAAGGACTTAAATATGTCCCTTGTGCAGAAGGTGAAGACTTTATTCAGCCATTGGTTAAAATGATGCTGGAAAATCTTCAGGAACGGAGTGATGAATCTGTTAAAGTACATCAGTTGGATGCTGTTATTCCTATGCCTCAACTTCCACTCATTTCCCCTTGTCCTGTTAATGGGCATCACCAAGAAGAGCCTGGCTCCAGCCTCTTGGCACTCACCCTTTACATATTTAGAGACACTAATGAGGTCACCCCATAGTCTCCTTTTCTCCAAGCTAGAGACCCAGCTCCCTCAGTCTCACCTCATAAGGGAGATGTTCCACTCCCTTAATCATCTTTGTGGCTCTGTGCTGGACTCTCTCATACAGTTCCCTGTCCTTCTTAATGGAGTGGCCCAGAACTGGACACAATATTCCAGATGTGGCCTCACCAGGGCAGAGTAGAGAGGGAGGAGAACCTCTCTTGACCTACTGACCACACCCCTTCTAATACAATCCAGGATACCACTGGCCTTCTTGGCCACAAGAGCACGTTGCTGACTCACGATGAACCCTCCATCCACTAGGACCCCCATGTCCTTTTCCCCTTTACTGCTCTCCAATAGGTCAGTCCCCAACCTATAATGCTCCATAGGATTGTTCTTTCCCAGCTGCAAGACTCTTGCCCTTGTTGAACTTCATTAAATTTCTCCCTGCCCTACTCTCCAGCCTGTCCAAGTCTCACTGAATGGCAGCGCAGCCTTCTGGTGTGTCAGCCACTCCACCCAGTACTGTGTTGTCAGCAAACTTGTTGACAGTGCTCTGTTCCCTCATCCAGGTTGTTCACGAATATATTGAATAATACTAGTCCCAGTAATCCTGAGGGACCCCACTAGATACAAGACTCTAGCTAGACTCCATCTGATTGACAACTCTCTGACTTCTTTCCTGTTCATAATTCAGCTCACTACCTGTTTATCCAGACCTGATTTTCTAGACCATGTTTCCTCAGTATAGTTGCAAGGATGCTGTGGGAGATGGTGTTAAATGCTCCACTACCTTTTCAGGGATGGAAGTGAGGCTGACTGGTTTGTAGTTACCTGCATCCTCCTTACCCTTTTTGAAGACTGGAGTGACAGTTGCCTTCCTCCAGCCCCCATGTACCTCTCCTGCTCCCTTGTAAGTGGTCTCTACCTAGCTATTAAGTGCTATGCTGATGTGTTGTTTTCTCAGAAGGATAAAGTAAGTTTGGAAACTTGTCTCTGTATGATAACAGGATTTTGTCTGTCATCACATTTTAATTACTCTGAAATGTTTATTAAAAAAATTGCTTTTTGTGGTTAAATGTTTCCTTTTTTATTCTTCCAGCCTTCTACAGTTATACTTTAATAATGCATTCCTACAATGAATATCCAAGTAATTTTGTCACATATACCACAGAAATGTTTTAAAGAGCATTGCCACATTCATCTTAGTTTGTGAATTTGAGCGTTCATCTAAGTTTGAAAAAAAATAGTAGCGTAATGAAGCATCTGGTGTAGGGATAAGCTAATTGTCTTCCTGCCCTTTGCTGTCTATGGAAAGAGATGACTGTTACCTATTTTAGACACTTGAGTGGGATGACATGCTTTCAGGAAGCTCCTAGGACTTTACATAGACTATACAATGATATTAGACCTATATACTAGATACATAACTTTTAAGTGTTTAAGGAACTGCAGCTCATTGAGGACAGTGGAAAAACCTATTCTTGAACCTTGTTGAATGTTTTGTTCCTGTTCACTCTGTTTCTCTTTCCCTAGGGGAAGTTTAGGCTTAATCTTAGGAAGTTCTTCACAGAAAGAGTGATTACCAATTGGAATGTGCTGCCCAGGGAGGTGGTGGGGTCACCTCCCTACAGGTGTTTGGGAAAAGAGTGGATGAGGCAGTTAGTGCTATTGTCTAGTTGATTAGTTAGTATTGGGTGATTGCTTGGACTTGGTGATCCTGGAGGTCTCTTCCAACTTGGTTGATTCTGTGATTCTGTAATTGGATATTTATTGGATTCCATGTGCAATTGTACTCCATGTGATATTGTACTCCATGTGCAATTGGATATTGCACATGGAGTACATAGCATAAATAATATTACTGGGTTAGAAAGCCACCAACTAAAATTTGAAATGCTAAATCTAGTTCAAAAACTATTAGGTATGGCCCTGTTTCACTAGTTTTGACAAGTGATTGTT
Source organism: Melanerpes formicivorus (assembly GCF_026170545.1). Lineage (NCBI taxonomy): Eukaryota > Metazoa > Chordata > Aves > Piciformes > Picidae > Melanerpes > Melanerpes formicivorus. Next base: position 11,249,489 of record NW_027142355.1, on the reverse strand, counting down.
ATAATTTGAGCTTTCTGTCTGCTGTGCTTGGAAAATGGATTAATTTTTCCTGTAAAGGTTATCATATCCTGCTAAATTCAAGCACTTTGGGGAAATATTTTCTAATCAGTATGCTAGCTGCACTAAAAATGGCCTTTGACTATAGGTATTGCATGCCTCTGTTTGCATGTTGGAAAATTTGTACTTTTTTAGACATGTTACTACTCCCCATTCTTGCCACCAGACTTGCATCTATTCATTATATATTAAAAGCCAGTAATCACACAGACTGTTTGAATCTCTGAGGTGGAAAATATATTCCTCCTTTCTTGCCTAAGATAAGAAATCTCAGAATCACAGAAATGATCCCTGATTACCACAGCTTTACAGGCATGTCCTCCATAACAGAAAGATCTTGAAAACATTTATTCACAAGTGAAATAAGGAGCAGGGAAGTTAATCAGTTTTGATTTGTGTTTGAAAATTCAGCATTTTTACCTGCAGACTTGTGTGTTCATATATCCACAAAGTAGGCACCAAGAGCTTGCCATATTCATGTACCCTGATCAAGGTCACAAAATTTATTTTCTCCTTGGCACTGCCTACAAATCACCACTTTTTCTTACAATGGAAAAAATATTCAGTGGAAGTTTATTAAATTGCCTCTTTCAAAAACCTATCTGACAATAAAGACAAAACTTCCCATGACATCAGGGTATAGCTTATACCTTAATAACTTAGAATCATAGAATCATAGAATCAGTCAGGGTTGGAAGGGACCACAAGGATCATCTAGTTCCAACCCCCCTGCCATGGGCAGGGACACCCCACACTAGATCAGGCTGGCCAGAGCCTCATCCAGCCTGGGTTTAAACACCCCCAGGGACGGGGCCTCAACCACCTCCCTGGACAGCTCATTCCAGGGCTTCACCACTCTCATGGTGAAGAACCTCCTCCTCACATCCAGCCTGAATCTCCCCACCTCCAGCTTCATTCCATTCCCCCTAGTCCTATCACTACTTGATATCCTGAGAAGTCCCTCCCCAGCATTCTTGTAGGGAAATTCATTGTTAATTAATATTTTGAATATTTTATTTTAAAAAAATCCTCAAAAGCCTTGTTTCCTTCAGATGCATAGAAATTGTCACATCTCCCAAAGCTAATTTTTCAAGTCCAGCAATTAAAGTCACACTCATAGATGCATAATATATAACATAGCTAATTTACATTTTTAAAAATTTGATTTTTTTTTTTTTTTCATTCCCAACCTTACTAATTTAAGTTTGAGAAGAATTATGTGTGGCCAGATTTGCAGATTCTTATGAACAGGCATAAAATCTTTGCTTGACAATTCTTTGCTTGTATCAGCTTATTCCCTTATTTTGTTTTAGTAACAAAGAAGGAGGAGTAATTGAAGTTTCACAGTAAATTTTATTTACAAGTACTACTGATTTGCTGATTGTAGCCAATGCTGATATGCTGCATTGAAGTTTGGGTTCATTGGAGAGGTGCAATGTAGCAGAAAATTTATTCTCAATAGTGTCACTCAATGCAGACAGCGCATAGGTAACACTTTTGCTCTGGACTGCCAGTGAAAAAAATCTTAGGCTATGCACGTGAGTGCATTCATTACGTGTTCACAAGGTACACATAAAGACAAAAAAATGGTGCTGAAGGGAAAAGAAAAATAATTTGTATCTTCAGATGAATTTTCTGGTTAATTAGAGAAGTTTTAACAGGGATCTTCAGCTGGACTTGCCTATCAGTCAGACTTCATAACAGATTAAAACTGTGCCCCCTGAGTGAAATGTCTTCCTAAAAATGAATCTTTCAAAAGGGATAAGAATAGCAAAGTTGAAGTAATCTGGTTAATATATTTTTATGTATTTCTGTATATTAAAATTGTTTTTTTTTTTACTTTTTTCTTTTTCAGCAAGTATGCTAGAAGAATGAAATGATTTTCAGCCTGTTTGTCAGTTTAGGTGCAGTGTATCAATAAAGAAGCAGGAAAAGTGCAGCCAGTACAGAAATGATTTATTGATACTTTAGGCTTGTTAAACCAAGTTAATGCCAATGCAATTAACTTCTGGATCAAATTGGTCCACTGCAAAGCAAAAGCTGATAGAATGGCTTTAAAACCACATCCCAAACAAAATGAGATCACCAGTGAATGTTTAGTCTATGAGGAAGAACCAGCTAGCTCTATAAATCTGCACCTCTTCCAGTAAAATAGTTTATTTTGAAGGAAACTATTCAAACACTGGGCCTTTGAGCAGCAGACTGATCAAACAGTTTTAGAGCTGTATAGAGGAAAGGAAGATGGGATAACAAGACAGAACACAGAAATTAGTAATAAGACAAAGTTGAAAGTAACACTACTGCAGGATCAGCAAATGGCCAGGATACAAGAGGTCAGCTTCACTTGCAAAATATTAGATGTTAATTACATTGATTGGAGGAAATTCTGCCAGGAAAGTGAATAAATTCTTAATAACTTACTCAATTATATAATGCCATTATAAATTAGCAAAGAAGTTTGTTAACATGTTCAGACTACTTCTTAAAAGTGCAAGTTGCATAAATAAACTGAAAGAGGTTAAAACTAACATGAAAAAAAAATTGAACTGTGAAAATATGCTATAAAGGCAGATAACAAAAGAAACCCTCAAGTTTTAAATAACAGTTCAAATAAATCTGCATGTGTAAAACATCATATCACATATTCAAAAGCTACTTTTTTTTTTTTTGTTTGTTTGTTTGCTTCATTTCATGATGATAATGTAACAGAAATCAATTTCAGTCATGTAAGTGGCAGGACACACACTTCTGGTAATTTCCATATCACAGTATCACAGTATCACAGTATCACTTAGGTTGGAAAGGACCTCAAGGATCATCGAGTCCAACCTATCAACACAGACCCCATGACTAGACCATGGCACCAAGTGCCACGTCCAATCTCCCCTTGAACGCCTCCAGGGTCGATGACTCAACCACCTCCCTGGGCAACCGGTTCCAATGCCGAATGACTCGCTCGGTGAAGAATTTCCTCCTCACCTCGAGTCTGAACCTCCCCTGGCGCAGCTTGAGACTGTGTCCCCTTGTTCTGGTGCTGGTTGCCTGGGAGAAGAGGCCAACCCCCTCCTGGCTACAACCACCTTTCAGGTAGTTGTAGAGGGCAATGAGGTCACCCCTGAGCCTCCTCTTCTCCAGGCTAAACAATCCCAGCTCCCTCAGCCTCTCCTCATAGGGCTTGTGTTCAAGGCCTCTCACCAGCCTTGTTGCCCTTCTATTGCTTGTCCTTTAATGCCCATGGCCAGTGGCAACTGCCCTATACACTTGAAGCTGTAGTATCAGTGATGTAAAAGATCTCTATGGAACTGCAGAGTTTCCACACTGAAGCGAGGACACAGGAAAAGGAGAAAGGATCATGAATCAACTTCTCCAGTCCCCACAACAGAAGGCGCATTGGAGTCTGGTGGTACAGGCAACATAACTGTATTTCCTGTAACAGTAGCACTAAAATATATTAGTTTGTGCTAAACAGTTGGATGACTGTATCCCACAGGTCAGTAATCAGGATGGCCTGAAGTTGTGTAAAGAAATATTTCATGCTTTCAAACCTTTGAACTTTATCTGCTGTGGAGCTTCCCAAGAGTTACATTGCACAGATTTGGAAGAATTCTTTTTAGGCAGAGAATTATGGATAAAAAAATAGCAAAAGGGTATGAAAAATTGTAACAATTTTATAACACCGCACATGTCTTAAAAGGAATGTTAAAATTTCCCCAGAAAGTGGGGATAGAAGAAAGAGAAAAGGGAAAATCAGATTTTAACAGAAAGTTTTGGAGTAAAAAGAAACAAGTTTAGATGCCCTCTACAACTACCTGAAGGGTGGTTGTAGCCAGGAAGGGGTTGGTCTCTTCTCCCAGGGGACATAGTCTCAAACTGTGCCAGGGGAAGTTTAGGCTCAAGGTGAGGAGAAAGTTCTTCACCGAGAGAGTCATTAGTCATTGGAATGGGCTGCCTGGGGAGGTGGTGGAGTCACCATCCCTTGAGGTGTTCAAGAGGAGATTGGATGTGGCACTTGGTGCCATGGTCTAGTCATGGGTCTGTGGTGACAGGTTGGACTTGATGATCATTGAGGTCTCTTCCAACCTTGGCGATACTGTGATACTGTGATAGGTTGCTGGGTTTTTTAAGTTATTATTGTTGATTGTTTTGGGTTTGTTAGTTTGAATTCTATAGAAAAACAAAACTATTATTTTGATCTTGTCTGGTAAAATCTCACATATGTGCCAGTGAAGAATATTGTTGACTGAGGAAGATAGAGGTCTGGCAATATGATCAATATGATGGCTTGCTTTCTTTCTGCCTGACTACTATCTTGAGAGAGTTTCAAAATGAGTGTGAATTTTGAAGCACCAGAACAGATTTAGGTAAAATATGAAAATGAGAAAGGAAGGAAAGCAGGACACAGAGTTCATGTTGCTGTTGGTTTCACTGTTTTTGTGTGTGTTTTTTTTTTAGTGCAGCCACACCTTATTACAGCAAGTCCTAAGTGAAGTGAATGGGAAAACCCAAGAAAAGCACAGAAAGGAGGGTTCAGACACTTCTTGTTGACAGGAAAAGGGAGCCCTGGCAGAGAGGAGTACAGAGGACGGAGGGATATGCTGAATCATTCAAGAGGGAAAAGACAGGGATAACTTTGAAAGGGTTGCCTGAAACAGAGGGAGAAGAGCAAATGTTGTATAGGAATTAGTGAAAAAAAAAGGAAAACAATTTGGTGTTCAAGAGTAGGAAAGTCTGAAACCTGATACAGTATTTGAGTCACAGCTTCTAATCTCTAAATAATATATTACAGTAATTTGGAAAATTGGGCCAAAATAATTTACCTCACATTAATAACTTCAAGAAGGTCAAGGTTTTACAACCTGACAATGAAAAATTCTTTCAGTGTTTCCATTTTCCTTGATGACATCAAATCCTATTCAAAGTACAAAGAAGATAAAGATGTTGATGGCACTTTCAATTATAGGCTTCTTTCTTTAATGCAACAGTACTTCCCAGATCATCAGATTCATTTCTCTGTGATTGTGACAGGACCATGAGTCAGGCCGAACTCTGGAGTGTATCCTTCTAGAGCTTCTTGTTCCCCCAGGTATCTCAAAATATCAAAAGCTCTTTTAACTCAGAATGCCTGATTTTAAATAAAACCCAGAAGCATATTGTGGTGAGTTGAAATTTCCCCCCAACATAAAATTGCCAGACCAGCTCAGTTGAAAGCAAATGAAGCTCCGTTGACAAGCACAACTACAATCTAGAAATTTGAAATGCAATGACTATATACAAAATGTACAATATTTACAATTTATAAACAGCACAAGAACTCCCCTGGACAAAACCAGGGAGCTACCAACAGCTTCCCCCTCCCTGCTACCTTCCCCCCTTTACAAGGTAAAAGAGAGAAGAGCAGAGAGTAGCTGCTAGTACTTAACCACAACCACAGCCAAGGTCAGCAAGCCAGCAGAAGCAGCAGGCAGAACGAAGGAAGCCAAAACAGAGAAAAAGTTAGTTTATACAACTGGCTTTATGTTAGATATCAGACTAATGGGATAATTTAGACAGTATTATTATTTTTCTTTTGCATCCAATGGTGATTTATTTACATTCTACTACTTTCTGTTCAAGATCTGTGGGAAATTTTCTAGACACAGCCTAAAACTACCATAGATATGTGTGTATTTCATTTGAGAATAACTAAAGCAATGAGAGAAGAACTAATGATAATTCTATATTTTTTTTTTACAGCTCTCTCCATTCTCACTGTGTTGTCTCATAATCTGAGTGTGAACAAACTCAGAGCCTCTGCACCCCCAGGAAAATGCCTCTGCCTGCTGTCAGCCCTGCCTGCTCCTGTCCTTTCAGTGCTCAGGTGGTGTTGCAGGCTCCAGCCTGACCTGACTCCCTTACGCCACAAATGTGCTGAGATTGCACTTCAAACTGGCTAAGCATGACGGTGAACATACAGGTTTTAATCTCTATTAATATGTGTGTCAGCAAGTCAGAATTCATTCTGCATCCCATCTTCTCATTGCATGTGCTCAGTATGCGTAGTAGCAGAACAGACCCTAGGTAGTTAGAGAAAGCTCCATTTGTGTTGAGGATAATGTATGCTTTAGCAGTCTAAACACAAGAACACAAAGAGTACAGCTACCATTACAAAATAAGGAGTCTGAGATGCAGGTACTGACATGTTTTGGCATGCTCTAAAACATTTTCTTTGCCTCTCAGTTTAGACATAACCAATAAATCCTTAATTTCTCTGGGAACAGATATTAACAAGAATAATTTCTACACCCATTAGTAATTCATGCAATTTTGCTGATAACCATGAGGCTGCCTGTGCAAAATTTAATCAATTTAATTTAAAGGATTGCCTAGTACAGTCTCTCTAATATGTCAAGAGATAAAAACCCACACAAACTAAGAAATACACTTCACAGAACTGCTGAGTGCTCTTTTATTTGATGTCCACAAGCCAGCTAAAGACCTATCTTGTCTTTAAGTAATAAGGAAGCATTTAAGTGTCTACATGCTGCATGAATACTAAAAGAAATTTGCATTCCTGGAAGATTAAAGTTTGTATCTTGAGACCCTGTTGTGAAAACTAATTAAATTATGGTAGCTTAACATAAGAAGATAATATTTTCATCATGACAATATAATCCAACTTAAGTATGTAAATAATTTGTTGTTTGTTGTTGTTCAGTTTATTTTTTCTGTATTTATTTGAATGCATCTAGTGCAGCAACATATCTCCTTTAGTCCTATATCTATAAATTGTCCATCCATCTCCTCTGCAGTTTTCGACTGATATATATTCAGGCAATTTATCTTTAAGCCTTCTGAAAGGTAGATTTTAAATGAAACAGATAATTCATGCTACTGATTGCTTATTTCTCTTTCTGCTTTCGCGTTAGAGAAATGCTGTGTTAGGGTAAAGCTGCAATGAATATTATTTGAGAAATTATAAGCTAAACTCAGGTCAGTGTAGATGAAAGAAAAATTAAATAAGTCTTGTACTGCAAAAGCAAAATCCCTAGGGAGTCTATTCTAGGTCTTGACCACAACACAACTTTGAGAAGATGGGGGTCTTCACACCTCACTACTCCGAAAATTGATAACTGCTCTTGGAAAAATGTGCTTATTCTCAATGCCTAGTTTAAATGATGCACCTTCTGTGACAGATGCCTGGCTTGTAACTTATGATATACAGCCTCCTGGCAATTAACTTTGCTGCTACATTAGTAGTTCACATATAGGATGGAATTATTCTGACACACCAGATCTTGCATGTTCCTGTTGAATAACTACCAACATATAATCAGCAAGGATTAGAAATCCAGGATATCTCTCAATGATTATACTTCATAAGAGATTAACTATTTGAATAATAAATATATGATAAACAGCATTATGTTTATTCCACCTACTTATTAAACCATTTCCATCATTGTGTAGAATATGGATTGGAACATGTCATCGTCAATTCTCATTCCTATTCTAAATGTTCTTCTCAGATTACTAAATTAATAGTTATTAAACCAATAATTTGAAATATGAAATAGTAAAAGTGTGTCAATATGCAACTATTAATGGATCTATTTCCATGATTAAGCCTTTAATTGCAAGTTGTTTTGGGGCTGAATCTGTGTTATTTTTTGCATTTGCATTATACCAGAATAATGGGCACCAGCCAGTGGCTTTGGTATCAGGTTTTAGTGCAAAATAATAGCAATGAACAATTCTATAATGCTTTTGCTAAACTGCCAGCTGTTAACCATTTTTCAGAACATGAATCCATTGGTTATATAATTTAGAAAGTATCTGTAGCTGCTCTTTAATCTAGCGCCTGTTGGTGTGCTAGTGTCAAGACTATAGGAAGGACTCCATGGTTCTTTGAGGAACAGCCTGTAACCTCCTGTTATATAATCTAGAAACACGTTCACTTTTTCATGGTCGCATGACATTGTTGGCTTAGATATTCTGTAACTGATTAATAGATCCAGTTACTTTTCCTTCTTTGTTGTTTCCAAGTGAGAAGCTCCTGGATTATAGATGAAATTCTCATTATTACTCCCTGCATGAATGACCTTTACTTTCTGCAGTTAAATTTCATCCACCTTTCTGTTATTCCATTCCTTAATGTCATGAAGTCCTTCCATTACAACAATCCGATCTTTCTCATGCTCACAGTGCTGCCAGTTTTGTACCACTAAGTGAAATACCTTTGTATTTTTCTTTTGGAGGCTATTAATAAAACTAAAAAACGGGTTTGACTAGTTTTTCAGTGTCTACTGGGAGTTCCACATTCTTTTTGAACATCTCTGTATTTATCAACTTTGCTGTTCTTATTCTAGTCGTGGTAGACTCCACACTGACTTTCTTCTGGATCTGTTATAGTGGCAGTTGTGTTAGTCCTTACAAGCACTCCCCAGTAAGAGAAAGGTGCCTCTCATATTAAAGCTGTATTCTGGATGATTTCTCCTGTCTAATCACTATGCTGCCTTCTATTCCTTGTAATGTTTTTGTCTATATTTTGGCAGTTTCTTGTAGCTATCTCCGTGATCTCTTATGGGAATAACAGTTTCCCTCTTTTGTCATTTTATCTCTTTTCCCAGGATGTTTCTTCTCATTGCTGCCCAGTGCAGTATAACTGTTCCTTTACCACCTAGTTAATACTTCTGTCACATCACTTAGTTGTTCTTTCTTTTATTTTATTGATCTGCCATTCAGCTTCTGTTGTTCTATAAATGCAGGTCATCAGTTCTTTATGCTGCCTTCTCTCTTTCATTTTTCTTGTCATTCCTGTCTGAACTTTGTTCTGTTTTCCAAGTACCTGTCCAGTCTTCCTTTCTTCTCCCATGAGCTCCATTGGGAAAATTTCACATAAACCCAGGGTCTATCAGTCATTAGTTCAGAGAGAATGCTCTTGTCTGCAGAGGAGTTACTGTAACAGTTCATTGTTACTTGCTGTCTGATTAACAACGTTTGCCGTTTGCCCTTCTTACCTTGCCTTTACAGAAAATCATAGGTGGGTTAAAATTGCTTTATACAGTTTGGGGGTTTTGGGGAGTTTGTTGTGTTGGGTTTTGTGTGTTTTGGTGGAGGGTTTTTTGGTTTGTTTTTTGGGGTGGGTTGGTTTTTTTTTTGGTCATCTCTTGGTCTCACTGGTACATGATTTCCATGTTACAGTCAGAATTTTTTTGTTTGTTTGTTTTTGGTTTTGTTTTGTCTGGGAGTTTACGATCTCTACAAGAGAAGGGAAGAAAAGATTGAATTAAACAGAAGAGGTAAGTATATATATTTTTTTTTTAAGAAAACTTTTGTTGTTTCTCTTCTGAAGTCAATCAAAAGATTCCATATGCTTGCATTTACCTCCTATTTACCAGCAGAGGTATCCTAGCAAATACTTGCTGTTGAATGTTTTTTCCATGTGTCAGATGCAATCCTTGACAGAAGACTGGAGAAGACTGCAGTAAAAGTAAATAATTTGAGACAAGGTGAAGTGTGTGCCTTGTTTCTGTAATGCATTTTACCATCCTTTTCTCCCAGATCATGAAGTGTAATCCAACAAATCTAACTGCTGAAAAAAGACAAAATACTCTCTTCCCTCTAATATACTTCTAATGCTTTGTTCTATGAGAACTCTTCTTAGTGATTTAATTTGACAATTATATTTTTTCAGTAAAGAATTTGAATGTAAGATGCAGAAGTTGAAAACATGTGGTTTCTCAGTTTAGGCTCATAATAAGATATTAATAAAATAGGCATTAATTCTATGATGCTGTCCAAAAGTACCTGTGGCTTTGTAATACTTTGATGGAAAGTTACTGAATTTTGAAGTGCAACCAAATTCCAATAGGTTAGAATGCTGAATAATCTTGTATGTTCTGTATCATATGAACTTTAATCTTAAGTTACAGCAGGCTGAGTGGAATCCACATCCCTGAAAATGTATTCAAACTCTCTTTGTCACTCTTGGTGAAAGAAGAGACCTATCTTCTTAAAATGTCAACATCCATGTTTTTATCTAATCCAGTGCCACAGGAAAATTTTACAAAAAGTAAAGAAAAAATGACTTTCACAAGCATTAACTGCAGCCTACAAAATTATTATACTTTTAGTTCCTATATTTTAAACTGGTACAGCTTTTCACACTTCTGATTTTTTTTTTTTTCTGTTCTGAGCAGCACATATTGATCTTCATAGTTATTTAAATGAAGGAAAAATTGCAAGGAAAGTGTACTTATAAGCACACACTACACATACTCACACTGAAAGCTTGGTTTTCATATGCAATTGGATGCAAGGTAATTAGACCATCTAAACTACAATTCATTGCTATCATATCCAGAAAAGTAAAAGGCTTTTCTTTCTTATTTTGTCACTAGGAATGTATTTCAAATGGATTAGTGACTTCTTTTCAGCGAAATGTGTTAAATTCTTCAAAAGCTCTTTTGGCGTCTGGTAGCTGAATTACACTTCCTGGAAAAATTTGAGTGCAACCACATTGTTAGATAAATATTATGAAGATAAGTACCAAACTCTTTGATTATTTCGTAAGTTTTCTGCTGTATAACACATAACCCAGGAGGGATTTTTATGTTTCTATTACAAAAGCCTAAGTTTCAAATAGCTTTGTGAGTTCAATTCTGTTTCTACACACTTTGAAGATATAATACAATCAAGAGACTTTGAGATGAATTTTAAGAGTTATGCATGAAAAATAATCACGTACAGTTTGATCATAAATAAAGGGCGTTTTGTGTGTATTTCCTGCAGACTGCTTTGAAAGTTTATCTTTTAAGAAGTTCATAAGCTGCAGCAAAGAAGGGCTTTAAGGGTCAGACAGGAGTTCAAAAACCTTTTTGAATCGTCTGTGTAACGTGCTCTTTTTAAATTGCTGTAGGCGTGACTCAAAGCCTGACAAAGTTAACGAAGGTGTTTCTCTTCTTTTCAGTAAATTTGGGCTCGCATTCTTAGATCTTGAGCTAAAAAGACACCTTAATTTTCTAAGAGAAAGAAGATATATGTTTGAAAAATTTGGATTATCTTTTTTTTTTTTTTTTTCCAAAATAATTAAGATAGTTGAAATAGAATATCTTAGCTGAGTTGGACATAAAAATAATTTATTAGCAGAAAGATTGTAGTTGGATGTATGTGAGTTTATTATGTATTAACACTTCATTCAAATATCTCTATGAGTTAATATTTATCTATGAGCATAATATTTTGTAAGATATTGCTTGATGACATTTCTTAAAATTAAAAAAAGATAAGAATCAGGAATCAGGAATCATAGAGTCCAACCCTGACATTTCTGCATGATTTTATGACATAAAGTCGTAAAGAAGTACTATAAAGAGTTATTTCCAAGGCTCAAACTCAAACAAATATTTCTTAATTATTTTTTTTCCCATAGGTGGCATAAACAAGAGAGCACTGTGGTAACAAAATTTCTGTTAAAATTTTGCAAAATTATATAGCATTTACAGTTTTCAAATCACATTGTATAAGGATAATGATGGCTGTTATAGGACCACTCAGAAATATAAAGAAATATGATACTCCATGGTTTTCTTCTAAGACATTCTTATTCTATTTACTTTCTATTATGGTACAGTATTTGTTTACTTTTTCTAAGTCTGTAAGTGGTATTATATTTGGAGTGCTCATGTCACACCAGTGAACTGGGACTGACATACAATAGTACTGAAACAGTGGCAGTTTTACCATGTTTTGAATAGACAAACGTTGTAACTAGAAATAATGGAAATGTTCAAACAGTTCAAAAGAGTTTGGCAGCAACTGTGGAAAGTTGTTCAACCAACTAGAAGTATTGATGCCTGCAAATGACATCAAAGCTTGAAGGAAGTTAGACTAGTTGAAAAGTGAGTAGAATAATTTATGCTGCAGAATTTATTCTACAAATTTAGCTAGAGCAGCCTGGATTACTGATTGCAGATACTTTCCCCTGTGAATTGATCTCTTCCTGATGTGAATTGCTCATGAACTGATTTTCCGTTGATTAATTATAAATGTTGTGGGAATGTGAAAAGAACAGCCTCCACACCACTTAACTTTAGGCAACTAGCTTAAGTGCCTAAGACAGCAGGCTAATCTTCTAAGTTTCTTATATACTCAGTGGAAAAAAAGACAGACTCTTCCACAGGGAGAATTTAAAGAGAGTTTTCAGGATTCTGCTCTGATTTGCAGTGCTTTAATTTTTCTTTACAGATTCTAAGAATATTCTAACTTGGTTTTGTCACTTGAAGTGGATAACTTCCCTTAGCACTATGAATCCATGCTTAAAGAAATTCAAAACAGTCTAGTTTGGTTTGAACACACTGGGTCAAAAATTTCACTTGAGAACAGTAAAAATAATAGGTGCATTTGGCAAGACTGTTTTTATGGCTAGAAGGTAATAAGATATGTCAGAAGGGTACAGCTGGAGCAGAAGCCATGTTCTGAAGTCCTGCTAGTAGTATAGAATCACAAAATGGTTTCTGTTGGAAGGGACCTTTAAAGGCTACAAAATCACAGAACACTAGGTATTGGAAGTGACCTCCAGAGAACACTGAGTCCAACTGCCCTGCCAAAGAATGATCACCTAGGGCAGGCTCCACAGGAATGCATCTAGGTGGGTTTTGAAATTCTCCAGAGAAGAAAACTCCACAACACCTCTGAGCAGCCTGTTCCAGTGTTCACTGTAAAGAATTGTCTCCTTGTGTTGAGGTGGAACCTCTTGTGTTCTAGCTTGTACCTGTTGTTCCTTATTCTATCAGTGGGCACCACCAAAAAGAGACTATCAGATTCATCTAGACACCCAGCCCTCTGATATTTACAGACATTGATAAGATCCCCTCTCAGTCTTCTCCTCTCAAGACTATAGAGCCCCAAGTCTTGCAATCTTTCTGCCTAGGAGAGATGTTCCAGTCTTGAAATCATCCTCATTGATCTCCATCGGACTGTCTTGAGGAGATTCCTGTCACTCTTGAATTGTAGAAGCAAAAAATGGATAGAGTATTCCAGGTGTAGTCTCAACAGGGCAGAGTAGAGGAGGAGGAGAACACCCCTATACCTACTGGACATACTTTTCATAATCATAGAATCATAGAATCACAGAATCAATAAGGTTGGAAAAGACCTCAAAGATCATCAAGTCCAACCTGTCACCCAAGACCACATGACTACTAAACCATGGCACCAAGTGCCATGTCCAGTCCCCTCTTGAGCACCTCCAGGGATGGCGACTTCACCACCTCCCTGAGCAGCACATTCCAATGGCTAAAAACTCTTTCTGTGAAGAACTTTGTCCTCACCTCAAGCCTAAACTTCCCTTGGTGCAGATTGAGGCTGTGTCCTCTTGTTCTGGTGCTGGTTGCCTGGGAGAAGAGACCAACCCCTTTCTGGCTACAACCACCTTTCAGGTAGTTGTAGACAGCAATAAGGTCTCCTCTGAGCCTCCTCTTCTCCAGGCTAAACAATCCCAGATCCCTCAGCCTCTCCTCATAAGGCTTGTGCTCAAGGCCTCTCAGCAGCCTCGTTGCCCTTCTCTGGACACGTTCAAGTGTCTCAATGTCCTTCTTAAATTGAGGGGCCCAGAACTGGACACAAGGTGTGGCCTAACCAGTGATGAGTACAGGGGCGGAATGACTTCCCTCCTCCTGCTGGCCACACTATTTCTGATGCAGGCCAGGATGCCATTGGCCTTCTTGACCACCTGGACTCACAGCTTGCTCATGTTCAGCCACCTGTCAGTCAGTACCCCCAGATCCCTTTCTGCTCACGGCTCTCCAGCCACTCCGACCCAAGCCTGTGGGACTGCATGGGGTTGTTGTGGCCAAAGTGCAGCACCGGGCACTTGGACTTGTTAAATGCCATCATGTTGGACTCTGCTCATTTGTCCAGCTGGTCAAGATCCCTCTGCAGAGCTCTCCTACCCTCTCACAGATCAACACCTGCCCCTAGCTTAGTGTCATCTGCCAGTTTACTGATGATGGACTCAAGATCATCAATGAAGATATTAAACAGGATGGGGCCCAGCACTGATCCCTGGGGGACACCACTAGTGACTGGCTGCCAGCTGGATGTGGCACCATTCACCACCAATCTCTGGGCACAGCCCTCCAGCCAGTTCTTAACCCAACACAGAATGCTGCTGTCCAAGGCACGGGCTGACAGCTTGGCCAGGAGTTTGCTGTGGGGGGCAGTGTCAAAGGCCTTACTGAAGTCAAGGTAGACTGCATCCTCAGCCTGCCCCACATCCACCAGGTGGGTCACCTGATCATAGAAGGAGATCAGGTTGGTGAGGCAGGACTTGCCTTTCCTAAATCCACATTGGCTGACCCTTGGCCATCCTTCAGGCGAACAGTGATTGCCCCTAGGATGATCTGTTCTATAATTTTCCCTGGCACTGAGGTCAGGCTGACTGGCCTGTAGTTTCCAGGTTCCTCCATCCGACTCTTCTTGCGGATGGGGACCACATTGGCCAGTTTCCAGTCATCTGGGACCTCTCCAGTGAGCCAGGACTGGTGGAAAATGATGGAGAGCGCCTTGGCCAGCTCCTCTGCCATCTCTCTCAGCACCCTAGGATGGATCCCATCCGGTCCCGTGGACTTGTGAGTGTCCAAGTGGCTCAGCAAGTCCCGAACTAATTCCTCATGGATTTCAGGGGTACTACACTGCTCCCTGACCCTATTTACCAGTTATCCTGGAGTCCTCCTGCCTTACTGTTGAAAATTGAGGCAAAGAAGGTATTTAGAACCTCAGCCTTTTCCTCATCTTTAGCTACAATGTTCCCCTCCAGGTCCAATAAGGAGTGGAGGTTCTTCTTGCCCCTCCTTTGAGCATTAATGTATTTATAAAAACGCTTTTTATTATCTTTCACAGAAGTGGCCAACTTAAGTTCTAATGGGTTAATGCACCCAAGGATGCTGTTGGCCCTCTTGGCCACAAGAACATTGCTGTCTCATGGGTAACTTGCTGTCCACCAGGACTCCAAGTTCTTTCCATGGCTTTCCAACAAGATCACCCCTCCCCTGCAGTGAGCAGGGACATCTTCAGGGTGATCAGGTGATCAGAGCCCTGTCCAACCTCATCTTGAGTGTTCCCAGGGATGGGGCATCTACTATGTCACTGGACAACCTCTTCTGGTGTTTCACCACCCTCATTGTAAAAAATGTCTTCCTTACCATGAGTCTAAATCTACTCTCTTTTATTTTAAAACCTTGTTCTGTCAGAAAAGGCTCTGTTAAAAAGATTGTCCATGTCTTTCATACAAGCCCCATTTAAGAATTGAAAGACAGCAAAAAAATCTCCCTGGAACCTTCTCTTCTCCTTCTCTTCTTCCCCCAGCCTGACACACCCCAAACAAAGGATTGAGACTTGCTAGGTCAGCTTGATGCCCTCAGACATTAGCTGGTGCCTCTGGACCCAGAGGTCCTTTTGTTGCTTGGAGAACTTGGAGAGCCCCCTGACTACCTAAGAAAGTGACCACAGGACAACTTGCAAGGTATAAATGAAGTGCTGCTCTAGAGAGAGGGGATTCTGTCCAGACAGAAGCAGTTTGGCAGACAGATCTTCTTGCCTTAGAACAGGACGTTGTCTGAGGAGTTCTCACCGTGGTGAGGTATTCCTTTTCTGTGTGCACATTTTGGTTTATCTCACCAAATAGTTTAATTGATTGTGCAACAGTATTTTCCCAGATGGCACGCAAATCTGTAGGTTTATTGTGTCAGAAGGAGAGCAGATTAATTACAATAAATCCACAATTTTCAGGTGGCTGTTGCTGTCTGTTTGTAGGTGCCTCTGTGACAACATGTTAGCATATCAAAGCTAAAGTTTTGACAGTAGTGTTGATAATTAGTTTGTGTAGAAATATTTGACAAGTTATGCCATGACCAATGGCAAAACCTACTAGATTGCTGGACACACCAGGAGTGTGTTGTCAGGATAGAAAATGTGCTAAAATGACCTCTGATTGCTATACAGACAATGTTCTAGATATGAGTAACTGTGAAGTAATTACTTCTTATTTGGCTACACATACATCTGTCCTTTGGGCAGCTTTCCTTTCTTAGTGTGAAGAATTGAAAAACAGAAAAACAAAGGTAGTGTAGAACTGCCTTTTCCTTGCTCTGATGCTGTGCCAAAAGAAATTGGCTAAATACATGGTTTATTGTTTCTGTTACCCATCTAGATCAGCTGATCTCTTACAGTTAATGTTTGCAATATCAATACTTGCAACTGTGATTTCAAAATCGGTTTTCAATTAAAAGTTACCAGCATTGACTTACTAACTATACATGTGAACAAACATCGAGTCAGAGTCTATACAAATAAATCTTCTTTATTTAAGCAAATACTTACAGAGTCCTGTTTCAGATACTTGTCCAGATCTATAAAGAGCTGTAAAACATAGTTTCTAATAGATTTTTTAGCCGTTGCAAGAATTCCACGACTAAAGTGAGTTTGAGGGCTAAGCACTTAGCTGAGTCCTTTTTGATTGGAAGTATCCAAAGAACTTCAATTTACAATAGTTAAATAAGTATTTGAGGTAATCTTGGGCACATTAGCTGATTTCTTGGAGAATTTGTGCAGAGGATTAGGAACAGAGGTAGTAAATGTACAAGAGAAGAAAAGAATGAGGGAAGGCAAAATGCAACTATGCCATAGGGTTTGAATTAAAATTCAAAACAATCTTAAACAAAAAATACAGTCAGAAAAATAATTATATTTATTAGAAAAGCAAATTTTCATATAGGAATAATCTGCTACATAATTAAAAAAGGGGAAGAAATTATTCAGAAAAAGGATTATAGTTATAGCAGTTAGCAAGCTGAACATAGGTCAGCAATGCCACTGTGTCAGAGAATATAAATTTGTAGGACATACAAACAATAGTATAGCTGTAAGACATATGCATATCTTGAAAACAAAAATGTTTTTCATTCCTTCCCAGTCAGAAATAGGCATTTCAGTTTATGTAAGATTCTCTCTGACTTTTCCTTAAGCTCTAAAGGAGCTTCAAGTAAAGACAAATAACTTTGCTGTCCTCCTTCCATTTCCCCATTTCTCTCTTCTCTTCCTCTACTACTCCTTTCTACTATTTCCTATGCTATTTAGATGGGTTTCCAGGATTTCAGGCAATCAAGCACTTCTTACATTCTGCTTAGCAGTCCTGCAAACCTATTATCTTTCTCACTTTTGATCTTCCAGCCTCATGGGTTGAAGTAGCAAAGTCCCTGAGGAGCATGTTTTGGACCTTGCAAATTAGTTTAGATTCATTCAAGAAAATAAGCCCAGATCTATGCGTCATCAGGAGCTGTGGGGCTTGATTTTACCTTTATTATGAACTGGAAAAGAAATACCTTTACACTTTTAGAGCCAAGTCTCTTAAGTCTGAGTACCATGTTCTATTTGGGATGTGGATTTTGTTCTGAACAACTCATCTGAAACTGATATTTCTCTCTGCTTCTTGAGGGATTTATTGGCAAAACTAGCCTTCTATTAACATTTTCTTAGGAGCCTGCACAGTGAGAATAGATGCTATAAATCTTAGTTGTATAAAAGCCCAAAAGCTGTAAGGTTTTACTGGACAGCAAATAGAAAATTCCAATAAGTTCAGACCTGTTTATTTTACTTGGAGTGAAGTTTATTGAGTGAAGTTTGACTGGAAATGTCCTTGAAGACAACCATTCTGCCCATCTCACACTCACCAATTATATATCATATTCTCATCTTGCACACTTCCTCTCAAATATATGCAATCATTTTGCATGGGTTTTGCAAAGTAACAGAAACAGATAGTACTAATTACTGTGTCAATGGCCTTGGTTTTGCATGTGATTAGTACTACTAATAAACGAAATGAACACATGTATCTATATATATTACAGTCCATTATTAGCAAGTCTCTGCAATTTAAATTTGCATTACTCACCAGAATTCATGTTTCTCAACAGTCAGATCAAATTAAGATTATACAGAGACCAATTAGCTCTGCTTACCTTTGTTAGTTTTTCCTGAGTGGTCTCGCTAGAATGATTACAGAAAGTTGTAGATTTACTTAAGTATGGTTGAATTTTTTATTGATAAAAGTAGAAGATGTTTACCCAGACAGAGCTTGACATGGTGGCCATGGATTTGAGATCCCAAAAATATTCTTTGATTTGTCTCTTTAAATTTTATTTTTAGTGTACATGCTATTTTCTTTCCACATTGATCATGCATAACTCATTCTGGCTAACCTCATTTGCAACAAATTATATATATGTATGTTTAATAGTTACTGAGAGTTCACCACAGTTTCTTTTTTTTTTGTTGTTGCAGCTTATTGCACTGCATTCCTAACTAATTCTGGTTCTAGCAAAGAGATCAAATGTTACCACAACTACTGGCTTTATTCTAACTTCTAACAAATAAAAATCTGATTACGGTGTTTTCTGGATATAAGGCTGGTTTCTCTCCAGTGTTACATCTTATGAAGGGAGCTGTTTTGTCTTAGTGTTACCAGTTTGCTTTTCTGCATAGCTGCAGTATCATGATAGGGTTAAAAAGCCACCATATCCTGAAAACAATAATGCTGTTTCCAAAGGGAATGCAAAGGGAAAAAAAGTTATATTACATTATAACTTAAACAATCTTAGACACCTAGGAAGCTTAAAAATCCAATAACTTAAATTGAAACCTGGAAGAAGACAAACTCTCTATACCTTTTCTTACAGGCGTAAGAACAGGTACAGAATTCTAACCTACTCTTAGAGCTCTATTAACCTCTAGATTATTTGCAATTTATGCAAATAATAAAGCATTGGAAAATTTATTTCATTTAATTATGACAGTAAAAATAAATTAAAAACACTTCATAGTTTTCATAGTTTTCCATCTCCTTTAAAATACTTCCAGTGAAATCAGTGAAACCACAACACATTTATTTATTTAAAAAAATGATTGATAACTTATTCATGTAAGACATATCTGTCATGCTGTTGTGCTTCTTCACATTAACCTTTCCTCATCTTGATAATTTGCCTCTTATGCAGATGCAAGGAAGACCGCTGGAGGTGTGTAAGGTAATTTGCTATCCCTGTATGAGCTAAGAAAATAAACTTTGGAACCCCATTGCTGCAGGGACAAGACCTCTTATTTGGATTCTGCAAAATCTGAGTTTAATCTGAAGGTCATCAATCCTTAAGATGATTGTAATCCTTAAGGTGCATAGACCAGTTGAGTTCTCACATCCTAGTTCACTTCAAATTTCAAAGGTTTTATTTATATTAGAATTATCAAATCATAGAACATCCCAGGTTGGAAGGGACCTCAAAAGATCATCTGTCCAACCTATCTTGGGAAAAGGAGCCTAGATGAGATGATCTAGCACCCTGTCCAATTGTATTTTGAAAACCTTCAGGGATGGGAGCTTAACCACGTACCTGAGGGCTTTATTCCAGTGAGTGACTGTTCTTGCTGTTCTTCTATCAAGAGAAAAGTTTTTGATACTTGAAATGACATCTTGAAATGGGAAGAAAAAACTAAACTGTAATAATTTCTATGTGGAGGTGTAGATCTTGGGTGCTTTGAAAGTTCTGCAAGTTATTTTCAGAAGATTTTAGGGTAAATACTTATGCAAGGGCAGCATGCTGCTTTTGATCTGAACTCCACCTTATTTTCCACTGCTAACAAAGCAGTGGATAAAAAAGTATTAAGAATAGTAATGAGAATGCCAAGCATTGGTGGAAAAATCAGTACATTAAATTCTACCAAAACAATTTCCTAGGCAGACCTAGGAAATTGAATGTGAACAATTCATGAAGTATGATAAATTTAACAGCAATAAAATGGCTGGTTAGGAAACTTGAAAAATGAGAACCACAAGAAAGCTTCTCAGGAAAGCAATGAAACTGTCCGCTATCAATTTGTTCACCCTTAAAGTCATCAAATCAGAAGCAGGAAATTACAGCTTTGGAAAATCTCCATCAGGAGAGCTAAACATTTGCAAAAAATCAAAGGAAATACTGTCATTGTTATAATTCACAAGCTTCACACATACCAGCTGTCAGGTCATTACTTGCCAAAAAGAGGCTTTGACAGTATGATCGTATATCTACCTGATCTGCCAAAGACATTACCTGAGGAGGAAGAAGAAGGTTTTAGAATGACACCAAGTACAATAGATCAGACATTTAAAATGGGAAATTGAACAGAAAATGCTGAGAATATGAAACGGACTACACTGCAGCTTCATAGGCTTCAATAAAACATTTGATCGTGTATGACAAGGAATACTATGAACTGTGACGAAGACACTCAATATTAGCAAAGGAATAGTTGCAACTCTTAAAATCCTCTAGTACAGTGCAGGCAGTAAAGTCTTTGAAAGCAACACACTCAGTAAGTAGTTCCATATAACAGCTGGTATAAGAAAGTGATGTCTCCTATTGCCACATCCCTTCAACTCTTTCCTTGAACATGCTATGTCAAAGGACTCTGCAAACTTTGAAGGAGTGCTGTCAGTTAGAGGTAGTAATACAGGTAATCTATCCTTTGAAGATGATGTAGATTTGATAGGAGGAATGGGACTGAGATGTGCAAATACAATGACAAAGTTGGGTAGCACTGCAATGATGTATGGTATGGAGATGAGGACAAAAAAAAAAAAGAAGAAAAAAAAGAGCAGGGTAATGACAATGAGGATTACTGACACTGAACAAGAAATAGACATCAAAAGCAAGAAAGTTGAATGTGGGGACTTATTCAAGTATCTCAGTACTACTACCATGAAAGGCAGGAAACCTGAAACAGAAATACAAAGAATTGCCCTCATGCTAGCAGTGCTCACTGTCCAAAATACAACCTGGAAAGACAAGAACAACTTTAGTAGATCCAAGGGATTAAAAAAAAAAAACCACCAAAAAAATGGAAACTTCTTAGAAATATTGTGTTCTCAAGAGCACGAACAGTGTGAAATGGGTGAAACTCAAATAGCAGCAATAGAATGAAGAATCCAAGCCTTTGAATTCAGATGCATCTGCAGAATTCAATGGATACCATATACAGTGCACTGAACAGCTCTATTAGAGAGAAGCAGGATCTGCAGTAATTGGATCCCATGAGCCTCTACTCACAGCTGTGGAGAGAGAGAAGTTGGAAAGGTTTGACAATGTGACTAAAGCAAAAGCCCTAGCCAACATAATTTTTGCAGGAGAAAAAAACCCAAAACAGTAAAGAGAAGGAACTCTTTGTGGACAACTTGGTAAAAACATCACCAGAAGCTGGATAGGAAAATCTCTAATAGAACTTTTTGAAGCAGTTAAAACCACCTGAAATGAAAGGAGATTATAGTTGTCACCTCAGTACGACCTGGACTGGCAGAGAAGAGGAAAGGGATTATCACTGCACAAAAATCTGTTATCAACCCTATCAATACTGATTTTCTAGGAAGCCATGTGAGTGTTACAGTGTTTTATAAATAGATGTGGGGTTTTATTCTTTATGGCCTTTCTTCTTTCTTGTATTTAGAGCTACTTAGTAATTTCCAGAGCTGCATTCCTCTCTCTATGTAAAAGGGAAACAAATAATTGCTCAGTAGAATGTTGCCCCCAGGTCTGCTGTGGGCACATGATCTTTAGGCACTGCAGGCTCATGCTCAAACACCTCTGCACAGGATATACATTTATATATACAATGGACTATGCAGATCAACACAGAGACATATAGAGCACTAATACAAACAGCACAAACAGTATAGACAGCAAAGGCCTCATCCTCCTCCCCTCTCTGGCTGAAAAGGATGAAGGTCTGATAGTAGGAATATGTATATGCCCCACAAATGGCCTCATATAGCCATTCTGCCCAGAAGCTGTCCCTGGAGTGCAGTCTGCACAGTTGCTGACAGCTAGACATACAAATCCCTGAGCCACAGCCCTGCTCTAGATCCTAACACAAATGCACACATATGCACACACACACACACACACACACACACACACAAAGAGCCACCTGGAATTCCTCAGTCCCCAGGAACCACACTCTACCCTATTCCACCCCTGTGGCTCACTCTTAGAGACCCACTCACTCTCTGGCTCCCAGATCACCTCATCTACTCACTGGCTCACTTGGCTTATCTTTGCTGGGATTCATAAGGTCCTTTGCACATCTACACTTGCTGCAATGGCTGACGACACAGACATGTGTCTGTGACCCAAAGTCCCACTGCAGTTGCTGACAACATCCACCCAATCAGGGCTCTGCAGCTGCCAGCACCACAAACACACAGACCCTCCAGTGCATGGTCTGGCTGCAGCTGCACCCTCAGACACATACACAGGCATACAATTGTCTTTCATCCAGGAAAGCAGTAGAAAGATACTTAACAGGAACACAGGATGGATTGTGCTGATCAGGTACAGGACATGTCCAAAGATGGGTGCTGACCAGCAAACTATATACATAGAACTACTCCTTCTCCCCCCATTATCTTTTATTTTCTTCCCCTAAACATCCCATAGTAATTCTTGAACAATCCATAGGTATCCTTCCCCTGCAGCCCATAACATGTTCCATGCCCCTAGGCAGTTGCCCTCCTCAGTCTGTGTCACTTCCTCTGAGACCTTAATTTTCATTTCCAACTACCATTGACCCCCTGTCTAGGTTTGTGGAGATGGGCCTTTGGTGGCCTGATGGCTCCTGTGATGATCCCAGGAGAAACAAGGGAAAGGCATTATTTGGACTGCCCCATCTGCCTCTGTACTCCTTTGTGGGAATATAGATGATCTTTTATCACTCAACTTAATAACTACAATTGACTAACTGTCATACTATGTTACATTTCCTTTTGCTAAGTAAGGTAAGAGATTGTACCTGTACCTAGAGATTTCTACCTTTTACTTCAGTTTAATTTTATTTTTTGCTGCACAACCAACCTTTATGGATGCATCTCATAGTTGTTCCTCAATTTGCTGGAGACTGTTCTAGATGCAGTCTTGTGTTTTCTCATGCCTTTTCCTCTGTAGTTGTATACCTAGCAGCAGTCTGTCACTGTCTCTATACTCCTCTTGTATCACAAGAACTTATATGAGAACCTTACAGTGATGAGAGTGAACAGAATCCAGGAGACACTGGAATTGTGAATGCACATAACACAGATCATTAGACAGAAGTGTATGACCTCTGATGTTTCCAAGCTCATTTAACTGTGCAACACCATCCTCAGGTGAAGCTAATTTTCACTTTGATTCAGTGTACTGTCATGAAAACATCCAGACAAAGATAGCTGTTGCTTATAAGATCTTTCTTCCCAGCCCACTACATATATATTCAAGTTAAAACAGGTTTTATAATAATTCCACTACACTAAGGAAAAAAAAAAGGTAGCTTTAATTAGGACACCAGTACAAGGAATATGTATTTGAAATTCATACTGAATTTCTCTACCTGCTGTGCTTCATTTGAAATTTGAATGCTTTCATCTTTGTACTATGCTGCACCATTCAAACAGAAGTCTTGAGGGAGTCCACCAAATTCCCTTCCTAATATTACTTTAAAATCATTAGTCCCTGTTAAGAGCCTATCTGATATGTAAACTACACAAAATATAGTATGTTGATTTCCACCCCCCCTCCCCCCTCCCCCTTGGTTATTTGGTGAACAACTACTGATTCCTTGTGAACACAGAGAAAATCAACTAATTCTCAACCAAAGGTTATGGTGAGTTACCTCAATATGGACTAGTATTAAGCAGGTAAGAATGAAAGAAATCAGAGTAATGTATTCAATTTCAGCCTTATTCCTTGCTTTGAATCTGCAAAAATGAAGTGAAAATAAGATATGCCATGGACTTTCTGTGGTATTTATATGAGATCATACAGAATAGACTTTCATTTTTTTTATTCATAAAAGTTGAATATCTGGTGCATATGAAGGTTATATTAAAACTGAAGATTCTGATCCAAGTCAGGTTCTGACCTTGCAATCTTTACTTATGTTAATGATGCTTCAGCTTCAACAGAAAGACAATGGCACTATTCTTATCAGTAAACGTTACTGCTGCATATAGTTATGGAACATCTTGTGGTATTCCTGCTTGGGTTGGATGAGGAGATAAAATCATAGTTACTGATGAATCCACACAACTTTTCCTATATCTTTCATTCAAAATCAACCCAACTAAATGGGTCAGAAATCTGAAAGTGTTGATCGTTTAAAAGCAAAACAAAGAAATCAGTGACAAGTTGTAGTAAAGATAGAAACATAAAGGGTTGAAGATGGAATCCACCTGTGTGAGACAGGACCAATAATATAGCTGGTGGCAAAACATGAATCTTGATTCAGAAATCAAGCACAACTGTTGAGAAACGCAGTCAACATGCTTTTCCACCCTTACCGTGTAACTGGAAAAAAAAAAAAAAAAAGAAAAAAAGAAATCTAGATCCTCTTAGAAACATTTTAATTTTATATATCCACTGACATAAAACCCCCTAGTGGAACTAATACATTTCATCCATTTCCAAAACAACAGAACTGGCACACAACCAGCCAAGTGCATAATGAGTATTGCTGTTTCCAAAGATCTGTTTTCATCTGCCTGTGTCTGGTACTGCTCTTTCTTGGGCTTCTGTGGGACTTCTCTGAACTCTGTAAATAGTGTCTACAGACTTTCCCTGAATGCTGTTTATTTCACCCATTTTAAGTTTGTCTGATGCAGATGCAGAAGCAGCAAAATGTTCATTCATAAATAAATAGTTCCAAGTGAATGATGCAGGAATTGCTTTAAAAAAAGTAAACCGAATAAAACGTTCTGTGTTTTAACCTCTCAGTGGTTTATTAAACCAGCGCAGATGAGACAAATATTTTCAGTGTAAATAAGCACTGGGAATTTTTGCAGCGATTCAGCACAAAGGATTTTAGCGCTTTGTGCTGAAATGCCTATGGGAGAAATTGAAATGTTCAGTGACTTGCAAGATCCATTTCTACCTGCATACTTTGTTGTCATAGCATTATTTAGATCGTGTATGAAAAAAAGACATGTAAAAATCTTGCTCTTTAACTGACTATGCAAGCTTTTCATTTCCTCTATAATGTTTCTCTATCTTCCTCAAACTTGCTCTTTGGTCTTCCATTTATTTATGCTTCTTACTATTTAAATCAAATCTAAAGTTAGGTAGAAGAAGCTGTGACATGAGCTTGCTAGTAATTTGCAATTTCTAAGAGCCTAGTGTCCCTCAGCTTCTTCTAAACTTGTACTACCTTTAAAAATAATGGTCCTAAACTCCCTTTTCATAAATATCCTATTGGTTTAATGGATTTTTGCTGTCTGGCATAAACTGACAAAGGTTTCTCACTGTGAATAATGCTTTTTGAGTAGAGCTAATTTTGTATTCCCTTCCTAAAGCCTGACAGACAGACACGGTAGTTCTTAAAGTAAGATTGCATAATTGCAAGTGATGAAATTACTGGGGATTAGTCAGATATTAATCTGAAATAAGAGACTGGTCTAGAGTGAGAGACCATTCCATCTTCTCTATCCACTTGAGTTAGAGAAGAAAAGATTAGTTTATCCTATTGACTACATTCATATATTCTATGAAACATTAGCAGTGAAAACACTTCTAGTCAGCTGCTTTGGTTTATGTTATGCAGCCAGCACCAGAACAAGAGGACACAGTCTCAGGCTGCACCAGGGGAAGTTCAGGCTGGAGGTTAGGAGGAAGTTTTACACAGAGAGAGTGATTGCCCATTGGAACGGACTGCCCGGGGAGGTGGTGGAGTCGCCGTCACTGGAGGTGTTCAGGAGGAGACTTGACAGGGTGGTTGGTTACATGGGTTAGTTGATTAGGTGGTGTTGGATGATAGGTTGGATGATAGGTTGAAGGTCTCTTCCAACCTAGTTTATTCTGTGTAATCTATGTAATTCTATTCTACCGAAATGTGACAATTTGTAAACCTGTGATTTTATTCAGAGACAAGATTAAAAGGGACCTTTCCATATCAATGACATGTTCATGCCAAATGTAATACTGAAAGCTTAAACTTTATGCTCCTAATTTGAAATCTGTTGCTTTGACAGGAACACAGGAGTAATACATTTACCTATTGTGACTATATAACATGAAGTTCAAAGTGGCAAAGGATCCATTTAGCTTGCAGAGTACAACATGTAGGCTGTGACTTTCATGCTTCTATTATCAATGTTTTATAGAGGTTGAAAGCCTGCAGCATTAAAAAATTTTCAAATTTCTAACACAGATCTGCTTTTTTTACATGTTTGAGAAAACTAACTTGAAGTATTTGAAAGGGTTTTTTTCATAACTTTGCAATGATTTTGGGTAAGTATTAGAGGCAGAAAAGATGTAAACTTGTTTTATATGTGGCTTGGATTTGTTCATGGCAGATGGAATTGCACAGAAACTTTTACGAGGTCCTGAATATGTTGCCTCCCGCTGGAGCTCTGCCTGTGGTATACCATCCTCAGAGCTTAACTGTGTAATACAGTCCTAATGGCACTCTGTAAGTGAAAATACACTTTTGGAGTGTTTCAGTGACCTTGATTGCACTAGGCAGGTGGGCTCATTTCAGAAGCACCAAACCAGCAGCTCTATAAAAGGACTGAGGTGCCCATTCCAAGTCTGTGATTTAAGTAATTTTAATTAATCTCTGTTCCAGGGCAGTACTGTTTGCTTGTCTGCCCTGCTTACATATTTTCTGCCTGCAGGTGCCAATATTTTAGCTCAACAAAGGCTAGACATTGATAGCTGAGACCATAATCAAATAAAACAAAAATTAAAATTCCCCACATCATGTCAAAATAACCACTGATGTAAACAATTTTAATTTCTGCTCCTCTCTTTCTCCAGCCTCCCTGCTCCTCTTTGTTTGTGTCTCTGTGTGTCCCCTGTCCCCAGATATTTAACTAGTGAAACTGTTGGAGAAGATTTAAGTGATAGTCTTCCAGGCATTTCACTCCCAGGCCATCACTGCATTTATTGCATATAAACGATGTTCGCGTTGCTCATGCCTGTTCCATATTGTTTAAAACTTATCTCATCATTTCCTCAGCTATCTATTCCCTCCAGTGTGCCTGGAGTTCTGATTAGCAATTTACCACAGAGTTCTGTAACAGTGAATACTCTACTGCTGCTGTTAATTAAATCTGTGTGGGTAACTATTCACTCACAAGAGACAATCATTGCAGCAAGATATTGTCAGGCCTAAGGCTTTGCACTAATAGAATCTGTACATATCCCAAAGGTGATATGTTCTGTATCTGGAGAGGATGCAGTGAGCCAGATCTTCTAACATATCCAGCTGGTGATTCAGTGAATGAATGCCAAGGGGACAAGCTTCAAAAGACAACATTCCTAAGACTGAAAGATAGGCAGAATAAGAGCAAAACAATATGGATATTTTATCATTCTGGATATAAAGTAATCTCATAACCTGAGATTCAGTCCCTGCTTCCTTTAACTTTAATTTGGGACACATGAATGACATGAAGTACTTTAAGTTGTTAAAATTAATAATTTAGAGGAATGTCATACACAGTGAATAGTATTGTTATATCAGGAGCATAGCTGAGTTGAGGAGATGTGGAAAAAGTGGTTTATAGCACAATACTGAAGAATTTCATAAAGGAGCTTTAAATAAAATACTGTCAATTTGCCATCAGTTAGTTTCAGTGGTGACCCATAAAACATTTCACTGTCAGATAATGACAGCTTTTGCCATATTCAAGATATTTTCTAACGTGTGTCAGGAGGTTATGTGCATCACAGGAAAAATGAAATATTTTAAAGGCTACCATTGTCTTGATTAGCCCCATCACATTAACAAAGGGACAGTTGCCTCCAGCAGGCAATTGCTGTCTCACGAACTCTGAACATGAATTGCTGCAGTACAAGGCATCTGCAATAAGATCCAGTCCATTGTTATAGGGAACATCTTTTGTCATGAATTAGCATTAACTGGGTTACACAGATGGTTTAGGTACTATACAAAGCATAGCTTCTAATTGTAAAAGTTAAAAAACTGTATATTATCTTCCAGTCTACAAAATGAGTGATTAAAATTCATATTTCTTCATACAGAAGTAATTATCTTTACATATGCACATAGTAATTTATTATAACTAATGAAATAAGAATTATTGTGGTGGAAAAAAAAAAATACCTGGTTAGCAGGCAATGGAAATGGTTGTCTCAAACTTTGGAAGATGTGATAAAGTTAAACTATAGTTTTACAAGTGTACATGATGCTAGTACACATAATGTTTTATGTGTTCAGAAAACCATTTTTATTTATTTGTACAAGTCACCTGTGTCCATTGTTAATAGACTGTTTGTATCTTACATACAACCTACCTGATACGTAGTTGTATACATCTGAAGAAGAGGATGACTAGATTAGCAGATATTATTACAAAATCTGGAGAAATGTTTTCTAGAATCAGGTGATAGCCTGGATTTGTGGTATCAAATGTCAACCATTTAAACCTGGGATGTCCAACTCAAACTGGTCACCTGAGCCACATTAGTAACCACTTGAATAATCAACTATAGAAGATTTGTCACACCTATTGTGGACATTTATTTTAGGGTAGTGCTTATTTCTCTTTCTATGCGTCTGTCACTGCAGTGGTCATCAGAGCAATTCATACAGCACACTGTTCATGATAAAAAAGTGTGAGTGGTTGGCATGATTCCTCTTCCAAGCTTGACAGCTTCATAATTTGCTTCTGTTCAGGAACTGGAAGAGCATCAGCAGGTTATGGTTTTGATCACTGGAGGGAAGCAGAGATATTTCACTGGGGTACTTTGATGCCAGTGGGTACAGCTCGAAGTGCCTCTTTTGCAAATAAAAATTGCCAAGGGGAAGTTGCTTGATATGAAGCAAATAAAACAAAGAAGAAAAGGGTAGCTTTAATGATTTAGTAATTTATATTTAGTATCAGGATCTTGTAAAATTGTTGTGGGTGCTAGGACCAGGACTGTGTGGGCTTTCAGGGTTGATAAGGAGTGGAGCTCAGCACTTTCTACCACATCTATTTTCAATGTATGAACAATTTCAAAAGCACATTGTGAAGAAACAGTGGTGGACACAGACCCTGAAGGAGATTAGGTCACAGATATTGTTTCTCTCAAGTGACTTATGTGGATTCTGCTTCACAGCACACAAAAGCCGACAAACATAGCAATGACAGTGTTAAATGCCACTTGAAAAAGCCTGTGGATATATATTTAAGGATCACTTCATGATACATGTCAAAAATACTCTTTTCTGGCTTATCCTATATTATTTTTTTTTCTATGTCTATTAAATACTGCATTTACACATACTGTATCCAGACACAAAATGAGAGATTAGACAATTTAAAGACAGTCATAAGCAAGTAGAAAGTGAATTGGAGGGCTTTTTAATTTTTTCTTATGTAGCAATTAATAACTAAAATATGAGACCAAGGTTATTTACTACCATTGTTGTTCTACAAAGTTCTCCTGGCTTTAATACATAGAGAACACATTGAGCTGGTTCAAATGAAAATTTTATGGAGAAAGCATTTGTTTTACACTTCTTCTTCTGAGAAGTGCTCTCTGTAAATTTTCGTTTGGTAGGATAAACACCCAAATCACTTCTAGTGGAACATGCTGTCTGGCATTATGGGAAACTCAAACCCTGTAATCTTTGTGAGTGCTACTGAGAATGATGCAAGGAGAAATTTCTAAGATGAAACAGAAATTCTAGTGATAAATTACAACTGGAAATGACTCTGAGAATTTTGTTTACACAATGCCTGTGCTTATACATAAGTGGCAAAGTTAATCTTTCAAGTGTGCTGAATCACATTATTTTC
Organism: Melanerpes formicivorus; assembly: GCF_026170545.1. Classification (NCBI taxonomy): domain Eukaryota; kingdom Metazoa; phylum Chordata; class Aves; order Piciformes; family Picidae; genus Melanerpes; species Melanerpes formicivorus. The sequence continues at coordinate 11,219,596 of NW_027142355.1, read as the reverse complement.
CTTAAAAAGCTTTTAAGTCCTGCCATCTGTAAAACCTTCAGAGGTCACACATTTCCAAGCTGGAGACTGAAACAGGTATCCCAGAGACGTTGTGGAGTCTCCTTCTTTGGAGACTTTCAAAACCCACCTAGGTGCATTCCTATGCAGCCTACTCTAGGTGATCCTGCTTTAGGAGGGGGTTTGAATTCAGTGATCTCTGGAGGCCCCTTCCAATCCCTAATATTCTGTGATTCTGTGAAAGTGGACAGAATAAAAGGAGCTATTGCTTGATCATAATGATATAAAAAATAGTTCATGAAAACAAAAGCCAAAGATAAAATTCAGCACTTATGAAGATATTTTTGAAAGCCCCCCCAAAATCTCAGTTGTTTCTCAGGTGCTGTCTGTTGCTTCCAGTGTCTCAACCTGGTTTGTAGGTATATTACAATGTAAAACTGAGAAAAGTTTTTTTTTTATCAGTCGATTTGTCATTGAGAAGCAAGGTTTGTTAATTATTATTTTTCTCTCTAGTTTCCAAAGCAGGGTGACACACTGAGCAATGAGTGAAGGATGAAAAAGAGCAACAGTATCAATTTGCATTTAGCTGAAGCTTAGCCAGTAAGTCATATATATCTAAATACAACAGCTTGTTATTTTTGCTAACATCCGTTCTTACTGTTCCACCTCAGAAACTTGCAACTCTTAATTTTAAAAGCAATTCAAAGTTTAACAATGGACCATGCTTAATGTGAATTCAGCATTTCAGTAAGATTGTGAAAGGTAAACAGATGTGCCAAGCTGTTTATTCCATGAACAGCATCAACTGACATAGAGTTCAGTTTTATCATTCCTTAGCAATGCAAACTATTTACTTGAAACATGAGAGATTCTTACAGATATTGAAGTACAGCCTCTCTGCTTTGTCTGTAAAACATAACTTATAAGAGTTGAGTTTCATTTTTATTATTGCTCAGAATCTGCTTATAGTAATGTGTTTCATTTTAGGAAGAATTAGTTATGTCATATGCTTGAAGTCTTTATTCAATTAAACCTTATATGAGTACTTCGGGATCAATAGTACATCAATGGGCTTACAAATTTCTGAATCACAGGAATTATCATGCTGGACCACAAGCAGCTTCCTTGTATTCCAACATCCTCTAATCTACAAGAGCTAAAGATGTAAAAAACCTAGAAGTGGACATGGAATAACATGGCCTCTAAACAGTTTTTTACCAGCTTTTTTGTATTCAGAAAACCCAATACTTTTTTTCATTTTCTTTTGTTTTCTATTGTTACACTTACTGTGTTCTCTTTAAAAGATGACACCACTAAGTACTGTACACACTTAATTTGCTTGGACAACACTAGTTGAAAAAGGAAGAGTTTTTTTCTTTCCTATGTCACATCTGATTTGCTTATGTAACTGGTTAGATAGATCCATAGAATGAATTCTCATGCTGTAACATAAAAGTATTTCCTCTATAATTCCAGGCATTTTCTCTGTGATCTGTCAAGCAATGAGATAAAAGCCTCACTACTATTTTTTTTCCTGCTGGTTTTGATTTGAGAATAAGAAAGACTAAGGAATTTCAATGGGATGAGTGTAAACTCATTAATGCTGCACTTAGTGTACTCATGATGAACTTTCAGACAGGCTGCTGAGGTGCCTAATTTAGGACAGTGCCAACCCACAGCTTTTGTGGCAGGGAGGGAAAAAGAGAGAGTGGTACCTTCAAAGAGTGGTCCAGATCTCAGATGATCTGAGCTACTCTCCAGAATGATATATTGTTTTTTTCTTGGTTACCTAGGCAGAAAGTCAAAGTAACAACAGTCATGATCAGCTGGAATAGTGAGGGAGGGCCCAAATAGAATCTACTTAATAACTGCTTCTGCAATATCTTGGTAGTCTTCCACACTCACTGATTCAGCATGTATAAATAATAAACAAGAAATGTCAAAATTTCTTTTATGTCTACCTATCTGATTAAATAGTAATTTAGGGGGAGGGATAGGACATGAATATCTCTTCTTGCATTGTCCAGTTATCTCTAATTAAGAATTGTTTCAAAATCCATTCAACACACTGACTCAAGTGGGCAGAGAACCAAAAGGAGGCAGGAAAAGAGGAATACAAGGAGATCTAAACCGGAAGGAAAAGGAAATGATTTTTGACCTATGATACCTAGCATTCTCCCAAAAGAGAAAGTTTCTAAATGAGTCTGAAAAGGAAACCTAAAGAAAGGAGACCTACTTATACAAAAAAGAGAGAGTATGTAGCTGGTAGGACATGGAAATAAACAGCAATGCACAATAAATTTTATCATGCATGAGAGTCTGCTGGAGTCAGTGACTAGGCTGAAAGTCAAGTAGCTCAGCTTGATCTTTTTCTGATTGTCCTGGTAAGGAGACAGGGAAAAAAAAAAAGAAAAAAGAAAAAAAAAAAAGAAAAAAAAAGAGAAAAAAAAAAAAAAAAGAGAAAAGTTAATGTAAGCCCTAAATGTCAAAAAACCTCCAGTATCAAAACACCATTATCTGGGAGGCAGAGTGAAGCATGTAAAATTAAGAAATGCCTGAATTCAGTTTGTCAATATAATCTAAAGTGTGTCTCAATGTCCCTCACTCTTATGATAGTTCTTAATTGCACTGTGACAAATGGCCTGATGTAGCCTGCCTGAATTAGGCACTTACTGAAATAGCTAAAATTCAAGTGCAGTTATTGAACATTCTCCTGATATCCTGTCGGTAGGCAGGTAACTTTCACATCTGATTCTGCCACTGCAGGAGCCGAATGATCCCAGGAGTGGGTTGGTTCATCCCACTGACCTCAGAAAAAGAGGAAACTGGAGGCATCTCGATTAAGTGCCACAGCAAGATAGGATGAATAATGGAAGGGATAGAACTGATTTGGTTCAGAGAGGCATCTGTCAGAATGAATGGTGCAGATTTAATGAGTAACTAATCAATATTTGGTATTCTCACTGGTGGTAAGTGAGTGAGCACATGCCATCTTTGCTGAACACATACAATTTTGCTATCCATTTAGAATAATGAATTTCCTCATTAATATTTCTGTGGGGCTCCTTACTGAAGTACCTGAATTACTCATAAGAATTAATTGGTGCACCTTCTTAACACCCTGAGCAAGATGGCACATGAAGGCAAAGACTGTCAGGATATGTAAAGCTCAGCACTGTGATATCTCAGAGTTATCTACTGTGTCCACAGTGAAGTTCACTGTGAATTATACCCTCAGGTCAATTTACATTCAACAGAAGACAGAAAGTGTCTTTGGCTGGAGCTCCTACCTACCAGGACACTGATAGTTAGGAGGCCCAAAATGATCAGCTAGGTTGTACAAAGACATTGATAGATATGTCTGAAATTGTCTTGTGTGGCTGCCTCAGGAATTCAACAAGACTTCTCTGTGAAACAGCTTTTGAGTTTACATACATAGACCATTCTCTCAGGCAGATATTGTGTGTTCACTTTAAGAACTAGTGCGTTCTGCATACAGAACTGGGAAAGAAGAGAAGTTACCATACAGGTTATATTTTAATAGGTTGCATATGGGAATGCTTGGCAGGGATCTAAGGAATCCTAAATACTTGACTCATGGAACAAGAAGAAGGAATATTAGAAGGAATATATACCAGAACATCAGCATAGCAGGACACAGGGGCTTGTACTTTCTGAATCTCAAAAGATTTGATTTAGGACTTTTGTATCCTGTCTTTGCTGAGTTGGATTCCTTTGCAGGTTCTTCCCTTGAAGCCTTCTGTGCCTGCAGTCATGTCAGTTACCTAAGGAAAACAGGATGGTTTGTCTTGCATTGCTCCTACATTCTACCTAGGAGGCATTTCAGATACCTTCTACTGCCAGAAAGATTAAAGTTCAAAGTTGCACTACCTGCTGTTACCTGAAGAGTAAGAGCATTCATGTGTGAAGCTATGGTGGGGCATCTGGCATGCTCTGACTGGCTGCTCTGCAAACAGTTACTCACATGGTTTTCCCTTTCATTCCTCAAATGAATAGGCAACCTTCTACACAAAATTTTTCTTTATTACAAAGTGCTTTTTCATTCCTGATTAATATCCTCCTTAAGTGATCTGGATGAGAGGATCAAGTGTACCCTGCTGAAGTTTGCTGATGATAACAAACTGAATGGGGAAGTAGACACTTTGGAAAGGAGAACTGCCCTGCATGAACACCTGGATAGGCTGTAAGACTGGGTTAATGAGAACCTTATGAAGTTCAACAAGGGCAACTGTATGGTCAACATAATCCTAAAGTGCAGCAGAGGCTAATTCTACCTGGGTGAAAAACAGCTCTGTGGAAAGGGACTTGGGGGTCCTGATAGACAGCAAGCACAATATGGTTGAATAGGGTGCTGCTGCAGCAAATAATTGCAGCAAGATGATGGGTTTCATTAAGGGCATAACCTGCAAAAATAAAGAAGTCATTATATCTCTCTTCTCAGCACTTGTCAGGCCACATTTAGCATAACTGTCTTCAGTTTTGGTCCTTGCTGTAGATAAAAGATGTGGACAGGCTGGAGAGGGTCCCGAGAAAAGCCACAAAGATGATCAAAGGACCGGTAAACCTGCCATATGAAGAAAAGCTGAGAGGACTGAGTGTGTTCATCCTTGAGAAAAGAAGGATTAGGGAAGACCTTACTACTGTATTCCAGTATTTAAAGGGTGACTACAAAGAAGTCAGAGACTCCCTTTTTGCAAGGAGTCACATAGAAAAGATGAGGAGAAATGTGTCTAGGTTTCTCTTGGGGACATTCTTACTAGACAAAAGAGGAAATGTTTTTCACATTCAGAACAATTATCCGTTGCAATAATCTCCCCAGGGAAGTAGTGGAGTCACCACCATTGGACACTTTTAAGATTCAGCTGAACACCGTGCTGAGCCATCTGCCTAGGCCATGCTTTAGCCAAGAAAGCTTGGACTAGATAATTTTGGCCTTCTAACCTAGTATTCCTATGATTCTATGATCTCCTTGGGAGGTCAATTTTCTTAGATTCTGTTCACACAGTAATGTCTCACTCCCATGCAAAATTTATCTCTTGCAGTGTTTTCACCTATCTACAAATATTTTCCTACCATATACGAGCTTATAGCAGGAAAGGCCTCCCAGAAAGGATTCCTGTACTGTTTCTCAGCTTCCATTGTTCTCTTGCTTGGTTTCTCCCTATTCAATATCACATCTGACTTGTGTTTCCTCCTTCAGTTCACCAGTTCTGAAGTTTGTGTGTATATCAAAGACCATCAATATTCTTGTATCACTTTTTTCTTAGTACTTTCTATTTCTAACCTCCTTTTGATGGGGGAAAAAAAAAAAAAAGAAGGTAAAAAAGATATCTAGTCTGTCTATGATAATGACTGCTAGTTCCTAGTATCATCACTGGAAACAATGGCCTTATTATGAGAACTATTAAAATTAAAAGTTTTACTCCTGTGCATATCCAAATCAAGTAACATTCACATTTCAGTAGTGTAACAAAACATGAAAGAAACAGAGATAAAACATTCTCAGAATGGACCATGATATTTGCCGGGTACGAACAGGGTTGCAGAAAGAGGACGTAGAAGTTGTGACAAAGAGAACACCAAAGAAATTGCCTTCAGGGTTAAGTAAGTGGGATTATCACTTTAATCTTTTTGAGACAGATATATTGAGTTCAATGTCATGAGCTACACTTTGTAGGTCTTTGGGAAAAAAAGAAAATCTGGAAGATTGAGGGTTTGGTTAACATGAAAGGTTGCTTACATCTGACCTATATAGCTATAAATTGCACAGTGATTCATACAGTACTTCACCTCATCTCCTTAGCTGCAGTTAGTAGACATCCTCTCACAAGATGGTTATTGAAAACTTTGAGACCATGTAGAAGGAACATAAACAGTGCTAATATAAACTGGGAAGAACAGATAGAGTCATATGAACTATTATTAACCTGTGTACTCTGATGATAGCTATGAGTAAAGTGGTGTAACCCCTCACTTCCCACCAGTTCAATCAAATAATTTAGACTTGCATGTGAATCTGGCCAAATAATGGACCATTTGAGCATAAAAAAATGGGCAATGTAGCCACTTACTTTCTCCTGAGACTTTGTCAGGGTGTGAAGTTACTCCTGAAAGAGAATGCTTCACAATTTTTAAAGGTGTACCTAGCACGTTGGCCATTATTACAAATACAAACACTACTACAAGTCAACAGTTTCAATTAGCTGTGATTTCTGTTAAAGAAAAAAAATGTCTAAAAGCACCTAGTTATTGATAATGTCTAAATTAACTGCTTGACTAATGCAGATAATAAAAATTATTCTGACATTTCTGAATACATATTCCTATATTAAAGTTTCAAGGCCTTTTTAAATAGATTTTTTTGTTATCTGCAATTCATGCATCTTATACTCTTTATACTAATAGGATTTTAATCACAGGACTCTAGATCACTATTCTGTCTATGAAGAGTTGAACATGGATGCTTTGTTGGCTTTTGTCTTTCATTGCATAGTACTACTCTCTAAGGGCCCAGGAGAAAGTTAATCTCAAAGAGCTAATAATTTCATATGCGTAAACCATTAATACTTGTCTAATAGTGTTTCATTCCAGAAAACAGTGTTATGCTAAATTATTGCAGGAATTGCTTAATACTATTTGCCTGTTTTTGCCATTACCCACTTAACACATTATTTGACAATTATTTAACTATTCAGGAGCCATGTAATTAATGGAATACTATTATGCAAATGATATGTTTAATGAACAATGTCAGTATCCAGTGGATAGATTCTTAATGACTTAGATGGTGTGTCCAACACTAACACCAAAAAATACAGGAAATGAAAATGCCTAGTTAACTTATATTTGAGGCATTCTGGTTCTGAGTCTTTTTGAGATTGCACTTAAAAATATTTTCACAGCAATTCAAAGCTCAAGGTTTCACCTGAGAAGATCCTAAACCTCTCTTGCATTTTGCGTGATTTAAAAACTTTTGACTGTAAAGGCTCAATCGATAGTTCTCTCAAAAGCTTAATATTTTGACACCTATACAGGCTCATCCTGAAGCCAGAGACAAGACAATCAGCCCATTTGGAGTTAACAGCTCCCAACTGGCTTAAAAAACGAGAGCCAGATCCGTTCACAGGCAGAAAAAGAACTGTACCACAGTGTTCTTAAGGCATAACTGCATAACTGTCACCTTTTCGAAGAGGAAATTAATGTGATATGTACAATCCTAAAGGAATGTCAAGTCAGGCTTGGACTGGGGTGCAACTCCTTTCTCATCTAATGTGGGAAACTATTCACAGTTCATGTGTGTGCTGCTTGTAATCTCAGCAGCACAAACTCATAGTTTTCAATATTTTATAAAGTATACTCACTGCAATTTCAAAACCAGCAACCACAAACTCAACTGCTTACTAAAAGTCCTGTGATCACCACTTTTGTTGTATTCCTGTTCAATAACCACATCTACTGGAGCAATTTTCAATTTTTTTTCTTCATAAATATTTTTTGGACTAAAATTTTCTCTATTGTTAAATGATTTCTTCTCAAATCAATTTATAGTTCTGAGATTCTTCCTTCTCCTTAGTCTCCTTTTACAGCATTCCTTCCCCTTCCCTCTCCCTGCCTCCTTTCCAATATTACTCATTCCCATCAAGGTACTTCTCACTTTCTTCAGTGCTTTATCATCTAACATAATGTAATGCACTCTAATCTAATCTAACATAACCTGTTTTACTCTCCAAGAATTTATCTTGCTATTACTACCTACTGTCATCTCTCTTTCATCTCCTTGGATGATATTAGATTATGAATTCTGTCATGCTTTAAATACTGGGAGTGAGAATCTCAGCTGGTATGAACATATAGATGCTGCTCTCCAAAGAGAGTTAACTGATGGCTGTGAGTATGCAATGACCAAAATGAGTTTTTCTAAAGCATTTACTGGCATGGTGTTAAGAAAATAGCTAAATAAAGACACATATATCTACATACATTTCCTGGATAATTTTAAGGTAAAATGTGTCCTTTCTAGGTTAAATATGATGAAGCAGATGTGACAGGAAATGCATAAATTACAGTATTCTATATCCTGAAGGAACATCTTAAAATCTTTTTCTTTTTTTTTTTTTTTAGCATACCTATAAATATAAAGAATACTGGAGAACCTTCGTTGTTAACAAAAGCCTTCAGGAGATATTTAATGACATCACCTTTTTCAAATATTTTTTTTCCAATTGCTTCCTAACTTCTTTGAGGTTTGGCTTGCTAAGAAATTATTTCTGAGTATCTGAGTATCATAGTATCACAGTATCATAGTATCATAGTATCATAGTATCATAGTATCATAGTATCAGTCAGGGTTGGAAGGGACCACAAGGATCATCCAGTTCCAACCCCCCTGCCATGGGCAGGGACACCCCACACTACATCAGGCTGGACAGAGCCTTGTCCAGCCTGGTCTTAAACACCTCCAGGGATGGGGCCTCAACCACCTCCCTGGACAACACATTCCAGGGCTTCACCACTCTCATGGGGAAGAACCTCCTCCTCACATCCAGCCTGAATCTCCCCACCTCCAGCTTCATTCCATTCCCCCTAGTCCTATCACTACCTGAGATCCTGAGAAGTCCTTCCCCAGCCTTCCTGTAGGCCCCCTTCAGATACTGGAAGGTGACAATTAGGTCACCTCAGAGCCTTCTCTTCTGCAGACTGAACAGCCCCAACTCCTTCAGTCTGTCCTCATAGGAGAGGTGCTCCAGCCCTCTGATCATCCTTGTGGCCCTTCTCTGGACATGTTCCATCACCTCCACATCCCTCTTGTAATAGGGGCTCCAGAACTGGACACAGTACTCCAGGTGGGGTCTCACCAGGGCTGAGTAGAGGGGGAGGATCACCTCCCTTGCCCTGCTGGCCACACTTCTCTTGATGCAGCCCAGGATCTGACTGGCTTTGTGGGCTGCAAGTGCACATTGAGAGCTCATGTTGAGCTTCTCGTCCACCAGCACCCCCAAGTCTCTCTCCTCAGGGCTACTTTCCAGCCAGTTACTGCACAGCCTGTATTTGTGCCTGGGATTGCCTCGACCCAGATGCAGGACCCTGCACTTGGTCTTGTTGAACCTCATGAGGTTGGCTTGTGCTCACCTCTCCAGCCTGTCAAGGTCCCTCTGGATGGCCTCCCTTCCCTCCAGCGTGTCTGCTGCACCACACAGCTTGGTGTCATCAGCAAACTTGCTGAGGGTGCACTCAATGCCACTGTCCATGGCACCCACAAAGATGTTGAACAAGACAGGTCCCAGGACTGACCCCTGAGGGACTCCGCTTGTCACTGGCCTCCACTGGGACATGGACCCATTGACAGCCACTCTTTGGGTGCGGCCATCAAGCCAGTTCCTTATCCATCTAGTGGTCCACCCATCAAACCCATGTGTCACCAGTTTGGAGACCAGGATGTGGTGCGGGACAGTGTCGAAGGCTTTGCTCAGGTCCAGGTAAATGACATCAGTTGCTCGCCCCTCCTCTATTAATTTTGTCACCTGCTCATAGAAGGCCACCAGGTTGGTCAGGCAGGATTTGCCCTTGGCAAAGCCATGCTGACTGTTCCCAATCACCTCTTCACTATTCTTCTGAGCCAGTAGTGACTCCAGGAGGATCTGCTCCATGATCTTTCCAGGCACAGAGGTGAGACTGACTGGCCTGTAGTTCCCTGGTTCCTCCTTCTTACCCTTTTTGAAGATGGGGGCAATGTTTCCCCTTTTCCAGTCTGTGGGGACTTCACCAGATTGCCATGACTTTTGAAATATAATAGAGAGGGGTTTAGCAACCTCATCTGCCAGTTCTCTCAGTACCCGTGGGTGTATCCTGTCAGGTCCCATGGACTTGAACACTTTCAGGTTCTTCAGGTGATCACGAACCTGCTCTGCACTTACAATGGGCAGTTCTTCCTCCCCGTCCCTGGCATTGTCTTCCAAAATATCAGGAGTTTGGCTAGAGGCCCTTGCAGTGAAGACTGAGGTAAAGAAGTTATTAAGTACCTCAGCCTTTTCCTCCTCACTTGTGACCATGTCACCATTTTCCTTTCTGAGGGGGCCCACACCTTCCCTAGTCTTCTTCTTCCCATTAATATACCTGTAGAAGTTCTTAGTGTTCCCTTTAATCTCCCTGGCTTAAAGGGAATATAAAAAAATAATATTACTATTTCAGTTAAAGCTATAATACAATTATTTTCTCTCAAGATAGAAAATGTGCAGAACCAGCAGTGCTCCAAAGTGTGCCCATTCTGTTACTACTTCTGCACAGAAGGCAGTAAAAGGCAGAACACTGAGCAAGGTCTGATGGAGAAGGTATGTCTGTTTCATCCAAAGACTCTACAGTATGAATATGGTTAAACTGCTGCAGTATAGAACTGGAATGTCTGCTGAATGATGTGCTCTATCATGCAGATTTATCGGTTTTCAGGGTGTGCTACTCTGTCCCGAAAAAGGTGTTGTGAGGATTCACAGGAATTCCAGGTTCTATATACTTTTTCTATAGGAATATTCTGAAAAATGAACTTGATGTGCTCATGGTGGCCTCTTTTTCTAGAACATAAATGACTGCATTTGGTGTTACTTATAATTTCTTGGGTACCGAAGAAATAACTTCAAGGTGCATCAGTAACCACTGTCTAGATGATGATTGCAGAAAGGACTAGTAGCTGAGCTCAGGATATTACCTGCAGTACGGACAAAGCCTAAGGGTTGGTAGCTCACTCCTGGAATGTGGTCTAAACTAAAGGCATATAGACACATCCCTACTGAAATGATCTTTCGTGAGAGTGTCTTTAGGTGATCTTGCTCAAGCACCAAATCATCTTGCTGTTAGCACTGTCTGCAGTGAAGAACTGATTAAAACATGTACCATTTTAAAACTAGTGACGCTTGGTTCCAAGCTGTTTAATAAATTTTCTTACATTGTTTGTTTGTTTGTTGATGATGTAGCGTGTTGAAAATATGATTCATTAAGGACAGGGAAGAGAGGGAAAGGGTGGGGTAGAGTTTCTTATCAGATAACTTCCCTGGAGGAGGGATTCAAAGCCCTTGACATTTTCATATCAGGGAATTGTCACAGCTGCAGCCTGAATGGAGAGTCTGCACAATCACAAGTATCAAGTGATTTACACAGGAATGACAGTTGCCTGCAAATGTCTGTACTCAGAGGTAGGGTGGTGATGCACAACATGAAGGTAATGCTTGGCTCTGAATCCTAGTTTCACAGACTCGTATTTCTCAGCAGGTGTTTAATGCTGTCAAAGAGACTGCATTTTCCTTATATTTTTTCCATTCCTAATGTCTGGCATTCATATGCAAATAATTGTGAGTGAAAAATCTTTCTGACTGTCAATGGTACAGTGCCACAGTTTATAAAACTCCAGAAAACTTAAAGTACCAAGCAGGGGCAGATGGGAACATTCATAGGAATTTGTTCATAGAAGTAACACAAGGAAGTCAAACTGATTTGTTTTGAGAGAGAGAATACCCTGAACATCCCTGAAGAGACAATTTTTGTGGTGAGTCTGAATTGAATCTAGACAGGTATGCTGTGTTTAAACATAGGTCCTGAGAAGACTCTGCCAGAGATGCTCTAAGATTTCAGGACTCAGTCTGCTTTTATGGTGGTGGCTTTTGCCAGAAGTGTCTTCTTAGTAAGCAGGAAATTCAGGTTCCAGTGCTGCTCCAGGGGAGAAATGAATCCCTAGCATAGTGGCCAGATGACTGGGTTACAGGCTGATTCCTGGATCATATGGCCTTTTATCATGGTGTCTGGTCGGCATGAAGCTAGGACTGCAGAATTCATGAGATCAAAGGCAAAAATGAAAGTGACTATGTCTGTATCTTAGAAGTCAACCTAAAGGGAGAACAATTAATTCAACAGTAGTTAATTAAAAACATATAGAATTTAGGTACATTTTCTTGCAACTGAAAGTATGTGTTTGTATGTTTGCAATACCAATGGTAGACAAAAATGATGAATTTGCAACATTCAAGTACATTTCTGAATTTCCCCAAAATTTATGATACAAATAGTTATTACATTATTGAAGCATCTCAGTTCTGTTGCAGTCAGAGATTATGTAACCATGAATTCTCATTGTGCTGTTCTGTTTGTATTGACACGACAAGATGAGGAGACAGGATCTTTCAGAGTTCTATTTGATTTCCTGTTGCAAAGGTAAATTGATTGCTTTTCATGTCAAAAATAACATGGGGGTATTTTCCATACAAGGAACAACCATTCTTCTTTCCTGATAACTTAGAGCTGTGTTCGTTTCAAGCTCCACAACAGCAGAATATAAATGGAAAGGTACCAAGTTTATTGTCACCATGCAGCTAACATCATAATTATTAGTTCACATGAATACAATAGAATATGCATATTTATCTAAGAGAAGTTTGCAGTACTTCCTTGGCAACTCCTTAGTTTAATTACTTCCCTATAGGCCATATGAAGAAAACTGGAATGTCAGAGTGAAATTTGTACTGTGCATCTCCATGGAGGCAAGTCAAAATACATTCTTTGAAATTACATCCTTGAAATAATTGTATGTGGGTTTACAGTGCTGGCTGCTGTTGTAGGACAGCAGTTTCAGTGTAAGAAAACTATCAAACAGAAACATCTTAAAGTGATTTGCTAGCTATCATGGATCTGATTTTATTGCTTAGCATAAAAATATGCTACAGCTACTCAAGAGAAGAGTGCACTCAGTTTGTTTCTGTAAAGATCCCTGTCAAATTCTGTATTTTGTAGCTGTTCCTTGTGTGAAGAAACTTGTGAGTTCAGGCTCCTCATGTCCAAAATCAGACACAAATATTTTGGTGTTCTTAAGAGTTTCTTATTGCTCTGCAGATATGAGTGCTTATGTCTAGATTACTATCAGAAGAATGGAAGAGGCTTTTGAGGTAGCTGAGTTCAGTTCCTTACTCCTACAGTCTACATATACCCTAAGGAGTGCCTCAGTCCTCAGTGCCTGGCTTTTTGTATATGCTCTGGCTGAATGCCAGCACCATGCTGAGAGAAATGCAAATACACACCTCCTGTCATCTTCTTGATTTCTTCACCCAAGAAGCTGACTGAAAAGGATTTTTAATGCGCTGTGGCTAACATTTTCAGAAGAACTGATTAAAAAAAAAAAAAAAAAAAAAAAAAAAAAAAAAAAAAAAGCTGTGTAATTTTTATCCTGTATATCCTGATAGTCTTTTAGAAGACAGTCAATAAATGAATAGTACTGCTATCTGGATTTCTCAGTGAGTCCTGACTCATTCACATTCTGCATCCAGAATTACAAGTTTATTCTTTCTGTTTCCTTGCTGTGTGCATCACAGCACCTGCTCTTTTTCAAAACACTAATGAAGAATTTGTCCTGATAACCTGAAGTGAAAGGAACAACATTGTCTCTGCTTCATTTTCAAGGAACTGAGACACAGAGAAGAACAATATTTGCTTGAAAGTCTAGATTTTATTTTAGCTTGATTGTTCAGATCACAATTCAAGCCAATGTCAAGTGTGCCCATGAGTATGTAGCAATTCTGTGCATTTTGAAAAAGAAGAACAAAATTACAGTCTGAACACATTCAAGTTAAGTGTATTTAGAGCACTGTAGCTCTACAGGAAAAAAGTCATTGCTAGCTCATGAATTCTGAAATGATTTGCCTTGTGTTAGAGAAGAAATCCAGTAGTTATTAAGGATTGTCTTCTTCAATGGGGCATTTAACTCATTTAACCCAGAAAACAGGTAGGCTGACTATGTAAAGTAAGCAAGCTGACAGAAATGAGCTCTCTCAAATTATCAAGAGAGAAAAGATATTTTTATTCAGAGCTTGCGGCCTGCTGAAGGATTTTCAGGGAATGTCCTGTTCACATGGCCAACATGGTTCAACATGGTCACAGACATTTACTACCTTCAGGAGCTCAGTATATGATAAACACTGCTGTTAAAGTTTTAACAGGTCCCTATATGGTCTGTATGAACTGAGACTACTGTAAAGGCTCATGACTTGGTTAACCAAAAGCTATTTTTCTTGTGAATGGTGAAAATCTCAACTCCATCACTTGATTTCATGTCTCTCTTAGTTTCTCAAAGAGAATGAGTTTAATGACAAGAAAGCTAATGTAAAAAAAAAAAAAAAAAATTCCTCATCTCGAACTGAGAATACAGTGAAGTAGTTCTTTTAAAGCCTTCCAGCTTATTTTGGTCTAAGACAGGTACTAATTATGAAAAACGTACTTCTAAAGATTAAGACAGTGAGAGAAGAAAGATGAAGCTACTGGGAAAATAGAAAAATACAGGAAAATTTGTGAAGTGCAACAATATAGTTATAGCTTTCTCTTTCTGGAGTAAAGTACTTAAGCAATTTTCTTTGATAGAATCTTCTAGTTTTATTGCCATATTTACATTAATATTTCCTATGAACAATGATACAGAAACACCGACTTCAATAATGATACATGCAATTAGTTTCTTGGAAAATCATTTCTGAGGAAACACATTTTTAGCAATCAGCTTTGTGCTAAGAAAATCTTCACGGCGAAGAGAAAAAAAATTCAAACACAGAAACGATAGTTCTTGCCATGCTAACCTCTGGTTTTGCTAACTGTATCTGGTTGGCCTCTCCATTATTAAAGAAAACATACCTCCTACCTGAGCCTTTGCCTGAATACCACTCAGTTTAAAAACAGGAGCCAAACTCAAAGAAAATATTTAGAATGAATTGGCTTAGTTTCAGTTCTCTAAGCTTAGATTTATATTCATAATATCAAGTGTCTTTATTAGATTTGACCACCACTTATGAATGTAAGAAAGCATCACAACAAATGTGCTGTCTCTTCAGGTACCTAACAGTAAGACAACTTGCAAACTTAGTTTATAAGGCAAGGCCTAGCTACGTTACATATATGATGCAACCCATGAATCTAATAATGCTTTCTATAATAACAGGGACACAATATCTTGTCTGTTTACAGTTTTCCATCCTCACAGTATTTACTATGCAAGCCTCAATTTTATATTTTGGTTTCACATTAATTAGGATAGTTTTGTGCCTATATTTGTGTGTCAGGACTTCTCAACACTTGTCAAGAATGACTGTGTCACTTAACCCTCCACTGGAAAACCATGTTTAAGTCTTTTTCACACAGAGATGCAAGGGACCATCTGTCAAGCACAAAGGTAATACTTTTTAAAAAGTGGAACTTTGATAATTACTCATCACGTAGAGGGTCTTTTAGGTGTTTCCATGTAGTACTTTTTTTCATGATTGTTAAAGCTATCGCAGAATAGAAACCATCATGACAATGAAATCTGCCCAAAAGTTGGGTCTTTTTCCACACTGCTCCCTGAATGTCACTGAAAGCCATTTACTAAAATAAAGGTTCCTATGAAGAACTGTATTTACAATGAGAACAAAGAAAAGGATTGAATATGCAAATTTCTGTGCCTGTCAGCATAGAGCATAAATTTCTAACATTAGTCAAATAAATTATAGTGATAAAGGGGCCTTCCAAACTGTATCAGAGCCTGTACTTACACTATCCTTTTTCTAATTATTTATCCAGTTCATGTTTCAAGTGTTCTATGACTTCCTTTGGAAAGCTGTTCCTGGTTCAAATTTTTATCTTTATTGACTTTGAAGCTTATGTAAGCGTATCCAGGATTTGGCCGATGAATTGCGCCACAGCTGTTCCTTTGTAGAGTTTTCGTTTGCAGGAGATCTTGCCTGCTTGATATTCTGATTCTTCTCTCACTGAAGTGCTGTGAAAAGCCTGCAATTAATGTCAGGAGGGATGGATATCAGGAAAGTTGATAAAATATAACTTCTACAGCATTTTTACTTTGTCAGAGAAAGATATCTACCTTGGTTTGTGGTCTCCAGCCTTTCTGAGCTTGTCACAGGTTGTCACATACACATCAGACAGATGTTCTCTTCATCATTTCTAAAAGATGCATCTTTGAGCTTTATCATAAATTATGAGTAAAGCTGGAAAAGATAGGATTGCTAAATTAATTGTGAGTCCTGATTTACATGAGTAAACTAACAGCTAAAAGGGAGGTTGTGGTGAACGGTACTGAAGGAAACTACAGGTCTTCTAGTCTGGTGAAATTCCTCAAGGACTTGCCTTAGGTAAAAAATTATACAGAAAGAACCTGATAATCTTGAGAACTGGATATCCAGACAGGTGAGAAAACTTATTCAGTACAGGGCAAATCTGTGAAATTTCCTCTACTTTCAGGAGGTGATTAAATAGAAGCAGCAGGGGAAAAAGAAAGAACTGGGTGTATTAACTGACTACATGAAGTTTTGGAAAATAAGATTATGAAAAAGATTAGTGTTCAATGTTAGTATCACTTGAAATGCTAGATTTTTTTTCAGCTAGGTGAAAACTGAAGCCACAATATGTGCCTTCTTTCTTCTCCAGCTTGCAGAGGCTGTGTTGCTTGCAGAGGTAATGACATCTATCCTATTCCCAACTGCTAATTCCTTTCTCCTTCACACCATGATATGAGTGCCTTCTAACTCATTTTAGTCAAAGTGAGACAGATTGTCTTAAAGATTTTAGACTGAAGATCAAAATGAGCTATCCCAGTTTATTTTGCCAGAAATAAAACAATAATCACTTAAGCAGTTTGGCTGGCATATTCTAAGCAAGTAATAAGTTTGTCAGAGTATCATTGAAAAAAAGCAGAGCATAAAATGGAATGATAACCTCTGGTTACCAATATAACTTTTTTATGCATATCATAAAAACTGTAAACTCTGCATTGTGTGTGATTAGGGTGGAAGATAAGGTATATCCATTGCCAAAAGTACAATGTACCAAAACACAGCTCCCTTTTCATTTGAGGGCTATTTCTGAGAAACTGTGGAACATAAATCAAATGTTGGGAGACCTGAAGAAAAACACATTTTGTGAGTAACCATAAAAAGGAGGGAAGCCCTAACTTATGGAACTTCTAGGTTAATTTCAATTATTGGAATCATATTTGACCAAATAATCAAATCTATGTCTGAGCACCTAGAATATAACAAGGAGATAAATAAGAGATAGCACTTATTTGTCAAGAATAAACCATGTAAAACCTGTTTAATTTCTTCCCATGACAGAACTGAAGAAACTGTGAACAAGGGAAATGAAGTAGATGCCATATACTGACTTTCATAGAGCATTTGAAATTGTCTCTTGTGACATTCTCATAAACAAACTCCGGAATCATAGCCTGGAAGAAAACTACCAGGTGGGTGTTAGACAGCTTTACTCACAGTACCCACAGAATCCTTGGCAATATTTCATTCTCGGAAAAAAGAAGGAAGGGATAGGTGGGAATATATGGGGTTCCGTCATGGATGTAGTTCTGTTCAATGTTTTTGTTAACAAATTGAACTGTAATTGAATTGAAATGGGGAAAATGCTTATTAAATTTACAGATGTCATGAAACTGAGAGACATCAGAAAGATGGAGGTAAGAATAAAGTTTAAATTGATCTTGACAAATTGGAGAAATGGGCTAAAAATTGGATGAAATACAAGGTACAGCACTTAGGTGGAAATAATCTGCAATATTAAGTAAAGGAACAGCAGGCTCACAAACAAGTTTTAAGAGAGTGGTCTGGGAGTTAGAGGGGAAAACAGGATGAAGATTTAATACCAATATTTATAGGCAACACTAGAACAAAAATGTGTACCTGTTGGAGTGCTTAGAGTGGAGAACAAAGAGAATTACTAGGAGTATAGAAAAAATTATCTAAGAGAAAAAAATGGAAGAAATGCATGATTTATTTAAAATGCAGCAAGGACGTAGAAAGAAAATTATAACTGCCTTCAGGTGGTAATGTTGAAAAGAGGTTATCTACACTGCTTGTGAACAAGGGAGCAGGACAGACTATGTCTTCAGATGCAGCAAGAAAGACTGATTTATACATATAAGGGAACTTCCACTCACATCTTCAGTATAGACCATCTGCCATGAATGACACATAGGTGACCTTGCCTTGAGGAGAGTCTTGACATTCTCACTAAATCTACTCACTGAACTTCTATCTAGCCCATATTTCTCACCTTTACTATGAGGTACTAAAGACAGAAGCCATGAAAGAGTGCTGAAAGCCTTGTTGAAGTCAAGGTTCACAAGATCCACTTATCTTCTCTTGTCTACCACATCAGTCAGTTTGTTTTAGGTTTTCAAGTTGGTCAAACACAACCTTACTTTCATGAAGCTATGTTTTTGCAAATCATCTTGTCTTTCATGTGCCTGAAGCTTTTTTCCCAGGATTAGGGACCTTCTCAGGGATCAATGTAAGATATCTTGCCTCTAATTCCCTGGGTTCTCCTTTTTGTCATTCTTGAATATAGGAGGGACATTTGGTTTCCTCCAGCAATAATTCACATAATCACAGAATGTTAGGGGCTGGAAGGGACCTTGAAAGATCACCTGAACTTATTGAAAACAAGCTCTTTGGGCATTTTTTTTTTTTTTTTTTTTTTTTTGTCAGGTGAAATTTAGGGGAAAACATTGATCTACTAAGAGATACTCAATTACAAATGACTGAACAATTTATTTTTACCATTTTGATTATTAATATGCAGAGTCATGACTCAATACCCACAACCAAAATATTTAGGTTTTGTTATTTAAATTACTTTACTATATGAACTTACACTAGTTAAACAGTATACATGTTTGTAACTGAGTTGTCTACCTGGACTTGTGAAAAGTGTCTGACATTGTCCTTCATATCTCTAAACTGGAGAGACAAGGATTTGACGGAAGGACCTCTTGGTGGATGAGTGGGCTAGAATAGAATAGAATAGAATAGAATAGAATAGAATAGAATAGAATAGAATAGAATAGAATAGAATGGTATAAACCAGGTTGGAAGAGACCTTCAAGATCATTGAGTCCAACCTATCATCCAACACTATCTAATCAACTAAACCATGCAACCAAGCACCCCATCAAGTCTCTTCTTAAACACCTCAAGTGATGGCGACTCTACCACCTCCCCAGGCAGCACATTCCATAGCGCAATCACTCTCTCTATGAAGAATTTCTTCCTAATATCCAGCCTAAACCTCCCCTGGCACAGCTTGAGACTGTTCTGGTGCTGGTTGCCTGGGAGAAGAGACTAGCCCCCACCTGTCTACAAACTCCTTTCAGGTAGTTGTAGACAGCAATAAGGTCTCCCCTGAGCCTCCTCTTCTCCAGGCTAAGCAACCCCAGCTCCCTCAACCTCTCCTCATAGGGCTTGTGCTCCAAACCCCCCATCAGCTTTGTTGCCCTTCTCTGGACATGTTCCAGCAAGTCAACATGCTTCCTAAACTGAGGAGCCCAGAACTGGACACAGGACTCAAGGTGTGGCCTAAGCAGTGCTGAGCACAGGGCAGGATGACTTCCCTGCTCCTGCTGGCCACACTACTCCTGATGCAGGCCAGGATGCCACTGGCTTTCTTGGCCACCTGGGCACACTGTTGTTTCATGTTCAGCCCACTATCAACCAGTACCCCCAGGTCCTTTTGTGCCTGGCTCCCCTCCAACCACCCTGACCCCAGCCTGTAGCACTGCATGGGTTATTGTGGCCAATTGTCTTACTGCTTTGTAGGGCTTATAATGAAAATCTATATGCAGGTAAGCTTAAATGAATTTGCAATGATTTTATTATAATATATTGTAATATATGGCTCTGCTTTTATTGTAGTGTTAATTCAATGCCTTTCTTGCAATTACTAAATTAAATTTTGTTGCTTTTACCATACAAGACTAGTTCACAATAAAGCAAATATGGAATCCACTAACTGTATTACCATTGTCTTCAGTTAATTTTATCATAACTGTGATCACACGGCACAATCGTTCTAACACACACTGAATGAGAAAGTAGATTCTGGTGTAACACATAAATGTGCTAGTAAAAAGATTAAAACAATAATTTAACCCCACCCAAACCATCAAAAGGGCAACCCATGAAGCCTTAGCTCATTCTCATACACCTTGTAGGAAACTGAAGTTTGTAGAATTTGTGAGAGGTTGGTAGATAAAAGTCAAAGGAGTTCAGAAAAGGAGGACCCTCATCACCCAGATTTCCCCAGTGGCCATATTCTCCATACATATTGCGATGCATGTATCCATAATATTGCATGTTTTCCAAATCACTACATATCTGTCACAAATGTGCACTTGGTAGAGAATGTACGAGTTGCATTATCAGTTAAGCTGCACACAGATGAACGGCAAGTGTAAGTTCATAATTTATATGATATCTGCTTTTGTTAGATGAAATTTGATTCAGTTCTCTGAAAAGTTAGGTATCTTCTAACATAGTTTTTTATTTCTAACTTTGGATTTATTGAGAATGAAAACAATATTTTAAAACCTGAAGAAACTAATTTACATCTTACAAGCATAATAATTGTTATATTGCAAACGTTCCATGTCACGGCATAAATGAAACTATTTAGAATACATTGGCTGATAAATAATTACTCTTCTTTGGCTCATGTATGCAAAACACTTAACCATATTTTCAAAACTTAGAAAAAAATGATAACAAGTATTACAAATAGATCAGGGAATCTGCATACACAAGCTTGTCAAGCCCACTGGAAATAAAATGTGCCCTTTCTAATGCAAAGTACAAATATAAGATTTCATGATTTGTAGAAATAGAACCCCTTCCTCTTTCTGCTGACAAAACTCAGTTTTAGAAACTGTCCTGTCATCTGAAATGAGTAGATTTTTCCTATGCGCATTCAGCTAGTTCAGTAAACTGAAATATCCCAGAATTATTGCCCAACAGTTTGATGAGATAGACATGCAGATACTGAGCTGTTAATCTCCCCAGCTACCAGTGAGAAGCCTGTTTAACCTTTATGAACAAAACTACTTCTTCAGTGTTTTTTTGTTTGTTCAGTACAAATATTTTTTTGTTAACTTTAGTATATAGTGGAATTTCCACAGTAACACAAGCAACCACAACTTGTTCAGAAAACAGCTTCAATATTGTCTAATGTACTGTCACTGTGGTCTCTAGGGAAAAAAAAAAAAAAAAAACCAACACAAAAAAACCCAAACCAACAAAAAGTTATGGCATTATGTACTTCAACTGCAGGGCATGGTCTTTTACACTCTCAGTACCATTACGCACAAACACACGAACAGGCTGCTTAATCACTTTGCTTTTTGAGAATTTATCTTCTCAAAAGACTGGCAATTATAATTAAAATCCATTCAAATACTATTTGTAATTAAATAATGGTACTACACTCATACACCTACGCCCCCAGTAGACCTAACATAATCTGTTGGAAACAATGTAAAGAAGAAGGAGCTTCTGAAGAGATCTGGTAGCCACCGTGGGAACCCGAGGTAAAACTCATCTGTTTCTGTTGTCTTTATGGGGGAAAACAAAGGTTGCTTTATGCAGAATTCAGGCTGCCTAGACTTCTGCTATGGGTAGATGTTTAGTGGAGAAAAGCAATCTCTTTTCCAGAAGACAGTGACACCAAAAGTATCCCAAAGGCCTGTGTTCAGGGTCCTCTTCATCTTGAGGAGGTATGACTCCCCAGTCACAGCAAAATTACAGGGTGTTTTGAGGAGTAGCAGGGAAAAGAGTCCAGGTGTGTCCTGATGGAACAAGCAGGCAATGAGTGAAGCTAAATCTGCCTGGCATCCAGTGACTAGTGGTGTCCCCCAAGGTTTAGTACTGGGCCCTGTCCTCTTTAGTATCTTTATCAATGATCTGCATAAGGGGATTGAGTGCATCCTCAGTAACTCTGCAGATGACACCAAACTGGGTGGCTGTGTCAATCTGCTGGAGGGAAAGGAAGCTTTACAATGGGATCTGGGCAGGTTAGACTGATGAGCCAAGTTTAATTTTACAAAGTTCAACAAGGCGAAGTGTCAGATACTCCACCTGGGTC
This sequence comes from Melanerpes formicivorus, assembly GCF_026170545.1. Classification (NCBI taxonomy): domain Eukaryota; kingdom Metazoa; phylum Chordata; class Aves; order Piciformes; family Picidae; genus Melanerpes; species Melanerpes formicivorus. Next base: position 11,197,645 of record NW_027142355.1, on the reverse strand, counting down.
ACAACAACCTCAAGGTAAGCTACAGTCTTGGGGATGTGTGGTTAGAAAGCTGCGACTTGGAGAGAAACCTGGGTGTATAGGTTGACAGCAGACTACGTATGAGTCATGAGTGTGCCCAGGTGGCGAAGAAAGCCAATGGCATCCTAGCTTGTATTAGAAACACTGTGGCCAGCAGGAATAAGTAGGTGATCATCCCCCTGTACTTGGCACTGGTGAGCCTGGACCTCAAGTAGTGTGTTCAGTTCTGGGCCCCTCACTACAAGAAAGACATTGAGGTGCTGGAGTGTGTCCAGAGAAGGCCAATGAGGCTGGTGAAGGGAGCACATGGCCTATGAGGAGCATCTGAGGGAGATGAGATTGTTTAGTCTGGAGAAGAGGAGGTTGAGAGGAAACCTCATTGCTCTCTACAACTTTCTGAAGGGAGGTTGGAGTGGGGAGAGGGACAGCCTCTTCGCCTTGGTGGCAGGTGACAGGACTAGAGGAAATGGTTTCAAGATGTGCCAGGGAAAGTTCAGGCTGGATGTTAGGAAATATTTATTCACAGAGAGGATTATCAAAGATTGGAGTGGTCTGCCCAGGGCAGTGGTAGACCCACAATTCCTGGAGGAGTTCAAGTGGCATGTGTACCTGTCCCTTAGGAACATAGTTTAGTGTTGAGCCTTCGGTGCTGGGTGGAGGGTTGGACCAGATGATCTTTGAGGTCTCTTCCAACTGGATGCATTCTGTGATTCTGTTATTGTTAGGTAGCTTCGTTTATTGTCCTGTGGTTACTACTTTGCATCATTTCTAGGGATTTTCCTATATTAATAATTTATTTCTTTTTTTATTTAAACTTTAATATCTGATAGCGACGGATGGTTTGGGTACTTACGAATTCTCAATGAGATTGCCTTTGTTCAGAAGGTCAGTACAAGGTCTGTTGCTCACATCATCCCAAACACCACTTTAAAAATCTTTCTGATCTTTTTCAAATACTGGTTAATGAATTACTCTTTACATGTCCTTTGCTTTAAGAAGTTCATCTTTCTAGTTAGTTTGTTCTCTCTTTAGACATAGTTTTGCATTCAAAGCAAATGCTTCAAGTTTCTGTATAGATCAAGATATCATACTCATTATATGTATTATTCTGTCTGATTTGGGAGCATTTCTAGAATCTGTTTACATTTCCTTGTATATTTTTTTATTTTTCTCTCTCATGCTTTTGGGGCCATGAGACTATACACACTACACACTAGCCTACTCTATTCTTTCCATATCCTTTAGGCTTAGTCCATTTTAGCAGGGATTTGCCTGTTTTACCCTTTCTAAAACAGAATAAATCTCTAGAATTAAATGTAGTTATATACATGTAAAAGGCTTATCTTAGTGGACAGTACTGTATTGTAGTGCAGGTTTTATAATATTACCATAATTATGATAGATACCGCAACAAGACTGGTTTTGGATTGAAGTGTATTGTATCATAGACATACTAATCAGGTGTGTTTCAGTCATCTGCTTGTTTCATCTTGACTTTGAGTAAGTATTCCACATTGGGCTTTTTTTTTTTTTCATTTTTGAGTGACAGCTATTATTAGCAACATCATACCGTTTAAAAGGTTAAAGATTTCACTGTAGATATTTGTAATACCTCTTACTCTGTTGTTATTCTAGTGTCATTCTGTTGGCTGCACTTGCACTGCAAAACTATGGGATCAGATTGCTCTTTCATGTATGTTGAAATAAGTTGGAATAATTTTAGTCACAAATGTGAAATGTGAACACATGCAAAGAATCACAGCAAAAATGAACATTGTCATACAAGTTTTTTAATTACAAATGAAATAACTAGAATTCATGTGGTTGATTTGAGAATTACTTGGTACAAAAGAATGACCTGTGTTATGCAGATAGTCAGGCAAAAGGATTTAAAAGGTCCTTTTTGCACTAAAAATGTATGAAATTGAAACTTCCATTGACATTTTCATTGTGATTTGAAGACACTCAGCACACACATATGAAAGCATATTAAAATGATGAAAAAAAATTGTCAACTCGTCTTCCTGGAAGGAAAAGCAGATGATCAAAATTCTCCATTTCCCTAATATCCATATATCCCTAAGTGATACAATACTGACATTCAGAGCATGGTTAATTTCTTAAGGAAGTCTTAAGTAGAAATAAGTCTTGAATTTTCACTGCAGAGACTGCACAGAATGCTGTTGCTACAGCTGAAAACACCAGTGAAGCTGATTTGAAAAAAAATCTTAAATTTTGTTGTCAATCCTTTCTGTTATTATGTGATGGCAAGGCAAACATACATGTCTGGTTGTGTTCAGTACTCATTTCTGTGTGTTTCTGCACATTTGCCCTCTGTAAATGGGAAAAGTTTAGATGTCATTAATATTTTCACTCCACAATTTTTGCTTATCCTTTCAATCTTCATTTAAAAGTTTTTGTTACTGTTGTTGCTGTTTTCCCTAAGTGCAAGCCCTTATTTTTACTTAAAGAAAAAAAGTACACAAAAAATAAACTTGAAGGGGATGCATATATGCAGTTTTTCTATTTGGGACACATATAATACAAATATGAAAACATTTAATTTTAACTCAAAATATGATTCACTGCTACTCTGAATTAAGAAAAAAAAACCTCTGCATCACTGGGACTTCGCAATGTCTACTGTTGGACACCTTCCAAATATTACTTTTGAAACTGCTTACTTGCATTGAATACCTTCGTATAAAGAGCTAGTAGTGAGATTAAAGTTATGTGAAAGGTCCATCTTCAAATTATGGTGTCTCTGTGCTTTAAGGACTTTGACTTTGATCCTATATCTTATGCATCTTAGCTTCCAACTGCCTATTTACATCTGGACATGACTAGCTGAATATTTTCATATTAGAATTATTTCAGGTACATTTGAGCTATGAGCCCTATTCTTCTAATGGGCTATATAGTTACAAAAACTGGGGGGAGGGGGAAGAATTTTTTTTTTATATAAGTGAGGCTGGTAGAATCCTTTCTATTTTATTCTTGTAATCATTTGTGGAAATAAAAAATTAGTTCTGTAATAAATTTCATCAACGACTCCGTTCACAAGAATTTCACCTGTAAATAACCTAAGCTGTGAAACTTTACTCTCAGAAAATTCATTAGATTCTGAAAAGAAATTGAAAATTTGACAAGAGGACAACATCCTAAATCTACACTTTAACTAAAAATTGAATCTTAGTTTTGCAGTTTAGTAGAACTTGTATCACAAATTAGCCTCAGAAGCTCCAAATATATCATTGTCTTTTGTGTCATTCTTTAACCTTAAGATATTTGAGACAGTGACTTCATTACTTTTCAAATGTTGTATCCTGTCAAAAGCTCTGCTTGCATTCAGGTGGTGTTAATAGATTATAATAGCACAAGCACCTTCTAATACCATGCATTTACTTCTGCTTCTGCTTAGGAATGAATGCAGTATTAATAGGAAAGTGTTAAAATGGAAAAACATACTGGTTTGAATGTGAAGGCAACAAAGCTCAACACTCTTGCATGATGCATCTGTACTGCATGTATTTCCTAAAGGGGATTAAATATTCACAGCATAGCCTTTAAATGTTGGCCAGATTTTGAAAATTTAAGGAGTGTTAAGCCTCACCTACAGTTCACCTTCTTTTGCTGATTCCTATTACAGTAAATGGCATTTTCACACATTTCAGTAATTTTCAAAGGTCATTTTATTGGCTTGAAATACATGCATTACAGATATACATTATGTAATCCATTTACATTTGTTCTGTAGTTAATAACAACCCCAGTTACTTATGCTTTACTTAAAATGCATATGTATGGCATGGCAAATGATTAGACCAAGATCTTCAATTAAGCATGCATGAAGTATGGCTAATTGCCAAAGTCTATTAGGATTTTTGAAATAGCTTATTCAGTGGTGACAGTGAGATGAAAAATGGGGCAGCTACAACACCGAGAACAAAAATTATGTAATTCCTTTTACATTTTCTTTTCTCTTATATAGATGCAAAATCATTAAATGCTCTGCAATTTCCAGCTACTGATTCACAACAGAATTAGTCCTTCCATTATAAAACTACACTTTAAGGTATTTGGCTTAATACATACAAAACTAGGTATTTAAAGTAGAAGAATTTTAAGAAAAAGTATGTCAGTCATAGGAATATGAAGATAATTTTTTTTAAAAATAGCACTTTTTCAGTGGTGCCCAGCGACAGGACAAGAGGTAATGGGCATGCACTTGAATGTTGGAAGCTCTGTCTAAACATGAGAAGGAACATCTTTACTTTAAGGGTAGTGGAGCACTGGAACAGGCTGTCAAGAGAGCTGGTGGAGTCCCCATCTCTGGAGTCATTCAAAACCTGCCTGGACACTGTCCTGTGCAACCTGCATAGGTAAACCTGCTCTGGCAGGTGGTTGGACTAGATAATCTCCAGCGGTTCCTTCTAATCCTTATCATCCTGTGGTTTTGTATTAAATCTCTAATAAAACATCAAGAGTCTTGAGAATTAAAAAAATCAATAGCTAACAATTGTTGCTGGGGTACTTTTTTTTTTGAAAATTTTCCCCTGTTAGAAGCCTTGGCCTTTTTGGGTTTTTTTTGCTGTGTTTTTTTGCATTCATTGTGTATTTCACTAAAAAACCCCAACACTAGATACTCGATGTTATCTATCATTCATTCATGTAGTAAAATGATAGTGGGTAAAAATCTCCATAGCTTACAGTAAATTTAAGGAGATATAAGAGGAACATTAAATACTTATTCTTTCTGTAGAACGTTGCAGATTGTCCTTTGTGTAAATATTACTTCAGAGACAGATTTTACTTAGAGGGTTAATCTTTTGATTAATGAAAACTCTTAAGCAGAAATTTAATTATTTTTTTTTTATTTTAGTCAGTTGTTATCTAGAGATGGTTATAAGCATATGCTCAAATGCTCAAGTGTTGTACTAGTATTTTACTTGGTGTTTTTCATACTGCCACATGCAAGGAATCACATGAGATTTCCAGATGTATCTGACTAATTCTCAAATTGCAATAGACATCTTTTAATGGAATGTTAAGCTGGAACACTGTTTTCTTTCTTAGAGGATTGCTTGTTGCTGCCATTCTTTATTTGTATTGTACTTTTAGTAGCTTCAAAAGGAATTTTGACTCCTTTTGCATGTTTTCCTTGAATAAGTTTTATACACTAGTGGAATAGAAAATGCAAAATAAGCCAGAGATTTCAAATAAATTCTATCTGGGTTCTGAGCTTTCTTTCCTTCTTTTCATTCTGTTTTAGGGAAAAAGATAAACAAGGGGGGGAAAAAAAAAAGAAAAAAAAAAAAAGTAAAGAAAAAGAATGAAGGAAACCTGCACAAATAAAGGCACTTCTTCATGAATAATAGCTTCATACTTTTTAAGTGCCCACTGGGAAAGTTCAGAAACTAGCAATATGACAAGTCCAGCTTGGACTCATTCATGTTTAATAAGAGTAACTTCAGAAGGGTTGATGAAGTGTTCATGTAAACCCCTCAGGCAGCTCATAATTGGCTATGTTAAATGAATGTGAGTATATTTTGAAAGAGACAATAAATACTCAATGCCTGGAAAAAATCTATCTGAACTTGTGAAAAATCACAAGGCTATTTCTAGAAGTTTGTGTTGCTGTAGTATGATTACTATAAAACCTAAGCATAATAATGAAAACTCACTGCTATGAACATCAGAATTCATTTAGCTGTGCTGCAAGCTGGGTGGAAGCAAACGGAGTCCTATGCAAGTTTTAGGCTGTATGTTGCTTCCTGAACCGTTTGTTTGTTTTTTTTATTTATTTAGAAAATAGTAAAATAGTTTCAAAAAGTCACTTTCAGAGAACAATTCATCTGCCTTAGATATTGGGATATACTTCTTCACTGAAAGGGTAATCAAATATTGGAATAGTCTGTCCAGGACAGTGGTGAAGTCACCATCCCTGGAGATGTTTAAGCAATGTGTGGGCCTGGCACTTAGGGACATGGTTTAGTGTTGACCCTTCAGTGCTGGGTGGAGGGTTGGACACGATGATCTTTGAGATCTCTTCCAAACTGTTTTCTGTGATTTGTATGAAGGCAGGCTGAAAGAGTTGGGTTTGTTCAGTCTGAAGAGAACAGAAGGCTCTGGGGAGACCTTACAGCAGCCTTCCAGTACTTAAGCAGGGCCTACAAGATAGATGGAGAGAGAATTTTAGAAGGGTATGTAGTGGTAGGACAAGTGGTAATGGCTTCACACTGGAAGAAGATAGATTTAGATTAGAAATTAGAAAGAAATTATGGAGGTTCCAATCCTGGAAGTGTGTAAAGCCAGGATGGATAGGGCCCTGAGCAGCCTGCTGTAGTTGGAAGTGTCCCTGACTATGGCAAGGGGTTGGAACTATATTATCTTTAAGGTCCCTTTCAATTCAAACCATTCTAAGATTATTTGATTCTTTGATTCTGTGATTTGCTTTCCATATCTCTCAAATCTATGCCTTAGGTGTGAAAGTTAGGTTGTGATTTAGCAAATCAGTACAATTGTCTTACAAATAGAGTTTTCTACACACCAGGTAAAATTAAAGTTGATTAGAAATTATTCTCAAAGTCTTCAATATTGTGTTATCTGTGGTATAGCCCTGCTCATGTACTCAATAGTAATTGTTATCCAGCAGAGGATAGGACAGAAAAGTAAACTCCTACTTACCCAATTTAATAAATTGTTTGAGCTGCTGCACAACAGTTATTCTCTGATTAATGTAACTGCTGAAGTAAGGTAGATATGGATCATTAGGAACTTAATTAACTAAATAGTTATCCAGCTTTTCAGCTTGAATCAAATCTTAAAATGATTTGTGAATAAAAATATTTCAAGATAGATAGTACATGCTTAGATCATGCTTTGAGTCTGCTGCTGCTTAGGAGTTCTGTCATTGATTTTATAAGGTGTTAATGGATGGTGGAACATCACAATCCTCTTCTGGGAGGCTCCTCTTGACCTCACTGGACTGACAGACCTGGGCTCAGTGACAGGACTTTCACAAGTCTTAACTAGCTGCCATTTCTGTTCAGTTTAAGGAGAGATGTCTTAAGTTAATTTATATGTTTGCTTTATATGGTAGCATCCGTAACTTCAGGCTGGGACCAGTAAGGGGTTTACATGATAAAGGAACTCTTAAAAAGAAATAAGCTAAATTCAGTACAATATTTAAAACAAACAAATAAAAAATTGTCTGAGCTACCTATCAAAGGCTGTATTGCTAAAGTGCTATGTGTTAATTTTGTGTTTACGTTAGTCCCATGTGCTTCCAATTACCTACCTTCATTTTTTTCACAGAAGTGTGCCAATCTTAATGGTGCTAAATGGCTCAATATCAATCACTGTGGGGATTCAGAATTGATGAGTTCATTCAACTTTATTATTTGGAAGGTTTGTTTCAGTCACTTTTTCTCAAATCAGATTGCTACTGCTGCTTTCCTTCTAAATGCAGGCTAACAAGGTGCATGTTCACTTGCAGAAGTAACATAGCAATTAAACCACAAGACAGGAAAAAAACAGGCCCTGACTTTAAGTTCTGCCTCTGTCTACTGTGATTAAAATCTATCATGCTGACCTTGCTATTTTGCATCATGATGAGACTACTTTGTTACTCAACCTTTCTTTGAAGTCCATCCTCATTCAAAGGGTAATCAAAGTTCTAATAGGTCCTGAGAGTCTGTAAGAGTGAGAGCTTCTGGCTAAATGATTAGGACAGAAGAATATCCAAGACAAACTAGAATGCATTCAGACTACTGTTGGATAGACCACATACAAAACTGTGTTCTAGGTCAACCTGTCTAATACTTCTGCTTCCCTTGGTACTGCAGTGTATCTTGGAAAATCTATAGCAGAAGGAATGGAGAGTATGGTTTAATGGAACATTGGAGGAGTAGTATGGAGAAAGGCAATCTATGCATTGCCTTCATAGATTTACTGACACAACAGATGAAACACTAAATGCAATATAACCTAGCTTTTAGCAAAGTTTGCAATACAGTTCCACATGATGTTTTCGTAAACTACTTTGATAAATATATTCTGCATGAAAAGATCATCAGATGAACACACATCTTGTCTCTTACAGGAAGTGTCTCTTATCTACTTCCCACTCTGTAGTGGTTTGAACCTTAACGGGGAGTTAAAAGCCCAAATGGGGAAAAGGCTGACAATCTCTTCCCCACTCCCCCCCCCCCCCACACCTCCTCCCTCCAAACAGAGAGGGAAAGAAAAAAAAGGGGTAGGGAGCAAATCCACTAAACAACAATCTGGAGTCGGCTTGGAAGTAGAGAGGCAAAGAATTTTCCTTTAAAATATATATATATATATATATATATATATATATATATATATATATATGACAATAACAGGAAAAAGTTCACAAGGGCAAGGAACAAGAGTGGATAGGAGTGGGACAGAAAAGAATAATACAAAACCAGTCTTTCTCTGAGGAGGCGCAGAGGCAGCAGGGAAAAGGATCAGGTCCGGCCACATGGCTGAGGAGCAGGAGGGCAGCTGCAGTAGCTCTCATCCAGCAGAGGCAGGAGCCAAAAGGAGATCCCACAGCTATGATGTCCTGCTTTTTATACCCTGGCTGGGCAGGGAGGGGGGAGTGGAACAGACTCAGCTTTCCCAGGGGGAAACGCCCTGCAGGGAGGGTAAAGTACCCGCAAGCCCTCCACCCTGCTTTGTTTTTTTCTTTTCAGAAAAGGGCGTTAACCCACCACACACTCCAAAGACATTTTAGGTGAAAGCTTTCAGGAGAAACCTATCAGGAGTCTATACTGGGTCCGGATCTATTTGGTATTTCTATTACCAGACCATGTGATGGAGTAAAGAACACAATGCATTCGACTGATAAGGGAAATATCGAGTTTTAGGGAGAGGGATGAGAATTCGAAATAGTCTTCTTGATAATCTGAAGGGATGACTTAAAGGAAACAAGCTGAGATTCAAGACAAAGAGGTGATATATAATGTATGGGGAGAAAAAATTAAAAGTTGAGACAAATTTCCTAAGTGTCCATCTTGCAGAAATGGATGTGGATGTTGCAATCTGACCCCAAAAGTTGACATCCTTACAAAAATCAAAGGGAACATTCCAGGATGTCCTAGCACAAATTGAGTTTTCAAGATGTATATGGTTCTAAATTGATAAAGGTTTATTCCAGATTTATGTATATTTTCTGAGAAACATACTTAAAGAAAGATATATATAAGCTGGAAAGAAATCAGAGTATAGCAACTAGTATGATACAAAATTTCAAAATTAGTTGAATGAATTGGTTTGTTCTCCCTAAAAAAGAAAGCCTAATGAGAGCTGTTACCTCTTCTGTGTGAACAGGTGTTATAAAATGAATACTGGAAAAGAACAACAAAACCTATTTAGGCTAAATTTTGAGGGAAGTTATCAAGTATGCAACTGAATATGAAAAAAAACCCCAAACTAAAGAAAACAAAACAAAACAAAAAGGCAAAACCCAGAATGCCCTTCACTGGAAGTGAATAAACAAACCCCAGGTTTATTGTGGCCAGTGAGTATGAATCATCAAAGAGGTCTAGATTGAACTTGCACATATATTGTTACACAGTTAGATATAAATAAATCCTTGCTGGTTGGACGATTTGACTCTGAAATTTTAAATAACTTAATGGGGGGATGGGGGGGGAGCAGTGTTATATACTGAATATCTCAACCTGAGCAAAACATTTGACACTGTCCCACAGAGCATCCTGATCTCCAAGCTGGTAAAACACAGGTTTGATGGATGGACCACTTGGTGGATAAAGAACTGGCTTGACAGGTGTACCCAAAGAGTGGCTGCCAATGGTCCATGTCCAGGTAGAGGCTGGTGATGAGTGGGGTCCCTCAAGGATCACTGCTGGGACCAGTCTTAAGTTTAACATCTTTGTCAGCAACATGGACAGTGGCATTGAGTAGCACTCCCTCAGCAAGTTCACCAATATCACCAAGATGTGAGATGCAGCAGACATGCTGGAGGGAAGGGATCCATCCAGAGGGACCTTGACAGGCTGGAGAGGTGGGCCCCAGAAAGAACACAGGAAAAGATTAATTCTGTTAACCCTACTGACTATTTCGCTTTCTTCAAATACATGCAGAAGAAATTTGGACTTCATAAATTTGCTTAGCATAAGTACACTGTTGATGTATACTTTACAGTACTGACTCAAGCAGAAGAGGCTGTGTTTCATTGCAGAATAAGCATAACGTACAGTAATGGTTTTGACTGCAACTTTTGGGTTGGATACTAGCACTATTTTGGCATCAGCAATTTTGGTTAACAGCCTGTAACATTAAATTGCATAACAACACAACCATGCAAAGCTACTGTAGAACTGATGTATATTTAAATGAATATTTTGTATAGCCAGCAATGAAAGAGATTAATTACAGCATTAAGCAATAATATTTGAAAATAACTGCAAAATGAAAGTATAAATTTAAAAAAAAAAAATAAAAAGAGTGCTTTAACAAGCATATTGGGAGGGTAATACTTCAAAACATGGCACGTATTAAGGACAGGCTGTCTTCTTAATTGGGCCAAGTAAACAAGATCTGAGCACAGAACTAGACAGCAAGCTGCTGACAGATTTTGCTCTGTGAAAGTGCTTAATTTTAATATTATCCATGGAAGAACATAGTGCACTTGTCAGATTCTGCTGAAGTAAACCTCCACCTTCCCGTAATAATTTCAGAGTGAAGGGAAAGGGTCAAACACAGGCAGTAACAGGCCTGTTGAATAGGCCTGATCTAATCTAACAATTGACAGAGGTCCAGCATTTCAGGAAAATATCACCTATTTCTCTTTATGGTCCTTGCTGCAGGGAAAAAAATGCTCCTTTTGTGTAGTTAAAACCAAATCAAGATCAAAGTGCTTTATTGATTTCTAAACACAAAATTAAGCAGCGCTCAGTGAACGGCAGATTCAGGATTGGTATGGATTGCAAGTATTAACAAACACACAAGTTTTTGAATGTGCTTTTATCACTAAGTCCAAATGGCTCCAGTACATGTAAATGTACATACACACATGCAGTGCCATGGGGCACTTTGGAGGAGGTAGTGCCTCCTGGCCCAGGCAGAGCCCACAGCACCCATCCACCTGCCTGCACTGTTCCTCCTCATTACAGATTTTTGTAATTTGATGTTGCTTTTCAAACCGTTTTCTTTCTTTCAAATTATGTTGGTAATCTCCTGGTAACTGCTTTATGCATTCACTGATTATCATTGACTTCCCCTTTAGCTTTATCGATTTGGGCCAAATGCCATCCAGAACATTTTGGGTGTGTTTATACATTAAGAACTGTTGCTGCCCAGGCCATTTTGACAAGGGTGGTCTGTAGGAGTGCCCAACAACACTGCTCTGTGCTTATTGCAGGTAAAAAGCATCGCCAAAGCCTGGCTTGGTAGCAATAACTGTATATGGTCCTTTAGCCAGGCACAACATTTTAAAGAGAAATAAGCCTGAGTCATAATGCTAGGGCAGGATAAAATCTAATAAATTTTGTAGGCCATTCCTCTGCTAGCACTGAAACATTCCCCAGGGTACACTGTGCTGTATTTTCTAAGACTTTGTCCAGAACAGCTTTATATGCATCATACAGTGTACCTTCTTGCCCATAGTTTCTTGATTTTTTATATCTGGTTTGTATTCAGGTACAAATACAAAAAGAAGACAACATCTGTTTTCTGAAAATTCCTGGTAAAGCCTACTATTCTCAAGTGTCTCTTTGACATGAATACACAACACAGTCCAATAGTAAAACAAATGGTATGAACAATGTTTAATCTAATGTGCAACCCTGGCATAAGATGAAGTAAAATGCCTGCTGGCAATAGACTGTTAGTACAGGGACAGCATCTGAACAAACCTGAACAGAACACCTGTGACAGTTATATATATTCCCCTAGTATGATACATGCAAAAGAATTCTAGGGCTAACATTCAGAATTATCTGCCTGAAAGAAGCTGAGGAACAAATACAGAAAATAAAACCAGCAGTTGACAAGTAGAGATAAAAGCATTAAAAGATTATGCTTCTGTTACATGTGCAGTTCTTCTATCTGTATGTACAATGGGAATAGTTTCCCAGACAGAACCACTCTGTGTGTTCTGAGCCTCTTCCATCCACTGCTTTACCTCTGGACAAACAGACTAACTTTTTACTCCTCATTGACACCTCCTGCATAATGAAATGTTCTAAACTTGAGCTTTTCAAATCAGAAGAGCCTGGTCCAGCTGAAGATCCAAAGATCGGCTTTGGATCCAAAGGTGTCAGGGTAAGTTCAGAAAAAGGTGGAAGACCTGAGTATGTATTTTGACACAGTACCTGCTGGTCTATGATGAGATTTGGTGCCCCTTGAGATTTAGGATATATTACAGAGGACAAACTATTACAAATGGAAAGTCCATCTACTTGGTATTTTTACTGCAAAGCAAATGCTTTTCCTATTATTATTTTTTTTCCATCCATGAGGAGTGATTTCAGTTCCCTTCTCTACTAAAAAATCAGCAGGGAGTCATTGTAAATTCTGATCTGATTCATACATAAATGCTGTTTTTCTGTGTGGAAAAGAATATTCTCTGAGTATTTGCCTCAGGGATATGTTACTAAGAAGCGAAACAAAATGAAAAGCCAGTGTAATTCTTTGTCTCTTTTTACTTTTTTTTTTTTTTCTTTTCTTATTTTCTTTGCACATTCTCTAAGGAAAAAGGCTTGAAGGAAACAAATGGTTTGATTTTTAAAACTACTTCTTCTCTAACCTCTTTGACATAGGCCACTTCCTTAAAAAAAAAAACAAACAAAAACCCAACAAAAACCCCTCCCACCAAAACAAAGACCCCAAACAAAACAAAACAAAAACCCAAAACAGAACAACCAAACCCAAAATCCAGGTGATTCATACTCAAATCCCTTCACCAAACACCGGAGGAAGGGTTAAGGTAGTGCTGCTGGAATGTCTTTTTTGACAAAACCAAAGTATATTAAAACTTAGAAGTGGAACTGTCCTCTTGGACAAATACCACAATCTCTTGGATATTTTGTAGTTTTTCAGCATGTGGAATTTAGGTGACATGAGTGGAATTAATGAAGTCTCTATGAGAGGGATTTATACTGAAAACTATATATGTAAATTCTTCAGATGCTTTCAAACTCAGAAGTGAAATTCTGTTTTACAACACTCAAATTATTACACAATTTGTGTCATACTTGGGGGAAAAAAACGGGAGTAATGTCCAGTAAATCTAAACTGCAAACAACATGAAATATTCTGCAATAGGAATGATACTGAAAATAAGTTTATAAACTCATTTGGAAACCAGACAAAGAAAATCAGTTAACATGACTAATATAATCCTTACTCATTTTTTATTTAAAGATTTGATACTAGTAGGCTTCCAACTGTTTTTCTCTGTTGAGAACAACAATGCAGTTCTGCAGTCTGAAAGTGTAGGAGCCACTGTGCAGGGTCACACCAGAGGTTTGTCTAGCCCAATAGCTAGTTTGTTGAAGCAGTAACCAGAAAGATCTTATAGAAAGATTAAGGGAAAATGGAAAATACTATAAAGCAATTTTCCCTTTATATCCTATCAGTTTCTGACAATCATCAGGATTAAGAACTTCTAAGCTGTAGGTTAGGCACAAGATTCATTTTTAATAGCTCCTGATAGACTTTTCCCCCATATACCAATCTAATCCCTTTTTCAATTCAGAAAACATTTTGTGACATTCTTTTGTCTGAGCTGACCCTGTTGCCAAATAATTTCACTGGCTATGGCCAGGTTTCTGTGGCATGGGAAATAGTGAATAATCATATTAATCATATGACATTCTTCTTCCCATACACAGCAATGTTCTGTCTCAGTCGCCACTCTTCCAATGAGATGTAGTCTATTCAGTTTTTCCTATGTGAAAATATTTTTAAAATATCTGTTCTTGGTAATTTACTAGTTTTTCTATAGCCCTTCTAGGACAGGAAAGTTAAAAACATGTGCAGTTTTCTAGGGGTAGAATTAATCTTTCCTAGGAACTAGGCATACTTTGTTTACAAGCTAGGTGTTTAGTTGCAGCTCATCATCTGGACTCTTACCATCATCTGGACTCTTCTTTAACCCATTGAGAAATATTGACATCTTTAAAAGGGTACCACTTGGATGTTTTTGGATGAGGTGACTTGCAGTATTTACTTTGAGATTCTATTATTATTATTATGTCACAAGTTGAGTAAATTAAATTATATCCTAGTGTACATGTGCAATATACTTACATAACTGATTAATTTCTGGTTTGTTTTCGGTGGGTTTATTAATGTCTACTTTTGCCTTGTCTTTTGATGGCTACCAAGTGTTGATCAATTTGCAACAGAATGGAAGGTGTGTTAATTTATGTCATTTATTCTTGATAGGATAATGTTTTAACAGCTGAAAACAGGAAATTAGTGCGGTGTCAGATATAATTATATGCCTGTAACTACAAAACGAAAGCATGGTTTCACTGTAGGATCCACCAGACAATCTTTATCAAAATCACTGAATGTATTCTATACTACTTTTAGAATAATAAATAATTCTGATAGTGCTGTGTACATGTTTGTCTATATTCATTACTATAATTTATTCCTGTATTGAATTTTATATTAGTAGTGATTTGCTTTTGTATCCAGTTTAGACTTGTGCATTCTATAACCATGTAACTCAAAATAATAACAGCAACAATCAAAGCAGTTGTATTCGCTCTTATATTGTTACACCAAAATTAATATAAAATCCTTTTCAGGAAAAAGTTCTTTCTTTCCTATTAGAGATATTTTAAAGGATTTTTCATGGGGTACTGGCCAGCAGGTGTGCAGTAGTAAGTGATTTGTTTACAGAGCAAGTGAGAAATACCTTAGTTTTAAGGAAAGATTTCTGGAAGCATGGAAGGACTTACTGTTCTAAACTTTTAAACTTAAACCCTGTGCTTTAGGGACACATTTCTCTTTTCTTTGCATTGATTTAAGGGAAAACATCTGAAGAGTACTGCTTTTCAGTTTTACTCTAAATGGTCTTTGGATAATGTAGGACTCCATAAATTCACTCCATTCAATGATCACCTCATCCTCTGAACTGAAATCGGTGTGTGTTTGCCATTGATTTTTATATGGAATGGATGCTTAGCATAAGAGAAGCACTCTTGCTTCTCACATATAATTTGGTTTTGGGGAGTAGAATCTTGAACAAAAATAATATATGGAATATAAGGACACTTTTGGATTAATTTGAATTATAGTCAAATTTCCAAGGGGTTAAATTCTAGGTCTTAGTTTTCAGAAATTATCTTTATAAATTAATGCGATTTTATGGGCAGAAAAGATTAGAGATGTACACAGCTGACATAATTTTGTTGTCAATATTGTTGTTTTAAAGGGAAAATACAAGAATGGCATTCAATATTTATGAAACAAATGAGGGACACAAAGGAAACACAAATTTATTATGATTTTTAACAGAAAAATATGCTTTTTAAATTTCTTATTTTCAAGTTTCTGTGTATAGATATTTTAATTTTTTTTATTAGTCTAACCACAGTGGGTAAAAGGAGATTTAGCTTTTCATAACATTATTTCTGATAAAACTATTTCTGCTGAGTTTTCCATGTTGCAGTTGTAGAATAATTGTGGTGAAAAAGAAAACACAACCTAAACCATTAAAAAAACTCAAAGGAAGGATTGCATGTCATGAAATGAGAAGAAAGTCCTTAGTCTGGGAATTTACCATGACTCAGATATAATTTTCCTCTTCTACAGGGGACTGTATTCCAGCATAGTCCTTTCACAGAGAATATGAGTGTGTTCAACAAATGAAAGAACTAAGAAAACATGAAAAAAGTATGTTATATCTTTTGAGACAGATAAAAACCATTCCTGATCTTTAAATATGAACTAGAGAAGAACAGATTATTCAGTTCTAATCTGCAAGACATTTTATGAAGTTAAAAAGCTGAAATATCCTCAAACATGACAGTGTTAAGACTAAAAGCCAGGGGGATGTCAGATGGTGTCTTTTCAAAAGAAAAGACACATTGTCTTTTTAGACAAAATTATAATGAATGAAGATTTAAAGGAGTATAAAAAATTCTATACAGGCTTAAGTAATGTGTCCTATGTTCGTATAATTATTGTAAGACACTGGAATTTCCATAGCAGCTTACTGGGACAAAAGAAAACAAACAAAACAGTGCTGAAGTAAACATGAAAGAATCACTGTAGTCTGTTATACTTGTCACTACCTGACAGTCCCAAGGAGGATTTATTCAACAATGACAGTCATTTGAGTTCAAGATGTTCTCAAGTACACTTATAGTCTTAAAAACTAGTAAGTCTTGGTCAATACTGAACGATCTCCATGTATTTACTATATAAAAAACAGTGCCACAGAGATCTGCTGCATGGGTATATAGATCAGTTAGAAACTCAATCTTCCTCTATCGTCAAAAAAAAAAGAGGAGGAAACACTTCAAAACTTCAGCCTACCCAACCCACTTTAGAAGTTTACTATAAGGACATAAAAAATTAGTTGCATACAGCTTTATTTGATGTTACTGCCTAAAGGGAGCTAACTTAGCTGCAGATACCTACATGGTAGGTGACCACATTTAGTTAAATGAATGACACTGTGGACCTTTTATTCTGCACATTTGTTATGTTATTACACAAAATATTTTATTAGTTCAGGTTCCTTTTTATATTTTATTTATCAATCTCCCAATAAACTGAAATATTTATATGCTAATCCCATTTCTAGATGACAGTTTAATATGTTCAAGAATACAAAAGTACATTGCAATTATGCAGTTTAGCAAGGGTATATCCCAGAGAGGTTTTTGAGAGTTTTTCCCAGTAATTACTGTGTCAGTCTTATACTTTTCATTATCTCCAGCAAATAGGGGGTGTGAAGAGAATGGGCACAGGGAGAGACAGAGAGCAACCTATACTTTCCAGATCCCTTGTAAATTGTTAGTATGACTAACTGCTACCACTATTACATATGTTTCATTTAATTCAGGTCTTAATTTACCTATTGTCAGTTTCTTCCTTTTGGAGATTATTTTTTCCCTTTTCACAGTACAGTCATGTTGCAAAACACTTGATGTACCACAGTTGCAGTTATTATTGATTGTGTCTGCATATTTCATTGACTTTTAGTTTGGAGTAAATAAGTTCTAACTATAGAGTCATAATAAAAATTAGTTATAGGGAATTAAAAATTCTTATATTGAAAAGAGCATTTGGGTTACTTGCACAGAAAGGCAAAATACTTTAAAACTATTTTAAACTTTGATCATCATAAAATATTTTTCATGATTTTAAAAGTGGAGATGATAGAGGATAAGGAAAACATGAATAGTATTTATATTTTTGTCCTCTCAGAAATGCTAATGTTGAAATTTTAATGGTTTTAGATTCAGGAATAGAACACAAATCATTCTTGCAATCTGAATAATTAGGCATTTTAATGCAACTGTGAGAAACATAAAAGGGATAAAATTATTTTCTCACCTTTTTTTTTTTTTTAAAACAAATTATTGTGCCTCTCACATCGCTTATTGAAGCAATATATGGCAGACAACTGAGATATGATTAGAAATTGATAACATGCTCTTATGTGTACTTAATCAGGAACAAAATACACTTTCAAAATATTTTGAAGTGAATTCTATATCAAATGTTGGAATGTATACACAGATAGGCATCCAACCCCCATTGCTTCCTTGGGGAAAAAAAAACAAACCAAAACAAACCACCTTTATGAACATAGTTGATTTAAATAGGAACTAAACTCAATACACTTTATGTGCACAGATACACACAGAGAAACCACTTTTACAGGAAGTAGGAATTAGGATTTCACCTGTGGTGGCCTCATCTGGTTGAGAACTGAAGCGCACCAAACATTAGTAATTTAGGAACCAGGACTAATGTTTGTTTTTCACTTTGAGCAGTGAAACAAAGGAAGAATCTGGATTTACAACCTTAAATAAAGATTAAGAAGGTTCCAGGTTTAGTAGACTTATTAAAATAAAATATGGGTTAATACTGGATGTAGCAGAAGGAATGGCAATGTGGAAAGCATTAAAATAAAGAAAGTGATATGAATTTAAATCATCTCCTTTGCAGTTTTACCAAATGTAAGACTCTCATATACAGAAATGACATTGGCATTGCTTAAACTAAAATACTAGTCTTTAAATGAGCATGAGTCAGGCACTGGTGGAAGGATGGCAACTGTTGATCAGCAGAGAGGAAGCTCATTAATTTTCACACCACTGATTTGCCTACCTGTGTCATTTTGCTTGCTTGCAGAGATTTAATAGCAGATGAAGGCAGCAGGGAGCCTCATATTACTAATGCTTCATTATTTAAATCACATTTGTGAACATAATGAAAAGTATTATCTTAAACACTTAAAAAGCAGACTACAGGTGTCAGAATCAAAATACTATGTTTTTCTTGTGCTGTTTCCCTGTTTTCTTTTTTCCCTCATGTCTGTATTTGGGTTTAAACTGACTCTACCTCTTTATTGCACCAAAACTTAAGGTTTTTCTTTAAATTATAATTTGCAGTTACTTTCCTTGTTTTATATCCCTTAATGCCCATAATGGAATTACACCCGTGTGAAACTGGAGCTAAACAATAGTTATTGAGACCCTGTCTCCTTTACAAGGATGTCATACACAGTCATTTTATACTGGAGATTTGTAGATGTGGTAATCTATAAATAACTGTCTGTCACCAGAAAAACATACTTACACCATGGCTAGCTAGGTCTTTCATCTCTACCTCTCTTGCTTTTACTGTAGTGCTTTATCATATCTCCTGTTTAAAATTCCCCAGTGCTTTAAGCTTATTTTCATGTACTTCGCTTAGATAAATAAAGAATCAATTCTTACTGGTTATTAATTAAAACATTGAGGGAAAGCTATGTAGTTTCAGTGCTTACTTGTCTACTTGAATTTTAAACATTTTAGTGCTAATTCTGGTGATATTCAAGGGGAGTTGTTTTATATCTTTTTGCTGACAGAGACAATTTATAATGATTAATGTACATTATTACAGGATAAGACAGATTAGGGCAAGCTTTTAGTATAAGGGAAGAAGAGAGGTTTTGTAACGTTAGTTGGTAAGGTTGAATTTAATTTCATGTCCATTTTAATAAAATTGTGTTTACACTTTTGCATGTGTAGAACACATATTAACTCTAAAGTCAAAGCACTGATAATAAATTGCTACCAGGAAAAGTTGACAGTTTAGATCACTAAATCTGCCAGATAGCAGCAGGCGATAATAATTCTGTTCTCCATATCATCTTGTACAATCCAAAGTGATATAAAATGCTGCAAAGTATAACATACCCCACTTTTATACCCTATATATGAAATTCAAAAATACAGGTGAATTGCCGCTCTGGATGTTTTGAAAATTCTCCTTCAGGAACAATCTTACTCTAAATAGAAACATTCTTTATGAAGACAAAAAAGCAAGAGACAGAGAAATTCACTGGGAGTTGTTGAGACTGTTGCACTTCGTTGTCAGAGTGAAATATATGTATGTATCTATCTAAAATAAATAAATGAATTGTTATGGTTTTAACTATAGGTGGATCTGAAAGCAAGGATGCATCACTATATATGTTTATAGAGTAAAACATGAAGCCTCAGAGAACCTAATGCCGAAGCTGTCAATATACCATGAATCATTGGTGTATAGGATAATGCATTATTATTTTTTTATCTGCTTCTCCTTAAATAAAAATAATAATAAATAAAAAGATCAATTTATCAGAATAGGAAGACAAATGCCAAAGCTGAAACATTTTGCTACTTTTCCTGAGATCCGCTACTTTTTAAAATGTTCATATTTGAAAGACATTAACTCAAAAAACAGTTTTCCTATTTTTATTACAGTTTATAATTTTCTCTCCCTCCCCCTCCCCCCCCCCCCCCCCCCCCGAATTCCTTTGGATTAATACAAGATGTGACAGTTTGCTTTAATCATGTGCTCAATTATTAGATCATAATGTATGAAGACTCCTATTTCTCAGTCAGAGAGCAGCTCAGTAATTTTTGATTCATATAAACCTGGATGCTGAAGAGGAGCAATTAGTTAGATTGTTGATTCGTATAACTGCTTAACATATTTTTTCCACTGGAAGTTTTCTGTGAAGTAGTAATAATAAAGCTATTTTGGAGAGTATAGGTATTGCATATAGCATTTTTCACTCCCCTGGGGGGTTTTCACCATTGCTGTTGCCTTGGTGTTCTCCATCTTAGCTGTGTAAGTGATCATCTTGTGATAGCTATACTTTCCCTCTTATACATTTTGTTTAATCTTGCTAGTGAGTTACTCAGTGTATCAAATACATTTGTGATAATCTCTGAGCTGTCTAATTGTACAATATCCCATTGTTGGTGCTCATTGCTGCATTTAGCAATTCTTCTCTGTGGATTTGAACTACACAATTCAGAAATTACATGCATTATTTCTAAATATATCATCCATTTAACTATAATTTTCTGAGTCAATGCAATTATTAGTACTCTCATGAGTGAAAACTAAATGCTCCCCTAATCCTGATAAATTAACAATGAGTATTTGTTTCATAGCCTAACAGCAATGTTCTGTGGGTGGTAATGAGAATTTTTAGGGCAGTTTGAGTATTTCAAGTAGTGCTCCTGTGACTTAGTGAGTGGTAGTCTCACTGCAGGAGATGCCTTGAGCTCTTTCTGCTTTGCTTTCAAGGACAGCTCCCTTTTACAGTACTGACACATTTTCAAGGCCACAGATGCAGTTGTTATAAACTGAGATTCTCAGAGATTAACATAAGGAAATTATAAATGAATGTCAAAATTAGATGTGAGCAACTCCTGTCTCCCAAATTTCTGTTCAGTCCATGACAGTGAGTCTCACTATGGTGCACTACACGTCTGAAAAGGGTTCAGTAGCAGATATCAGGAGTTCGCTGTTAGGAGAGGAGGAAAGAGGCATGGAAGTGTATGAGCTATTTAGGAATTGACTATTAAGCTGGCAATTGTTTCACAAAGCAGTGAAGCAATGCTCGGTGTTATTGCTAGTGGATGTGTGGACTGTTTTCATGATCACTGGAGTATTGCTTTACCAGCATTTACTGTCAGTGGACATCAAAGAGTTTGGGGCAACTAACATCATCAGGAGAGACAGGTAATATGCATAGGCTGAGCAGTGTGTTGAGAAAACAGTGGAAGAATTCCTATGAATATACTTGTCCTATTTACATACACATTGCATGCTTAAATAGTATCTATACTTGTAGCTATTAACAGAGGTGAGATTAAAAGATTTTTCTCAAATAGTCTATATGCATTAAATATTTAGCAAATACTCATTTAACTAAACATTAAAAAGGAATACATTTGATAGTGAGAAGTTGCTACTCACAGTGAGTAGGCAAAGGATCTGCTGATAGAGTTAGCTGTTTATTCATCTGTTCCACAGCTAAGAATATTCCTGAAACTTTGAAAATGAGATGGCCTGCAACATTTTAAAAATACTACATGCAGGAATTTAAAATCTCCATGAATACAATGGTGGATATTTGCATCATCATAATCATTACCATGACTATAGCAATTATAACACATTTTGAGTTTTAAGGCTTTGGCCTTTTTACAGTTATGCTGGAAGCTTATGACAGCCTTGCCTAACATGAGAAAGATTTCAAAGCTGTGTTTAACCTTTCAAGACTCTGTCTGAGCAATTTACCGAAATGTTTAACTTTCAGGGAGTACCCATTAAAAGAACTAGTGGGGGAATGCATGCATCCATTGATTTATCAGATCAAGGCTTAAGTGAAAATTGGGGGAAAAAAGTGGTGGAATATTTCAAACCACAGTCAAAATGTGAGTAAGCTACCTTTTTATACTTGCAAAGTACAAAATCACCACTTTGTCATATCTGATTACTTTTTTTTCATTTTAAGAGAACTCAAATATAATTTACTTTGCAGTTGATATCCACATACTCAATTCAGCAGCAGATAATGAAGAGCAGCCAGCAGCATGCTTTGGTGATAGCCTTCAAACTAAAATATTGCTCAAATAGACAGAGAAAGTAGAATAAATCCTCTCAATGTAGAAAGATGAATAGGCAAGTTCACAGTTATTAAGTAGATTAATCCACTTTTTAGCAAAAGTATAATTTATAGAAATTAACTGAATGAAAATAATTTAAAAGGAAAATCAATATATTTCAGGATTACTTGTAAAGTGATTGAATAGATTTCAGCTTTTTCCAACATTAGAAGTTTGATCTAAACTGATTTAAATATAGCCAAACTAAACTCAGTCTTAATTTTCATTTTCATAGTGCCTGAAATACTTTCCTTCCCTTTATTCTTGACTCTAGTCTAGAATAGTTTCTAACGTTCCTCCATTTTTTATAGAAATTCTTCCTTAACACCTTAATGCCTATGATTTAATTTTCTCTCATACATAGCTCAATCTTTCATTTAACCTAAACCTCATTATTTTACCCCTTTACCACTGCATCATTGTACTCATTCTTCTCATATCCATAAAAGACCTTACACAGAAAGGCATGTTAGCCTGTCCTTGTAACCACATTGCTCTCTTTCTCCATCTCTGCAGGGATTAATTGTCTGCAGCTCCGTCAAGTACAGCGTTTAAAGTGCCACTGCTGTTGGGCACTCCATGTGGCCATGAGATTACCTGCCTCATTTCAACACCTTTATTTTCTCTTAAATGTGTTTGTTTGTTTGTTTGTCTGTTTTCATCCAATATTTGCTTAATCTTCCTATTTTCTCTGGACTAAAGCTCATTTGGACAGGAACTGTTTCTAATAACATGCATGCACAGTGTCTAATTCAATATGGCTCTTACCACTGCCAGAACCTCACTATTTATGGACTTTACAGGCCTGGATAACCCATATAGTAACGGTGTACCAGGCTACAAAGAAAAAAACACATGGAAAAATGAAGTGGTCAGCAATTGTGAGTAACCAGATAGACCCTGACAGCTGAACCACCTGCTAATGGTGTTTGGCACACCACCACCAGCAAGTCTTGCTTTGGCAAGACTTGAACTTAGCTCTGAATCTACAGGAAAATTACTTAATGGTTCAGCTGACACGTTTATCCATCAGGCTGCCATAAAACAAGTAGCAAGGAATATTTCCAATAATTAATTGTTCCTGGAACTGCATTCTCTGGATAAGGATGATTTATGGAATGATAGTGTTATGAAAGTTGGGCTGCTCTTTATTTGCTGGCTAACACAGAAAGAAGGAATATATAGCCAAGCCCTTTGTACAAGTTTTGATTTTCTGTCAGTATAAAGACACCTCTTGTTCTAAAATCTAGTGAAGGCAAGGAAAGGGACTTTGAATATTCCTGCTTTGGGCATGACAGGAAACACAAGAAGGAGAACATTTTTATGGGGTTTTTTGGCCCTATTTTGCAGCTGAGCTTCTGTGCATTTGAACTTAATATTTTGCTTTTCCCTATGGAGTGTGTGGCAGCAACTCTGTATGTGCTCTAGAAAAGAAAGACAAAAAATGTATATACCTGAATATACATCTCAAAGAAGAAGTCTCAATGCATTGGTAAGGAAATGAATATGAAGATGTTAAGACGGGTAGATACCTTGGACAACTTTGGCTCAGAAATGGGATTCACATTACAACCAGTTGCTGGGCACTAACTTGTATGTAGGAGATTTGCTTAATTCTTCTGTGCTTAATGCATTATAAAAGCTCCTTGGTAAAACAGATAAAAATGGAATTTGTTATCTAACAAAATTCACTTAACTATTAGCAATAACTTGGCCCTCTCTCTAGGCTGGAAATCTATTGGAACTAACTTACTGAAGCTCTATTATTGAGATATTAATCATATCAGACCTGCAGCCACATCTGTCAACTGCTCAAAATAAGTGTAACATTATTCTTTTTCACAAACAATGCCTCCAACTTTCCAATTGTCAGATAAGAAATAATAAAAAAAACAACCAAAAACAAAAGATGTTGCAATCATTTGGAATTCAGTTCTAACATGTTCACTCTCAAACTAGTGCATTTAACACATTGGGAACCTTCTTCACGTACACCGATAATAGGCTGCTGATTGACGTCAACTGAGAAGCCCGACATGACGCACACAAGTAACAACCACAAATCTGCAGAAAACTGGGAGTGTTTTGCCTCTGCTTTCATTTGTGAGCTGCAATTTAGCAGTTCTTGCCACTCTAACACTTATTTTTTATTGGCATTTTTATTTTGTACTTACCTCATGAAGTACAGATAAAGAGAAAGACAATGAAACACTTTATAAATACAATTGTAATGGAAAGAAAATATATAAACACAAGTAAGTTTTCTAGGTAAGAAAAATCAGTCACTTCTGGAAGTTGTTCGTATAGTGAAAGATTATCTACAGTTTTAGGTTTTTTTGTTTTTTTTTTTTTTTTTTAATTATTATTATTTTAATACTATTTTCTTATTTCCTAGCACAAGAGAGTCTCTTTTTTTTTTTTTTTTTTTTTTTCCTCCAAGGTGTTTCATGAAAAAGAAAAAGAAGCTTTCAGTTTTGCAGATGAGATCAAGTCATAACATTCAGGCTTAAATTATGAGTGCTCCTAAAATGCAGGAATATACTAATTCACTTATGTGAATATTTTTTAAATGCAATAAGATTTTACTGTCTTTGACATCTTTATAACTGTTATTATCTATCCAACAAAAGTTCATAGAATGATAGAATTGAATCATAGAATCAATCAGGTTGCAAAAGACCTCAGAGATCATCAAGTCTAACCTATTACCTAATACCTAGCACCTCCTGACAACTAAACCATGGCTTCAAGTGCCACATCCAATCCTTTTTTGAACACCTCCAGGGATGGTGACTCCATCACCTCCCTGGGCAGCACATTCCAATGGCCAGCTACTCTTTCTGTTAAGAACTTTCTCCTCACCTCGAGCCTAAACACAAGCACAAGCTTGAGACTCTGTCCTCTTGTTCTGGTGCTGGTTGTCTGGGAGAAGAGACCAATCCTCACCTGGCTACAACCTCCTTTCAGGAATCTGTAGAGAGCAATGAGGTCTCCCCTGAGCCTCCTCTTCTCCAGCCCTCCTCATAGGGCTGGTGCTCTAGACCTCTTACCAGCTTCATTGCCCTTCTCTGGACACGTTGAAGTAAGAGAGAGTATAAGCAAGTCCGGCCAACTGCTTGCTGCATTCAGACAGTTGACAGAATTTGGATTCGAACATAAGCCAGCTTCTGCTGCTGTGCCTGGACATCATATCTGTCTATGGATTGCATGACTTTGTTCTGCAGTGGAGCAACAAGCAGTCATTCTGAATTGGGATATTTGGGCTTGAGCATGAACTTCAAAGTGAGATAATATGACAGCACAAGAAGAGATCTGATGACAAAAATTTCTGAAGAGATATATGTTTTGCAGTTCTCTTCAAGTAATCTTGGTGGGAGTGGTAGTGTAAAAACTCAAACTGTGCTACAGTTCTTGTTTTTCCTCTCAAATACTAGAAAATGTATCCTAAGACAAATATAAATGAAAGACAGAATAGATGAGTTTGATATCACTTTTCAAACAGAAAATTGTGTGCCTTCCAATTGCTGTGATGTGAACATAAAAATAAAAGAGCAAAAAAAGGACCTGCTTATTAATATTTTCATTGTCCTTCTTAAAGTTTCTTACATTTCTATTGTGAATATGGAATTTTTTCTTAGAATTTTTTTTTTTAAATGCTGTTATTGAGTAACTACACAGAAATCTTCAGCATCAATGAGTTCAAAAAGTATGTGTAAGAAAAGAGCAACTGGAGTAATAAGGAGGAAAATTTGTTTGTTCTATATTAAAAGTAGTATATGCTGAGCTTGTATTTTTCATTTCTACAGCTTAATGCATGTGGCATATAACTATATTCTCCTGTCTACAAGCAGATTGGTGGTTTGTTACTGATCTTCAGTGAACACATATGGATGCAGTGTTTCTAGAATACAACATTTACTCCAGCGTTCTACTGAAATTTGACTGATTTTTAGTGTACATGAAAAGAATAACCCTTGTCATTCTCAGTATTCCCAGTTTTTATATAAACAACTGGGTATTTTGTTCATGTTTTCAATTTCTATTATACCTTATAATCTGATTGTTAGAAAATGTATTATTTAAAGAACTATGTGCACTTATGCAAGGGAAGATAGTAATATCTGCATTATGGTAAAAGCATGTTAATTTGCATTAATGATAGAGAGAGCTATGGCGAATCAAAGATTTTTTGCAAATTAACATTGAAGTGAATTAATAATGAAAACCAGAGGGTTGTTAATCCACAAATGTTTCAGTAGCTAAGTTTAACAGTTTCGGTTTGTCTATAATTATCTATTATTTTGTTATTCTTTAGTTAATTGCTAAAAAGATGTATGATATATATACTATGATGTTAAAATTATTTCTGCCTTAAGAATTTTACAATTAAAAGGACACCTACAGGAAAAAAAAAAAACAAAAAACAAAAAACAACATACTGGAAAAAACATGGCTGAGCATTCTTCCTCTCCATCATCCACATCTCTTGATGGCTTGTTTCAACAGTGAGTATGAGTGGATCCAGAAGAGGACCACAAAGATTATCAAAGGGCTGGAGCACCACTCCTGTGAAGACAAGTTGAGAGTTGGGGCTCTTCAGCCTGGAGAAGAGAGATCTCCAGGGAGACTTATAGCAGCCTTCTACTGAAGGGGGCCTACAGGAAAGCTAGGAAATTATTTATTCTAAAGGCATTCGGTGATAGGACAAGGGGCAATGGTTTTAGATTTAGATTAGACATTAGGCAGAAGTTCTTTACTATAAGGGTGGTGGAACAGGTTGCCCAGAGAAGTGGATGTCTCATTCCTGGAAGTGTTTAAGTTCAGGCTGAATGAGTCTTTAAGCAATGTGGTCTAGCGGGAGGCATCCCAGCCCATGCTGGAGGTTTGGAACTAGATGATCTTTAAGATCCCTTCAAACTCCAGCCATTCTATGGTGATAGTGTCCAGTTGCATACTGTAGAATGCAGTTCTTTTAGCCTGACAACTACTTCAAATTTTTTATGGTTTGAGCAGCTCATACAATGCAAAAGTATGTGGAGTACAGATTAGTGAGTTTTTTATGTATGATACTATCAAAATTAAACATATCAAAGAAAAACTTCCCCCATTACCTTAAACTGAAGGGAAATTTAGATTGGATTTGAACAGGAGTTAGTAGCATATGAATTTACTTTTAAATACTTTTGCAAATAGAGTCTGAGATCTTGAAAGACTGAAGCAATTTGGATTTTGACTACCAAAAGCAATATTTCATGCTGTCTTTTAAGCACTATAATTGCAGAGAGGGGAAAGTGACAGGACTGATTTTGTTGTTATCAGTGCAAATATTATTGCAATAATGCTATAGCAAATTCTTCTTATGCTGCTTCAGCTATATTGGGCAGTGGATATTTAGTCAGGAGCTTGCTGCCCCAGAAATGACAGATACATTTTCTAGTTGTCTGCATGATGTGTCTAAACTAGAGGTGATTGAGGATTTTCTCACTTTTGGTGAAAATTCTGACCCAGATATTGTTCTTTGTCGCAGCAGGTCATGGTAGTACAGACCACACTAGCATACAAATTTCATTGTAAGCAGCCTTACCATGCTTTCATTTTGCCAGATGCTGAGGCTACCGCCATTCAGCAAATGCCAACTGTTTAACTAAAACTTCTTCTGCCTGCCTGTGTATTGTCAGAGCATCTCTTGAGGTGCCCCCATATTCTGCAAAATGATCTGTTTATGGTTCATACCTAGGCTTAGTCTCCTACTCATCTACTTTGCATACACGTTAGATAAGACTCAGGCTCCTGAACTAGTTATGTCTTTCTGTGAGAAAAATCATGGAATAGTTTGAGGCATAATTCACTTTGGAGTTCTGCTCCCATAGGCAGGATGGACAAGACTACTGGTGACACTCTTTCTGGAGAAACATAAATTACTTAATTGCTTCACAGTTATGAAATATTGGCAACCTCGTGTAAGGAGATAAGTTTATCTCCCTCTACTTGCCTCAGCATTGTTTACCTTCCCAAAATGTTTCACACCATTGTCCCAGAGGACCACAAGCTCTGTGCTGACAGTGGATCCCAATGTAAACAGGACTCACATCCTCACGCTTGCTTTCACACTATTGTCTCAAGAGGAACCTCTTCTTATCTACAAGACTACAAACTCCGTAATGATGGCCAGTGGATGCTGGGACTTGGCTGAGACAAATCTTTGTGGATCTTCTCATGGACAGGACTCTCAGAAGGTGACTGACACAGCAGTTTTCCAAGGTGTTTTCACACCATTACCACAAGCTCTCTGACAATAGCAGCTGATAACCAGACAAGGCCACAAGTTCCACTCTCAGGAATGTTACCATGCGACTGGAGCTGGCACAGGTAAACCACCTGTAAGACTGGTGCTGACACCAGCCAAATGTGTTCAACTGAATGGGACAGCACAACTACATATGGGACTGGGAAAGGTATAATACCCCAGAGGCAATAGGGAGAGTTTGAAGCTTCCCCACTGATCAAGCAGTGAGACCTCATCTGGATCCACAGAGGAAATCTCCAACAGCTCAGACTTTGCTACTGGATCACTGGAACATCTGCTAGATCCATGGTGGTAATTACCTTTTTTTGCTTTACTACCCCTTGGTTATTTCTTCATCTTTTTCTATATTTCTCTTTCTCCTGCACATGTAAGCCAAATAAATTCAAATTTTGTTTCCAAATCAGCTTCTCGGTTCCTTCTTGGTTTCATTCAGGGGTCAATGAAAGAACCATCCCTTATGCAAAAAGTGGATTGAGACACCCTGTAATTGATGTGGGTGGGTTTGTGCATTGTTTCAGAAAAATATGGGCACATGTACACCATGAAAGTCCTCAGTGTGCTTCAAGTCTGCATTATCTCAGTGCCAGCTTCTATCCCAGCTAATTTTGTCACCTTGGAATGAACTGCAGTGCTCAATGAAATCTAAACTACCATGTTGTGGATACCTCACTGCCTGGCACCATACTGGTTAGTCATGCAGCTATGGAAATGCACCCTCTCAATCAACTGTTTTGTGATAAATATAACCCTTTTCATTTGGATTTTGGCTTGTCTGTCCTAGTTTGGGAGACAAATGAACTTTTCCTGTGATTCTATAAGCACGTACTCCCACATGTAGAGGTCCTGTTGACATAACTGGCCTTCATTTGTTTGGATGATGGTCCCTCTTCGGTGCCATAAATACTGTGCACCAGAACTGCCAGTTGGTGAATAAGGTGTCTGTGAGATTGTGCTTCAGCAGGTTCTGTTCTGCCATTCACTACACAGAAATGCTCAGGGCATTTCTGCTATAATACAGGAACCAGTGCAAGCAAGTCACACATTAAGGATACCAGAGACAAAATATTTGAAAAAGACCAACACAGTGTCACAGCTAACTAAGCACAATATTAATTTGGTTGAAACAGCATGGATAGGTGGTATATATGGCTTTGCAGCATGATGGAACATTGTGGAATATGCATGCAAGTCTGCAACAGCTGGGGGGAAAAAAAGCACTTGTGAAGAAGCAGTACCTGCACTAATATTGGACTTATCTGAAAGTGGATCTGTTGAACATCACAGATCATAGAAATGGTTAGAACACACACACACAAAATTGAAAAAGTGAGGGAATAATCAGAAAATGAAATATATGTAATCCAGGAATGGGAATCATATATACAAATGGGTGTTTAGGTTTCAAGTGTACAGATAGGAAGGGCAGAGCTTGATGGAATTTCTTCTATGTGCTTGGTTCAAGGAGCAATCTCTCCAGTAAGATGTTCGTTTTACAATAACTTTCAAGAATCTCAGTCTCCTGTTAAATTAAATAGCAGTCAGAAAATAGAGCAGATGCAGTAAACCATTAAAAATGAAGATTCATTTGATATGGATTATTCTAGCTACGTTAGTGTGCCACTTAATAAAAATCTTAATATGGGAACACTATAAATATGTCACTCATCATAAAGCTGCTTTAAACAAAGGAAATGTATTGACATAGCAAGATTAGTGTAGCCACTAAAATAACATACACAGTAATTCTGCTCTCTCACCCAAGAGCTGAAGAAAATGAAGTGTTACTAAGACTACAATGGCTGCAATCGCTTTTAATTTATTCATGCTCCAGTGAAGTTTGATGCATATACTCCTGCCTGTGCTGCACATTCATATTAGATAACAGGCAGTATTTTAGTAATGAGGATAGGTATGTATGAATTTAGGACTTCCTCTCTCAATGTTATTTATATTTCAAACCTTCTCAGGTCACAACATGAAGTAATTTTAGCAATTGTTTTTCACTGCCAACCTACTTGTTTTCTCAGTGTACTTTCATAAGTTTTTGTCTTTAATGTCTTATTTTGATTTCCTTATCCCAACATTTCAGCTCAGTTCTTTTCACCTGAGTTTCTGACTGCAACTGTTTACTTTCTTCAGAATCTCTCACTTCACTCTTCCCTGTAATTTTCTTTATCTATTATATTTTTTCCTCACTCTCTCCAGTTCTTTTTCATTACCTTCTTGCTCTCCTTTCAGCACTTTATTGCTCTATCTTCTACATTTCCTTGTTAAACCCCTTACCTTTTTCTCTCTTAACTCATCACCTTTTGTTTCCATTAGTTTTTCATCCTGACTTTTCTTTGTTGTGGGTTGACTTCCCCCCCCTTCACACCCCCCCCCCCCCCCCCCGCCCCATTATGTTCACTGGTGATTTTTGTTTGTTTGTTTTTAGCTTATTGGCATATTCTCAAGTGCACCAGACTGTACCTGCAGTGTTGTGTCAGTTAAAGAAACTAGTGAAAAGGAACTAGTCTGATATGGAAACTAGGTGAAAAGAACCCTTGAATGATTGGCTTAACAGGGACTGCCAGATCCTCTAGATTATGAATCTCAGACACAGGTTGATTCTGTGATATAAAAATCTTATTTCTGTTCCCCTTTTTGATGATTTTTGACTATTTCAGAAGAGGAAACATAAAGAAAACATGGGGAACTGGAAAACTGAAAAAGAGACAAAATATAAAGGATGGAATAGGAAAGTGCAGTGGTCTAGAGGAATTACTATGGGAATTACTATCGCTTCCTGACTGAGAACAAGGCCTGAGTGTTACATGTAATGGAGGACTCTAGCTGTGAAGATGAGCACAATGGTGTCTGCAAGCTCTGTGACAAAGTGGAGACATTCAATTTTCCACTTTTTTATTCTTAAGCTGTCCATAATACCTCTAAACATTTTTTCTTGAATACTTTCCTTCTTGCAGCTCAGTATCTGTTGGCGTTTTGTGAAAAAAGAATTTTGGAAATTATTTTGGTGGATAGCAAAGTTCTGTAAAACCTGATGTGCTATTATCCACATTTTGTTATTAATAAACACTTTTGCAAGGTTTGAGTAGACCATGCATATAGTATCTACCACACAATACTGACTTCATAGAGTATGGCATTTAAAGAGCTAAGTGTGGCCCAATTAGTCCAGTAACTTGTTTTACAATAGAGTCACACTGGAAATCACTATTGTAAATCCTCTGAGGGCGAGCAAGGACAAGTAAGCAGACGTAATGTAGTGCTATTAATCAGTAAACATTGTGATGCTAATATAGAATAGAATAGAATAGAATAGAATAGAATAGAATAGAATAGAATAGACCAGACCAGGTTGGAAGATACCTTCAAGATCATCACATCCAACCTATCATCCAACACCACCTAAACAACTAAACCATGCAACCAAGCACCCTGTCAAGTCTCCTCCTGAACACCTCCAATGATGGTGATTCCACCACCTCCCCGGGTAGTCCATTCCAATGGGCAATCACTCTCTCTGTGTAAAACTTCCTCCTAACCTCCACCCTAAACCTCCCCTGGCGCAGCCTGAGACTGTGTCTCCTTGTTCTGGTACTGCCTGCCTGGGAGAAAAGACCAACCTCTTCCTGTCTACAACCTCCCTTCAGGTAGTTGTAGAGAGCAATAAGGTCACTCCTGAGTCTCCTCTTCTCCAGGCTAAGCAACCCCAGCTCCTTCAGCCTCTCCTCATAGGGCTTGTATTCCAAGCCCCTCACCAACTTTGTTGCTCTTCTCTGGACTCGTTCCAGCAAGTCAACATCCTTCCTAAACTGAGGGGCCCAGAACTGGACACAGGACTCGAGGTGTGGCCTAACCAGTGCAGTGTACAGGGGCAGAATGACCTCCCTGCTCCTGCTGGCCACACTGTTCTTGATGCAGGCCAGGATGCCATTGGCCCTCCTGGCCGCCTGGGCACACTGCAGGCTCATGTTCAGCCTACCATCAACCAGCACCCCAAGGTCCCTCTCTACCTGGCCGCTCTCCAGCCACTCTGACCCCAGCCTGTAGCACTGCATGGGGTTGTTGTGGCCAATGTGCAGAACCCGTCACTTGGATGTGTTAAATCTCATGCCATTGGATTCTGCCCATCTGTCCAGCCTGTCGAGGTCCCTCTGCAGAGCCTCTCTACCCTCCAGCAGATCAACTCCTGCCCCAAGCTTGGTGAGCCCACAAATTTACTGATGATTGACTCAATGCTCTCATCCAGATCATCAATAAAGATGTTAAAGAGCACAGGGCCCAGCACTGATCCCTGGGGGACTCCACTAGTGACTGGCTGCCAGCTGGATGTGGCACCATTCACATCTCCTCAAGTGGCGTTAGTACAGCATATGCTGTGTTAGTAGCAGATGTCACAAATTCTGAGACCTTACATGACATTTGCTGTCTCTAAAACAGAAAAATCACTTCCGTGTGGAAAATATCTCCATATCTTAAAATTTTCTGTTCTATTGTTTAGAAATTTGGACCACTGGTACTACATTTTACAAGGAAGTTAGTCTACAGTTCTTATGCTGTTCCCATTTTTTAAATGCCCTTTCAAATTTATTTATTTCTTTCACAATTATGATCTAAACAAACAAACTGACAGGAGGAAGGATATAAGAACTGGATTTGATAAATGACAATGTATGGATAAATAACAATGTATAGAAGCTTATTGGATAAAACTGGTATGGAGCCATTCCCTCTTTAAATAGTGCTGCAGATATCTGTACTGGAACACATATGTTAAATGTAAATATTTAGGTTTTGCAGATATGATTCAAAAGTTTGTAAAAAATTAGGAAAATAGTTGCAATCATGACATGAACTAGGAAACCTCCCATCCCTTCCACTCTGAATATTAGATAGTTTAAAAGCTTAGTATGTTTAGTAAAATTAAGGTGATAAACACATGACCTTTCTCTCATATTTTTCTCCTTGAAAACATTCTTTGAATTACTGTAATATAAAGCTGTCAAGAAAAATAATTGCCATGAAAAAAATGTGTCTATTTATAGCCTGAGCAAAATGTAAGAAACAGACTGATCACAGTTTATAAATATGCTCATAGCCAGCAAATTTCTGATACCAGATAACTTTACAGACTAGCTCAGGAATGCAAAATATAGATTTGGGTCCAGGTGAAAGAAATCCAGACAAAAAGTTAGTTTTAAAAGTTAAAAAAATTACCGCTGTTTTTCTCTAAGGCACAGAGATCACTTCTAGATGACTTTACTGCCTACTCATTCACCTGAAAATAGGTTTGAATATATAAATGGAGGATATCATTGTGATTCTAATGAAGCCATGGATACTGTGAATAATATAACCTGGAGTGAATGAGCCTACTTAAACTTACTAGTAGAATCACTTGAACTGTGGATGAAAGCAGAGGTTCTGTTGCAGCAGACAGAAGAGCTTGCCCAGAGCTTCTTGGACCTGCCCAGTGGATCCATTTTCCTTTGGGATCTCCAATGCAATATTATGCACTTTGTATGATGGACATATAGGCTGAAACAGATCACCAGCAGAAAAATCCTTCTGACTACCTGAGATGCTCACTGGAAGAGTGAGCAGAGCTTCAGAGTAGTGAATGTTATGCTGAACTGAATTGAGACTTTGGGCTGTCAGCTAACCAAACAATTGCTGTTGGAAATTTCATAATCAGCAACACTATCATTCATATAAAGAGAATATTGTCTTTCTTTGATTTACTTTTTATTTCTTCTTCTTTAGGCAAAAATATAGTTAATTTTTATAGGATAATGAGTGCTATTGTCTTGGCAGACATCCTGAATATTGCTGGAGTAGAAGATATTTTAAGGAAGGAGACAGTGTGTTGATGGGCTAAGCCACAGTGGGATTCACTTGCAAAAACTGGTGTCTTTAATTAAAGAAATGCATATAGGAAAACTGATCCAAGTTCTTCCTGTTACCAATATTATACATACCCTGCTGCAAAGTTAAAATGTTTCCATTCAGCAATAACTGTGGAGAAATTTAATCATAATCTCATAAATAAAAATAAGTTTAAAAGAGGGAAAAAAAGAAAAAGGAAAAATCTGAAGTTTTTTCAAAAGTTTGCTAAGGAGCTCCCCAAGTCACTGCTTTTATTTTTTAACCAGTCTCGGGTGAAAGAACAGTTAGAGAAGATTGAAAAAAAAAGTGTCAATATTGATAGGCAAACCCTGAAAGATTCAAATATCAGTAGCTCACTGTCTCTGACACCACTCCTGGATGCAGTCCCCTTTTGTGTTGTGCAGGCTTCCCTTATCAAAACAGCAAGGAGTGGTGCAGCAATAACATTAATATCAATTAACTTTATTCAAGTATAGTTTATTTAAGCGTTGAACTTAGAACCTATGCTGATGAAGAAAATTGCACTAGGAGAAGAATCTCCTGAGAGACATCACAGTATCACAGTATCACAGTATCTCTTAGGTTGGAAAGGACCTCGAGGATCATCAAGTCCAACCTATCAACACAGACCCCATGACTAGACCATGGCACCAAGTGCCACGTCCAATCTCCCCTTGAATGCCTCCAGGGTCGATGACTCAACCACCTCCCTGGGCAGCCCGTTCCAATGACGAATGACTCGCTCGGTGAAGAACTTCCTCCTCACCTCGAGTCTAAACCTCCCCTGGCGCAGCTTGAGACTGTGTCCCCTTGTTCTGGTGCTGGTTGCCTGGGAGAAGAGGCCAACCCCTTCCTGGCTACAACCACCTTTCAGGTAGTTGTAGAGGGCAATGAGGTCACCCCTGAGCCTCCTCTTCTCCAGGCTAAACAATCCCAGCTCCCTCAGCCTCTCCTCATAGGGCTTGTGTTCAAGGCCTCTCACCAGCCTTGTTGCCCTTCTCTGGACACGTTCAAGTGTTTCGATGTCCTTCTTAAACTGAGGGGCCCAGAACTGGACACAGGACTCAAGGTGCAGCCTAACCAATGCAGAGTACAGACATGTGGCTTTGTAGCTCTGATTCATGTTTCAAAATGCTATTATAAAAAAAAAATCAATGTGATGTGTGTTAAATGGAAAAAAAAAAAAAAGAAAAAAGAAAAAACAGGCTAGTCTTATGGCTAATGGAAAATCAAATGAAAATTTTCTTCCTCATAGGTCAATGCAGGTTATTCTTCAGTCTGGAGAAGTGAAGGCTGAGGGGATGCTGAGGGTAGACCTCATTGCTCTCTACAGCTACTTGAAAGGAGGTTGCAATGAGATGGGGGTCGATCTCTTCTCCCTAGGAAAAGTAGTGACAGAACAAGAGGAAATGGCCTAAAATTGAGCCAGGAGAGGTTTAGATTGGATCTTAGGAAAAAATTTTTTACTGAAAGAGTTGTCAGTCATTGGAATAGACTGCCAAGGGAGGTGGTAGAGTCACTGTAGATGTGGCCCTTTGAGACATGGTTTAATGGCTAGGTGGCATTAGGTCAACAGTTTGATTCAATGATCTTAGAGGTCTTTTCCAACCAAAATAATTCTGTGATTCTATGATTCCATTTGTCTGACAACTGCCATTCAGTCTGTTCATCAGCATCCCAGAAAAAAAGGCAAAAAAGTATATCAGCCAGGTTTTCCCACTGTAAATTTTATTCATGGCAACTGTTCTGACAAGCCTTGTACATTTAAACAATGCATATTTTAACATACTAAAATTCAAAGTCTTTGATCTAAGTCCAAAGAGTGCTCACTGATGTACAGCATACTTTGCATGATTTTGTAACTGTTCTGGAAAAGTTAAGATCATTCAAACACTATAGAAAGACAAAATAAGCACATTCTTGGTCTGCACCCATCTCTCCTACCTACCTTATTAAGTCATGTCAAGAATGTAGATTTCAAGTAACAGCAATATCCTTTGATAATTGGTGATAACAAGAAGCCTCTTCATAAAGAAAAGTAGTAGGAAGCAAACACAAGCCTTATGGATCAGGAGGATTTTGTCATACTCATTAATCTTGAATTTCCCATCTAATTATGCATGTCGTCTTTGCTGATTTTACTGAAATGTGAAAATTATTTGTGTCTGAAGGGGTCTAGCCTCTATCTAAATAATTCTTTAAAAATCAGCTTCCACAAATCCATCACCTTCAAAGGAAGTGTTAAAATAAGATGAATAAGTTCTGAAATTGTGTTCTTCCCAGTGAGAGACACAGAAAAAAATAAGGTCCTACCACCTTACAGGCAAGAAATCTGCTCCAACAATTCACTCAGCACCTTCTGTGGGGTATTGAACTTCCGGCTCTTAGAGACTTCCATAGGCTATTTCACAGAATCCTGAAGAGAACTCTAGAGGGAAAACATTGTTTGTGATGTATTTAGCTAAAGAGCACCAACTGTGTTTTATTAAGTAGTTTCTTTCTGCTTAAGGAATCAGTCAATGTCTTCCCATATAACCCTGTAGAATTAAAATCCAATGAATAGAGTATTGCACTCCATCATAAAATATGATATTTATTAAATACACATTATAAAAAAAATAATTGCTGGATACATGCAGAGCTTGCTGTGAATACCTAAAATGCTTTTAGGTAGGACTGGATCCATTTTCTCAATACTAGCAGAGTTTATTTGTAAAACATATCTTATTACACTGGCATAAGATATGCTGTACTGGCATCTCATCCCAGAATTTTATTGCGATGATTACAGCTTTCAGTACTCAGGTGAAGAACTCCATAAAAGTGTTCTGAAATTGCATTTTTTAAATTCCACCCCTGCCTACAATAATAAACTCAGAAGAACTTAAATTTCAATAAAATAACTGTGTATTTAATTTTCCTCTACTCTGGATCTGCTACCTTATATCTACTCTGTCAGCTATTAAATGTTCAGTCCTGTAAATCCTGCACATGATCTTCAGAATGTGCAGAGACACCAAAGCATATATGACTGGAGGATGCCGCTGCCTTTGTTGTGGTCGGCACAATTTCAAGTTAGAATGCACAATCCTACTCTTTGTGTTTACAGTAAAAGGAGGGAGAGATGAAGGAGTAAAATTAGTTTGATTATGCAACTGTAAATATGTTTCCAGGCCAGGACAAAAAAGCCATTGCATAAACACTAGACCATTTTCTGGTACAACCAGCCACACGGAGAAGGGCTCCTTGTTGTGTTAGGACATAAAATCAATGTCTTGAAAAAGTCAGAAATGCGAACACGAAAGAGCAAGGTGTTGTATCTGCAAAGGTTACATATATCCAGTTCGGTATTTAGGATATCAGACTTAGTAAAGAAAATTTAAAAAAAAAAAAGGCAAAAATCATTACCACTCAGAAGGGTGTAACAATATGTGACAAAATAGGCTACTTAGTAAGTTTCTGTTTACGTGCTTAACAAGACAGATTTAGATGGTTCTAAAAACTTGCTCTCTGTAATAATCACTCCAATAAAGTGCTTAGAAAATCATGTTTTATCAATACTTCTGTTATGACAATAATTGGCAAAAATGAAGCAAAACTGAGGAACCCTTGTAGATATTTACAGGGCAATATCTGTTGCACTTCAGAAACACTTTCTAGGGTATTATCTTCACAGGCCTGAACCTGTGAAAGGGGGCATGGTGATGAGCTAACTTGGACTATACTGGGGAAAAAACAAATACCAAAATACAGAATGTTTTTATTTCAAAGGGACCTTTAAAGGTCATCTAGTTCAACTCCTCTGCAGTGATCAGTGACATTTTTAACTAAATCAGATTGCTCAAAGCCCTATCCAACTGGTACCTTGGATGTTTCCAGGAACAGAGCCTCTACCACCTTCTCTGGGCATCCTTCTTCAGTGTTACACTGCCCTCATCATAAATGATTTCTTCCTTATTTCTAGTCTAAATCTACCCTCTTTTAGTTTAAAACCATTAATCCTTGCCCTGTCACAACAGGCTCTGTTAAAAAGATGGGTACATTAAGAAGAGTGGAGGCAGCAGGTCAAGGGAGGCTCTCCTCCCCCTCTACTCTGCCCTAGTAAGACTACATCTGCTATATCCTGACTGGTTCAAGAGGAACAGGGTTATACTAGAGAGCGTCCAACAGAGGGCTATGAGGATGATTAAGGGACTGGAACATGCATCTTAAGAGGAAAGGCTGGGAGACCTGGGGCTGTTTAGTCTGGGAAAGAAAAGACTGATAGGGGATCTTATTAATGTTTACAAATATCTGAAGGGTGGGTGTCAAGGAGAGGGTGATAATCTTTCTTCAGTGGTATCCTGTAATAGGATGTGCGGCAACAAATACACACAGGAATACACATCAACATCTCAACATCACAAAAAAATTCTTTACTGTCAGTGTGCCTGAGCACTGGAACAGGCTGCCCAGAGAGGTTGTGGAGTCTTCTTCTCTAGAGACCGTCAATACCCATCTGGGTGCACTCCTGTATGACCTACCCTAGGTGATCCTGCTTTGCTAGGGTAGTTGGACTTGATGATCTTCAGAGGTCTTTTCCAACCCCTACCATTACATCATTCTATGATTGCTCCCATCTTTCTTATTGACCCCCCTTTAAGTACTGAATGTCCACAATAAGCTCTCTCTGGAGCCTTTGCTTCTTCAGGCTGAACAACCCCAACTCTCTCAGTCTTTACTCATAGGAAAGATGCTGCATCCCTAAGATCGTTTTTCTGGTCATCCCCTGGATTGTATCTAACAAGTCTTTCCTGTGTTGAGGATTTCAGAACTGGACACAATACTCCAGGTGGGAACAGAATAGAGGGACAGAATCACCTGTCTGTGAGTGCACACTGCCTGTTCATACCCAGTGTTTCATTAACCAGTATCCTCAAGTCCTTCTCCACAGGGTTGCTGTCAATCACATCAGCCTCCAGCCTGCATTGATACTGGAAGTTGCCCAGACCTAAGTGCAGGCTTTCACACTTTGCCTTGTTGAACCGCATGAGATTCACACAGACCCACTTTATGAGCTTGTCCAGGTTTCTCTGGATGGCACTCCATCTCTCCAGTGTGTCATTTCCACCATTCAGCTTGGTGTCATCTGCAAACTTGTTGAGGGTGCACTCAAACCCACTGCCTATCTCATTTACATCTTAAGTGTTATTCAGTGTTAGGATGAAACCAGGACTCTTAAAAGCAGAGGACCGCATCTGATTAACGGTGACAAGGAGGCTCATCTAGATCCTAGCCTGATCTGATGGAACAAGGATTAGTACCAGATTAATGTTATAATCACTGAATCTTGACTATTCAAAAAACAAGTGTAGAGATGGTTCTCAGTCTGGTCCTATCAATTCTTTCCTGAACCTGAGAAACTTTTACTGTCAAAATTCCTTCTCAAAGGGAGTTATCAGTTTGTGTGGAAACTTCCTGAGTAGTGTAAGTACATGGCTAATGAGAAGGCAAATTATCTCAGTTCCAAATCTACTAACTATTTCATTCTTTTCCTGCATTAACTCTCAATTTAGCTTTACAAGAAAAACGGGAAAAAAAAGATGGCTTCTTTAACATGCTGATTTACAGTGGGAAAAAATACATGGTAAGCATGTTTATTGGAATGACGGAATGCACTATGCACTGTACATGCGTTCCTAGAAGGTATCTCTACCAATCTTGTTCACAGTAAGAACACTGTGATAGCGTTTCAAGGAAAATTGATGTGTTTTGTATGGGAAACACAATAACATGAGATGTAGCCATGACTTTATTGAAAGTACTACCAAAATATATCCAACATATAAAATAAAAGGAAACAAAAAACAAAAGAGGGGGAAAAATCAAGAAAAAGATGTTAAGGGAATAAATTTGCAGGCACACACTGTCTATCATAGTCTGTTGTTAAAGTGGTGTAATCCAGCGGCAGGTCGCCAACTGAGATTTCCCCTGAGATAGAATGGCTCCTGTTACTCTACTCAGTCTTAGCAAAAAGTAGATGTGTGTATTGAAAAGCATTGCTACAATATATAAATTTTCATTTGCCTTGGGATCTAGTCACAGATATTTCTGAATCAAAACTAAAACATATATATATACAAGTGAGATTAAAGCTGCAGATTTCTGCACATCATATGATGCTCAGGACATGCATATGCAATACAGTTAGAGGGGGCAAGGAATCGCTAAAATCCCTAAATCTCCATGATGTATATTTAGTTTTATGTAAAACATTCCAATATATTTTTATTAAAGTTACTCAAACTTATGTTGCTGCCTGTCCTCCCAGAAGCAAATGTTTCATTAACTTCTATTGTCCAACTGCCTTCTTTCTGTCTTCTTTCCTTTGACCACAATCAATGCCTGTAAACAGAATAGGTTGACAAGGGAAAAAAGACCCAAGACATTCTGATCCAGGTCATAAGATGAACAATTGGGAAAAAAAAATAAATGAAACAGGGAGATGTGAAATCAGAAAATCTTGATAAGAAGAAGTAAAGGCCCACTATAACGAGATTTAAAGCAGTGATGGGCAGTACACTGAATGACACTTCAATTTAAATGGAAGGCAGCAGCATTAGGGTTAGATCCTGCTGTGTAGTACAGTGCACCTCTGACACAGCTCTCCTCTGCTGTCTGCCCTACTGTGCTCCTGCCAACCTCAGGGATCTTTCTCATTACAATTTTGAAACAAAGTTACCCTGCGACAGCGTCAGATCAGAGGCAGTGTGGCTTCAATAGAAGCTATAAATAATTTATTACTAGTCTTGAGGTTTAAGGCTCAGGGATTTTTGTTCAAATCTTGACTAGTAGATTTGTCATTAAGGTGATATTCTGCATTTACAATTACCTCTAAATGAATATATTAGAAGTAAAAGCTTGCAGAAGAAGCTTCTAATATATGTATTGAGAGACCTATGAAATGTTCACCCAAGCTGAAATTGTTCTTTGCTGAAAAAGACTGGCAAAAGCCCTGTCTCCTTCATGCTTTCTCCATCTGGATGATGTCAGTGAACAGTGAGTGATTTCAGTGAAAGACAGTTATTCCCAGGTGAACAGCACAAAGGATTCTCTTGTATCTTTAATGCGTAAGGTAGATGAGAAGGGTAAAAATACAATGGATGTAATTTTCCTGAAGCTACAAATCTAAGGCTTCCAATGCCTGGCAAAGGTGTGTCAGGATAATAACTTTTCTCTGATTGCATAATAACAGATTTAAAATCAGAGAATATGATATACCTTGCTTTTCCTTTAACATTTGTGCTTATTTATAGATGTAACCACTGAATGTGAATGATCGTTTGAAAGTCCTTTTTTTTTTTTTTTCCTTTCATTAAAGAAAAAAAAATCATAATATCAAAAGGAAATAGAAGTCCCACAGTGAACAGCAGAAGACATTCACAAGACATCCATGCTGTAAGACTGGCATGATGATAGTAAGAGCATACAACTTTATGTCCAATACATTTTGCCTAATGCCAGTAACAGTGTAATATCAAATTAGACACACAATATCTCTGGTCTAGAGTAACAGAACCTATGTTCCTCAGTTTATTCCTGACATTGTTCCTGAAGAGCTAATCACTGATGTTTACACTGACATTTCTGATTTAAAATTATCTTATTATTGACTCCTCCAGGACTATGAGAGTAAGTGAGGATTAATGACACTGGACTCCTGGATGACTGAATTCTTCAGATCTCTCGAGTTAGCTGGTTCTCACATGCTAAACCACATGCCAATCTATATCATGTCTTTTTAGTCTCTTATAAGGTCCCTCACTTTCCCCCCTGCTTTGTACACTAATGATGTACCATATGAGAGAAATTTGTATACTGTGTTAAAAACAATGATTGATTTTGAAACCTAAACCTTTGTGGGTAGATGAAGGTTTGGGTATGAAAAAGGTCTAGTGAGAAAAAGCAAATAAATAGTGAAATTGCATGATCCAAAGTTGGTACGGTTCTGTTCAAGAAGGGATATGATATCTGAAAGGTAGGATCAAAGCTTTAAAGAAATGATGACCCTTAAACCAGCTTTAACAAAAGATGACCCTTACTAAAAATGACTTCTATCAGTAACCCAGTCTTGGCAGTCTTTTCACTTCTGCACAGCCTTATTTTGCTCACCACATGCCACGATTTTTGGCTTTGAAATTTAGGGGCTTGTAAATGATACTATGTAATTGTTAGTAGAAAGAACTTCAGCAGCAATAATGTTGGAGTGTGGTTTTTGTCTGTCCTTTATGATCATAAAGTGAACACCTTTTACTGACACTTTCTAGCCTGGCACAGTGATAGAGGGAGGTACAGGGAACAATATCTCTGTTAGTCTTTTGGCTTTGTTTCATTATCATAACACACAACTTCTTAATATTTAAATATTGTCCATTGTCTCCGATAAGACTTTCCATTAGCTAAACTCAATATTTGCAGTGTTCACGTTATTTTTGCTATGTGCCTATGGAAACACAAAGTAAGGTATATGCAGATAAAGAAAAGTAAACATTTCTATCCATAATCATCATTAAATTTGGCAACGTTCACGATATAATTTTTGTCCTGAGGTCTAAACAACCTGTGATCTAAATACTCAGCACAAAACTTCTGCAAAAGTATCTAGATTTGCAAATTACCAGAAAACATTTATTAATAAGTCTTTCTTTCTCAAAGGCAATGAATTAAGGGTATATTTGAAATGATGGATCAGATGATGAACAAAAATCTAAAGTACACTTTTCTACTATGGAGTTTCAGTGCCTGTCTTGTGCATATAATGTTTTTAAAAACTAAACTCAAATGGAAG
Organism: Melanerpes formicivorus; assembly: GCF_026170545.1. Lineage (NCBI taxonomy): Eukaryota > Metazoa > Chordata > Aves > Piciformes > Picidae > Melanerpes > Melanerpes formicivorus. The sequence goes on along the minus strand of NW_027142355.1, from coordinate 11,154,420 downwards.
TGTTCATTTTAAGACAGCTTGTGGTCTAACTGAGGAATTGTAATGTTTTGAATTAGAATAAAGCAGGTCAAACCAAACCAGCGGGTTAACCTGTCTATTTTCCCAAAAGAGAACTGAAGGAAAAGTAACACACAAAACCTCCTCATTCAGACCCCAAAAAAGGGCGAGATAAGAATAGTGTTTATGGATCAAAATCAGAAAAAAACGTAGTACAAAATGGATATTTACCTTAGCCTATTTGCAGAAAAATCACATGGCAAAGCAGCAGCAAGCAGAAACCAGCAAGCAGAAGTAACCAAGCCAAAAGCCCAAGCTCACCTACTTCCCTTTGCCCCACTGTCACCCCAGCAGAAAAGACCCACACCACAAGACCCGGAACCCAGAAACAGCAAGCAGAACAGGAAGCCTCCCATGTTGCAATCTGAACTTCAAGCCCCATAATACTTTGCTCCAGTCAGCACCTTCATTTTTGAAGCTGGCATGATATGAATAATAGCAGCAGGTTCAACTCAGTCCATGACAGGAATTGTAAATGAATGTATACATTCATCAGAGTTTAGACTACAAGCTTTAGATTTCATTCAGCCTTTTTGCTAAACTTATTTTTATACTTGGACATTTTCTCAAATGACCACCTGATGGGCAGCCATTTAGATGACCTAACTGTGGCATTTTTAGCGCTAAGCTCCAGTTCTAAACAATGATACCCCCTGAATACATTCAAAATTATTTGATCAAGCCAGATGTTCTTCATCACAATTAATTATAATTTGAAATGATAAAAGCTTTCTCAAGCCAAGATGATAATGTATTTTTACCATTACTTTATGCATTTTTAATTGAATTTTGAAATTTTAACTGTTTGGTTGAATGTGTTGTTGATAGTATAAGTGAATTCTCTGAGCAGTAGTTGGCAGCTTACTTAGTAGCTTCTTGTGTGATTAACAAATAACAAAAGAAAATTAAAGAATGTAAAGGTAAAAAAAGAAAATAAAATTGCAATTTCCCAATGAAAAGCATGTGACTACACAAGCTGTTTTTTGGTGTTTTGTTGCTGTTGTTAGTTAGTTTGTTTGTTATTCCCCCTACAGTTCTCAGGATTTAAAGATCTGTTTGTGTTCTGTATCACAACAAAACCCCAACCTCTTCTGCCCATTTTCAGGAAATAGAATGGTATCAAACAGGCCAAGTTTTTAATGTCCCTCTTTTCATCTCTATTCCTCCCTGGAAGCAACAAAAGAGTCTGTCTTGAATCTAGTAGCCTTTTGTTAAAATCAACACAAGTCCATTAAATGCACCAGTTTTAACAGTATGTCATATCAAAAACAAGAGCTAAAAATACTTTTGCTAGTTTTCATACCTATGTTACACCTCCAGGTCTGAGTTTCCACTAGGAACCCCAATATATGTATAAAATAAAATATGTACAGTTTTAAACAAGTATACTTAGTGAGGATTATTTGAGCTGTATGAAAAAAACCCCAAAGTATATAGGACTACATAGCACTGCAGCAATGGCTCCTCACTGTTAGGGAATACCTTTTACCCATTGAAACACTAGTCTGGGTTTGTGATACTCTGAAAGTGAAGTGTTCAGGTAAAATAAAGAATACCACATTTTTTAAGTGGTTGGATGCAATTTTTCAAAGACATTGTCATTCAAAAGACATGAGAAGAGTCTTTTATGAAGTATGTAGATATCTACATGTACATATGCACACAGATATACATACATTTGCAGATTATGTTGTCACACACATAATATCTATGAATTCCAGAAGAAATATTTTGAAATCAGATAGGGAGCTGTGCTGGTTTTGGTAAGTATTCAAACATACAACAGTGGAACCATAAGGCACCTAACTGCTGATACTTGCAAACACAATGAATTCAACTGTTATAATTTTGCACAAGTGCCATGGGGGTTTTGGAAGCTGTTTTTTCTTGTTATTGTGTTTTAATTAATTCAGCGTTTGTAAGCTGATGATTTGAATGCAGATGTTACTACAAGAAACATACAAGAAAATTAGATACAATTCAAATAAATGCAAATTCACCTTCCTATACCTAATACAGCCTTCTGTCATTCTCTCACACACGCACACAAAAACACAACAACAAAACAGTGTGGTTAACCATGTGAAAATATTGGTGCATTCTCCTAGGAAGTATGACAGGAACCTTAATTGCATAGAAATTGGATGGGGGAAAAATGCCATTTCCTCAGCATCAGATTTTAACTGCTTCTGAAAGAACTATTTAATGTTGTATATGGTTTTGCATTTGCTCTAAGGATGCTTTTGCCATGGCTTAACTTTTCTTTCTTTCTTTTTTTCAACTGTGGAAAATATTTTTAAAATTTAAACATTAAACCTACTTTATATTCTTTTTCTCCTTGATTCCTCTGTGCTGCCTTACATCTGAATAACTATAAGCCACTGCACTGGACAGAGTTTTAGAAAACACAGCTGAAAGGCAATATAAGACGTACAATTATTTCAGGCAATATTTATGCTGACTCTAAGCAGCCCGGCTTCAAGCATTACCTTGAGGTCTATAGCACAGACCAAGCTTAGTTCAGAAGATGAGTTTATCTAGCAGACTCTTTGCTGTAGTCTTGCACAATATAAGAGATCCAATCCTGAAAATGGGTCCACTGACATACAGTCAGAATTGTATGCAAATACTTGCCATTTGTTTCAGGAACTGTTAGGTAGCAGGACACAGCATACATGCTTTAAGAGTTACTTCTTACCTCAGAAGACCAAGGAATGTGAGGGATAATTAGTTAAAGAAAGACAGCTGTTACAGCTTTTTTTTTATATCTTGATAAATTCTGTGCCTTGTCTATCTAAAGAACTTGAAGATATAAAATGTAAAATAAATGGAAATGCAGTCACTGGTAGTGTTTGGGTTGGAGTCAGGTGCCCAGAGACAGCAGCTGGCTAATGACGTCCTGTCCATGGGAAGATCAACGCTGTCTAGAATATGGGAGAGACAGGAAATTAAATGAGACAGGAAGTTAAAGATGAAGAGTTAATGCATGTGGAAAAACAGAATATCTAGAGAAATTGGATGAGCCAAGGAACTGGGAAAGAAGGGTGAGGAAAAACTACAGATCAGAGCAAGGTGAAGCAAATTTCAGTGAAGAAAAACAAATAAATGTAGGATGTAAGAGAGGATATAGGGACAAATTTGAAATGATTGCCCAAAGAGACTGAATAAAAAGCTGATTGAAAGTAAAATTGCAAGAGAAATGGTAAGAGAAGAGGGGAGGGCAGACTGGGACTGGAATGGGAGCCTAAACCAGCAAAAATAATATTTTCTGGGCAAAGGTCCTTGGCTTGTGATGAGAAAGATGCAAGAGCATACTCATGCACAGTGAGGTGAGCTGTTAAGCCTTATTTGTGATGAAAAAAAGGAGGACCCAAACTAAAAAAATATGCCATAAAGGGCAAACCTGGCATCAAAACATTATAAATATCTTGGAGTGATTCTGTTCTCTGCCTGTCAGATAATATTTGTGAAACCTGACTGTCAGATGTCTCATAACTGATCAATATAGTGCCATATAAAGGATAATAATCTACTTGGAACAGATGTTAAAAATGTGCATGGGTAAGCTAAAATATTCAATATTGCAAGCACACTATGCAGAGGAGAAGGGAATTTGCTTAAATTTAATAAATAAGTAATACATTGCAAAGTTGTTTTTTTTCTTGTTAGATAGTAGTTAATTTAAATATCAGTTAAAAAATTATGCATAGTGCAAACTTCAGCATGGAAAAGGAAAAGAATGCCATAATGCATTGCTGTGCAAACTCAAGATCTTTTCTAACATATAATTTTCATTCTGTGAGTGAATTACACTTATTTTTTCTCTTTTATACATAAGACTTGAGTACAAATGCATTTACCAGATTGATAAGAGAATATCAATCTCATCAGAAAATTCAGATATATAAACCCAAATGTAATAGTGGGCAAAAAATGAAAATCTTTGAAAATGCTTTCATGAAGCTCACCTTTGTGTTCATGGGGCAGTCACATGCCTTCTTATTATGTGAGTCCACTAATAAACGATTGACCTGTTTCCTCTTGTACCTTTCCATTTCTAGTCTGACTTGTGAGGAGGACAACTAGAATGCTGGATATTCAAACAGGTGGTCTTTGTGGAATCTCAGTAGCACAGAAAGGTAAGTGAAAATCAAGGCAGATGGGAAATCCAGAGCCAATCGTCTTGAAGAAATGGGCAGTATGGCTGTTTACCATCTGGGCAGCCTGTGAAGAATAGGAAATGTACAAGGACACTGTCCAAGCAGGAAACACAGGCATCCTGGCAATGCAGTAAGCCTGTGAATCTGAGAGCCTTAGGGAACTATATGGCATTGTACGTACCATGGCAGCTTGATGATTTGACTGTCTCTCCCGGATTCATAATTTCTATTGAAAACTGTGAACGGCCACTGGGATTTGTTTTGTAATGGTATCGCTGAGGGCCTTGTGATCTCTCAAACATGTGGCAGGATCAGAGTGCTTAAGACAATGTAGTTCTTGGTAATATTGCAAAAAGTAGATTTCTCTTGGCAAGCTAAACTAGAATTTTGCTAGACAGAAGATAGGATTAGAATGATAGAATTATAGAGTGTGGCAGTTTAGGCTGGGTGCCTCCTGCTGCTGCCACATGGGGTGCACCTCTGGTGTCCCGAGGGTCCAGCCCAGTGGGTGGACACAGGAAGCTGCATATTTCATACCCATAATGTCCTGCTCCCTATAAATCCATTTGCAAGGTCTCACACTTCCTCTTTCTTCCCTTGCTGATCCTGTGGGAGATGCTCCCTATTTGGTAATGGAAGGGGAGTTATCTCAAGGCTTCTTAGACCTGGCTAGGCCTAATGCCAGGAGGAGAAGGGGGAAGGACAATCTCAGATCTAGCCAGCTGAGATTAGCCTAACAGTGGAAGGGGGGAGGAAAGAGCCCTGGGGGGTTTGGCTGTACCCTCAGGTAGGGAGAAGGGAAATGATGGGATGTTTCTGGGTATACTATAAGGGACTCTCTATGCTTTGGGATCTCTTTTGTCACTGTGCTTGTAGCTTCTGTAAAACACTCACTGCTTTTCCATTTAAACTTTCCATCACTTCTGCAATCCATTTGTCTGGGTCTCAGTTTTTCTGCCCCAGTTGGAGGTAAGGGAGGATCTGCCTTCAACCTGCCGCTTAGAGAAAGAAGGTAAAGTAATAAAACAATTCAGGAAGAAAGGAAGAATAGGAACCCAGTTTTAACAGGTTGTGTTGTGTAGAAATTAGCTACATCTCATCAAATATTTTATTTTTCCAGCCTATTCCTCTTGGAATGCTTGACAGGGTATAGAGAGCAAAGCTCAAATACAGATATGCCCAATGCTAAAATCATAGGAAGTGGCAGTCTGGAAAAGTAGAAATGAAACTGACGAATCAGCACCTCTTTCAAGACTCTCTAATCAACACTATCTAAAGAGTGACCTTCCACTCAGCATAATCAGCAAATCAAACACTTTTTGGATGTATTATTATAAGAGCCTCTTCCAAATGTATTTCATCTCCTTCCAGTACCTTACAGTGTTCTGACAAGGACTTCACAAGTCATCTTATTGCAATTCTTTCAACTTGAGCAATCCACTTCACCAATCTGATAAACAATTTTATGAAACAGGCTGAACCAACACTGAAATTGTGAGCTGGCATTTGTTACTTTAGACAACTTAGCACACAGTCTTTTGCACAATCTTTCTCTAGGAGAATGAACTTTTAAAGTGCATCAGCTGTAACAACTGATATGTGAGCAAGTGACCAAGTAGATGACTCCAGGGCAGTCACAGTTCAGCGAGCATGTTTCATTCTTTCTGCAGACTCACCTAAGTCATCTCCTTCCCTATCACTCTCCCAGTATGTCCCAGCCCCACAGACATTTTATAGACAGGCTGCCCTATCCAGCACTTAGTTTAGGAAAACAAAATATAGCAGAACAAACAAACAAACAATCCTATTGTAATTACCAGGGGAAAGAAATAGCTCACCTTAGATAGCTTTTAGTATGACAGATTAATTTCTACACCATGGGATTGTGAGTCTGGAAATTCAAAATGGAGGACATACTATCTTTTGACTATTGAGACCAAAAATGACTGAATGATTAATCCTGACCAAACACTGTCTAACATGATGCAGAACAAATATAGGTGATCCTGTTCTGACAAGGGGGTTGGACTAGATGATCTTTTGAGGTCCCTTCAAGAACCTAACATTCTGTGATTCTGTGATATTTTGTTTCCCATCTCACCTTTCCAGCTGTGATTTCTCTCTTAGCTGAGGTGGTATATTTCTGAAGCTTTCAGCAATGTGATCCTTCTTGGTCCACGAGCTTCTTCAAAATAATGTTTTCTGCTTTAATGACTAGATTTTCCATTTCAGTGGTATGTGTCTGCTTGTGTATTTGTCCCTTCTGTGCATTCCTTGTCAATGTAATTAAATATTACAAATGTCCGTTACAATATATGCTGGATAAGAAAACTCCCAGCAACAGCGCCAGATTAAATCCTCCAGCTCATATCACTGTAGCTAATGCACAGATCTTCCAGCAGCCAGTGCAAGTGTATGTATTACTGCTTTCATTCACTGTCCTGTATATAAAAGTTGGTTTGGATTTGGTTGTTTGTTGTTGTGTTGTTTTGTTTTGTAACCTCTGGCCAGGTCTGATGCTCTTTCTTCTTGCATGGATGTAATTTCTCAATAGCAAATCCTACAGGGTCCTGTTCCTTTCTGTCTGACATAAGATCAGATGTCCAGAAAAAGTTCTCTGAAAATAGGTGGTCAACAACTTATAAAAATGAATAAGGTACAAACAGAGAAATAACCCAGATGGTAGAAAGACTGTGATGTCAGCAAGGTGGGAAAGAGACATGGTTACTTGTGTTGGAGTACACAGGAATATCAAGATACCACTCAGTACAGATTTATGATATCAAAACAACTGTAAAAAGAGGGCAGTGCTTTTAACTAATGATTTTATGTAGCTTTGAGGAATAATATTGCCAAATGGATGGTAAAGGGGAGTGGAGAAGGAGCATGTTAGAATAAACCTTTATTAGAATAAACCTTTATTAGAATAAACCAAACCAGGTTGGAAGAGACCTTCAAGATCATCGTGTCCAACCCATCAACCAATCCAACCCACCCAAACAGCTAACCCATGGCACCAAGCACCCCATCAAGTCTCCTTCTGAACACCTTCAATGACGGCGACTCCACCACCTCCCCGGGCAACCCATTCCATAGCGCAATCACTCTTTCTGTATAGAACTTCTTCCTAACATCCAACCTGAACCTCCCCTGGCGCAGCCTGAGACTGTGTCCTCTTGTTCTGGTACTGCCTGCCTGGGAGAAGAGACCATCATCTGCCTGTCTACAACCTCCCTTCAGGTAGTTGTAGAGAGTGATAAGGTCACCCCTGAGTCTCCTCTTCTCCAGGCTAAGCAGCCACAGCTCCCTCAGCCTCTCCTCATAGGGCTTGTGTTCCAAACCCCTCACCAACTTTGTTGCTCTTCTCTGGACTCGTTCCAGCAAGTCAACATCCTTCCTAAACTGAGGGGCCCAGAACTGGACACAGGACTCGAGGTGTGGCCTAACCAGTGCAGTGTACAGGGTCAGAATGACCTCCCTGCTCCTGCTGGCCACACTGTTCTTGATGCAGGCCAGGATGCCATTGGCCCTCTTGGCTGCCTGGGCACACTGCAGGCTCATGTTAAGCCTACCATCAACCAGCACCCCCAGGTCCCTCTCTACCTGGCTGCTCTCTAGCCACTCTGACCCCAGCCTGTAGCACTGCATGGGGTTTTTGTGGCTGATGTGCAGAACCTGGCATTTGGATGTGTTAAATCTCATGCCATTGGACTCTGCCCATCTGTCCAGCCTGTCGAGGTCTCTCTGCAGAGCCTCTCTACCCTCCAGCAGATCAACTCTTGCCCCCAGCTTGGTGTCGTCAGCAAATTTACTGATGATGGACTCAATGCCCTCATCCAGATCATCAATAAAGATGTTAAAGAGCACAGGGCCCAGCACTGATCCTTGGGGCACACCACTAGTGACTGGCTGCCAGCTGGATGTGGCACCATTCACCACCACTCTTTGGGCTCGGCCCTCCAGCCAGTTCCTAACCCATCGCAGTGTGCTCCCGTCCAAGCCATGGGCTGACAGCTTGGCCAGGAGTTTGCTATGGGGGACGGTGTCAAAGGCCTTGCTGAGGTCCAGGTAGACTACATCCACAGGCCTCCCCACATCCACCAGGCAGGTCACCTGATCATAGAAGGAGATCAGGTTGGTCAGGCAGGACCTGCCCTTCCTAAATCCATGCTGGCTAGGCCTGATCCCTTGGCCATCCTGTAAGTGTTGTGTTATTGCACTCAGGATGACCTGTTCCATGATCTTGCCTGGTACTGAGGTCAGGCTGACAGGCCTGTAATTCCCTGGCTCATCCAACCGGCCCTTCTTATGGATGGGCACCACGTTGGCCAGCTGCCAGTCCTCTGGGACCTCGCCAGTGAGCCAGGACTGCTGGAAAATTATGGAGAGCACCTTGGCCAGCTCATCTGCCAGCTCTCTCAGCACCCTAGGATGAATCCCATCTGGTCCCATGGACTTGTGGGGATCCAAGCTGCTAAGGAGAGTTCCAACCACCGCCTCATGGAACATAGGGAAACTGTGCAGCTCCCTGGCTCCTTCTGCTAGCTCTGCAGGCCAGCTGTCAGGAAGACGTTCTGCCCTTCTAGTAAAAATGTTGTCCTGTAATAGGCTTTGGATATAATCCTGAAAAAAGACTTAACTGTATTTAATTGTTAAAAGATCAAAAAACATTAACTCTATAAAATGTTGTATATTTAACTGTTAAAATAACATAGGAAGTGTCCTGAGAAAGGGGATTCCTCATATAGTGGCAAGCTTTCTAGAGTGTACATCTCAGTCTCTCACTCCTCAAAAAGAATGATATACAAACAACAGTAAGTTAGATAATAAAGCTATCCCTCCAATTCTAGTCATTCTGTACTATCATGCTAGGTATGTTCCACTTTCTACCAGTACACACATGGATGTTAGGAGGTAATTCATACTTTCAAGGTTATGTTTCTTTGTCTGACGTCGAAGAGTTCATGTGGGCACCCACTTCAGGCTCCCATAATCTTGGGTCCTCATTTTTACTTTTTTTTAAAGCTGTGACTCTAAAAAACTAAATTCAGATTTGAGATAAACAGTGTCAGGTTAGGAAGACTCCTTAGTTTCATGGTGGCTCAATATTTCTGAAAGCAGACCTGTGTTTGGTTTTGTTCTGCTTACAACAGCTTAAATGCTACAGCATCTGGGAGGAGTGTGGGAGTGGGACATCCCGGCCACGTATTTGACATAACAGACTTACCTCTAAGTGGTTAACTAAATGGGAAGTGCTTATACTAAGGTTAGCAATGCCCTCTGCATAAGGTAATGCTCATGGAGAAGGTGTGGCTGTATGCTGGCCCATCTATGAACCTGGAGCATTCTGAAGGTAATGTGTTTATAAGTGAATCTGCCCCAGAGACTGAAGTTTTACAGCCCAGCTAAACTCCTGGTGAGAATTTTATTTACCTCCTGGGGCAAATAGCAATTTAAAATAATTTAAAGCAGCAAATGAAGACAGTTCATTTAAGCAAACCAGCAAGCCTTTTTCATCAGCAACATTTGCATCATGAATCACAGTCTGTGATCACAGCCCACAAGCTAGGAGAGAACAATACGCCATTGTATATTGTTTGCTGCCTCTCTCTTGCCCAGTGTTTTTACTACAACACTTCATACCTATGTTTTGATGAAGAAAAATGCTGGGAACAATAAAACATCACAGTAAAGTCCTTTTGTAAAAATATATTAATATAAAATTTTATTTCTAGCAAAATAAATAACTTGTGTTTCTGAAGGAAGGCAAAACATAGCTTGACACAGCTTGGAGGATTCAGCAAAGGAGTTTTCAATATCTAGGACATTAAAAGAGTGAATGCTTTTGGTATAGAACATACTTTTAAACCAGAAGAGTTTGTGTGCATGTGCATTTAAATAGTTGTGATGCAATTTTTAACCATCACTGCTGACACCACAAGGGGTCTATTCTCCCCCTCTCTGTTATTGCCATTTTAAGGCAATTTCCTTCCTTAGGTTTTCTGTAATTTGATTTTTCTCCATTTCATTTCTCCTCCACCCATCCATCTTTTCTTTCTAAGCTGATATCAAGCATCAGTTGGAGACCAGAATAAAAAGACGTGATTATATTAAAATAAATGTGTCTGATTTTCATAATGATGACAGATATGAAGCTTATTTGTCCCTTGGAGGTAATGATTAAATGTCTCTGGTTTTGTATTGAGGAAACCAAGGCTGAAGTTGAACAGTCATGTTGAATTTTTACTCTTTGGTCTATTTAATGTGACAGTTTAGGCTCATGATCACACAAATTATCAGTATATGATAAAAATATGTTCTATAATTGCTAATGTTTTCTTTATTTTACATTTAGTTTATAAACATAGTAAGATAAAATTAGCAAGATTTTCCTTTTTAATGATAAAGTTATATTCTTTCATTTTTACACAAAAGGACAATTTTTCATTCAATTAATTCTTCCTATGGTGTATGACAGATCACCTTTTGATATTTTGTAACGGTGAATGCATAAAGGCAAAGCAAGTCAATTTTTGCAGGTTTTTTAAGAACAAAAAAGCATCTCAGAATGCATCACCCAATAGCAGCTAAAGTGCTGGAATAGCAGAAAGTACTAGATAAGCACATTTATTCTATGTTTGTTATAATTCTGTCTTTTCTTGGGGTTTATTTTGTTTGTTTGTTTGTTTTTTCCCCAAGCAGCCCATAGCAGAGATCTCAGACCTGATAAACTCATGGAATCATCATAGAATTATAGAATGGTCTGGTTTGGAAAGTGATCTAGTCCAACCCCCCCTGCAGTCAGCAGGGATATCCTCAACTAGATCAGGTTGCCCAGAGCACTGTCGAGCCTCACTTTGAGTATCTTCAGGAATGGGCCTCAATTGCCTCCCCAGGCAACATGTGCATGCCAGTGTTCCACTACCCTCATGGTAAAGAACTTGCTCCTAATATCCAATCAAATGGGTGTGTTAGTAATTGCTGTGAATGAACATAATTAAGAGATCTAAAAATGACAGATTCTTTATGGCTCTTCAGACATGCCATACATCCTGACAGTGTACTTGCTCCTGCAGCACTTCCTCAGATGATTAGCAGAGAATTTTTTTGTCCCAAGAGAAGGTCAAAGAGTCAAATAGTTGGTTGTTGGGTTGTTTTAGTTTGGGTTTTGTTTTGTTTGTTTATTTTGGTTTTTTTTTTTTTTTTATTATTAGTTAAAATTAGTTAAAATTAGTTTGTGGGTAAGAATTAGAGGGAAGACCGGCAGGGCAGACATCCTGGTTGGAGTCTGTTATAGACCACCCAACCAGGAGGAAGATGTTGATGAAGCATTCTATAGGCAGCTTAAAGCTGTCTCAGGATTGCCTGACCTTGTTCTCATGGGTGACTTCAACCTGCCTGACATCTGCTGAGATCTCAACACAGCAGAGAGGAGACAGTCTAGGAGGTTCTTAGAGTGCATGGAGGACAACTTCTTAACCCAGGTGCTGCACAAGCCTACCAGGGGTAAGGCTATGCTTGACCTCCTCTTCACCAATAGGGAAGGCCCGCACTGGATGGGTAATGAACTTTTACTAGAACTAAGGGGAAAAAAGAGGGTATGTAATTTTTGGAAGAAAGGTGAGGCAATCCACAGAATGTTTAAGGATGATGCTAAATCATGTAGGAAGAAAATAAGGGAGGCAAAAGCACATTTGGAGCTTAAACTGGCCTCTGCTGGGAAGGACAACAAAAAGTCCTTCTATAAATACATTAATAGCAAGAGGAAGGGAAAGGACAGCCTCCACTCCTTGGTGGACATGGAGGGAAACGTTCCATCAAAGGATGAGGAAAAGGCAGAGGTATTTAACACCTTCTTTGCCTCAATTTTTACTAGCAGGACAGGTTGTCTTCCAGACAACTGGCCCCTTGAGCTGGCAGATGGAGTCAGGGAGCTACATAGTTTCCCTATGTTCCAGGAGAAAGTAGTTTGAGCTCTCCTCAGCCGCTTGGATCCCCACAAGTCCATGGGACCAGATGGGATCCATCCTAGAGTGCTGAGAGAGCTGGCAGATGAGCTGGCCAAGGTGCTCTCCATCATTTTCCAGCAGTCCTGGCTCACTGGGGAGGTCCCAGAGGACTGGAAGCTGCCCAATGTGGTGCCCATCCACAAGAAGGGCTGGTTGGATGAGCCAGGGAATTATAGGCCTGTCAGCCTGACCTCAGTGCCAGGCAAGATTATGGAACAGGTCATCCTGAGTGCAATCACACAGCACTTAGAGGATGGACAAGGGATCAGGCCCAGCCAGCATGGATTTAGGAAGGGCAGGTCCTGCCTGACCAACCTGATCTCCTTCTATGATCAGGTGACCCACCTGGTGGATGTGGGGAGGCCTGTTGATGTAGTCTACCTGGACCTCAGCAAGACCTCCCCTCCTTAGTGGACATGGAGGGGAATGTTGTATCAAAGGATGAGGAAAAGGCAGAGGTACTCAACACCTTCTTTGCCTCAATTTTCACTAGCAGGACAGAACGTCTTCCAGACAGCTGGCCTCCAGACCTGGCAGAAGGAGCCAGGGAGCTGCATAGTTGGGTTAGGAACTGGCTGGATGGCCGAGCCCAGAGAGTGGTGGTGAATGGTGCCACATCCAGCTGGCGGCCAGTCACTAGTGGTGTGCCCCAAGGATCAGTGCTGGGCCCTGTGCTCTTTAACATCTTTATTGATGATCTGGATGAGGGCATTGAGTCCATCATCAGTAAATTTGTGGGCGACACCAAGCTTGGGGCAGGAGTTGATCTGCTGGAGGGTAGAGAGGCTCTGCAGAGAGACCTCGACAGGCTGGGCAGATGGGCAGAATCCAACGGCATGAGATTTAACACATCCAAGTGACAGGTTCTGCACATCAGCCACAACAACCCCATGCAGTGCTACAGGCTGGGGTCAGAGTGGCTAGAGAGCAGCCAGGTAGAGAGGGACCTGGGGGTGCTGGTCAATGGTAGGCTGAACATGAGCCTGCAGTGTGCCCAGGCGGCCAGGAGGGCCAATGGCATCCTGGCCTGCATCAGGAACAGTGTGACCATCAGGAGCAGGGAGGTCATTCTGACCCTGTACACTGCACTGGTTAGGCTGCACCTTGAGTACTGTGTCCAGTTCTGGGCCCCTCAGTTTAGGAAGGATGTTGACTTGCTGGAACGAGTCCAGAGAAGAGCAACAAAGTTGGTGAGGGGCTTGGAACACAATCTCTATGAGGAGAGACTGAGGGAGCTGGGGTTCCTTAGGCTGGAGAGGAGGAGACTCAGGGGTGACCTTATTGCTTTCTACAACTACCTGAAGGGAGGTTGTAGACAGGCAGAGGCTGGTCTCTTCTCCCAGGCAGGCAGTACCAGAACAAGAAGACACAGTCTCAGGCTGCGCCAGGGGAGGTTTAGGTTGGATGTTAGGCAGAAGTTCTATACAGAGAGAGTGATTGCCCATTGGAATGGGCTGCCCGGGGAGGTGGTGGAGTCACCATCATTGGAGGTGTTCAGGAGGAGACTTGATGGGGTGCTTGGTGCCATGGGTTAGTTGTTTAAGTGGGTTGGATTGGTTGATGGGTTGGACATGATGATCTTGAAGGTCTCTTCCAACCTGGTTTATTCTATGTATTCTAAAACTTCAATCTTGTTTCTAAATCCCGCCCCAGTAATAGCATTTAAACTACTTCAACAGAGCTTGACTAATACCAGATACACCTCATACCCTTATGAGACAGTAATGATATAAGGAATTTTATTAAAACTAGTGCTTTTCTATTTAGTTACCATATTTCTCATAGCTTACAAGGGTGACAATCATGCTGACAACAGAATCAAAGGAAACACAGTTTTTCATTGAACATCAAAAGAAAATTCTAGCAATGACTTAAGTGTATTATGTTTGTAATGCAGAGATCACTAAAACTCCTTGGAATTTGGACACTTACTATTTTCCTGTTTTACAATATTTTTCATCATACCCTTTATGCATTTTGCAGAATGAAGGATGTTGTGAATAATTTTGATCTTCTGTCTGTACTAGGAAGGTACTTGGTTCCATTGATGTAAACATTGATACTTACTTAACACAAAAACAGGGTTTGATAATATCCAGTCTGAGACATAATATAAACAAAGTTATAACTCTGGGAGATTGTCTCTTAGCCTTGATGTGCCTCAGTACTGAGCAGCCTTGAGATGCATATTCACGGGGGAGTTAGACTCTGGCAGTTCAGGTCCTCCTAGTGGTTGCCAACATGCTTCTGCCGTGATATTTGAAAATAAACTGGGGGGAACAACTGGTTAATCAGAAAACCTGGCTCGATACAAAGTTACCTAAAAATGTTGTCAGATCCAAAGGCAGAAGGGCTGAAATGTAGCATGTGCAGCGTAAAGCCACAGGTAACTGGATAAAAGCAGAGCTAGCAAATTTTATCTTTTTCTGCTTTCGACTATATTATGTTGTGTGAGTACATCTACATTTAAAATAAACTGTGGTATGAATTTATCATTTTATCATTTTCAGGTGACTGCTATCAAAGCAACCACACTCAAATCCTTCCCAAGATGTGCTGTTTGCACGTGCTGCAATGCAGCCAGGTGTTGGCTCTGAATTCCCATATAAGTATATATTTATATTTGCATATAAATCTTACATCTGGATTCTTTTCTTGCAGCCTTTCTTGGAAAAGCATGTGAAGCTCTCTGCAATGAGCCATGGCATGCCTGCAGCTGGAGATTCCTGGCTGTTGATACTGCTGTTTTGTAGTCATGGTCCACTCTACACACATCATGGAGTTTCTAGGGTCAACAGACATCACTCAGCCATGCTGGCCACTCAGCCTGGTGCTGCTTGATGGGCATGGGGGTAAGTTTTATATACCTTGATGATGGTCACCAGAAGCATGCATTGTCCACAGTGTGTGAGAAGTGTCCTCACAGGTGCCCTTAAGATCATGGTGCTTCAAGATGTCAATCTTTGCTACGCTGTCTGGGTGTTGCCATGCTCCACAGGGTGCTCAAACAGCTATACGATATTTGTGGTTGGGGAATGTGGCCTTAAAGTGCCCTCAGGTTGAATCACCAATACAGTGCAAATGCAGCTTCAGGCAACTGGAGTGCAGGAATGTCTGTGGAGGACGCTGTTATCTTTATCTATGATTTAGCTACTTAACATGCTGCATGTTGTTAATGAAGTTGTCGACATTATACAGCACTTGAGTTTGCTGGCTCATCAGGTGACTGTTTTTAAAAATCCAGGGCATGAATTTATATGCTGGTGTTTAGTGTTACATAATGTTTCCTTGCTGCCAATTGCCCTTGTGGCCTGGTCACTGTTTTACATCTATTTACATTCTGTTAGAAAAGCTCTATTCTTATGGTGAATAATGAACAATACATGGGATATTTAGTGGCACAATAAATTTTCCTGGGAAGCTGTGAGTCTGTACTTTCTATGTGTTTGGCCATTGTGACATGGTTTGCAGGATCCACCTCTTCTATTTTTTCAAAGATAATATAGATTAAGGCTGTATTTTCAAATTAGTGAATGGTGAATAAATAACAATACATGGAATATTTAGTGGCACAATAAATTTTCCTGGGAAGCTGTGAGTCTGTATTTTCTATGTGTTCCGCCACTGTGACATGGTTTGCAGGATCCACCTCTTCTATTTTTTCAAAGATAATATAGATTAAGGCTGTATTTTCAAATTAGGTCTATGGAAATTAGGTCCCAGGCAACCAGCACCAGAACAAGGGGACACAGTCTCAAGCTGCATCAGGGGAAGTTTAGGCTCAAGGTGAGGAGAAAGTTCTTCACTGAGAGAGTCATTAGTCATTGGAATGGGCTGCCCAGGGAAGTGGTGGAGTCACCGTCCCTGGAGGCATTCAAGAGGGGATTGGACGTGGCACTTGGTGCCATGGTCTATTCACGAGGTCTAGTGGTGACAGGTTGGACTCGATGATCTTTGAGGTCTCTTCCAACCTTAGTGATACTATGATACTGTGAAATAGAAGGGAAAGGAAGGACGGAAGGAAGGAAGGAAGGAAACCTTAAAATCTGCTTCTGACAGCCACTAATTCAGTAATCACATTCCAGATTCATAGGCAAAGTTAATAGAACTGGAAATTATATTAGACATATGTGTATATTTTTGCCAGTTTCTGTCCATTTTTATTTCAGAAAATGCTTGTTGAGATTGTGATTGTGATGCTCTATCTTTATTACTTGGTGGTCTAACCTTTGAAGTCTATGGAGCTTTCATGGATTAAACAATAAATTTTGCTATAACAACCTCATTTAATTCCCCTATAAAACTGATGTTTCCTGACACTTGCTCAATGACGTGTACTACAAATACGGTGTTCATAAATTTTAGAATTTAGTCCCATGTGGCCCATACAAATGATAATAAAAGCCTACATAGCAGGAAGGAGTAATAGGAAAAGATTCACTGCATCAGAAGTACTCAGAGTCTAATTCTGTTCCACAAATAGAAAGCATAATTCAAAAAATGTCTGGAAATGCATCATTTCCCAAAATTACATCTGTAATATGACTGATTGCTAAATTACTTCTTTAGATGTTACTTAAGGACCAGACTGTTACTAAAAGAACATACAGACAAAGGGAATGGTAACGAGGAACAAGACCTCTGTCAATACATATGTGAGTTATGGTGCTGTGTGTGAAGCAGTAAACAATTACTTAACCTTCTCTCACAGCAAGTAGAGACAGTCATGTCTCCCTCTGCAGATAGTGAATGTAGTCTTGCTGTAAGGATCCATGATTAACGAATGGCACAGACTAGCATGGAGCAAGAACAAAAAAAGAAAACAATTTTTATGCAACCTTTCCATATTACAATTTAATAATTTTAGCAAGCTTTCTATGTTACAGATTCTTGCCATCTTTACTCTGCTATTGGACCTAAATAACAGCATTGAGTTGACTTGCCTTGTTTTTCTTGGACTCTGTTGAACAGTAATCTCTGTATAGTTAGGTTTGATTTTTGTATAATCTGTGCTTAGAACAGCAATGTCTTAAAAAAATGGATGTGGAAGGGAGGGAAGCCAATAATGTCTAGCTAATGAGTCTCTGAAAGGTGGGGTTTAAAATTACAGACAAACTGAAAAAGGAGTACAGAGACAACTTTGACACTTTGACGGTTGATTAGCCTCTATCTTCCTTCTTCAGCCATTCCAGTTTTGTCAGTTATATGGTTGACATATATGATTTTCCAGAAAATATTTACTAATAAATAATTCAGTTTCAATACTAAAAATACCAGCTATGCTGTCTGTTTTGCACATTTGCTAAATGTTCTTCATTTAGTCTTTTTTAAATCTGTAAAAGGTCTTATCATTTTAAAAAAAGATTATTTACAATCTGAAAACATCAAGAGAAACAACTTCAAGAAGGCAAATTCAAACAGAATTGGATCTACTTGTATAAATATGTAGCTGCTTGCATAATGTCATTGTACAAAATTGTAGTGAAAGTGAGAATCCCAGGGAGCAGTTTATAGCACTGCTAAAACATGTAAGCTTAAGAATTCAGGAAGTTAAATCAGCTAAAATTAGGCTCACCTCAGAACAAGTTTGCATCAATTTTCTCTGCAATTTCTGCTAGGTGCTCAAAAATGGATGGATGAACTGACAGATGGATATGAAAAATCAGAAAATTAGTTTAAATTTCAGGATTTTAATAAATTAAGCATGACAAGCATAGCACATGAATGCATTATTTATTTAGCTCATATAGTTTATTTTTCATTTTTAAAAAAATGAAATGCCAGTAAGTACTAAAAATCTCATTTAAAGCAGAAGACAAGAACAAGAATTTGGTATCTAATGTAGTAGAATCAAACACAGAGCTGCAAGAAAACAAACATTCTGCTTGCAGAATTATGGTCTGATTCAGAAAGTGGGGCCATGGTTTAAGAAAGCTTTGTACTGTTGGTCTATTAAACTGACATAGGTAATGTTAACAGTAATTTCACTGTTCACATATGGACAGTCCTTCAAATTTCAGAATACAGTATGTTTAGAAGAATCTAAAGATGAAGTGAGGAAGATTACATGAAGAACTAATGTATGTTGTTTTGTTTTGTTTAAATCAGTATGAATTCTTACGGAAGGTTGAAAATATTAAATAGATCTTGCATTATTCTAATATATTTTCTGATGCAATTATGCTGTTTTATTCAGGTTGGGTTAAGAGGTCATTGTATTATCTACTTCAAGTTAATATGGATTTCAAAATCTCTCTGTTCATTTAAAAACGTGATATTTAACTATTCAATTCACAATGCTATGAAAGTATAAACATTTCTTATGCTTGTATGCGTCCAGAGAAGGGTAACAAGGCTGGTGAGAGGTTTCGAGCACAAGTCCTGTGAGGAGAGGCTGAGGGAGATGGGGTTATTTAGCTGGGAGAAGAGGAGGCTCGGGGTAGACCTTATTGCTCTCTACAGCTTCCTGAAAGGATGCTGTAGCCAGGTGGGCATTGGTCTCTTCTCCCAGGCAACCAGCACTACAACAAGAGGACACAGTCTCAAGCTGTGCCAGGAGAAGTTTAGGCTTGGGTTTGAGGAGAAAGTTCTTCACAGAAAGAGTGATTGGCCATTGGAATGTGCTGCCCAGGGAGGTGGTGGAGTCACCATCCCTGGAGGTGTTCAAAAAAGGACTGGATGTGGCACTTGAAGCCACGGTTTAGTTAGTCATGAGGTGTTGGGTGATAGGTTGGACTTGATGATGTCAAAGGTCTTTTCCAACCTTATTGATTCTATGATTCTTTGAACTGTGATCTGATACCAACTACTACTATTCCCATATTTTTACAAAATATAAATAAAGTTTTAGTAGGCTTACAGCTGTTGCAGATGGATTATCTTTTAACAGGATGAGTCACTGGAAAAAGGCAGAATAATTTATTGACCTTATTGATTGATTGGATCAATCTAGGTGGAAGACATTGACTCTGACTTTGTGAAATAGTAAATAAAATTTTTAATTTTTTGTCCTTGGTATTTTCTTTTGGAATTCTGGCATGATGCATGTTTCTTTAATTACTGTTTTAGTATTACCAGTCATCAACAAGTCTTATTCTCCTGAGCTTTTTGGTTTGAATGACACTATGTGGACCCTTGTGTCAGACTTTGCAGTCTGCACCTCAACAGACAGTGAAACACTCTGAACAAAGAAACAGTCCAATTTTAACTCTAGGAAATGGGATCTTTGCAAAGATTTGAGATCATTCAAGCCCATTCTGCTTACTTTTCCTTTTCCACTTTTTTCTCCTTTTCATCCTTTGCTCATTTCTTGCTTCTGTTCAATGAGAAAACAAGATTACTAGCTTCCTAACTTTTGAAGATCTAATTAAATATGTAAATAATTTTCACTTCTTTGTTGACCTAGTTAAATATTGTGTAAAGGGAAAGACTAACAGCTGTTCTACATATGCTTCATTTTTAATTTTTTTCCCCTCCTGATTTGACCCTTACAGGGCTTTTTATGTATTTTGGAGGTTAATAGACAGATCTGTCTGTTTGCAGACATAGTGATCCATGAATATTATAACCCAGACAATAAAATCTTAGAAAAAGATGCTAGAAATATCTCCAATAGGAAAGCAAATCCCAAAAGAAAACAGATGTTGGTTAAATATCTTCAAGTAAATTATTTTAAAAGAATTGGACAATTAGCAGTTCAAACCAGGCACCAAAATCTCTTAACTCATGTAGACAAAAATTTCACTGCAATAATTCAGCCCAAACCATCCAATGATACAATCTGAAGCACAGAATTTGATTGCTTTGCCTGTTTAAAACACTCAATGGAGCTGGAGAATGGTATATTGTTGTTAACGACAATCTAGTAAAATTCCAGACAGCACTACATACTGTGATTACCATTAAAATACACCAAGCAAGATATATCTTGGAATCTAGAATGCATTGGGTAAACACAGGTTCTGCCTGTTATTTCAGGAGCAAAAGAAAAAAGTAAAAAGAAAAATACAGATCCTTCAGAATGAAGATTAAAAATATGTGTATGTTTCTTGGTCTAAAATAGACTGACAATCAGGCTTCAAGTTCTGTACAGACTTGAGATTAGAACATGGTTTATTAAAGTTCTTATTTATATGTTGTCATCTGTTGGATCATGTTTCACTGATCTTAAGACTACTTTCCTTTTTGATCTACAAATCTTTATAAGACTTGATAATGTGACAAGACACTTTTGTAACACTACAAAAGAAATGGCTTGTAGTAAAGAACTCGACAAATGACAAAAAGCAGTAAGGCAAGCTTAGGGGAAAAAACAAAACCAAATCCAAATACATATATGAAGAAATCTGCAAACAGAAATTAAACAATTCTTGTTGCTGGGAGTACTGTAAATTTTAGCCACAAGAAATGTTAGCATAAGGAATTTGTTGGTTGTCAGGGTTATTTCCATAGCAATTGGAAAAGACCAATGCTGCTGGCAAATATATTATTCCAGCTTCTTAGAAGGCTCTCATAGTCACACCTGGTGAAATGTAACTTTAAATACAGTTTCTACCTCAACTATAAATGAGAATAATTGGTATGTTTAATTGGTTTCTAAAATGCTTCAAATGAAAGAGAGTAATTTAATAAAAAGCAATCTGATAGAATAGAATAGAATAGAATAGAATAGAATAGAATAGAATAGAATAGAATAGAATAGAATAGAATAGAATAGAATAGAATAGAATGGAATGGAATGGAATGGAATAGAATTAACCAGGTTGGAAAAGACCATCGAGATCATCAAGTCCAACCTATCACCCAACACCATCTAATCAACTAAACCATGGCACCAAGTGCCTCATCCAGTCTCTTCTTAAACACCTCCAGTGATGGTGACTGCACCACCTCCCTGGGCAGCACATTCCAATGGCCAATCACTCTTTCTGCGAAGAACTTTCTTAATCTTGGGATAAATTCTAAGGTTGTGCTTGGTTGAAATTCTCCACACAACACACCACACCCCCCCCCCCCCCCCCCCCCCGATTAAAATTGCCAAACCAGCTCAGTTAGAAGCAAATGAAAGCTGAATTATTATTTTCTTTTTTACACCCAATATTTTACACCCAATATTTACATTTTGCTACTTTTTGTTCAAGACCTGTGAAAAAAATTTTAAAGGCATAGCTTAAAACTATCACATTGGCTCATCTTCCTTATTGACTGGCTGCAGTTGTAGGACTTCATATCTGCAGCAGACTTCCCTGTGGGACGAGTCAGATATGCAAATGAGATCCTCTGTCCCCCTCAGAAGGGAATTGCCACTTCTTAGTAGAAGCAGTCTTGATACATTGGCCTGACTGTTTAACCTTTAGTAGCTCCTTGACAGTGTTTTCATCTTTGCTGTTGCTTCTCTGTCCTTCAGAAAGCACAAATCATCATAATGGCACATGTCATGTCGTTTTCTAACCTGTAAGGTAACTGACTTGTGGTGAGATGGCAGTCTTTGATTTGGTTCCTAAGCAAACAGTTCATGGCTCCAAAAGTTCCATGTTTAAATTCACATCCTGAAGCCTTGCTAGTGCACCATTTTATGTTGGTAAGTTATATATATATAACCAGTTTTAGAACAACAGAAGGTAAAATTATGTTCTCCGGGGTTTTAATTATCACCTGAGCTTTCCTATGTTTTGAGCAATAGTAACAGCTTAACTGAATGGTACACAGTAAGCAGTATTTGTACTGGCTTTTACCCCAAAAAAAGTCACAAGATGGGCTTGTTTTAACTCATGTAATGCTTTTTCTATGATTCCTTCTCTACTGTTTTCCCTTGGACTTTGCAAAATATTATAAATTCTTAGTGCAAATGTGATTATGTGATTTAGATGGCTTTAAGAACAGGTTTAAGACTTTGTCTAGTGGATGGGTAGTCAAAAGATCTTTTGTAGCATCTAGTATTTTCTATAGCGTTGATATCATATTGTTACAATTAATTGTTACTCTGGATTTTAAGGCTACAGACTTCAAAAGGCTGAATTGCCTGAGAGCTAGGAAAAAAATCTCTTTGATTTGTAAATGAATGTTCATATCTTGAAAGGACTCAAATGCATTTATCCAGGTAATTAAAGAGGGTATTCAGACTGGATTTAGCTTTGCTGACTTAATAATTCAGATCTGTGTTTCAAATAACTTTAAATGCAAATATCACCTCTTTGATGGGATATTGCAATTGTTCACTTTTGTCCTGTGTGATGTCATTTACTCAGTAAGCTGATTCAGCAAGTAGCTAATGAGGTCAAGTGGCCTGACTAAGAAAATCAAAAGAACCCAATAAAGATAACATTTTTAATTGATGTAAAAAGGAAGATGGAAAAAAAATTACCTTCAACATTTTGCTGGTGAAATTTCCCATCTGACAACTATGGAATTGAAGATATAAGCATAAAAGCACCCTTCTCTCAGTATATTAATAATAAACTGCTTGCTCCATGCCTTTTCCTTTTGTGGTTTTATGTAGGCATAATATTCTTAATCATGAAGATGTCCTTGTACAGCAGAAAAGCTTTGCGTGGTACTTCACAGTGATAAAAATAGAAAGTGTCTTGCTGCCTTCACAAATAATTTTTCTCTCAAATATAGACTAGAAAGTAAAACACATCACTTAATCACTTTGCCTCTATAGGTGGTATTCTGCCATCTTTCTCTTTGCTATGTGTTACAATAAAATAAATATTATTTAGTGTGCTAACAATAATGGAAATATTAGTGAACATAAAGTTAAATAGTTAGTATAAAGGAGTGATACAAAAGAAGATAATGAAGGTTGTGTTATACCAATAATTCACTCTATTCTGAAAATATTCTACACAATACTCCCGATAACACTTGAATATTAATATGATGCATTCTGTATCTCATTTATTATTATTCTTGCTGCATTCCTTTGTATTAAAATGTGAGCTGCATATTTTTGGCAACATTTGCTATGGAAGTTTAATCACAAATATTTTTAAGTCCACAGGACCACAATATCACTTTTTGGATTTTAATTTTCATTCTCGACAAACTGGCATTTTGTAAGTTCACATGAACATTCTAGGTCAGTGCTGCTGGAGCTGCTGCCTCAAAAACGTTATCTTATTCTTACTGTGTTGTGGGGTTTTTTTTAACCTTTTTTAAAAAGTCAGGAAAATTCTACTGAAATAAGATACAGAAGCATTTCGCCATATATTTAAGTGTTTGGATCAGATATGAAGATGGCTTGGACTCATGAGGAAAGAAGACCATAAAATGCTTCTGTTTGTATTGATACCTGCAGAAGGTGGACACTTATCAAGGAATAATTTACTTTTAATCTTCAGTATCTGAGTTAGAAAAAGGAATGTTCTTTCCAAAAGTAAACAAGATGAACAGTGCAAACTTACTGCAGCCATATTGCAAGCAAACAGCAGGAATAATGAGCAAAAAGTGAAGTAAAATATTCCTCAAGGGACTGAATTAGAGCTAAAAGGTCATCATCCACATGTATCATTTTTATGATTTTCCAGGAGTGCTGGTATGGTATGTATCAGAATGTTCAAACAGATCTATATCCATATACACAGTGAAGAAATAGATGGGAATGTCTGTGTATGTATATTTAGATCTTTACTGATGCCTAACATAATTCTTCTACAAATTGGCAGGTCTCAAGCAGACCAACTGAAAGCCCTGAGTCACAGGACAGTGATAGGGAATGAAGTAATTTTAGTTCTTACAGAGCTGAACCTGACTTCTTTCGGCAGATCTCTTTGTGATTAAGGTTACAGTTTCAGCAAAACTTGTATCTTCTTAATTCTTTTTGCTGAATCCTTCATAGTTTGGGACACAGCAGAAGACAGATGTCATGTTGTCACTATGTTATTGAACGTCTGGGACAATAACAGGGATTTACCTTACAGAAGATCTTCAGGAGAGACATACAGGTAGACATAAAGGTAACTTGTGCAGAAAAAGAAGGAAGGAAAAATATAAGACAGTTTTGTAATACTAGTCTTGTTAAAATAACTACAGAAAGCCTGGAAAGAAAGAGGATTTAGTAGCCTTACTGAG
This sequence comes from Melanerpes formicivorus, assembly GCF_026170545.1. Classification (NCBI taxonomy): domain Eukaryota; kingdom Metazoa; phylum Chordata; class Aves; order Piciformes; family Picidae; genus Melanerpes; species Melanerpes formicivorus. The sequence goes on along the minus strand of NW_027142355.1, from coordinate 11,130,122 downwards.
GGAAAATGAGATGCTGAAAATGTTTACAGCTCCACATGAGCCGTTGTGCAAGAAGGTGCTCCCACTCTGAGACTTCTAATTTCTTTACTGCCACAGTTTAAATTTTGACTGTTATGAGGAGAGAGAAGTCATCCACTAAACTCAAGGTTGTAAATTGAATTATTTTAAATCAAGGATTTCAAGATATAAGTTAATCTTTTATATACCTGTGGTGGGTTTGGAAAGGATAAGGCCAAGAAGCCTCCTCCCTTCCCCCTTGTAAGGTAAAAGGGAAAAAAAAATTAAAGGGAAAGGAAAAAAAACTCGCAAGCTGAATTAGCAAAGCAGTGGAGCTATATTTACAAAGCAATGTAGGGTTTGCAGGGGAATATTTACAAATTTACAATATCTACAATATATACAAAGATATACAACAGAGTAACACAGAAATGAGAGTAAGCCCCCTCGGCAGAGGGGTCCCCCACCTCCGCTCTCCCCTCTCTTCCCCCCCTTTCCCCAGAATGGGATAGAAAGAGAAAGAAAAGAGAGGAAAAAAAAATGTTAGAAGCAGTTTGTGTTAATTGGAAAGGAGTTAATATACAGGCCTGGTGTCTTGTTTTCAAGGCCGAGGCCTTGGCAGAAAGCCCAGCACAGAAAGCTGCTGCATGGAGAAGAGGCGGAAGCAAGACTGAAGATAAGGTGCTGGAAAAACCCAGTATAGTCCCAGCTCAGAAGGTGCTTCCTCCCACTTTACCAATGAAATAGTTTAGATTATTCTTTTCCGTTTACCAACTTCCGTCCACCATATTCCCTTTCTTAAGGGGGCAACGTCAACCGGCCACAATACCATGTGATCACATGAATCCCCAGAATAAATCATTGAGCATCTGTTCTGTATCTCAAAGATTAATTTCACTATCCATTATGATAAATGTAGTTGTCCTCTAAGGTTGCTACCACCAACATCATCAAGCCATTTAAGCTTCATCTTTAAATTTGAGTTATCTGGTTCTCATTGTTTTAAATTGAAATTTCACAATATTTTCACATGTAAGACTACATTGTAAGCCTTCTTTCATGCAAAGTTCATTTTCTTGTTTAACCCTCAGTATCAGATGCAAAATACCAGTTGTAAATTCATTGTCTATGAGCTTCCAAAGTTTTACTCTATGAGGTCATTTTACAAAGAAAGGTTTTGGGTTTTTTTGTTGGTTTTGTGTGTGTGTCTTTTGTGTTGGTGTTGGGTTTTGTTGTGTTTTTTTTCTTCTGGTATTTTCTTCCAGAATTTGTTTACCAATATGGTACTTAATTCTTTAACACTGAGTTTCCATTCATAAATGTTCTGATACCTGCTCTTTCGATGAAGGTATTTTCCTTATTAAAGTGTTAATGGAGTTCAGGATAACTGCCAAGAATTACCTCTAAATCTCAAGGTCCTGTTTCCTGTGTGAAGAACTGAAACAGCTCAAAGACCATGGGACACTACAAGAAATTTTGCTAGTATTCTTGGCATTCTGCTTCTATATTCAGAATTTTTCCAGTGATTAATTATTTTCAGCTATGGCTTTTCATCAACACCACAGAGAGAAATTAAAATATAAAGCTGATGGTTGTTGAATATGCCATATAGATCACCTCTTGAAGTATAACTTCCTTAAGGCAAATACTTAGTAAACAATATCAAAATTCTTGTGACTAGATTTTACTCTTGTTCATTGATTACTCAGCATACTGTCCCTGTAAGCTGAGTCTTTATCAGTAATGACCTTTATTTGCAGGCTTCAAAAGATAAATAAATGGACAAGATAGACAGAGAAAAATAAAGGTCTAAGACTATGTTTTTGAAGGCTGTTTATCTTAAAGAAGTAAGTTTTAAATAGAATTAATTATTTATAATTATAATGTTGTGTGATTTTATATGCTGCTTGCTTAGCTTTGCTTAGCATGAATAGCTAGATTTGCTGAAGTCTTAGGTTGCAAGCTGTGAATTTGCACTGTACTGAACTGTACCTATTTAGTCAAAACAGTTTCTCCAGAACCAGAGAAAATCAAAAGATTAGGAAGCTTCAAGGCTATAACCACCACCAGCAGCTGTAACTAGTCAAGGTAACAGCCTGTTAACCAGAGACATAAAGCAATTCAAAGAAGAGTCGGGAGGTGTTGGAGGTTCCTAGGCCAGATTCACTATTGGACCAAAGAGCATGTGGAATGCACATGAAGATCACATAGAGGATGCATGCAGTCTGTAAAGGTAGAGGTACCCAGGCATTTCTTCAGTTTAGGATCCATCTGTGAAAGCATCCAGCTCAAGCTGATCCCATTGTAGTACCATGCTATTAAGTTATTTAATTTTTATGAGATTCTGTGCCTGAAACTCTGCTCAGGAAACTTATGACTTGGCTGCACTTCTTTAGCAAGGCCTTGGACTTGCAAACAGTTCCAATTTGCAGCATAAAATAGGATATTTCTTTAAAGTCTCACTGGCGTTGCTGCAACTCACAAATGATGTAGTGTAGGGCATAGCTCTGCATGAGCAGCTCTATATCTACACAGATCTGAGATTACTTCTCAACCTCAACAATAAGCATATAGCATGCAACACAAACATGTAGTGTTCTCTGCTTCTGATTTTTCCTCAGAATGTCAAATGATCTCACAATGGCTGGCCTGAAGGAAAAACTATTACCTCACCCTCTGAAGTGGTTTATAAGCTGGAGAGAGAGTTTTATTTCTCCCTATCTCACAGATATATGCACACAAGCAAAGACATAAACAACATCAACCTTTGTTAATTTAAATTTCTGAACAGAATTTCAGAAAAGCAATAACTATAAAAAGACATGGTGTCTTAGTGGTAGTACTGAGTTAACATTTTAAATTCTGCAGAAAGATATTCTATCTGCCTAATTTAAGCCCTTATGTGAGCTAGGTTTTCTTGTGAATGCTTGAAAGACATCTAATGATAAATCTATTAATATTTAAGGAACTGAGATAACTTTCTTTGCAGGAAGGCTTTACTAGACACCTACAATCTAAGGTGGATATCTATTTTAGATTGGATCATATCCTGCCTTTTGGGGTTTTCCTGTTGTTTTCAAAGATGAGGTGAGTGAAAATCAAGAAGCAATCCTGCAGTAAGATTTGTAATTCATCAGTATAAGAGGTTGGTTTTTTACATAACAGAACTCTTTGAATAAAAGAATATCATAGAGAAACAATCTGCTTCAGCTTCTGGGAAAAGTCAACAACTGTTGACTTTTTTTTGACAGGAAGTTGCTGCTTTTTTTTTTTTTTCCCTCAAGACTGCAGAATGAAAAGTGCTTGTGAACAAGGACATATTGCTAACACAGATATTTAGACAGAGTGCTGAGAATAAAAAGCTTCTAGAGCTGTTCTTCTGATATCCTGTCATTCTGCCACCTGAGAATGACAGTCTGATAGTATGCAGCAAGAGGCAAGGAAATTTCACTTTGAAAACATCAGCAGCCCTTGTACATCTGTTAATTAAAGCAATCTGCCAGTGTTCCTCTTAGGCATGCAATGAATCAATGCTAAGCTAACGTGACACATTTTCACTGCTGCTGTAATAGAACTGAAAGTAACACATTTATTTATCAGGTGGCACCCATCTACACTTCCTTGTCTGATGAGGGGTTTTGATTGTCACGCTATCATCGTCTGCTCTAGGTATGATATACTGAAGATTTTCAATCTGTTTCAGTGAAGTTATAAAACAGCACATGGACCACATGCCTCTCTTGGAACGTTCAAAGACTATTTGTGCATAGGATTTGACTATTTTCACTGAACTGGAGAGCAACGGTTGTTGGCAATAGATATACAACAGATTCCTTTACTCACAATACAGGGTTTCATACAAATTTATGTTTCAGCTTTAAAATAGGGCTTGTTTCTAATACATTTTTTTATTCTCAACAAGAGATGATTTTAAAAAGTATTACCATTCCCTGACTAATAGCAAGAATCTGGCTTCATGGACCTAAATTAGATGCATTTATTCCTTATTGTTAATCTTTCAAGAGTTCTGAACCAAGAGACAGTCAAGAATGGTCTCTTAAAAAACTACAAAGCATTGAATTAAAGAGAATGTTACTAGAAAATATTAATATAGAATATAGTATAGAAACACAAAGCATTACATAAAAGATATACAATAGCAATAGCAAAGATATGCAATATCAATAAACTGAACAGAGTGACTGAAGATGGAAGATATAAGATATTGAGAAATTTTATGTCAAGGCCCTTGATGTACCAGCCAGGTCTACAATCTCGTCCATCACCCAGGAATTTGGCTGCCAAGATCAGCACTGGAATGGAATAGTTGTACAACCTTGAATCAGACTTTTGGGAAAATAAGTAAGATTGTGCATATGAGCTGTAAGAAGACTTGTGGGGTCTCAGCTCATTGGTTTAGGAGTTCTATTTAATTACAGACTGTTACCCTTGCATGAGCTATATTGACCTCTCTTTTTAACCTAATTAGGTTAAAATCTTTCAGCTACACAGAGTAGAAATGTTCGACTGACAATTTTTCTAAGGTATCTCACTGAAAAGTAGAGAGACTTATGAGACATTCAGTTCTTGTTTGTGCAGACCTTTTTAAGTTCTAAGCAGAAGAAGAGACTCTGTTCTGTGTCCATACACATTTCTTGACCAAGTCAGTTAAAGGAACTCCTAGATGATGAAGCTCCTAGAAAACACTGTATGATTAATTAAGAGAAAGGGGCTCCACCAAGCTAATAACACTTTGTAAAGACTGGAGAGGAGAGTGGTGGTACTAGTCTGCCTGTGCAAAACTTTTGACAACTGGTTTTCAGAGTCTGCAGAAAAAGGTATCTAGCCATGAATTTAACATTTCATTGCAATGCATCTTACATGAAACTAAATAAAAAAACAAACAAAACAAACAAAAAATCCCAAACAAGCATAGATAGCTTGCTGCTCTAGTCCTACTGTTTAAAATCAATTGTTTGTCTTTTATATGTTGTCTGATATCTGTGCCTATTGCAAAGCATAAATATGAATCAGTGTGTTTTTAAACTAGTCAGCATGTCTAGTGGGCTCTAGAACAATCACCCATCACTTTGAACAGATCAGCTCAGTCAGAGGGTCTGAAGTTACTGCTTTTACAGAAAGGCAGACAATGTCTTTACCTTGAAATGAAGTGATATAAAAATTCATGTGAGTAATTATTTTTCAAGATGTAGCCAGAAAACTTAAAAAATAACACCCTTCAAAAGTAAAACTAATCCTCTAGAGAGATTTTACCTTTTATAAACTTCAAATGTCATTTAATTTCTATTGTTAACAGAAGTGCCAGCACACTTTGGTTATTCTTACATCTAGGATGAATACACTGTAATTACCAGAGATTGCTGTGCATATGTGGTAAAAGATATCAATACTTTGCATAAAAATATAATATGACTTTTACTGGAGGAGGATTTATAAAAATAGCACAAATTATGACATTACAAAGAACAAGATAAGATGTGAATTTCCAACACTTCTTTGTAAAAAAAAACAACCACCACCACCAAACAAACAAAAAACCGCACACAAAAAAACCCCAAACAAACCAAACTTCCGGATTTTCAGTAAGTGTAAAAACTGGTCTCACTGAAGTAACTTTTAATATGAGTACTTAGCAGTTTATCCTTCTGTCATCTATTCAGCTGAACCTGCTGCGGTTATTCATACCATGCTGCAGTCATGCCAGGTTCAAAAAATGAAAGTGCTGACTGGAGCAAAGTATTATGGGGCTTGTAGTTCAGATTGCAACATGAGAGGCTTCCTATTCCAGTTGCTGCTTCTGGGTTCTGGCTTCTTGGATGTGGGCTCTCTTCTGCAGAAAGAGTTGGGTAGCACTGGTTTTGGTTTTCTGTTTTATACTGCTGGTTTGTTGATGGTTTTTTTCCCCTGTGTATTCACTGTGCTGCTTCTTAGCAAATAGGCTAAGATAAGACAATCATGTATTGTATTATTAGATCAATTAGATTATTAGCTAAGGTAATTGTGCATTATGCTTATGATATCCTGTGATACTCTTATCTCTTCGTCTCAACCCTGAGTTGTGTGTATTATTCTTCCCTTCACTTTTGTGAGCCAGCAGGTTAGCCCTTGCACTAAACCATTACATCTTTAGAATAGAAGTAGAATAGAATAGAATAGAATAGAATAGAATAGAATAGAATAGAATAGAATAGAATAGAATAGAATTTACCAGGTTGGAAAAGACCTTCGAGATCATCAAGTCCAACCTATCACCCAACACCATCTAATCAACTAAGTGCCTCATCCAGTCTCTTCCTAAACACCTCCAGTGATGGTGACTCAACCACCTCCCTGGCCATTCCAATGGCCAATGACTCTTTCTGGGAAGAATTTCTTCATAACATCCAGCCTAAACCTCCCCTGGTACATCTTGAGACTGTGTCCTCTAGTTCTGGTGCCCTCTAGTTCTGGTGCTGGTTCCCTGGGAGGAGAGCAACCCCCACCTGGCTACAACCTCCCCTCAGGTAGTTGTAGAGAGCAAGAAGGTCTCCTCTGAGCCTCCTCTCCTCCAGGCTAAGCAACCCTCAGCCTCTCCTCGTAGGGCTTGTGCTCCAAACCCCTCCCCAGCTTTGTTGCCCTTCTCTGGACACCTTCCAGTGAGTCAATATCTTTCCTAAACTTGAGTGGCTCAGGACTGGACACAGTACTCAAGGTGTGGCCTAACCAGCGCTGCGTACAGGGGCAGAATGTCCTCACTGCTCCTGCTGGCCACACTACTCCTGATGCAGGCCAGGATGCCACTGGCCTTCTTGGCCACCTGGGCACACTGCTGGCTCATGTTCAACCTACTACCACCCAGTAACCCCAGGTCCTTTTGTGCCTGGCTTCTCTCCAGATACCCTGACCCCAGCCTGTAGCACTGCATAGGGTTATTGTGGCCAATGTGTAGAACCCAGTACTTAGATGTGTTAAATTTCATGCCGTTGGACTCTGCCCATCTGTCCAGCCTGACGAGGTCCCTCTGGAGAGATCTCCTACCTTCCAACAGATCAACTCCTGCCCCCAGATTGGTGTCACCTGCAAATTTACTAATGATGGACTCAATACACTCATTCAGGTCATCAATAAAGATATTAAACAGGATGGGGCCCAACACTGATCCCTGGGGCACACCACTAGTGCCTGGTTGCCAGCTGGATGTGGCACCATTCACCACCACTCTCTGGGCTTGGCCCTTCAGCCAGCTCCTAACCCAAGCCACAGGCTGACAGCTTGGCCAGGAGTTTGCTGGGGGGTTACAGTGTCAAAGGCCTTGCTGAGGTCCATGTAGACTACATACACAGCCTTCCCCACATCCACCAGGTGGGTCACCTGATCATAGAAGAAGATCAGGTTGGTCAGGCAGGACCTGCTCTTCCCAAATCCATGCTGGCTGGGCCTGATCCCTTGGCCATCCTCTAAGTGCTGTGTGATTGCACTCAAGATGACCTGTTCCATAATCTTGCCTGGCACTGAGGTCAGGCTGACAGGCCTATAATTCCCTGGCTCATCCAACCGGCCCTTCTTGTGGATGGGCATCACGTTGGCCAGATTCCAGTCCTCTGGGACCTCTCCAGTGAGCCAGGACTGCTGAAAAATGATGGAGAGTGGCTTGGCCAGCTCATCTGCCATCTCCCTCAGCACCCTAGGATGGATCCCCTCTGGTCCCATGGACTTGTGGGGATCCAAGCGGCCGAGGAGAGCTCCAACTACCTGCTCATGGAACATAGGGAAACTATGCAGCTCCCTGGCTCCTTCTGCCAGCTCTGCAGGCCAGCTGTCTGGAAGACGTTCTGTCCTGCTATTAAAAATTGAGGCAAAGAAGGTGTTAAATACCTCTGCCTTTTCCTCATCTTCTGTTACAATATTCCCCGCTGTGTCCACTAAGAAGCAGAGGTTGTCCTTGCCCTTCCTTTTGCCATTAATGTATTTATAAAAGCATTTAACTAGCTTTAAGACTGAAACTGTTCCCAGTCAAATAGATGCTCATTTACATTATTGTTGCAAACAGGAGAAATTATTTACTCCTTGTTCGGTGAAGAACTGTGGGGTTCAGCAGTAGTTTCCAGGTAAGTTTGGGGTACCTTTCATTGACTTGAAATAGATAAAAGAAATGAATCTAATAATTTTGTAGTATTTAACACATGCTAAATATCATCTCTGAAAGTGATTCAGTGAATTCTAGTGCTCATTTAATTATTTGTCCACATTAACATGAGCAGCATTGCAAAAACCTCTACAATGAGTTGAGAGCAGTAACACACCATGAAACCATAAATAGGTGGATATTACATTATGTGTCAACATATGAATTGATATTTTAAAGATAGAATAATGAAAATATTATCATAAAATAAAAATATTTACTTTTATTTTTCATACAGCAATTGCATGATTGTGACTTGCCTTGTTAGAACCTTTTAAAATTATAGACCTATGACTGATGTCACTGTTAGCTAGATACCACTGAAATATATGTACTCAGTGGAAATAATGTATAATACCAATGTAACATGGATAGGCTTTCTCTGTAACTAATGAGAGACTTGTAATGACAGTTTAAAAGCACAAAAACAAAGAAAACTTGTGGAAGCAATAGTAATTTCAGTGCCAATTTATTTTAATGTTGTATAACTATAAACCTAAGGAATTCTTGAGAAAGCCAAACTTACACATCAGACATAGTTTAAGCATATGAAAAGAGATCTGAAGATCCTTTACCTGCTCCAGTGATCAGTGAAGTATAAATGAGAAAATAAAACTATATTAAATAGAAAAAAAATAGTTGAATGTTGTCATGTACTAGATATACCAGATTAAGTTTTCTGAATTTAGCATGTCTTAAATGACAGTTTTACCTTCGAAGTTAATATACTCTATGATGCTTTGCAAGAGGACATTCAGAAAGTATTTTAAAAAGACAGAAAACTGAAGTCTCATTCTACCTTGAATATCTTCACACACAATCACTAACCAATTTCCACCATTAAATTAACCTGTGCTTGTTGATATTTTTATATTTTAACTCAGTATGTTACTCTATTTATGTGTTAGTCTATAGTAGCCTATTTAGAGCAATGAGAAGGACATAACATAAGGAAGAAAGCAAAAGGATTTGATGTGCAGGTTTTCTTGTTAATACTTAAATTTTAAGAGAGATACTTTATTTTAAGAAATTATTTCACAGAGAAACATATAAGGAAGAGAAGGACTAGAAGGACATCAAAGGAGCAAGCTGTAGAAAAGAAAACAAAAGAACAAAATATTCAAATTCACCCCAAGAGTGCAGTGTTGATAACATTTCTCTCCACTTAGGATCCTAGAGTCTATGTAATTTATCTCAGGACCTCTCATAACCATGACTGATACGTCTGAATTCCTGGTTTATCCTCAGCATTACATACAGTTAAGATATACCTTGATGTATTTCTTGGCCACATTCATTTGAAAAAATTAATAAGCTAACTAATGAAATTAAGAAAAATAAATAATCCTGCATTTAATTTTATTAATTACTCCACCATGCAAAGTAAAAAATAATCTAATGTGCAGTCAAAATCAATAAACACTGTGTTTATGTTTATGAGTTGATCTCCTTATCTTGCACTTTATCACAGTTTGGCTCTTTCATTAAGTCCAACACGTGACAATGCCAAAGTACCTGTGACCATTTGAGGCTGTGCCTTTAAGAAAGGGACAGCGCTGGAACACTCTGGCTGAGTGTTTTGGTATCAAAATGAAAACATGATATTCTAAACGAATTTCATTGGTAGATTGGTAGAATGCAACTTTAAGTTTTAGTGCAGTTGGAATTTTCCTCAGTTCCACTCTGTTCTGCCTTTCCAGACTGTCTGCTTCTGAGCCAGTAGCTGGAACGACCTTGTGTAATAGATAAGAACTAATCCCTGCATGCGTTTTGAGGCCTAACAAAATTTCATCCTTATTAATTACCTTTTCTCTCTCTCTCTCTCTAGCCCTTTTTGGGAAAAAAAGGTGGTAGAGGGAGAGAGGGGGTACAGAGGGGGAACCCTCCTCTGTCCGGAGGAGGGAGTTTTGTTCTGATTATTTTCTTTGCTGTGTATTTCTGTATATATATTGTAAATACTGTATATAGTGTATATATGTAACCTGCATTTCATTTTTGCTTGTAAATACAGCATTCCTTTTGCTTCTCTGACTGGGCTAGCTGTGGTTTCTTTCTTTGTTGGGGAGGGAGAGCTAGGCCTTCTCTCACCCCACCACAGTACCCCACAGAGTAAAACAGATCAATGACCTAAGTTTCCATACTGGGAGAGATCTGACCACATATACTTTAATTTGGTATCATGCTGGAATTCTTATGATTATTGGGGTGTTTTTACCTTCTATCTTCGGTCAATTAGTGGTTTGGTTCTGCATTATTTATTCCTCTAGACTGTGTGAACATGTGAAACAGGGCATGTCCCATTTTTACAGCATTAAAAAAGAATGTTCTTTTTGAAAGCCCTTTATAATTATGAAGAGGTGCCACAACTATATATTCTTTCTTTAGCAACAGGCAAAACTTCATGGTATTATTCCAGTAATGCTATGCCTGGCTTTTATCTCATAATCATCAGGTTTGAATTCACGTAATTTGCTTTACAGAATGAAATAATGATTTATATAAATGAGTAATCATCCCAGCAGTTATCTTCTACTCATATTTACATAGAATACATCATGCCCTAATTTAAACAATTCCCCAATTGCCCTTATTTTTACAGGAATTTGAAGCCCTCCAGCTTCATATTAAAAATTTTGCATAATTGCATTCCTACCTATGTTTGGGATCTTGTTTCCTATTTTCCCATGAACTTTGAATGATTACAGATTTTCTCCTAAGAACTATTTCAGGAGCTTTTCTCCTACAATTTCTTTTTCTTTTTGTTTAAATGATGTAGGTTGTACAAAACGTCTTTGACATGGTAACCTTGGGCCTTAAAGCTGATCTCTTGTGGAATCCACAGCCTAAAGTAAGCAGGGAAAGCCAAACAGGGTTCATACAAATCAGCATGTAGTTGTTATGCATTACATTCTGGGAAGGCAATTGTATATTGAAACTGTCACCTTATAGATTTAAAACATTTATCCTATAATCTTCAAAAGAGTTAGGGATTTGCACCTTTTCTTTCAAGACCCACTCATATATCTTCAAAGAATACTTCTTTTGGTGCAGTTCAACCTATAATTGATGTGGGATCTCATCTCCAGATATTCTCCAGTTGATTTTAACAGCTCTGGCATCACAGGCCAGTCAACACACACTTTCATGTGCTTCTGAAGATTTTATCTGAAAACTTTGAATGGTATAATATTTTCTCTGTAAAGAGAACACTACATGAAAGAAGGAGAAATATTTTGGTGTATCTCCTCCTGTCAGCATTACTATGCTTAGCAGTGAAGTACAGGAATTAAGGATAGAGTACTTATCAGCTATTTTAGATATATATGGAAATAAGCCATGGATCTAACCTATGACTGAAAGAATATAAGCATTGTCAGTGTGCAGTTTTACATTCCTCATGTTCCCAGATATGTATCAGTAAAGATTTGAGGCTATATGATAAAGTTTGCATTCTTCTGTTACGTTCTATTCATCTTGTCAAAGATAATGTTAGTAGCCTTCCTAAGCATAGATGAACAAAATTCACTTCAGTTTTGCAGTGTTGTAAAAGTATATGCAAGACAGTTATGAAAACATTTCCATAGTACATTGATATATACAATATCCATATCTATACATTTACCATTAGTAAAAGAGTGCTTTATAAAAAAAAGCAAAAGCTTTAGAATTTTGTATTCTGGGAGTATCATGGAGTCTTTAAAAATATTGACTGCTCTCATACAAAATCAATCACGACTTCAACTCTTCCACTGTCTTTCCTTTTCCCTCACCTTTGTAACTAGATTACCCTGAAGAAACACAATGGATATTTTCATGAGAAAATACCAACTATTCTCTGAAGAGAAGAAAACAAGCCTCCTACCTGGCAAAAATGTTTTGTTTTACTTATATGGAGAGAGTATTATTATATTTTATTAATTGTTTTAGATTACATTAAGATATTCAGTTATGAACAATAACAGACATAATGACATCCCCGGGCCTTTACTGAATATCTACTAAGTAATTTTCTTTTTGTAAACAAATAAGAGAGTGGGAAAAAAAAAAAAAGAAAAAAAATTTACTGTTAGAAGAAATAATCTATTATTCCACAAAGTTCACAGGAGCAAAATTTCATCCCTTTCTGCACTCCTAAAATAAACAAATAAAAGGAAATTGGACACAGGGGAGGAATTTCATTACATTTTCTAATAATGGCATATCTCAGAGCCCATTAAGAGCAATACCCAAACAGTCTCCTCTGTCAAGATCTCATTTTAGATAAAAGACATAAAGATAAGAAAAGAAAAGGATAAAGCTTTTATAAGGATGACATTTTCCTTTTTATTGTTACGAGGTCTTTTCATTAACATGTATTAATACTGTCTGGCAGGACATTATCCATCAGTGCTTTTACTTAAACAACCTTGCCCACCCCTAAATACATTTGCATGCCCATAGTATAATTACTGGTGATTCTGCAAATATATATACCAACACTTACTTTTGATTGCATGCAAATCTTTCTGTTTTGAAAATGTTGTGGGAGACATGGATTGTCTCTTAAATCCAGGTTTGAGAAGTACAGAGTGCACCAAGCAGGCTGAGGCAGGTTATCTCTGTACAGACCATTTCTCAACTGCTACATACTCTGTGAGAGCCCATGTTTGGGTTTCTTCTTATCATACTGAACATCTCTGTATAAAGTCTCACACAGATCAAGACATTGTGGTTCTGTCACATACCTTTCAGAAGAGATCTTCAAACAGATCTCTGTGAGATCAGGTGCTGCAGAACAACTCAGTGTTTTCTTGCAGAGCATGGCTACAGTGACAGGAACTGTCAGCTCTGCTCGGTAGTTCAGTGTTTTGGTACTCTAATACACATGTAGCTAGTATTCATTCATTTAATCACTCTCAGTATTAAAGTGGTCTGAAAGATGGTCTTGTCCTTCTAATTAAGGCTTTATCAGTGTGTCTAAAGATTTATTTGGTATAAGCAAGGTTATCTACCTACAGTTTGGGATCTCATTCAGAATGAAATATACCTGTGTTCCAGTCCATGGTGATGTTTTATGCATTAAACTGCCTTTTCCTGTCATTCTCAAAACCATCATTTCTTGTGACAACCTCTTTGTCATATTACATTGTGTTTGTGCACTGTACAATTGTTGACATATGCATTTGTGTACCATATATACTTTTAACATGCTAGGAACTGATTGCAAAACTTCTCATAGCTCAAAAGTTGATGTGAATCAGATGTTTCTAAACTTCACAGCATTAGAGGATACTACAAGAATAAAATACCTTGATTCTTGTTTTCTCCATTACAGGGAAAATAATTTGTGTCCAGTCCTGACTTTTCCATATAATTTGTCTGTACCTTATTTATTCTAACAACTGGCTCTCTGCACTTAACATTATTTTCAAATTACCAGGAATTTAAATTATCAACACCAGTTGCTTTCATGAAATGAAAGAATGCTTAATAACATTCCTCCAGGTGATATAATTTATAAGGTAACAGTCTGTGGGGACAAATTGCTATGTAGATTTTTAGAACTTTGTTCATAGGCAAAAATTGAAACATTTCTCCCAAGAGTCATCATTTATTTCATTCAAGACTGTAAAAAGGTGACAAAGTTGTATCAAACTTCTTGCAGATTTGTTCAGAAACCTCAGGAGAAGCCGAAGAAATAATGGTTTCTATAGCAACTAAATGTGCCAACATTTTGTTAATTAATTAGGCACACAGACAGAAGATATCGCAAGAAACAAAATGCTGATGATGAGTCGGGACCTCACACTGGGAGCAAGCAGCTATTATTTATAATGAAAATTGTGTGTTTATTCTTTCATAGTATGAAACAAGAGCAGTAAAGCAGAAGCAGATAATCAGGTATCTGCTGTACACAGGTAGGATGTTATGTCATGGCTATAGGATTAGATACAGTTACTCCAATATGTGAATGCTCTCCTGTTTTTTTTCAAGATGCTTTGGGTTGGGTTTTTTTTGTTTGTTTCGTTTGTTTGTTTGTTTCTTAATTAAATTCTTTTTAGGTAAATTTCATCGTAATAATTAGGTCCATGGACATGTCTCCTACTATAGTAATCATTGTCCATAGGGCTAGAGCAGGATTTGGTACTGTGGGACTTGTTTTTTACCTCTGTTTTATTTTTTGTTTTTGTTTGGTTTCTAATGAGTACTACTGAGCTTAAAACCTCTGAAGAAGAAATGCTGCTTTGGAATGAACAGTAACTTTCAATACCTGGCCTCAGAGGCCTATTCACACTCCAGTCTTGTGTCAGTAGTATTAAATCCTTATTGAAATATATCACTTTTGATATTTTCCCTTATCTGTTACTTCTATAATTATATTTCTATAACAGAACAAGCAATCATTTTTTTCTGGTAACATCAATTCTTTATATACTTGCTCTAAGTATTATTGTAAAATCATTATTCTCTCTTACAAGCCTTTTCTCATCCATCTTCTCCTTTTATACTCTGTTTTAATATTGTCTCTTAAATTATGAGAACAAGCTTTTAGGGAATGCTAGAGCTGCAGCTGTTATGAAAGAGCAGTATCCTATTTTATTTTCTTTGCTGCTTTTTAACTTTTTAGAAGATTGGGATAAAGAAAATCTTTGGAACTTTAAAGATTATAATGATGGATTTCAGCACAGCCAAACATCATGACTGGAATTAAGTGCACACTGACATAAGATGTAGTAATTGCAGTGAAGAAGCCCTGACTGGATTATGCCTGTAAGCTGAATGACCTGTCCCTGCTAGTAGCCATTTTCCCAAGGAAGAGAGATGAGGTACAACTGCATGAATTCTAATAGGAGTAGGAGTTATACCAAAGTGATTTCTCTGCTAAGCTTCAATTCTACCCTCCTGATTTGGAGCTCCTCTGCTTGCCAGCCTGCAAGCAACAACACTTGATAGAATTTCTCAGTGCTGAAGACTGTAGAAGGCTGCTCCTGCATGTTATTGCAGTTCTACCTTTGGCAACTGCCTTCTTACCAGCAAGGCTGCCCATAGGAGAACCTTGGAGCTAGCAAGAGAGTGTTTGCAGCTCATTTGCAGCCAGACATTAGCTTATGCTGATGATACTCCAAGCCCACTTTCCAAACCAGGGTAAACCTGTAGCCACAGTCAGCATTGGGCCAAACCCAAGGTAATATGCTCTGTTTGGAGGACTTTATACCATGCCAGCTTGGTGACCTGGCTGATGGAATGCAAACAAAAAGAGTTTGAGCTCTTGCTCAAGGCATATCCTTGAGTGAATTTTTTTATTGGTACAAGTTTTGTACTATTTCTGTTGTAAACTAAACTGTTGCACAACTAGAACCCATTGTATTTGCTACATCTGTGTGGATGTAAAAGAGTCAAAGAAATAACTCTGGAAAAACCTCACAGTGTTATTGCCAGATTTTAAGGAAAGCTACTAAAGACAAAAACTGGGGCTGGCAAACTAAATCTAATGTTTAGTATGGCATAACACTGGAAATAAAAGGTAAAAGCATTTTTAATATTTCTTTTTCAAAGACTGTTTGCAGCCCATTTCAAACAGAGAAAATCTTCTGCACTACAGCATTTATAGTGTCAGCTACTGGTAGAAGATGGCTTCCAGTCTGCACCAGTCAGCACATTACCATATCGTTGCAGTTGGTGTGAACGAACTTCAAACAGGATTCAGCTCATCATATTCAGACTTGAATGATGATGCACTTGAAATGCATAGAAATAAATGGGAAGATTGTTTCCCTGTTGGAAACTCATACACTTGCATACCTGATCAGCTCATCATTTTCATGTAGGGAACTTGCCTGTGGAGGAAATCTGTGGAAACAAGACCCGAAAAAAAACACCAACAAGCCAACCAAACTGTCTCTCATTGTACTACCAACAAAAGGTGCATTGTTTGCCTCAGAAAAATGTGAGTTACTTGGCACAGAATGTCTTTAAAATTCTCCTGGCTGAGCAGGGACTAAATACTAATGATAATAGCATATAATTCAAAGATCCTTAAGTCTCAAAACACTTATATATATATATATATAGCTATCCTCATGACGCTGTGACAAAGAAAGGTGGAATATTTACTCTATATCACACAGCAAGTCATCAGTGTGCACAGGAGCAATATCCCAGTTATCTTGAGACCAAGTCCACTGCCCTATCCCCAGGATCCATTGTGCCATCCACTACTGGCAGCTGAGGAATGCCAGGGAATTAAGGCACTGACAGTCCTAGGCTACAGTTAGTAAAATTTAACTCAGTAGTTTTGCATGTGCAGTACAGAGAAAAAGATGCCTAAAAAATTCCAAGTTTTTCTAGCTGAACCTTCATCCTTATTTTGATTGTTTCATTTACTTTCAAGCACACTTGCCAAAAAAATACAAAGCTGAAACTGATATTCAGAGCTTATTTATTAGGTTTTCAAGTGTTTTCAAAAAGCATTACCTCTTTAAAATTCCAAACAAATCAAACCAGTTGGAGAAGTTCGTGTGCTTGTGAGTGTAAATAAATACAACTTAATGACAAATATGACTTTATGTGACAGGATCTAGCAGCCAGGCACTTTTGAGTTTAACAGCCTTTGCTGTTTCCATAACTCTGGGGGGTTTTCTACTAGTTCAGAAGAGATTTATTAAAAAAAAAAAAATATATATTTATACATATAAAATTTACCAAATAGTAAAAATACATTCTATTAGGCACTTACAGGGAAGGATGGTTAAATTAGGTTTTCATGTCAGAACTAACCTGATCTAATGTCTCCAAAGAAAATTATACTTGTGGATGTTGCAGAAATAGATTAAAAGAATATAGAATAGAATAGAATGAATAGAATAGAATAGAATAGAATAGAATAGAATAGAATAGAATAGAATAGAATAGACCAGGTTGGAAGAGACCTTCAAGATCATCGCGTCCAACCTATCATCCAACACCACCTAATCAACTAACCCATGTAACCAACCACCCTGTCAAGTCTCCTCCTGAACACCTCCAGTGACGGCGACTCCACCACCTCCCCGGGTAGTCCATTCCAATGGGCAATCACTCTCTCTGTGTAAAACTTCCTCCTGACCTTCAGCCTGAACTTCCCCTGGCACAGCCTGAGACTGTGTCCTCTTGTTCTGGTGCTGGCTGCCTGGGAGAAGAGACCAACCTCTGCCTGTTTACAACTCCCCTTCAGGTAGTTGTAGAGAGCAATAAGGTCACCCCTGAGTCTCCTCCTCTCCAGGCTAAGCAGCCCCAGCTCCCTCAGTCTCTCCACATAGTACATGAGGCAGGGGAAAAATTCCACAGATCTTCAATACAGTTCACATAAGACTTATGTAGAAGGGCTAATAGAGCCATTGTTCCCATGCAACTTTGTTAAAACCACCCTACAGATATAAAGAAGCAGACTGTGACCATGAGTGGATAACTAACTGTAATAGTAACAGGAAATGTCACTAAATATCATTAAAGCCAGACATAACCTAAGTCATGGCAGTATGGTTAGTATAATGGAAAGATATAATGAGAATATGGCATTTCCTTTAAGGACAGTAGCAGATTCAGACTAGTAAATTACTTTAGCAGCAACAGCCAGTTGAGCAGGAAAGTAACTGGTTGTACAGCCAAAAAGTCTTAAGATTCATGACAAACCTACAAATGTAAAACCTTTAAAGATAAAAAGAAAAAAGCAATAACCCTTATGAGGTGCAACAATAGGCTGAAATATGAATTCTAGAAAAGCTCTCTCACAAAGCCTGTTTGATTCAGAGTTTCACAACAGCTAGATAAGTAAAGTTTCTAGCAAGTAAACTTTATTTCTTTGAAAGAGTCACAGACCCCCAGTATTTATACAAATCTCACTGAAGTCTTCTATTTCAAGTGAAAAATCATGGAATCCATTTTATTCCAGAAGTACATTTATTCCACTGAATTTGCTCTGTTTAAATAAGAAAATCAAGGTCTAAAGAGTAGCTGTACCACATCTCTAAAGTACAAGCCTTATGTTTGAACCAGAAGAAGAGAAAGAAGCATGTCACTCTTAAGAAATTTACAGTTTGCTACAGGTTTTGGGTTTCTCTGTTTCGTTGGTTTGTTTCACGTCTTTAAAACTTGTGATAAAGGGGCATTGTTTCTGCATAAGAGCAGCGACAGAAACAATTATCATAAAAAATAAACAGAATTAGAATGTAAAAAGTAATTTAGCAATGGGGAGGCTTTTTAATAGTTATGTTGTTTGCTCCTAATCATCAAATGATAAATCAGTAGTCCTGGAAATGTCTTTAGAATAACTTTGTATTTATCAAGAATAATAACCAAGAGAAATCACCACAACTCACAATTCCCTATCTTGAATTTAATTTTTAGTGGTCATGCTGACATTCAAAATGATGGGGACTCCTTTCCCAAACTGCAGTTAGGAGATGACAGACCAGGTGTGTCTTTGGAGCAATTCTGCTGAAATCAGTAATACATTAGGAATGTCTTTAGCTTCATATGTTCAGCCTTTGTAGGGACAGCAAAAAACCTTTGTGGCCTGGTGTGCAATACAGCAGGACTAAAGCCATTTAATCTATTCTTTTAGCAAGTTAGAAATTGGAAGCTGTGGGGAAATTGGAATTGTGTCACGTTTCTTGTATGAATTAGCTATGTTAGCAGTTAGTGATAAAATTCCTGATCTCCAGTGAGTATTAAAAAGCTGAAATTAGACAATAAAATCAGAAACATTAAGAAAAGTCCAAATTAGTTTTTAAAAATCCTCATCTATTTACATATGCTGGGCTGTACCAATATGGTAAATAGGGTAAATAAAAATAAAATAAAAAATAAAAACAGGGTAAATCCTGCCTGACCAACCTGGTGGCCTTCTATGAGCAGGTGACAAAATTAATAGATGAGGGGCGAGCAACTGATGTCATCTACCTGGACCCGAGCAAAGCCTTCGACACTGTCCCGCACCACATCCTGGTCTCCAAACTGGTGACACATGGGTTTGATGGGTGGACCACTAGATGGATAAGGAACTGGCTTGATGGCCGCACCCAAAGAGTGGCTGTCAATGGCTCCATGTCCCAGTGGAGGCCAGTGACAAGCGGAGTCCCTCAGGGATCAGTCCTGGGACCTGTCTTGTTCAACATCTTTGTGGGTGACATGGACAGTGGCATTGAGTGCACCCTCAGCAAGTTTGCTGATGACACCAAGCTGTGTGGTGCAGCAGACATGCTGGAGGGAAGGGAGGCCATCCAGAGGGACCTTGACAGGCTGGAGAGGTGGGCACAAGCCAACTTCATGAGGTTCAACACGACCAAGACAGGGTCCTGCATCTGGGTCAAGGCAATCCCAGGCACAGATACAGGCTGGGCAGTGACTGGCTGAAAAGCAGCCCTGAGGAGAGAGACTTGGGGGTGCTGGTGGACAAAAAGCTCAACATGAGCTCTCAGTGTGCACTTGCAGCCTGCAAAGCCAATCAGATCTTGGGCTGCATCAAGAGAAGGGTGGCCAGCAGGGCAAGGGAGGTGATCCTCCCCCTCTACTCAGCCCTGGTGAGACCCCACCTGCAGTACTGTGTCCAGTTCTGGAGCCCCTATTACAAGAGGGATGTGGAGGTGCTGGAACGTGTCCAGAGAAGGGCCACGAGGATGATCAGAGGGCTGGAGCACCTCTCCTATGAGGACAGACTGAAGGAGTTGGGACTGTTCAGTCTGCAGAAGAGAAGGCTCCCAGGTGACCTAATTGTGGCCTTCCAGTATCTGAAGGGGGCCTACAGGAAGGCTGGGGAAGGACTTCTCAGGATCTCAGGTAGTGATAGGACTAGGGGAGATGGAATGAAGCTGGAGGTGGGGAGATTCAGGCTGGATGTGAGGAGGAAGTTCTTCACCATGAGAGTGGTGAAGCCCTGGAATGTGTTGTCCAGGGAGGTGGTTGAGGCCCCATCCCTGGAGGTGTTTAAGACCAGGCTGGATGAGGCTCTGGCCAGCCTGATGTAGTGTGGGGTGTCCCTGCCCATGGCAGGGGGGTTGGAACTGGATGATCCTTGTGGTCCCTTCCAACCCTGACTGATACTATGATACTATGATACTATGGTGCAGGACAGAGTTACAGCAGGTCTTTAGAACTGCCGGCATTTTTAGCAAGAGTGGGAACAAGAACCATGTCACAGGGTGAG
This sequence comes from Melanerpes formicivorus, assembly GCF_026170545.1. Taxonomy (NCBI): domain Eukaryota; kingdom Metazoa; phylum Chordata; class Aves; order Piciformes; family Picidae; genus Melanerpes; species Melanerpes formicivorus. Next base: position 11,109,777 of record NW_027142355.1, on the reverse strand, counting down.
ATCCATTCAAAGAGAAAATCTGTGATTGCACTCCAGCCCTTGAAAAATATTTGGCAAATGGGATTGTGAAGCTTTGATGCCATGAAGGAAAAAGTAATTATTATTTTCAGATATTTGGTCCCCCAACTTAGAGCAACCCCCAACTTCTGAGTTGTGCAGAGCAATTGCTCTTTCGAGTTCAGAAGAAACATAGTTGATACTCTGGAGAAGCAGTTCCACTGTAATGCTTTCCAGAGGAAGGTGAAGTGGAAAACAGTACCCAAAATTCTTGACAAAGAGATATTTAGCAGTAAATGTGTGGACCTGGAAGTTCAAGGATAGTTTCTATTGTCAAGTTTCCTAATCAGGAGACCCTGGTGAATTAGCCCCAAGGAATGGATTTTATTTGACTGAATATGGAGTTGATAAACAGTAAGTACCCACAACATCAAAACTTTCTGATCCTGGTGATGAGCATTGCCAACTCTAGAGCACCTCTGGATGTGAACAGATATCCAGACTAAAGACAGTGAAACACCAGATGAGAGATGGACTGCTGTCATCACATATTAAGGTCCCACTGAACATACTAAGACAAATTAGGTGCCATGAAAAAACTCAGAATATGCAAGAAAGCGTCTTGCACATTTATATACATGTATTATTTGATCCAATCTTTGTCTAGAGACTAGGGGATTTTGATGGAACAGAGTCACAATGTAGGCAGAGTTAGTCATAGAATCATAGAATCATAGAATCACTAAGGTTAGAAAAGACCTTTAAGATTATCAAGACCAACCCTTGTCCAAGTTCACCATTAAACAATGTCATTAAGTCAGCATGGTCTGGGTGGAAATGACATTAGATGTTATGTGTATCATCCAGATGGGTTATGAATCATGGCAAAGACTTCAAATGCCACCTTTCTACAGAGCATATTATTTTCAGGATCTGTAAAGCAGATACTTCAAGGTGTATTTTATAAAGCATTTTAGATTAAAAGACAAAGGTAAAAAAAAAAAAAAAGGAATTACTTTTTGTCACCTAAGATGTGTAGTTATATTTTTAAATGAATACTTGTCATTGTTCTTAGTGTTTTTTTCTCTCTCTTCAGTTGCTGCATATAAAAATAATCCTTGAGACAAGTTTAATTATTCATCTTTCTTTAAAAATACAGACTTGAGGTCACCAAATAGTTTCATTTAACCACTAATATGTTAAGTATAAAAGGAAAAGGGCTTTGTAAATGACAGTCAAACCTTTTCCATGGTAGTGTCACTGACCCATGTCTTGCAACAGAGCACATTCACACAGTGGTTTGAAAGGACAAGGACAATTTTTTGCTTTACAAAAATAAGTCTCTAGACATGTCTGAGTCTAGATACAGAGGAAACAAAAACATCCATTAACATTTTCATCCAGCTTTTGTGTTTGTCTTAGATACACCAATTGGTTAAAAAATATTACCTGATGTTACTACAGTGATACCAGAAATGGCAGCAAAAGTAGATTTATGTAAAGATGACATTAGTAACTTTACACAAATGTTAAACTTTTCTAGCAGAGACTATTCTACAGACCTACAAGAGCACATATGCTTTTATACATAACTTAGATCCATTTCAGAAGACATTACTTGGACACTTTTCACATCTATTTGTGTCCTCCTCTTATCATTATACCATAAATAACCTAAAGATCACAATAGCCTAGAAGAAATCCATTGTTTTAATATAATTGGGTCATGGTTGTGCCCCAAAGAGCGCTTACTGACATTTACATGAATTACTGTTATATCTCTTAACTTTCTTTCTTGCATTTTGTTATAATCTTTTACAAATTACACTACATTTAGAAACGGTCATGACAAAAACCTTTGAGCAGGAAATTATTTCCTTTACAACTGATAGAATCTAAGCCTGTGGCAGTTTTCTTTGTGGAACTGAGGAAGAAGTATGTTGACTGATTGGATACAATATGACTGTGAGAAAAACACAATTCTTGTTATTACTATTCAATCTAGCAAATCACTCCTGGATTTAATGTGTGAGTAATCACACTTGTGGATTTAATTATGAAAACACCCACAAACCACTATTTCTTATTTCAGACCATGAATGGTAAAATTTTTGAAAAAATGTCATTTGAATCCCTTATATTTTAGTAGTACTGGGAGAAGGGAAAAGAAAATCTTAAGGTTGAATATTTTGGGGGTTTATGCACTCTTATTTTCTGCATGCACTATTCCGTATTGGGGCCAGTGCTATTCAATATCTTTATTATATATATATATATCATGAAGATACTGATATAGAAAATTACTATGTTATAGACATATCTTTGTCTATATCACAGATGTAGACAGTGAGACTGCACCCTCAGCAAGTTTGCAGATGACATCAAGCTGAGTGGTGCAACTGAAAAGACTGAAGGACTGGGTGACCTAGACAGGCTGGAGAAGTGAGCTGAAGAGAATATCGTGAGGTTCAGTTAGGCAAAGTGCAAGGTCCTCCACCCAGTTCAGGGTAATCCTTGAGATCAGTACAAGCTGGGGGACAATGAGATTGAGAGCACTGTTGCAGAAAAGGACTTGGAGGTACTGGTGGATGAAAAGCTGGATGTGAGCCAACAATGCATACTTGCAGCCGAGAGGGCAAATCACATTCCAGGCTGCATCAAAAGAAGTGTGGGCAGCAGGTCAAGACAGGTGATTCTGCCACTCGCTCTGGTGAGAAATCACCTAGAGTACTGGGTCTAGCTCTGGGATCCTCAACACAAGAAGGACATAGACTGTCTGGAGACAGTCCTCAAGAAGGTCATGAAGACGATCAGAGGGCTGGAGTGCCTCACCTAGGAGGACATGCTGAGAGAATTGGGACTGTTCAGCCTGCAAAAAAGAAGGTTCTGGGGGGACCTCATAGCTCCTTTTCAGTATCTGAAGGGTATCTACAGATAGGCTGGGGTAGGACTTTTTAGAAGGGCACACAGTGATAGGACAAGGGGCAATGGTTTTAAACTAGAGCAGGGTAGATTTAGGTTAGAGATAAGGAGGAAATTCTTCACAATGAGGGTAGTGAAATATTGGAAAGGTTGCCCAGAGATATGGTGGAGGCCACCCAGAGATATGGTGAAGGCCCCATGCCTGTAGACATTCGAAGTCAGACTTGATGAATGAACTTCAGTGCTATATTTCAATTCATGTATGTCCTTAAGTATTACACTGAAATGGGTCCTTTGCTTGTGCAAGAGTTAACAATGAGTTAGAAACTTTTTCTGGATTCTTTTTCAATGTTTGACAGGTTAAAACCAAAAAAGTCTAACTTTTCTGCATGCTAAAATACAGTATGATTTACAACTCTTTAGTTACTTCTTCCCTAGTATCATTTGCAGGCTAGTTTGAGACCTTAATGTTACTGAGGTTGTCCTTACTTTATTGTAACATTTGTAGGATCAGGATAAAACCCAAGAGAGACTCCTCTTCTCCCCTACAAGAATTAATCAAAACAACTGGTGGAGTCACCACCTCTGGAGGTGTTCAAGAGGGGACTGGACGTGGCACTTGGTGCCATGGTTTAATCATGGGGTCTGTGGTGACAGGTTGGACTTGGTGATCTTTGAGGTCCCTTCCAACCTTGGTGATCTTTGAGGTCTCTTCCAACCTTGGTGAATTCTGTGATTCTGTGAACTGTGATATGAAAAATGCTATGCTGTTGTCCTTTTTTTCCCCTTTATGGCTGCATGTAGTTACAGCAACTTGTTATAAAACCTTAGGGATCTGAATGCTGCACACTAGAGCTGGTTCATGCCAATTATTATGTTGAGTGATGAAACTGCCTTGTAACATTTCATTTGTGTGTATGAACAGCAGGTGAATGTTATAGTTTATGATTTCCAATTATAAATCAAACTGTCTGAATTTTCATTTCTCTTAATAAGGGCTGTAAAATCATTGAAGTGTGAGAAGACTTCTGTTTCTGGTGAAAAAGAATTTGAGATTAGATTTTATTGACGTGGGCTTTTTTTTTCCCCCACCTCCTTGTCATAGTTAGCTTTTAAGACTGTTATTGAAAAATAATTAGAGAAGAAGCTGAATGGAAAACAACTAAAACACCTAACTATTGAGACTGTATTCAGGGATATAATTGTATGGTACAGGTCCAGCACTGGTGCACTTAGATGATTTAGTACTATGACATTGGCTTTGGAAATAATGAGTTTTCTTTAGATGGACATTAAAACCAAAAATGTAGAAGAATACAGTAATGATAAAAGGACCCTTTCACATAATAATTTAATTTCTGACATGGACTAACTATGTGGAAGTCTTGATTTTAAATTTTACTTTTGCCTGAAGAGATTTTAAAGCTCATCATTCTGGTGAGTGACACAGCCATCAGACAGGAGGACATTGTTTTGTATCACCACTCCGCAGCTGTCTAAGTCATAAGCAGTACTGGAACAGGGATTGAAGACCCAGAGCTCTAGGTTCCATAGGTGCTTTACTTACTGGGATGGGCAGTCTGTCTCCTCTTCTGGCTTTACTCTCATCTCATGGGTGAGAGATTGAGCATATTCTAGAAGTCCTTCCATATCCTTCTGACTCAGAGTATCTTGTAGGCTGACACTTACAAACTTCTCATAGAGAGTAGTTCAAATCCCTTTGAAAGAGAATAACCTAATTTCTATACTTGATTGGTGGCATGCTATTTCTATGGAGGAATGTTCATTAATTTGTTTGCTTCAGTCCAGTTTGCTGCTTTCAGACTGGGGGTAGAATGGAGGGAAGGATGAATTAAAGACCTTCAGAATTCTCTCCTAACCTAAATCACTCTGTCAGCTTATGATTCTATTGCATGATTGCATGATATGTTTCCTCCATGTTTTAGATATGAGGGAATGACTGGGAAAAAGGAAGTTATTCTAGTCATGTATTAGTCTGAGAACATATGGTACTTTTTTTTCTAATGATAAAGTATCTTTTTCTTCTTGTCCATGCAATTTTATATAGTAACTGCTATGTAAATTGTCACTGAGTGGCTGTAAGTTATATCATATTAGGTTCTTTATGTGTATATATCTCATACTAAGCTATTTTTAGAAGGTTTTTTAATCCTATTGACTGGAGATGAGCAAGGACCAATTTGAACTTAGCTCTTTTGCCAGTGATAAGAATATGGTAAAAAATAACAATATTCAGCTCCTTTACTTATATTTCCAGAGTTATAACATTGTGAGATGTACATTCACTGACTGTAAGAGTCACATACTAATGAGATCCCAAGATAGATCTACAAAGAAAAACATGCAGTAGTAGAATACTGCACTTCATTATTTCTTATACATATCTGTGGTGTATTATGCAGATTAAAAAAGAGATGGCAGATTTCTGAAAGAAGTAGAGTAAGATTGGTTGTTTCCCTTTTGAGTAGTCTTTTGTTTACCTATTATTAGATGTGCATAGCAGTTCAAAGATCAAAATTGAGTGCAAAAAATATCTCTAAAAGATACAGCACCACTCAATAAATAAAATCCTGAAATTATAAAGACAAATTAGATAAGCCTGCTTGTGGAGTTTTTAATAGACTTGCTTAAAGCAGTGAGATGACACATCATAAAATACTTTTCACTGAATCACAGAATCACAGAATCAACCAGATTAGAAGAGCTCTCCAAGATAATGAAGTCCAACTGATCACCCAACCCAACATCATCTAATCAACTAAACCAGGGCACTAAGTGCCTCATCCAGTCTTTTCTTAAACACCTCCAGAGTCAGTGACTACACCAGCTCCCTGGGCAGCACATTCCAATGGCCAATCACTCTTTCTATGAAGAACTTCTAAGATCAAGCCTAATTGTCCCCCTGCATAGTTTGAGACTCTGTCCTCTTGTTCTGTTGCTGATTGCTTGGGAGAAGAGACCAACCCCCACCTGTCTACAACCTCCCTTCAGGTAGTTGTAGAGAGCAATAAGGTCTCCCCTTAATCTCCTCTTCTCCAGGCTAAGCAATCCCAGCTCCTTCCACCAGTCCTCATAGGGCTTATGTTCCAGACCCCTCACCAGCTTTGTTGCCCTTCTCTGGACACATTCCAGCAAGTCAATGTCTTTCCTAAACTGAGGGGCCCAGAACTGGACACAGTACTCAAGGTGTGGCCTAACAAATGTTGAGTACAGGGGCAGAATGACTTCCCTAGTCCTGCTGGTCTCACTATTCCTGACACAGGCCAGGATACCATTTGTCTTCTTGGCCACCTGGGCACACTGCTGGCTCATGTTCAGCCTACTATCAACCAGTACCAGAAGTTAGCATCACACTGTAAAAGTTTAGTCAAAGATTTATAACTACATAATTAATATCACCTGATGCTTCAGGAAAGACTAATCTGATTTAGAATGAACTACAAAAGTCAGAGGTCACTGTCAGGAAAATGTGTTTCTAGGTTACCAAAATAATAAATATAAGATGCCAAAATTTTCAATTCACTGTGTGAAGTATTTGAAGGTAATTATTCATTTTCTTGTTTAAAAAGTTCTTGGTGCATTGGAATTTCAGAAATTGTCCTGAACTTCTAACTGTCCTATACTTCTAACTTCTTTTTAATTATAGTTATATTCTTTTTTGGGACCTTTTCCTTCAATTTGGATTTAGTTATGCATTGTTATGCAGCACAAGGCTCCTCTATTTTTATGAATATGTATGTTTACAGTGACCCTACTGACTGGACTCACAGTGTTGTGTAAAGGCTATCTGATTGCTCACTCTGCAGTCATGATTCAGTGATTCCAGTTTCAAAGGTAATAATTTTTACTACTCTGTTGCTTAAATTCATAATTATGCTTCAAAATTCATGCACGTCATTACCATGAAACTGCAAATAATTGCCCAAATAAAATAGCAGGGAAGAATCTCAGACGAGTTAGGAAATTGTGCCTGTCTCATATTCTGGTAATTTGTTGCAAGAGCCAGCTCTATGTTCACTCTTCAGCAATATTAACAACTTTCCACTAATAGCATCTGGATGAGAGCAATCTGAATAAAGTCACATAGAACATGGGGACAAAATCAGGTGCTTTAGTCACATTACTGGTTAATTGCCCTATATTGTCAGAGTCGGTACTTGGGTAGCAGGGAAAGAAATGAAGTTTTGGGCATGCCTGCAAACAATGTTGTATATCATCTACCTCCAGTCAGAGAGTTTGCTAAAACAATCAGATAAGAAAGGGGATATTTTAGAATCAGTTTGCACAGGTCTAAATGACTGTATACTTTGAAAAACAGCATTCCTCAGTATCACAGCAACTTTCAGAGAATCTGCAAGTACCTTGTACTTTAATACTATCCTCTTATAATTACTCTTCCCTCATCCTCACTAAGCAGACTTACCAGCCATCTGCTTCCGATAATGCCAATCTGGATTGCCAGTCAGGTATACCACTAGAAATGTGGGTTGCTCTGCTTATAAATTGAAAGAACGGGTCCTTTTCTGAGACACCTACATGGCCCAGGGAATGAGACTTGTTCAATACAGGCTAAATTCAAATAAATCTGACAAGACACATCAAAGAGCTGGAAAGCAGACAGTAGTAAATGGGCCCAGGGTTGTAGTTTGGAATGGCATGAGGCAAGTGCCAGCTGTTTTCCAGACATTGTACTAATTTTCCCTACTCTTGTAATCAAATTTGTGTCTGCTGTTTTCAGAATAAAATATTGAGTGCTCATATGCCATTCAGAACATTTCAAGGGTGGCAGGAAAAACTTTAGCCAAAATAAAGAGGTAAAATACAATAATGCAGGTGAGGTAAACTCTGTTTTCCAGATACCTTGGTACAAAAATGAGTGATATTTGATGTTATAGTCATCAATATTATGTTAACCAAACCACTGGAAAGTGGGATGAAATAGGGCAGGAACAGTGCCATTTTGACAACAAAGAAATTGAGAGTAATAAAGAAAAACAAAAAAGATAGTGGTTCTTTATTACCTACATTGTTCTTTGCTTTTATCATTTCATTTTGGTTTTGTGTTTTATTTTTAACTTACCACTTTTATTAATTTTTAAGTTTTTTCAAATATATTAATTTATCTTAAAGCCTAATATCAGCATTCTTAATCTCTGATTTTATATGTAGACTTACCTTGTGGGGTGGGATGGGAGAAAGATTATTTAATACCAACCTTCTATTGTCAGCATACAGAGGAGTTGTAATTAATTTTTACTCATTAAATTCTTTATAATAATCACGGGAAATATTATTACTGTGTTTGCTGAAACATTTGTAACATGTTCAAGGAGAAAAAAAACCTCTTGGATTAAAGCTATTCCTTGATACACAAAAAAAAGCTATGCTTGGATGACCTAGCTAGTGATGAATTCAAGGGAAAATTTCTGCATCTCCCCAAACACAACTGTTAAACAAATATGTGCCTACAGGCTTTTCATCACACCTCCCTTGAAAGTGGGACAAATGATTATGTAGCCAAATAGAATTGCTTCATTGCTCTGCTGCTCTTATCCAGGATATTGCCTCTATCTTTAAGCTGATGCTGAAAATATTTGAAAATACTCAGAAACAAAAAGGAGCATTTTAATGGGTGAATTCCTTTACCTTTTGTTGCACTTGTCTTCTTTGTATACCATAAAACAGATTGCAACACATAAAGATTGCAAGTACCATGTTTTGGTTACGGACATCTACAAGAAATGTTGACAGGAGGGCTGTTTCATTGTCAAGCAATGACAAATACAATTTTGAACAGTAAGCTCCCTTGCAAGGCTAGGATGCCTAATCAACATTTGAGTAGCTGCTTCCATTGAATTGCACTACCATTAATCACCTCCACTAATTCAATAAAAACACTGTCAATACAATAAAACATATTTTTTTCTATTGAATTAATGAAGGTGGTTGGCTACTAATAGGATGTGACTGTATTGGGGAAATGTTTAAAGTAACATGATAGATTAACAAGGAAACATCTAATAAAGATTTCACAGATTTCTAAGTCTTTCCAAACCCCATGAGAAAGGAAGTATGTATCAGGAAGAGAGCCATTACATAAACCTGCTGAATGTCATCACTTTACTATTTCCCTAGGCAGTTTCTTTAAGAGTGGCAGTACTTCATAACAGTCAAAGGACTAAAGGTACCTGTAGTCTACCCTTGGTCAGGTGGACAAACTAAGACTTACAACTGACCCTTTCTTGATTTTCAGTTTTGTCATATATAAAATGTGAAGACTCCCTTTGTTCAGTGCTTTAAGATTTCTTGACAGAAATACTGAACATGAACCATGCATTATCATGAATAGTAAGGTTTTGTTTTACTGTGAGTAAAGGTATTTTAACCCCATCCCAAAAAATGATTGCTTCTGCAGCCTCAGGCAACTGACTTAGGCCTTTCAGAAGCAGAGATTTTACTTCTGATTGGTTTCAGGAGCTAATGTAATAAATATGTGATATGTAATATGTAAGTAGCAGCATCTCTGCAATTTAGACTGTTTATCTTAAACTCAGACTTAAGCTCAATTTCTTCAGCTGTAAATGAGTTGCAACAATACTTATGCCTATCCAAACTGACTTAAGAATCAGTGACTTCATGTGAAGAAACCCATTTCAGTATGAGAAGGGCTTAAAAATAATAAGATCAAGTGTTTTTTAAAAAGCAATATGAAAACTTCCTGAATGCTGTGAATTAACATTGTTACTATAGCAGGTAAAGCAGAGTAATAGAGTTAATTGTCCATGGAAAAGCTTTACCTTTCTTTTGTGCCTACAAATGCACAGTTTATCAGTCAAGTCAATGAAGGTACTAAAAGTACAGCAATTCTACCTGTAAGACACTGCCCATACATTTAACATCAGATATGTAATAATACCAATAATGATTAAACAAATAAAGTATTTCCAGAAGTACTTGTTGAGAAAAATCCTTATCCATGCAAGTGGTTCTCTTTACTTGAGCTTGACCTCAGTTTTGCTGCATGCAGTGAAGGTCCTGGTTTAAAGTGTTATGAAGCTTATAGTGGTGTTAAATTGAATTGCCTTTTTATTGGAAAAGTATTAAAGTATACATAAATTTACCATGTGTAATATTCTATTCATCCTTGGCTTCAGCCTTGCTATGGTATGCAAAGCATTCTATATTGCAATGATATGTCATGTAACCATGAAACATCTATATGAAGCAGGCAATTTTCTTCACATGAGTATAACACTGCATGTTTGATGGTAAAATAATTAGTAAGTTGCTTTTTTTTTTTCACTTCTGGTTCTTCCTTAATGGGTGGAAATATTGAGAAGTATCTGTGCCAGTCCTTTAATAAGAAGAAATCTATTAATTAACATCAGTATTAATAGCTATAAAAATCCAACAAACAACAAAGAAAACAAAAAAAAAAATCCCCCCCAAAAAAAACAAAACCGAAAAAACAACCCTAAACCCCCTACATGCATAGTACCCAGAACTGTCTTCTTTACAAGACCTGTACTATTTTTATATCAATGTCTCCAATAGCGAATATTTATTTTAACAGAGGTAGATGGGAAGCAAGGAAGTTTTTGACTGCTTTGTTTAAACAGACCACCAGAGGAAAGGAGAAAGTTTGCACTGTATCATAGAGCTGTATTGGGGGTTGAAGGACTACATTACTGCAGTTTCTCTTAAAGCTCATAAAGCACAGTTTATTGTAAGAAATATTAAATCTGAACTGGTTTAGTCTAACAAGAAGTAGGATGTCAAAGAAGGAAACAACTCTAATCATAATGCTACATCATAGGATATTATTCTTATACAGAGTACATTTCTTCTATTTTTGAAGCTTAGTATAATTAGAATGCAAAAGATGCAAGATAATTAGGAAAACTCTATTGAGTTTTATCGCTCCTGTCATATTAATATCCTGTAAAATATTAATTACACTACAAGATTAACAGTGATGATTTATAGTTCTTTTAAAAGACTGCCTTTTTGATCTCATGAACACAGCGTGTTTTGATGGGAAAAAAATATCCTGGGTATTTGATGAATAAATAAAAATGAATGGACAGGGCACTAAAGAGGGCAAAAATGTAAAAGCAGAAACTGAAAATGCAATATAGTGTCTTTGTAGAAATCTGAATTCTGCTTTAAAATCAATGTTTTGATACTGCCAAAATCTGCTACGGAAGATAAATATACATATTTTTTAAAATCCTCCCGCAAAACAATTCTAAAATAGCCAGAGAACAATTATAGTTTTTTTTTCTGTTCCTTAAAATATAGGCACATATTAAAACTTTTCTTTCTCAGTCTGAGGAATTTTTACACTCCTAATAGGCTGTGTTAGGTGCATAAATTCTCGCAGGCATTATTCCCACTGGTAAAATCAGAAGGAAAATTACACCTAAAAGTTGGTATTAAATATTTGTTGTGTTATACTAACACTCAGTTATTTACGTATTTATTAAGTGAGTGTCAAGGGAAGAGCAATATGTTTATCCTTGAATCTTCAGTGAAAATAACAGTACTAAAGAATTTATGTGTGTGCATTACCACCAAGGTACAAACCTCATTCCATGTGCTTTGTAAACAACTCATTGGAGCATTAGTACAATTCTTCACAACTCTGAAAGATGAAGATCTGCAGGATTTTAACTACTAGTAATCAGCTGCTTCTCAGTCTCAAGCTGCGCCAGGGGAAGTTTAGGCTCGAGGTGAGGAGGAAGTTCTTCACCGGGAGAGTCATTCGTCATTGGAATGGGCTGCCTGGGGAGGTGGTGGAGTCACCATACATCGAGGTGTTCAAGAGGAGATTGGACGTGGCACTTGGTGCCATGGTCTAGTCATGGGTCTGTGGTGACAGGTTGGACTCGATGATCCTCGAGGTCTCTTCCAACCTTGGCAGTACTGTGAACATTTCCTCAAGGCTCTAATACTACTACTTCTTTTCACCACTCTGCTAGTTTTGTCCTAGCAGAATTTGCCAATTAAAGGTGGACAGTTGCAAAATGTGTTCAAGGAAGGAATACCCACTGCAATCTTTCTAAAAATTAAATAAACAGGAGACCTCAGCAGAAAATTGGAAAACAAGAACAGTACTTAAACACATACATTCCTCTGCCTAATGCCACTTTGAGAGCTTTAAAAAGTGTTGATAACACTTAAAGGCAGAATGATTCTGAGAGTGTTTTAAAACACGATATTTAATTAGCCTCAATTCTATGCTAGAAAGCCATATTTGTATACCCAGAGCACTACTCTATTCTAGAGTATGCATATCAGTGTTTGCATCATCATTTCATTTCTAAGTGGTACATACAGAGTGCTCTGTCTGGGACAAGGGGAAAGCAGTCAGCTGGAAAGGCCCCTGGTGATAACACTGCAAAAATATCTTTCAAGGAGTGCTACTAAGAATATTAAGATGACAATTAATTCTTGCTGCTGTTTGAAATATGGTTAAGATTGTAACATTCATACTGTATGTACATGTTAATATCTGTATATAGCTATGCTCAAACAGTTGATGGCTTATGTACATCTATTTGTACTATGGAGAGATGCAAGTAAAAGAACAGTGGGAGCATGTTTTACCTGTCTGCCTTACAAATTCACACAATTACATGTTGAGAGGAACAAAGGTCCAGTTGTAATCATCAAACTTTCACTCCAAAATATTAAGCATTTTTAGTGTATAAAAAAAAAAACCAACAAAACCCCAACCCAAAAAAAAACCAAAACACTCAACCAAAACCCTAAAAACTAAAACAGGGACAATGGAATACTCTCTTCTTTACAATATCGTTTTTCAGATTAATAACCAGGAATGTGAGATATTTTAGTTGTTTGATACTGATACTGGGAAGAATAGTCTAGTGGTTTACGTCTCTGAGATTGGAATTCATACCAGCTACATAATCATGTCACAGGAGGAGTCAGCACTCCCCTCAGGCCCTTCAGACAGATTACACTAAGGTAATCTCACAGACTCACAGAATGGTCTGGGTTAAAAGGAACCTCCAAAGGTCATCTAGTCCAACCCCTCTGCAGTCAACTAGATGAGGTTGCCTAGAGCTCTGCTGAGCCTTGTCCCACCATAGCTTCATCTCCATGCAAACAGGTGGTTTGTACTGTGTGAATCTGGTTCAATATATTTGGGTTAATTCCTACTAGGGTCCCTACCTTTTTTATGGTCCTTATGGTCATAGCATGACAGGATGGTTTAAGTTGGAAGAGACCTTAAAGAGCATATATTTCCAAAACCCCTGCCATGGTCAGTAACACCTTCCACCAGACTGGGCTGCTCAAGGCCCCATCCAGCCTGGCCTTGAACACTTCCAGGAAGGGGCGGTCATCATATGTAACAGGTAAACACTTGAGGACAGGAAGGAAGAGGAAATATTTGCTATGTAGAATTGCATTCTGGGATGGCATTAGTGCAATTAAAAATGTAAACAATTTCTACAAATATGTGGAATGTGACTGTGTGCAATAATGGAATGTTAGTCAAAGTTAAACACAAATGGATTCCCCATATGAATATTTCTATCCTCCAATAAACTAAGGGAATTGGGCATTTTTGCATTACTGACTGTCAGCTATTGTCATATTTCTGAGTGTGTGGCAAGGCAGGACATAAGGAAAATAGAAAAAAGGAAAAAAAGCTTCTTTTTTTTTAATCTTGACAAAAATTATTAACTTTATATCAAAGATAATGGGCTTCTAGAAATACGTCATAAAGAAAATTAATATTACCTTGCATCAGAATAATACGTGGTAGCATTTTTCACTAATCCTTTCAATCCAAAAAGGTAAAAAAAATGATTTTTTTTCTCTTTTAAACCTTAGATTTGGGGTGGGGATGATGGAGTTGAGGACTTGTCCTATACAAAATTATTCCTCCATAATACACTTTGCCTACGTTCAGCTGAGTAACTGAGCACTCTTTCCATGTTAAATAACCTAGGAATATTTATTACCTTGAGCAGGGAGCTAATATATGATCTTCATTATAAAATGCTCTTAGATAAAACCTGTCAAGTTCTCTCAATAAATGGATGCAACTCCCAAAGTCTCTGGTTAGTAAACTAAATATAATTAAAATTACTATAGTCCCTAAGTTTAATTATCTATTCATGAATATATTTTTACCCCTTCCAATATAATTTTAAAAGAACTTAGCATATCTATTGAGAATTCATCTGGCTATATAAAATACCAGAAAAAATACAAAAGCATTGACTTCTTAAAAATAAACTAGTTTCATTAGGCTTTCACTATACTGGATGGGGTGCTTTGTGCCATGGTTTAGTTGATCAGACAGTGTTGGATGGTAGGTTGGACTCGACAATCTCAAGGGTCTTTTCCAACCTGGTTAATTCTATTCTATTCTATTCTATTCTATTCTATTCTATTCTATTCTATTCTATTCTATTCTATTCTATTCTAATGCAGAACTCCAGGATCAACAGAAAAAAATAAAAAAATAGAGAGAGAATTCATCAAGTGTCCAGCTATGTTTTAATTGTGAAAACAGGGAAAACTAAAGACAAGTACTGCTGGAGAAGCTATTCACCTGTTTCGTTTTCAAAATTTCTGCACAGATTTTTGGCCTTTGTTTGTCAGAGTAATGGAGAGCTAAGAAAAAGCTCATGCAATTATTAGGACTGCAAAAGAAAACTTCTGATTGTGCACCAATGCACTATGATTAAGCAGGCAGGGTTATGGGCACTTTGTAAAAAAGAGGGAGATCCTTTGTTCTTTTCAAAGTGTAGTTAAAAAACTCCAATGTGATGTTTCACAAGTGGCCTTTCTGAAAGAAATATCTCATTCAAAACTTTCTATTGACCAAAGCTGTGTCTTGGGATCAGAATCCGGCTTTCACTCCTCACCTCTGTGTGTTTGGCCAGGATAGAGCTAAGATTTTGATTTACAGGGGAGTTTTCCCTTGCTTCACAAGAAGCTGAGAGGGCCCACATCCAAGGCAGGCAGCTGGACTAGCCAATTGATGTTTGTACCATACTGACATCATGCCTGCTATGAAAGAAACGGGCTCGCCAGGACAAATGAGCTGCTTGGTTCAAGTGCGTGAAATGCCTGTGGATGATGGCAGCATAATGAGACGGGTCATGGGGTTAGTGCTGCATTTTGTATCAACTATGTACTGTTTCATTTGTAGCATTGTTCTCTCTGATCGTTGCTATCTCTTTGTGCTGTTCGATGGAGTTCTGTGTATCTCAACCCACAGGGCTTTGCCTTTTTCTCCCAGGGGCAAGGCCTGAGTCATCTGCCAGATTGGCCTGAACCGTGACAATCTCTCAGCTTAATTACTTGCAGCTCTTCATATGTCAAAACTATTTGTACAGTCTCAGTTAATGTTCCTAGACCCAGCACTTCCCAGAATGTTTAATTTCTGTGAATGCATATATCTAGTTGTACACACTGAACTTTAAGGAAGTTAAGTGTCATAGAAGTTGCAAAGTGCAAGGACTTTGAAATTCACATACTGTGTAAGCATCAAATAATATTCA
Organism: Melanerpes formicivorus; assembly: GCF_026170545.1. Taxonomy (NCBI): domain Eukaryota; kingdom Metazoa; phylum Chordata; class Aves; order Piciformes; family Picidae; genus Melanerpes; species Melanerpes formicivorus. The sequence continues at coordinate 11,094,292 of NW_027142355.1, read as the reverse complement.
CCACATTGTTGGATGGACAGGATAGAAACCTAGGAAGATCATCTTTTTGCAAAGTAAGTGTAAAGAACACAAGCTATAAGCACTGGACCACCTGGCACAACTTTTTCTTTTTGCCTTGCCTCCCTTCTCAGCTTTGCTGCTCCCTGAGAAGGAAGATAAAAATATCAAGCTTTTCCTGGGCATTTCTTCCAAGGAGACATACATTTTATGAGACAAAAAATCCTGCTACACTTCTCTTTTCCATACTTGATGCTCTTCTGAATTTAACCTGGTGAGGGGCACCGACTTAAGGCTTTTTGAGGCCAGTCTACAAGGTGTTTATATTGACTCTTTCTCAGACTTCTGTGAGATAGTTCTCTTAATAGTAATTTTTGCACTGTACCTTACTGCTGCAGCAAACTGTGCACAGCGGCCTTTCTCTCCATATGTGAGCATGTCATTCTGACTATGCAAATACCTGATTTTTTTTCAGACTCCTTTTCTGAAAATGTATTTCAGGTGGCAGCAGGTATTTTGCCATGACAGACCTATTCAGCATGTAAATGCTGTTAGGTCTGGTCTAACAGTGTGAAGACACTATATAGATCTGAGGGATACTTATTAAAATCTTTATAGTATGTATAGCAGGCTGCTTCTGATGAAATACTTAAACTTGGTAGGACTCAGATGAGAATTTCCATTTTTAGCACCTAAATTCAATATAGTTATCAACCAATGATTAAAATTGCCTCAGTGCCTGATGTCATCTTCCAGGCTATGCCTGGAATCATCTATATTTGGAGAAGTTTAACAGCTATGACCCTTATACCTTGTTGGGGCCAAAACTTAAATGCATTCCTCTGCATTTTCAAAGCAAGAGATAACCTGGTACCCATCCTTAAGGCACTCCTAATTGAGTTAGCACCACTAATTGTAGTATGTCCCTATCCACATTTTGAGCTATGCCTGAATATTTGTGTGTACACTGAAGATGCTAGAGTCTATGAGGAATCTCTCATTCCAGTTTTCAAGCTGATATGGATTTCAGTAGTTTTCAGTATATAAAAGATCATGTCCTGTGAACATGCTTTAGTGGGGGAGCAGTGCCTAATGCTTTAGCTTCCCATGAGCACAATGCTGAAATAGAATTTTGTTTACATATAAGTGTGGTGAGTATACAACATAAGCCTTTGAGGTGTACAGAATCCATCTAGAAAACTTAAGGTATTGGCGTAAATATTTATGTGACTGATGGATGAATCTGTATTGCCTTTGTTTTCAGATAAATTTTTACATTTAGAAGGCAAGTTACTGATATGGAGAGAGATTAGTGGCATTCTAAGTATTATATCCCTGAACTTTGAAGTACTTGCGAAAACATGTCTATCTCAGCTATGTTACTTGTACTTCCCTGTTTTTATGTCATTCCATTAAGTACTTCTACATAAAATATGCTCTTCCAGGAATATCATTAAGGTATTGAGAAGCTTGGTGTACTGGAGCTGAACTTTATTCCCAGAATGATCAGCAATCTGTTAGTGGCAAGGTTTCCTGGAATGATATCAAAACCCTGCCTGTAATAGTCAAAGGAATGGTCTTAGTCCCTCTCCAGCAAATTGTCTTTAAGTGTAGCTCACTGGAAGAGTGGCAAATATTTATAAACTCCACAAGCATAGGTACACTACTAAACTTGCTAGCTAGCTAGAGAGATCTTAGATGTTGTACCTGCTGAATTCTAAGACTTTCTGGCACAACTTCTAATATATACAGTGGTGAAATTTGAGTACAGGGAAATGTGAAGTGAGAACGAACTCCCTGCAGCCAGTTGAGAAAAAATTTGGAAAATGTATTATTCCAAGTATTGTTGGGCACAAATTGATGAAAAATAAAGCAAGTAAAACAAACAAAGACAAAACCAAACAAAGCAAAAACACAAACACAAACAACAAACAAACAACAACAACAAAACCACAAACAAACAACAAACCAACAAAACCAATGAAACAAAAACACCAAAAAAAACCCAAACCTCAAGCCTGTGGATTTGTATCCTCTTTTGTTGCTAACCAGAATGAACAGCTCAGACTTATTTTTTTCTGTATGGATTGAAACGTACAACCAAAAAGATAAGTTTAAATACGTGGGAAAATTGATTCTGAGGAATTAAAAGACATGTTCAGATACAAAATTAATATGAATTCATAAATTAATAAATGTGACTGACATTAATGACATCCAATAGTTTTACGCTTGCATTATGAATGAGAATGTCAAAAGGCTTCCCTTTGACAATGATTTTGTGATCAGTATGAGATATTTCTGCAAAATATTTTTGGTGACAAGAATACAGTGTTTTCTGCAGAAATGTTTACATTTATTTTTTTGTCACCTCTGTCTTAAAAACTTACAGTTTCCTGGAAATAACAATGAAAACTATTCTCTTTCCATAAATTCCTGCAAAAATGCTACTTATATATGTTAAGTGCTAAACTGAGTCAACTTTGAGAATGTGATGAAGGTTTCTTCAAAACAAGTGAAAAGCAAGAATATGCAAAGGGATGAAAATGGAAGAGAGAAAAGTGGATGCAAATTCCAGTAGCTTTAAAGAGATGTATTTCTCAGTCTTATTCTCAGCTATTTGACATAAGCTGTCAAAGGACAGATTTGCATCTGAGGGTTATTCTTGACCACTATCAATAGATGTAAAATTATATATAAAAGAAACTAATGTCTCTCCACACTGTATACTCAGAGCAGTTTTTAATTAGCACATAGTGATTTTGATAGAAGAATAAAGGCTAAAGTAAGAGTAATAATTTTCATTTTTCTCCTTTGTGTTACAGCAAATAATAATTGTCTGGGAAATCTTTTTCTCTAAACATTTAAAAGTATGAAGAATGGCTTAGAGTGGAAGGGACCTTAGAGAGCATCTACTCCAACCTCTCTAACATGGGCAAGGATGTCTCTCAACTAGGCTTGGTTGCTCAAAGCTTCATCCAGCCTGGCCCTCAACACCTCTGTGGAGGAGGCATTCACAACCTCCCTAAGCAACCCATTCCAGAGTCTCACCTGCCTCATACTGAGGACTTTTTTCCTAAGATCTGGTCTAAACCTACTCTCTCTCAGCCTAAAACCATTTCCCATTGTCCTATCACTAGACACCCTCATGGAAACTCCCTCTCCAGCATTCCTGCAGGTTTCCTGCTGGTATTGGAAAACAGCTATAAGGTCCTCCTGGAGTCTTCTCTAAGCTGAACAACTCCATCTCCTGGCATCAGAGACTGGAGCAGATGGTGACATGCTCTGCTTCAACCCAAGTAGAACAGTCTGAAGTATAAGGGAACTCTCACCTTGGTGATTGCTTTTATTTTGCACAACATAATTCAAGTGATACGTGTCGAAATGAGGATGTGCAATGATTCCACTAATTGTACAAGTTGCATTTATTTTCATTATTTTACAGCACAACTTCATTTTTATTTCTTTGGGGATGCGGATTCTTCACATCTCCTTTAACTTCTGTGATGTCTCGCATCATGGAGTATAATCATGCAATGTAAACACAATCTGTCCGGGCTTGTTTTCTCCACTTTTTTTCCTTATGAATTCTAAAAGAAGTGGCACTCTTACTCTCAGATTCCCTCTTTTCTGTGGGTGAAGGAGTCTGTAGGGGTGAAATATTGCCTACATTAGACAATGAGTTAATCACATAAACAAGATGAACATACACAGGTTGGTAAGACCAGGTATGATAATTCTGAGAGTGCTGAAAGTTTTGTTTTGTTCTTTTAAACAGTTGTGAGCCTACTTTTTATCATTTTCAAAAGTTGATGATGGCTGATAAAGTTCCAAATTGACAGAAAAAGACAGATATGAAGCTTGCTCTGAAGAAAGGAATGCAGACTATAACCAGCTGATCTTCAGTCTCTGGGAAAGGTTAGAGACAAATCTTCCTAGAACCTGTGGCCAAGAACATGAGGGACTGGATAATTGGGAACAGTCAGCATGACCAAGGGTAAGTCACATTTGACTAACCTGATTGCCTTCTATGATGAGGTGAGTAGCTTTATTAGAATAAACCTTTATTAGAATAAACCAAACCAGGTTGGAAGAGACCTTCAAGATCATCGTGTCCAACCCATCAACCAATCCAACCCACCCAAACAGCTAACCCATGGCACCAAGCACCCCATCAAGTCTCCTTCTGAACACCTTCAATGACGGCGACTCCACCACCTCCCCGGGCAACCCATTCCATAGCGCAATCACTCTTTCTGTATAGAACTTCTTCCTAACATCCAACCTGAACCTCCCCTGGCGCAGCCTGAGACTGTGTCCTCTTGTTCTGGTACTGCCTGCCTGGGAGAAGAGACCATCATCAGCCTGTCTACAACCTCCCTTCAGGTAGTTGTAGAGAGTGATAAGGTCACCCCTGAGTCTCCTCTTCTCCAGGCTAAGCAGCCCCAGCTCCCTCAGCCTCTCCTCCTAGGGCTTGTGCTCCAAACCCCTCACCAACTTTGTTGCTCTTCTCTGGACTCGTTCCAGCAAGTCAACATCCTTCCTAAACTGAGGGGCCCAGAACTGGACACAGTACTCGAGGTGTGGCCTAACCAGTGCAGTGTACAGGGGCAGAATGACCTCCCTGCTCCTGCTGGCCACACTGTTCTTGATGCAGGCCAGGATGCCATTGGCCCTCCTGGCTGCCTGGGCACACTGCAGGCTCATGTTCATCCTACCATCAACCAGCACCCCCAGGTCCCTCTCTGCCTGGCTGCTCTCTAGCCACTCTGACCCCAGCCTGTAGCACTGCATGGGGTTGTTGTGGCCAATGTGCAGAACCCGGCATTTGGATGTGTTACTTTACGCATAAGGAGAAAGCAGTGGATGGAATTTACCTTGAATTTAGTAAGATTTATGACAAGCTCTTCCATGGTATCTGTGCAGCCAAATTGGAGAGATATTGTTGGATAACTGGTATACATCATTGATGTTTCAGCTCATAGATCATGACCAGGTTCTCTGAGTCCTTTTTTGCAGAGCTTCTTTTGAGCTGATTGTCCCCCAACATATATAGATGCATAGGAGTATTTCCCCAGATGCAGAATTTCCAATTGAACTTGGTTATGTTCCTGTCAGCCCTTTTCTACAGCCTTTTAAGGTCTCTTTGCATGGTAGTATGACTTTCTGGCATATCAGCCACTCCACCCAGTTTCATGTCATCTGCAAAGTTGCTGGGGGACACTGGCCCATGATCCAGGTCATTAATGAAGGTGTAGAACAGGTTTGGACATACTATTGACCTCTGAGATACATCACCTGCTACTGGCTTCCAGTTAGTCCTTGAGTCATTGATCATGACAATTTGGATCTGGCTATTTTGCTAGGGTTCAATTCACCTCACCATCTGTTCATCCAGCCCACACATCAACAGCATGTCTATGAAGTTCTTATGGCAAACAGTGCACAAAACATTATTGAAGTCCAGGCAGAAAATATCCACTGCATTGTCTTCATCTATAAGGCCAGCCACAGAATCAAGGAATTGTTCCCTTTCAACTTTCTTTCCCCCAACCCCACAACAGATTGGAAGGGACCTCGGGAGATCATCTAGTTTACAAAGGCCTGTAGTGATAGTACAAGGGGCAATGGTTTTAAATTAGAGAAGAGTAGATTTAGGTTGGGTGTTAGGAGATAGTTCATTACCAAAAGGGTAGTGGAATACTGGAACAGGTTGCCCAGGGAGGAAGTTGAGGCCCCATCCTTGGAGATATTCAAGGTCAGGCTCAGCAGGTCTCTGGGCAACCTGATCTAGTGGAGGATATCCCTACTTATTGCAGTGAGGTTGGACTAGATGACCTTTGGAAGTCCCTTCCAACCCAAACCATTCTATGTAAATTTGTCATCAATGCATTCCAGGAACCTTCTGGATTGTTTATGCCCTGCTATATTGTCCCTCCAGCAGATACTAGAACAGTTGAAGTCTTCCATGAGGATCAGGATCTGTGGACATGAGGCTTCTGTTTGTAGAGAGACCTCATCCACTTGGTCTTCCTGGTCAGATTCTGTAAGTCTACCTTTATATATATTACATTAAGAAAAATATCCTTTTCAGCTTTGGACTATGCAGCACTTTCCCTTCCTCTCACACTGATGTGTGATGAGGAGGTTGTTTCCATTCTTTCTGCTCTGTATGTCAAAGCTTTCTTTGCCAATTTTGTTTCTAAATCCATCTTGCTCCTATGGCTAATACAGGTGATTTATTTTTGTCATCTGACTTCATCTCAGAGCTTAACTATTACAAATACTTCCTTGACATTGATATAACCTACTAGTCAACAGAAGGCAGAACTGCTGCAGTGACCCTCAGGAGCTCAGATAGATAACTCATGTATGTGTGTTTGACTATCACATGAAGCCCACTAGGGCTTGGCAAATAGTCTTCTAACATTTATATTATTTTGATAGCTATAACATGTTCCTATATATGTTATGAAATTTGCATATGCTCAGAACACAGATGTTTCAGGTAAAAGTATTCATAAAATAAAGGGAAGCTTTCAAAGTAATAATTCTGTAGTTCTTAGTCTCCCTTGGAGTCATATAAAGAAAGAATGTCAGGCCTGGATAGTTGTGTTTAATTAAAAAAAGTCCTAACTGATTACTTGATATATATATATATATACTAGTTAATTACAGTTTAATCCTTTATATGATTTGTTGTTCTTGTTGCTGTTGTTGGGAGATTACAATTGTTTAAATGAACCTCATGTCTAGATTGCTGGACTGGCAAAGCAAATGCTCTAAATGGCAAATCTGTCTGGTATCTCAGAAGCAATATAATCTGGATCCATGGTATTTTTAATTATAGTTCCAGACAGAAATCTTTCTGTTTCTGGTCTCAAATGGGGATCCACTTTGTACAAAAATATTGCCCTACAAAATAGGTGATTTTTATTTTCAAGTTGCTAACATGTAAGTAACAATTGTGCTGAAAATAATAGTCCATTTACTTTCCTTAAGATCTTTGATGGTGGTGGAACCAGTTGCCTAGGGAGGTGTTGGATGCCCCATCCCTGTGAGACATTCAGTGGCAGGCTTGGTCAGGCTCTGATCTAGTTGGGGATATCCCTGATTAGTGCAGCGGGGTTGGATTAAATGACCTTTAAAAGGTCTCTTCCCACCCAATGCATTCCATGATACTAAGAATTTCATTACATGGTAGAATAAGCCATGTCTTTAAGTCTGTTTTCATATGTTCACATATCACAGAACGCTTAAGGGGTTTGAAGTACCTCCAGAGACTGTAGAGTCCAACCCTACTGCAAAGTAGGGCCACTTAAGGCAGGTCACACAAGAATGTAACCAAGCAGGTTTTGAAGATCTCTAGAGAAGGAGACTGCAGAACCCCTCTGGGCAGCCTGTTCCAGTGCTCTGTAACCCTCACAGTAAAAGAGTTTTTTCTCATGTTGTGATGGAATTTCCTGTGATTGACTTTATGTCCCTTGTCCCTTGTCCTATCATTGTGTATCATTGAAAAGACTGGCTTCAAACTCCTGACAGCAACCCTTCAGATAATTGTAGACATTGATAAGGTTCCCTCTCAGCCTTCTCTTAACCAGACTAAACAGACCCAGGTCTCTTAGTCTTTCATCGTAATAGAGGTGCTCCAGTCCCTTAATCATCCTCATAGCTCTCTGAACTCTCTCAAGCAATTCCCTTTCCCTCTTGGACTGGGAAGTCCAGAACTGTACACAATACTCCAGATGTGGTCTAACTACAGCTGATTAGAGGGGGCAGATAACCTCCCTTGACCTTGCGGACACATTCTTTTTAATGCACCTGTGTATACTATTGGCCTTCTTGACCATCAGGGCTCTTCGCTGTTTCAAGGATAACATATTATCAACCAGGACTCCAAGGTCCTACTCTCCAACATGTCAACCTTAATCCAGAGACAGGACTTGACTATGTAAGAGGGAGAAAATAGGAGAAAAAAGAATGAGTAAATTCTAAAATAATTAGTAGAAATATTAAAAAAAAATTAATAAAATAGTGAGAAGTAGTTTAAATTCCTTCAGTCTTAATGGTTAAGTCATGTTGCTTGTCGGCATCCATCCTGCCACCACACTCCCAGAAACTGAATTTCTGTGGCAGGTCCTTTCACCTTGTCTTGCTTGATGGCAAAACCTGCATTCAGAAGAATGTCAATGATTTTGTTACCTTTCTCAAAGACTTCTTCAGCAGTTTTACCCCAGACAATGATATCATCAATGAACTGGATGTGTTCTGGAGCACCACCTTTCTCCAGAGCATCGTGAATTACTGCATGACAGATGCTTGAGCTGTGGATCCAGCCCATTGGCAATCTGTTGAAAGTACTGGATTCTTCTCCAGGTGAAAGCAAACTGAGGCCTTGTCGTAGTTTGGGCTGGGTGCCCTCTGCTACAGGGGTGTTTCCTGTGTCCAGAAGTCCAGCCCAGTGGGTGGACACAGGAAATTAGGTTATTTCCTACCATGATCCCTTGCACCACTCTAAGTTTCGCAGCGGGGTCTGGCACTTCCTCTTTTCTTCCTCCTCCGTCAGCCGGTAACATGGGGGAGAGATCTCCTGGCTTTGGGCCTGGCTAGGCCCAAGGCCACAGGGGGATGGGCAGTCTCAGATCTGGCCAGCTGAGACTAGCCTAGCAGTGGGAGGGGGAAGAAGGAGCCCTGGGGGTCTCGGGTGTACCCTCAGGTAGGGATGGGATTTCTCTGGGTCTGTCTTGGGTTCCTTTCTCTTGTCACTGTATTTCTAGTTCTCTGCACGCACTCACTGTTCTATTTAAACTTTCCATCACTTTTGCAATCTGTTTGTCTGAGTCGTTATTTCTGCGCGTGGTGGGGAGGGGGTCTGCCCCAACCCATTACATTTTGGCGCCCAACGTGGGGCTGGCTGTTGTGCCCACTCTGCAGATCGATTGCAAAGGATGGAGAGTTTAAATTCAGTTCTGGGCGTCGGTTTGGGTTTGGCAGTTGGGGGCTCAAGTGATGTTGCCGGGGCGACCGTGTAAGTTCTTGTGGATTGTGGGGGGATGACTGGTGCGCTGCCGGTGGATCAGACCTTCTCCTGCTATTTCAGGCAGGGGTGGTTCTCGACCATCGGCATCGGGGGTACCGCTTGAGAACGCGGAACCTGCCCCTCCTCCGCGGCGGGAAGCGAAGTGGGGGAGGGGCAGCGGCGAGCAGATCAGAGTCAGGTCCGTTCTCGCTGCGGGGATAGAGCCAGCTGCTGCGAGCGGGCGAGCCAGCTCCCGAAGCCCCGGGGGGCCGACGGGGACTCCAGCTGGAAAGCCGTTTTCAAGGGCTCTGAGAACGCGCGTATGGCTTTCGCTGGAGAAGCCGTTTGAGTGTCCGAGGGGTGGAGGTGATTTTGATTCTGTGCCGCGGTGGCAGAGGTGGGCGGAGCCCTGCTGCATGGCGAGCGGCGGCGGCGGACCCGGCCGTGCGCTCGGGCTGCGGCGGGGCCGGCCCTAGTCTCTTCCCCGACTTTTTCAGATGAGTTCCGAAAATGGCGCCGAGCACCTGGCTCCACCTCCCTTCTTCTCAGTGAGCTGTGGTGCAGCCACTCCCTTTCCAGAGGGGGTGTGCAGCCGGATGCTGTCTTGCTTTGGTACGGGTACACCTAGTGGGGGGGCGGAGTACCTCGGACAAGCATCCGTGTAGTGGGACCGCAGTTGGAAGCGGTTGGTTGCGGCACCCTGGATGGATTGAAAAAGGCAGTCGTGGGTTGGATGGTTTCGACTGGCCTGCCCCAGGGGTGGAGAATATGCCGCCGAGTGACCATAGGTGAAAAGTAGAGGCTTGGCTGAGAAGTCGTGAGGCTGTTCCAGGTGACCAGGATGCCCAACGGATCCATGGAGAACTTGCACCGCAGGAGAATGAGTTCTGCATCACCGGGAGGTTCCATTGGATGAAAGAAGAAGAACTGGAATGGACAGACACTAGAGCCTGACTGAGAGACTGTTTGAGTGGACGCCCAGATGAAGACACGGACTTTGCTGGACATGTCATCAGTTTTCTGATTTGATGATGTGTTTGGGTGCAGGCATCATGGTTTGAAATAAAGGGGTGGCTCCTGTCTTAGTTTGGGCTGGGTGCCCTCTGCTACAGGGGTGTTTCCTGTGTCCAGAAGTCCAGCCCAGTGGGTGGACACAGGAAATTAGGTTATTTCCTACCATGATCCCTTGCACCACTCTAAGTTTCGCAGCGGGGTCTGGCACTTCCTCTTTTCTTCCTCCTCCGTCAGCCGGTAACATGGGGGAGAGATCTCCTGGCTTTGGGCCTGGCTAGGCCCAAGGACACAGGGGGATGGGCAGTCTCAGATCTGGCCAGCTGAGACTAGCCTAGCAGTGGGAGGGGGAAGAAGGAGCCCTGGGGGTCTCGGGTGTACCCTCAGGTAGGGATGGGATTTCTCTGGGTCTGTCTTGGGTTCCTTTCTCTTGTCACTGTATTTCTAGTTCTCTGCACGCACTCACTGTTCTATTTAAACTTTCCATCACTTTTGCAATCTGTTTGTCTGTGTCGTTATTTCTGCGCGTGGTGGGGAGGGGGTCTGTCCCAACCCATTACAGGCCTGCATTCCTCTGCTATGGGAATAGAGAAAAATGCATTAGCAATGTCTATGGTAGCATATCATTTGGTCTCTTTGGATTCCAGTTCATATTGAAGTTCCATCATGTCTGGTACTGCTGCACTCATAGGTGGTGCCACTTCATTCAGGGCTCGGTAGTCTACCATCAGACGCCAGTCTCCATTCTGTTTTCACACACAGGCCACACTGGACTGTTGAAAGGTGAATGAGTTTTGCTGACGACTTTCTGACTCTCCAACTGATGAATCAGATTCTGAATGGGCAACAAAGAGTCACGGTTGGTTCTGTATTGTCTGTGATGCACAGTCTGAGAAGCAACCGGCAATTTAATGTCCTGTATCTTGTGTTGTCCCACAACTGCAGATTCATCAGAAAGCTCAGGCCTAGCAGACAGCTTCAGTTTTTGTCCATCAATTTCTACAGAAGCTACTCCATAAGCCCATTTGTAACCTCCAGGGTCTTTGAAACGCCCTTCTCTCAGAAAATCAATTCCCAAAATACAAGGTGCATCAGGTCCGGTCACAACTGTATGCTTCCTCCATTGTTTACCAGTTAAACTTATATTAACCTCCACCTTACTTAACTCTTGAGGTCCACCAGTGACTCCCAGAATAGTTATAGACTCTGATCCCTGATAATTTGATGGCATTATGGTGCACTGAGCTCCTGTGTCAACCAAGGCCCTGTACTTCCGAAATTGTGAAGTGCCAGGCCACTGGATGTACACATCCCAATAGATTCTGTTATCTCCGTTATCCCTCTCCTCCCCCTGGTGGGAGGCAGGGCACCCCTAGTTATGGGGAACATGCCCACATGTGCATTGAGCACAGTGTGCAGTGTTAGAACTGGAGCCACTGTTGGAGCTACTAGAGTCGTTCTGGGGAACTGTGGAAGTAACAGCTGCCCTTCTGGTATTGCTACCTCGGGTTCTGCCACTTTGCAATTCCCTCAGTCTCCTGAAAAGATTCAAAGTTGGTTGGCCATCCCACCTGTTCATGTTCTCACCAAACTGATCACGCAGAGTTATCCAAATAGTCCTATGTGATTGCCTTGGTGTTTTGATTTGATCTGTTTTGGAATGACCTCCTTGGAGGACGTGTATTCCTCACAGATGAAACTTGTATCCACCTGGAGGAAGAATTAGAATTATCTTTTTGTGCCAATTGGTATATGGAATATTTCAGATCCTTCATGCAATTCTCAATCTTTCCAGACAGAGTTTCAATGGCTGAAACCAAAGAAACACGTGTCATGCTATCCTCCAATTGTCTCATTTGATCACTGAATTGGCCAACCGTAGGAGAAGCTCCACCATAATTTCTTGACACAATTCTGCTTGCCAGAATGTTTGCATAATTAGAAGGAGCAAGTTTGATGATCTTTTTAGCAAGACCAATACCCACAGGAATGTCGTCAGGATTCAGAGTTTCATGTTCACCATAGAGTATCTCTCTAACAGCAAATTCTCTCAAACGCTTAATTCCCTCATCTATGGTAGTCCAGGGCTTAGGATTCCATGGAAGGTCATCTCGGGAAGGGTATCTCAGGGCAACCGCCATTAAAAGGCGTATCCACAGATTAACCTTACCGAGAACCCTGCCTAGATGTTGATCCATTATCCCTTGAGAGAGTTCCTAACTGAGCTGCTGACTTGTCTCCAACTGTCAGAGCTGGAGCATCTGTATCGTAACACCTACTAAGCCAAGCTAGAACTGGCTCCTTATCTGCCCTGGTGTAATCTTTATGGAGATTTTGCAATTCTTCCCTTGGAGAGGAACACTCAGAAATACCATCTGACTCCTCCTCTCCCTCAACTTGTTGTCCTAATAATCCTGCTGCCATTTTCTCAAGGATCTCTTTAAGCTGAGAACCACCTTTGCCAGCTCCTGTCCTAGCTTCATCTCTATCCTGTTTTGCTCTCACTAGGTCAGCTAGATCTTTAAAACAAATCTTCTCTTCCTCCTCAACAAGATCTTTTCTAGTAAAGGGTCCCTCACCAGGATCAGTCTCCTGCTCTTCTCCTCCATTAGCTCCTGGATCAGCTTTGGTCTTTCCACTTCTAGTCTTTAAAACAGCCACCTTAACTGGAGCTGTGTTTGAATTTACAGCCACCTTAACAGAGGCTGACAGGTCGTGAGATAAATCAGCTGCCGGGGCAGTGGCTTCCGGTCCCACCGTGCAAGAAGACGGAAATGACCTGGCTCCGTTAATGGCCGAAGAAGGAGCGGGAGGAGGAGAAGGAGGAGGCGCCATATTGGCATCTGCCGCTGCCCCTGCCAGCTTGCCAGAATCAGTAGCAAAATCGTTCAGAGCAGCTTTTCCAATTAACTTTTTAGCTTTCTTTTTAACTGACATAGATTCTCCGCACTCCTCATCACTAGATGTCTCTGGGACTGACCCAGAGCCATGCCGTTTTCTCTTTGATCTAGTTTTAATAACAAAACATGGCCTGGATACCTTCCTCTCCTGACGCAGAGAAATTAGCAGATACACGTTAATTATCATCAAGAGCAGGATTATACACATAAGATAAATCACCTTTGGATCCAGGCCATCACTTAAAGTTACTCTCTCCTCCACTGGGATCTTAAACCCTTTTGTCTCAATTGGGAGAGTGCTAGCGGTTACATTCCTGTATCTCACTGGCCACAAGAAATCCACACATTTTCCATACCAGAGTCTGACTCTATACATAAACCACAAATAAATTTTCTGCACCAAATATTTACCCAGGTAATCCAGAATCAAACCCAAACAATATCTGTAAACCAGAGTCCCAAAAATTGAAAAAAATAAATGCTCTGAAATCCACAACACCTTCATGGTTTTGCTAATCTGGCTATAAAACAATAAAGCAATAAAGCAAGCTAATTATTGGCCCCATGTTGGGTGCCAAGAAAAAAAAAAATGTTGAGGCTTGAGGGGAAGGCCTCAAGCCTTCTTCCCCCCCTGTAAGTAAAGGGAAGAAAATTGAAAGAAAAAAATAACCCACAGCCGGATTAGCAAAGGATCGTGTGCTGTATTTACAAGCAGGGCTGCAGGAGATATATATATATGTACACAATTTACAGTATTTACAACATATACAGAAATATACAACAAAGTAACACAGGAATGAGATTCCCCTCCTCCGCCAGGAGGAAGGGTTTCCCCCTGTACCTCCTTCTCTCTACTTTTTCCCCAAAGAGGGTTAGAAAGAGAGAAAAAAGAGCACTTGTTAATTAAAAGCAGTTAGTATAGGCCTTGCGGTTATCAGTTCCAAGGTCAATCTGGCCGAAAGCCCAGAAGCTGTGAGCTGCAGAAGGAGGGGGATAATGTGCAAGACTGAGACTAGTCTCACTGGGAATCAAAGTTACTTTCTACCAATCCACCAACGAAATTAGTTTAGACCTGTCTTGTTTATAAAACATTCAGCCATGGTGTCCCTTTGTTAAAGGCTCCGCCTCAAACGGTCACATTGCTGCTGCACTGATTCTCTTGTGCTACATTTGAAAGTGCATGAAATATTCAGCAGCAATTTACTGTTCAGCCTCTTGGACTGTGCACAAGTTGCCAAACTTGTGTCTTTTTTTTCCAAAAGTTTTTATTTTCAAAAAGTGTGGTTGATGCAGGTTGTTTAATATTACACTGCTTTTCTATGTCTGATAATGTCCTCTAACATCTCTTGTGAGCTGTACAATGTACTTGACCACTTGGGCTTAGCATGTATTAAAACCTGCAAAGGGACAAGTGCAACAGGAACTCTGATAAATTTCTGCAAGTCTGAAACAGAGATACTCAATTTCTGACAACATGAAATTATATGCATTGCTTTTAATGTGAGTACTTTATTTGAAGTGGATTGGTTTTCAAAGAAAATCCTTTAAGGAGACTGAGAAGAAAGGTGTGGATTCATCATGATATTTATCTGCTGAAAGTTAGGCACATACTTGAAAACTGCTGAAACTAAATGTGCTTTTTAATTTGATTTCATTTGAGGAATAAAAGAGGAATAAAGCAGCAGCAAATTGAGATCTAAATGACAAACACATGTCTCTGATAGGAAAGCAGAAAATATGTGGAATTTTTATGAGTGCAAGTAATTTGCAATCTGATTTTAATACGATTACAAGCAATTTAATTCTTTCCAATTTGTGCAATAATAGATGATCATCAGACTAATTAATCTGAAATATTCTGGTTCCTCTATTTTTTAAAAAATAAATTTAGATAATATTAATCCTTAACTGAATGTGTAGGAAAATTATTTTGTTTGTTCTTCATTAGATTTGACAAAGGTGTAGCAATAATGGGGTACAAAAATCATGGCATGTATTCCAGGTATCATCATTATTCTGAAGAACTTTCTGAAAATTTTAACAAAATGCTAACAATAACATTGGTTAAATACTGTGGTA
Source organism: Melanerpes formicivorus (assembly GCF_026170545.1). Lineage (NCBI taxonomy): Eukaryota > Metazoa > Chordata > Aves > Piciformes > Picidae > Melanerpes > Melanerpes formicivorus. The sequence continues at coordinate 11,079,286 of NW_027142355.1, read as the reverse complement.
ATACATCTGATGATGAATTGTACCCTGCTGTTCCCACTCCTCCTCATATGAAATCCGTGAGATAATTCTGGATATTAAAGAATATGACCAGAAATGCTTAAGAAACTGTCTGTACCTGTATTCTGTTATATGAAATCTTGATGTAATGGAGGCCTATACTACAGAGGTTCTGGACTTTTTATGGTATATTTAGTGTTTGATGGAAGGCACTTTGTATTACTGCTATTTTTGGTTTGATAAAAATTAGTAAGTGTTAATATGTTAAGGGGTAATATGTTAATGGTAGCATATTTTAAACAATCTAATTTTACTTAATTAGTAATTGCAACTTCTGCTATTCTTATTTTCATAATATAGCAAGTCTGTTTCAAAGGTATAAGCCATCTGCTTGTTGAAGCTGTTATTTTCAAGCTCTGTTATTTTTTTTCTGCTTACTGTTTGTATTATAAAATGTTCCTGATGACAAACTCATATTCATTCAGTATTTCTTTCTCATGGTTATTAGCAACTGTCATATACCTCTGATACAATAATACATAAAATATGCCAGGCTTCTTCAAAGCTAATGCTAGCACAGAACATTAGTTAGCTTTAAGTCATATGTCGTATGAAGGGTGTAAAATTAAAAATATAGAAAAGGGAGATGATAGGAAAGGGGTAAAATGAGATCTCAGTAACAGGACATACTGACTTTGACTTGAATGAGTAATAAAGACCTTTATCTTGTTATGTGTCCCTTATAGTCAAAGAAAAGTTAAAGCACGTTTTTTATTAGGCCAGTGAAACTCAACTGGCTAAATCAAGCCAATTGGTGAGACACTGGAACAGGTTGCCCAGGGAGGTGGTAGAAGCCCTATCCCTGGAGAATATGAAGGCCAGGCTGGATGTGGCTCTGAGCAACCTGATCTATTGTGAGGTGTCCCTGCCCATGGCAGGGGGGATGAGATGATCTTTGAGGTCCCTTTGAACCCTATCAATTCTATGATTCTAAGTTGACTCATTTTGTGGCCCTTCATGGTAAGGGGAAGTAACCTGAGCCCTTCTTAGAAAACAATCTATTAATGAAAGCAATTTTTTACTTCCATTCCAGAAACCCAGACTCATTGCAGTCTTCAATGAGCTTTTTATCCAGATGTTATTCTATTCACAGGAGTGAGGCTGCCTTGAGTGCAAAAGAGGAGACTCAGAAAAACTTCTGTCAAATGCCTGTGTATTTACCTTGCCACTTTCCCTACATACAATGAATGTTCATTGAGAGTTCTCATTACTGAGATCCACAGCTGGATTCTATCTTGCAGCACATCTCTCTTTCAAAATTCAGATTGTGAGAATTTTACTCCACATATCAAATCTTCAGAAAATGTGTTCTGAAGCTTGGAGATGCATACTGAAAATTTTCATGGAGAAGATATTGTGTGGAAACTTATGGTTATGTGTAAAGTGTCTGCATTCTTTGCTCTACAGAAGTAGTGGTTTTTTCCACCAGTCTTTTTTCCAGTGCCAGCAGTGTAAACAAGGAGCTGACCTATTAAGTCATCAGAATTAAATGTGGGAAGAGCTGATGTGACAATACAATCTTGTCCTTTATCAGTTTATCCGTCCTTCACAAAGAGAGATTATTTTCAGTTTTAATCTAAATTCATTAAAGCTCCTGGATTTTGGGTATTGTAAACAGAGTCAGAGTTTATTAATAATTAGTAATCTTCTAATGAGACACACCTCTTGTATTATACACATGAAAAAAACTACTCTTGTGAGTCCTGATTATGTTTCATTCACCTCCTATCAACTTAATGCTATTTATTGTCATCACTTGCAATGGCACTATTGTTCTCAAAATATCATGTCCTTTTCCACTATATGCTATTTTCCTTTTTATGAAGATGTTTTCGTTCTAGTCAATCTTTCCATTTACATTATTAGAGTCATGTAAAGGCCTAATTCTGTCTCCGCTGTTGAGAGCTTTCACTCATAGCTGAGATTAACAAGAGCACTCAACTTCAGCAAAAGCTCTGTGCCTTGCATGATTGATCCTTTTGGTGTGCCCTTTCACCTTCCTCCTGCCATTTATTTGCTATTATAGAGCAAAGAAGGTCCAACTTCTGCTCCAACTCCTTTTTACTACTCTCTCATTTACAGAGGATATAAAGTTCTCTAAAAGACAGAGAAATATCTGTATTATGCAGGAACAATGCACTCCTATTGCATGTGACCCACCATTTTCTGCCATTAGGTTCTGCTGGAAGAGGGTATCTGATACTGACCTGTATATGAATGCAGATCATTCATATCTGAATGTTAAAAGTACTGAGAACTTAAGCAGAGAATGGTGCTAGTCTGAGCTGGAAGGACATATATTTCTGGAAGACCCTATAACAAAACTTTCTTCTTGGCCTTCTGTGGTCATAGACATGTGCTTGTGTACCTGCAAGTACTGTGTGCTTGTAGGTAAGCAAACCCACGCTTAAGCTGCATACCAACTGTGGACAAAAATGCCTTTCCACAAAACTTTGGAAAATTCATATTTCCACAGATTTCTAATTCTAAATAGATGTTCCATGTTATATGTTGACAAATAAGTAGGCTCATATAACAAGATTTCTGAGGAAGTGAAAAATCCTCTCATTCTTAAAAAACCAAAAATTTTCTGAGATATTATTAAGGACTAATAACTTGTGACATTATGTGTAGGATTAGATACCTTATCCCCCATTTTCTATTCAGTTTATCTCATCTGACTGAGACTTTCTTTATTTCTCTATAGGTAAATGTGTCTTTGGTTTATATATAAAAAAAAGTCCTCCACAGAAGCAATAAAAATTGAATTATTTTATTGTGTACTCAAAAGAGTGAATGCTTTATGGTTTTACTGAATTTTCAAAATGTTCTTAGCAGCTTTATCATTCATCTGAAATGCCTGATGGTGTACATTGTTACAGAAACTTTCCATATGGAGGAGTATTAAAGGGAAAATTATGAGTGCTGTAATAATCCTGTTTCTAGAAGGTAGATTTGAAGTGCAGTTTCCCAGTACTTGGAAACATGTATGCCATTTTGAAACTGGATCAGCTGCATACTAATCAACATTATTTCAAATAGGGCGTGCCAAGTTTATGTCTAAGCTTATATCCACATACTTCACCATATCATTTTACGCATTGTGTTTTTAAAATAAATTGATACGTTTTTAAGTAGAAGGGTGTCAGTGCCAGTGCCTCAGTACCTGTTTGAATTGCTTACTAATGCCTTCCAAAGGTAAAAATAGAATCCAAGGTTTTCTGGTACTTCTAGTGTCTCTTTGCTAGATGTTAGATGCTTGTGTTTGCTTTTGTTGGAGAAGTACTTCTTTATGTGCAGTAGCTCAAGCTAAATGAGTGGATTGTCAGTGTTAACTGTTTTTGTTTGCTGTCTTAACTACCTTCATGTAGCTAGGCAGCTGAGACACACAGAAAATCTATTTTAAAATCTACAGTGATTGTACAGTTAAGTATTTGCACAGTATTCTGCTGCTCTGCATATTTATCTTTGACCTTCAGTATTTACCAAGTACATAATTCTCCATCTTATTTAAAATGAAACCACTAAAAGATGGAGAGAGCTCCAATAAGTAGTTACAAGCAAGGACTAGCTAGAGAGGCAGTGAGAACATAGCGTCATTTTGTTGTGGGAAACGTCTTTGTTTCTGATTTGTTTCAGTTAATATTAATCTGAAATTGGTATGGGTGAAATCACAGGATCACAAAATGTTATGGAATGGAAGGGACCTTAAAAGATCATCTGGTCTAACCCTGCTGCTAGAACAGGATCACCTAGAATAAGTCACACAGGAAGATGGCCAGACAGCTTTTGAATGTCTCTGGAGAAGGAGACTCCCCAATGTGTCTCTGGGCAGCCCTTTCTAGTGTTTCATTACCCTCATAGTGAAAAAGTTTTTCCTTATGTTCACATGGAATCTGTGCTCCAGCTAGCACCCATTGCCCCTTGTCATATCACTGAACAACGCCAAGAAGAGCCTGGCTCCATCCTTCTGGTGCTCACCCATCACAATAGATACAGGCCTCCAACTAGACTCTTGCTGTTTATGGTCAAAGCATAATGGACAGTCATAATTATACTGGTGAATTAAAACTTTCAGAAAATCCCCCTCAAGTTTTCATTATATTCTTTCAAGGAATGTTGCTATTTGTATTTACTTCTAAATTTCTTTTGGATGTTCCATGTGCAGAATGATAATAGTGCTTGTGTTAAATAAAAGCAGCAGTGAAAGAACTCACAGGCTATTGAAATTAAGCTCACGCTTTTCCTTCTGTGGTCCTTTTCTATTTGGTTCCTTTGCCCAAACACAGAGAAATGTTTGGCAGCTTGTATTTAAGAGTCTTGACATGCAAGTTTTCTCAGAGCAGAGGAAAGTGAGTGTAATTCTTGAGAAATCAGTGTAACTTTTTCTCTTGGGCAGTCAGGACTCAGCTTTTTAACACCACCTTAAAAATCAACTGGCAATCAATGTAATTATAAATCATAGGTATGATGCATTATCTTGAGTAAATAATGTTTAAATAATTAATTGACAGCATTTCTTCCTTGCTCCAGTTTTCTGCATTAAGATATGCACAGTGAACTTCTATAATGAAGTCAAATGCATAGGTTACTTGAAATGTATATAGAAGATAAAAGACAAACAGAATAAGGAATAGTTGACAGTCATATTGCTTTTTGATGTGTGAAAATATTTACAGAAATAATAAGACAAGGTGCAGACACAGTCTGAAAAAAAAAAAAAAATAGAAGGATGCCCTTAACAGGAGATGATAAAACACAGTGGTTTGGGTTTTGGTCCAAATGACAAAGCAATTTCATATGTCAACTCTAATTGTATATTTGTCACTATTCAACAAATGCTTAACTCCATGTTTAAGATCAAGTATATGTGTAGATATCTCAAATTCAAAATTAGTATTTTACAATTATACATTCGGAAGAAGCTTTTCGTTTTTAGCAAGTAAATAGACATTGGAATGGGCTGCCCAGGGAAATGGTTGAGACACCAACCCTGATGTGTTTAAAGGTTGTTTGGATGTGGTGCTTGGGGATATGGTTAGGGGTGAACCTTGTAGAATAGGGTTATTGGTTGGACTTTGTGATCCTGAGGGTCTTTTCCAACCTGAATATTTCTGTGATTCTGTGAGATAAATAATAGTAAATAGATTTTTATCAAGGAAATAGGCTATTCAGACTTGAGAAGTAAAGGCTACAGGGAGACCTTGTAATAGCCTTTCGGTACCTTGAGGTGGCCTACAATAAAGCTGAGGAGGGACTTTTTACAAGGGCTTGTTGTGATAGGATGAGAGGGGACTTAATCTTGAGACAAAATATTAGAAATAAATTCTTTACAGTAAGGGCTATGAGACACTGGAACAGGTTGTCCAGGAATGTTATGGATGCCCTCTCTCTGGAGATGTTCAAGGCCAGGATGGATAGGGCCTTTAGCAACCTGGACTAGTGAAAAGTGTCTTTGCTCATGGGGGATGGGGAGAGAAAGGTTGGTACTAGATTATTTTTAAGGTCTCTTCCAACCCAAACTATTCTATGATTCTGTATTGAGAAGCCTGACAGCACTTTACTTTTTTTTTTTTTTTTGACAAATGAATTTCTATACACACATAATAAACAAAGGTCTCAGTACTCCAGCCCCTTCATCATCTTTGTGGCCTTTCATTGAATTCTTTCCAGCATGTCCATACTATTATGTCCATGTCCATTCATCTGCTTTGCTTCAAGGCCACATTGTTGGCTCGTCTCCAGCCAAGACTTTCAGGCCCTTTTCTGCCAGGCTGCTTTCTAGATTGCTGTGGGTGTTCCCCTTCTATTATCTTACAGCAAGGATTCTCACAATAAAAGAGGCAGTAGTTATAGAGAATATTTCTAATAAACTATTAGAAGTGTTAAGTTCCTTATTTTTATGCAAATCCTTTTCAACACATCTAATAGATAATTGTTCAGGCAAGATGGCTGAATAAGAGGTTAGCAAGTGAATTTTATTCCAAAATAGTACATGGTTATTCAAGACATAGCTATATTTGTCCACGAGTTACACCTAGCAATGGTAATAATAGTTATTATACCATTATGTAAGTTTTCCTTTCATGAAGTTCAAGGATGTATAAAAAATGGCATTTTTATGCTGGAAGTGTAGTGAAAATCCTCTCAAGTTCTGATGGACATTTTAGTGAAAGAAAGTTTTTGTCTTGTCTGTACCAATGTGATCATCCTAAATTCTCACTATGATGGTTTGACTAATCTATGCGGGTGTAATCAAATAAGTAAATGAAGGAAGAGTAGTGGGTGTTGTCTACCTTAACTTCAGCAAGGCTTCTGACTCTATTTCCTATAACATCCTCATAGGTAAGCTCAGGAAGTATGGGTCGGAAAAGTGGATTGTGAAATGGATTGAAAACTGTAGAGCTGGATTGAAAAAGTAGAGCTGAGAGGGTTGTGATCACCAGCACACAGTCCACCTGAAGGCCTGCAGCCAGTAGTGTACCCCAGGGGTCAGTACTAGGTCCACCTCAACATCAGGAGAAACTTCTTACATTGAGGGTGCTAGAACACTGGAACAGACTGCCAGGAGAGGCTAGAGAATTGCCTCCTCTGTAGGCTTTCAAAACTGGCCTGGACATGTTCCCTGTATGGCCTGCCCTACGTGATCCTGCTTTTGCAGGGGGATTGAATTATATTATCTCCCGAGGTCCTTTCCTACCCCTACCACTTTATGGTTCTCTGTGAACTTCCACTTCTGAATATCAAACATTTGCATGGCAAACATGATATAAAATATTTTAAGTCTCTTCTTTGCAAAGAGATGATTATGTTTCTGACTTGATAATTTTCTATGCTTACTAGTTACTTTAACTTGTAAATATTTGAAGACATAAAAATCTTCATATATAATTTAAGAATCTTACAATAATATTACATCTAAAAACAGTACATTTGAGAACTACAATTATAATAGTAATAGCAACAGTAATAATAAAACTACTATTTCTTACATCCTTTAAACCAAATGGTGGCTATGATCATAGAATCATATAATGGTTTGGGTGGGAAGGGACCATGAAGAGCATCCAGTTCAAATCCCATGTAATGGGCAGGGTCACCTTCTACTAGATGAGGTTGCTCAAAGTCCCATTCATCCTGGGCTTGAATGCTACCAGAAGTGTTCCCTCCACAATCTCTCTGGGAAGCTTGTTCAAATGCCACACTACCCTCACCACCCTCCTTACATCTAATCTAAATCTACCCTCTTTCCATTTAAAGCTGTTACCCCTTCTCCTATCGATGATGAGAAAGAAGATTAAATTTTCTACTAAACATAATGCAATTAGAGTGGAGAGAGACAAGCGGAAATTATGTCTGGTTTCTGTGGTCTGACTATAATGAATTAAAACTTCAAAACACAAAAAAGAAGTGACTAGAGTTCAGAAAAATCCTTTGACAATATCCTCGGGAATTAAATGCTTTCCTTTTTTTTTTTTTTTTTAAGAACAGATTGTGAATTGCTGCTTTCTGTAGATAAAAGTAATGAAAAATTACCGGTTCTCTTCTTTTGCCAGTTTTGTCTCCAAACAAGCGCACCACTTTTATTGTTGTGGTGGCTGTGATAATCTGTGGTAAATTAGCCAAATTGACTATAGAAAATATGATGTCTAATTCTTACATAGGGGAAATGGGAAATGTTTAAAATTACTGCAGTGTGGATTTCACAAAAGGATTTTTGAATGTGGAAAGTACATCAGAATTAAAGAGGAAAATACAATGCAGTATGTGCTATTTAAAAAATGTTATGGAAAAGTAGCAGTATAGTAGTGCAATGCATTATTTATTTTGTGTTACCTCAGGCAATTAAATGGTATGAGATAGTTGTAGTTCCTTTAAGTGATAGGTAAACACGCCGTAGGACTGAATATTCTGTGAGGACAATTGCAAAGGGTGAAGTTATGCAGAGACAGGTAAGAAAAAAAAAGTAAGAAGATAAAAGATAGCACAAGCCACACTGATCAACTGTAGGACTCATCCAGACAAGTGTACTGACTGGCCCCTGTTTAACATAAACTTGGTTGGTTTATACCCTTCAATGTCTACTCTCCTTTCTGCTCCTCCCTGTTCCTTTTTTCCCCTGCACATTCCCCATAACTTTGTACATCTTTATCGATTCCCAGACCAGTCCGACTCTGAGATCTCCCCTGGTTTACAGTCTCACTAGCTGCAAAGTTCAGGTTGATCTTCCTGTAAGTGGCTCCTGTAGTTTCTTGATTGTCCATCAATTAGTATGAGCAGTGGAACTTCTTTCTTGTCATTATCTCCATGTTTGTTTTGCCAGGTGTGTTTCTCTGTATGTAAAACTAAAATAAGCTCTTGAATACTGTGTCTTACAGCTTAATATATTTCTAATTTCAATGCTTGTGTTGTTTAGCCTGGCGAAGAGGAGGCTCAGAGGATACCATATTGCTGTCTACAACTACCTGAAGGGAGATTGTAGCCAGATAGAGGATGGTCTCTTCTCCCAGGCAACCACCAACAGAACAGAACCACCAGGACAGGACAGTCTCAAGCTGCACCAGGAGAGGTTTAGGCTGGATGTTAGGAAGAAGTTCTTCACAGAAAGAGTGATTTGCCATTGGAATGGACTGCCCAGAGAGATGATGGAGTCACCAACACTGGAGGTGTTTAAGAGGAGACTGGATGAGACACTTAGTGCCAAGGATTAGTTGATTAGATGGTGTTGGGTGATAGGTTGGACTTGATGATCTTGAAGATTTTTTTCCAACCTGGTCTGGTCTAGTCCTATTCTATTCTATTCTATTCTATTCTATTCTATTCTATTCTATTCTATTCTATTCTATTCTATTCTATTCTAAATATATGGAGACTCAGGCTACTTTATCTGTTCTGACAGAAAAGTCATTGTTGACAGGATTATTTAATCAACCCACCCATAATTCATAGTTCATTTTTCTCCTCATCTCTCTCAGATTGTTTCTTTTTTTCATCTTTGGCATGTGCATCAGAACCTTCACTTACCTATCCTGACCTTTTACCTCACCCATTACTCTGTTCACACTACAAATTGTAGATGCTAGCCGCTTTCATTTCCCATTGTGCACCACGGCATTTTCAACTTGGTCAAACTGAAATATTTCAGCTAAAGAGAGTTTTAGCAGGCTGATTCCTTTCACTCTTTCAGTTCACAAAAGAAAGAACATTGAACTGTAGTGGTATGGAGCTTACTGTGAGTGAAAGCTTTGCTTAGTAAACAGCTGGTGCTAGAACATTCAACAGGCTTTTTCTTTTCCCTTTCACAGTAAGTGTAAAGCTCTAGTTTCTCATGAGGAGTTACATTTAATTAAACATTTAGCTAGATTCGGAGGGTTAAAATATGTAGGTCTGATTCTCATACAGGGATCTTATCTAGTCTGCATTCAAAGCGTGTACTAGGGCTCCCAACAGGTAGAAATAACTGCAGGAGAACATATGGGATGAAATTAATCTAATGAAAATAAACACACTTCCTGGAGTGTTATTGACTTATAACAGCATCAGACGACATCAATATTTGCAAAGATTCAAAAGTGACTGGTAAAATATGCCAGATCTAATTTGGCAGGTTTGTAATTTTCAGAATTGAGAAGCTCAGGTTTCAAATTTAAATAACTAATTCATAGTAAAGTTGTCAGAAGTTATAATTGTTGCCAGATCTACCACCTAGCTTGGAAACTTTAGTGTCTAATGAGTATATTTCACTCATTTGGTTACCATAAACACAGGGTTTTTACACTATGCTTGTCTACTAAACATGCCTTCCCTGAACAGGGCTGAAAAATTTTAAATTATATAGATTTATAGAAAAAGATGTATAAGTATATACAGTAGCACCCCCTGTGCTTTGCTGCATGTAACAGGATCTTCTTTTATGTAGCAAACTGCAGGGCTGCAGGAAGGTATTTACTAAATGCATTAAAGAGCACAGGCCTCTGCATTATTGAAGACAGGCTCCCAATACCTGGGAGTTCAGTCCATAACTATACACATTCTCTAATACGTGGAAACCTTCAGTATGCTCGGTGGTTATGCAAAATTTCATTTACCTAGAACTGGAGAAAATAAAAACAAACCAACTTTTTCTGAATGTTGTATGCATCCTAACCTTCTAGGGTCTCTACCAGAGATCATCACTGTGCTGTATCAGTTGTACTTGGCATAGGCAAAGTATTTCAGCATTGTTTTAGTGGTCTATTACTCTTCTGTTCTCACAATTAAGTAACAGTGCCCATTCTTGGAGTAGTATCTCTTTGTCTCAAATTGTGTTTAACTCTGATAACAGGGCTCCCATTTTCTGTATTTGTATATGCAGAATGTCACAGGAAGAGTAATTCTTATTAGCTTGGTAAAACTGATGAGCAGTGCTCATTACTCTCTCGCACTGTATCTTAGTATACTAATGTGTTATTTCCTAGCTGTTCATATATCTTCCTTGCACGGCATGCTTTCAGGTGCCACAGTACCCAGTACCCAGTCACATTGGTACATTGCTGAGAAGAATAACAAATAAAATGTTTGGAACACAGTGAAAGCTCAGACTTTTCATGAAAGAATTGTGCTGATTCTGTAAGATGGGAGATTCTGGCCTTTGTTTTCTCCTTCTGGACCTTCCTTTTTTATATCACAACTTGATAAAATTAATTTGTTTCTGTAGAAGACTAATCAGATGGGGTGGGTATTGTTATTTCTCTCCACAGTTAAGAATTACAGTTTTGCAGCTGTTTGTCAAGAGACTGGATGACTAGTATAAAATGAAGGCTGTCCCACAGGAGTCTGAGATGTCTGAGGATGTGGTAGGACAGAATTTACTGGTTAAGTGCCTGTTTTTCTGAACACAGGAAATAAGAAGTAGTGCAGTCTGCACAGTCCTCCTAACTTTCCATTCAAAAATGATCCTGTGCAAAACACTTCCATGGAGGCACTTTTTTTGAGATTATTTTAAGAGGAAGAGCAGTACATAGCATGTAGTAGTAAAGTGAAATAAAGAGCTTTCTATCATGGCTATATAGCTTGGCACAGTCAGCAATTGCACTAAATGTAAGCGATGTCACCACACTAACACACCACAGTAGTGTCGCATGCCCAAGAACTAATCCTCTAAGATACTAAATAAGTGTCTGCCATTTTAAAAGAAACGTCAATTGGAAATGAAAATAAATTGTATACCATAAAGATCGAGCTGAAGAACATTTAAAAGTGATGTTTTGTACAGAAGAAACCATAGAGAAAGCCATGGGTCAAAATCAATCAGTTTTCAAAAGATTGGTACTGATGTATTTGAGGGAATTACATAACCACAAGTCATTAAATCCAGAAAATTACTGTGATGTATATTTGGTGGCTACATGCCACAAATTCTCAACCATTTAAAATATGAAATACAAGGGAAACATCATGTTTTATTACTTCCAGTGATCCATACCTTTAAAACCATCAATTTGATCATTACAGAGGCTACTGTGAATTGGTCACAGAAGACAAATATAGGTCACTGCAATCTGCTATGCAGGCAAATGCCAGAATGCATTTCTGCTCTCATTGTTTTGCTTGTTTCAGGAAGTCAGATCTTTGATGTAAGACAAAAATTGCTAGTGCTGCAGAATTTGCAAAAGTGCTGTTTTGGCTTAAACCAATAGTTCAGTTGGTCCAATATGATTTTTCAAAAAATAAGTAACAGCCAATGTTTTTGAGAAATGTCCAAAATATTCTGTAATCCTCACCTGACCAGAGGGGAAAATATAATCCTGACCTCAGGCAGTTTACTGTTTGATTTATGCCCTAAAGCATAAATATCTGCATCTGTATATTTTATTTTTTTATGCAGCAGTGGATAATTTGAACATATTTATACATTTTAAATGCATTTTTTAAAAAATAAAATCTTTTTACAAACTGATACTTTGTGCCAAAATATTGGTTAAGAGTTCTTACAAGATAACACACCTCCCATTGTAGACTCCATTTAAATAGAAAAGTGCCTTTGGTATGGCAAAAATGCATAGCCTCATGTAACTTCAGCTTCCCAGGCAGGTTGGAGTATTGAGGATGTATAACATTGTCCTTTTATAACATAGACATCTTATGTGATACTAATTTAGGTTTCTGTTTCAAATTTCATATTATGATCTGTCAGACAGATTGGAGATGGCAATATCCAGATCCTAGAGCTGCCAAAATACTCTTTGATTGTGTGAAAGAAGCCTCTTTTCAGCAAAGTCAACATCCATCCATCCATCATAGGAAACATACTGAGAAAAATAGTCCAACTCTCAGCTTGAGCAAAATTATTTTTATTTTTTATTTTTGAGACAATACTTAGTCCCTTTTTTTTGTTTTTAAAGATTTTGCTTCTTATTGTCTTTACCAAAAAAATGTCATAACCTGCTCTTTATGGCTTTCAAGGAGCTAGAAGGCCTCTACAAAAGCCATAAGAAAAAGTGCCCTGTAATTACCAGGTTAAGCTGAACCTTTGTACAGTGGCATGGAAGGACAACATAGCAGGCATAAGAAACCTTCCTTTCACTCATCCTCACATTGTAGTCAAGGGAAATCTCTGACTATACAGAGACTTTACATACTGGACATCCCAGACTAACTGTAAAGAGAGAGGCAGAATAGTGATTGAGTAGTTTGTCTGAATTCAATCCAAACAGGGTTCCAAAGAAGCCCTTTATGGGGTGATATTCTTGCCCTGTCCCTCTCCATGTTTTTTCAGCTGAAACAGACCTCAGCTCAAATGGCAAAGGGAAAGTCTATGTGAAGTGGCAACAGTCCAATCCTGAAGAAATGTAGGGAAACATATAAATTAGGGAAACAGCTAATGTATTTTCTGGGTTTTCAATGTCTCTATCCCAGAGAGATTCAGAAAGTCTTTATGTAAGAAACCATCATCACTATTACTTCTCTTTTCCCCAAACCTGTTCAAAAGAGAGTGCTTCAGGATGTCAAATGCTGAAGATTAAACACAGACCTAATTTTATCCAGAATCTTACTAAGATATCAGGGACATAAAATGAGAAATAGAATGCAGAGAATCACAGAATGGTAGAGGTTGGAAATGATGTCTGGAGATCATCTAAGCCATCCCCACTGCAAAAAACAGGTTCACCTAGAACAGTCTGCACAGGAATGATCTCCAGAGATCCTTTCCAACCCCTACCATTCTGTGATTCTGTGAATCCATCCAGGCAGATTTCAGAAAGTCTCTAGAAAAGGAAGCTCCACAACCTCTCTGGGCAGCCTGTTTCAGTGTTTATCCTTGTGTTTAGGTGGAACTTCTATTGTTTTATTTTGCACCTGTTGTCCCATGTTCTGCCAGTGGACAACATGGAAGAAACTGGCCCTATCCTCTTGACACTCTTCCTTTAGATATTTGTAAGCATTGATAGGATCTTATTAAAGATACTTGAGACAACCTTTTAAAAAATGTATATATAAATCCAGCTACGATGTATATTTGTAAGTCAGAATTAAAAAATATAAAAATGTGAAGAAGATAATAGAAATATTTTAAAAAAGGATTGATAGAATATCTAGTACTAGTTCCTCCTGTTGAACTGTTATATAGCTTGTCTGATATTGTACACGGCTTCATATGAGCAATTTGCATTTAGAATATTTGATTAAGCTACATGCCTAGTAGTTTATTTCTTGAGATTAGTATGGACAACCTATTGCCCTTAATTATTTTGTTCCTAAATTCTGTGAAATTATGATGATATAAAAATAAAGATGATTGGGCCACTGTTGTATCCTTAAAACCAAAATCAAACAAATAAACCCATCAATAACAAGTTTTCTCTGAATGCTTCCTTAAAATATATTGGTGGATGAAGTTACTCAAATAATACACATCTTGAACTGAAAAGAACTTTAATTCAATGTTACAGAGCACTTCAAATTCTTTTGATCAAAGGGAAAAAAGGTCATTTTTGAGTCTGAAGAAGTAGTGATGGCAATTATAGGAAAATTAATATATGCTTCTTCCTCTCCTCAGAAAATAATAGCTTCTTTCAAAAGCATTAGAGTAAAATAGAAAATAGTTAGGTAATTCTGTACACAACGTTCCCACTAAATAATATATTATACAGGAGCATCTGACATGAACTCCTAGATAAATTCAAGTAGATGAAGAGATCTTTCAGACACTGATTGGATGACCCTTGTTGAACTCTGTTCAATAAATCCTGCTAAAAGGTCTTTTCATTTTCTCTGCAATACCACAAAAGATATGATATCTTCCTCCTAAATAAAAAATACCACTTAAAGAAGCTTCATGACTTTTGGAAAGCATAGTTGGAAACAAATTGCCTTACCTTTGTCACTGTTTCACATATACTTACATGCGGTAATAACCCACCTAGATGCTTGAAGAGCCTTTCTTTTCAGTTTTGTAGATACATTATATATATGTATGTGTATGTAAGAAACCACATTTTGACAATCTTTTATCTTCTCTTTTTTAGGCACATAGGTTTGACCTGCGTATAGGTTTAGGTAATTGAATGAAATGATTGTCAGTTTGGAGTTAATTAGCAAAAAGAACAGAGGCTCTATGCTTCCAAGAATGTGCAAGGACATTCATAAAACCTTAATTCTCTATTACTCTCATAGAATGTCTGCATTGTCAGACAACAGCATTTTGAGTCAGTCAAGAAAGTAGGCCATCTGACTGGAAGCCTATGTGTAAAGAGCATAAAAGTTGTAAAAATAGAAGTGATGATAAAATGAAAATAACATGGCAGGATATGCAAGTTTTACAACATAGACTTCTGTAACTGAGAAAGCCATTTTGGTCACCCTTTGTATGAGTGGAGAATTGGCTGATAGGTTTATTCAGCCAAAGACTTACCTCAACCCAAAGTACAATCTCACAGGCTCCTTCATGTCTTTCTAAGAAATTAACAGTTTAATTTTGTTATTGTAGCCTGGCAGCCAGTCTTAAATTGCAAGCCAATTGTAAAAACAATTATAAGGACCCTCATCCCTATCCAAACCCAAACCAAATGAACCAACCAACCCAAACAAAATAAAACCCAAATAAAATAAAAACAAACACAAAACCCCAAAACTAGCAAAAAAAGAAGCCACAAAACTGCAAAATCCTCAACCCCCCCCAAACAACAACAAAGCAACACAACAACAAACAAGCCAAACAAAAATAATTGTCTAGATATTATTATACTACATCTCTTACAAATCAGTAAATTCTCATGTCTAGATTTTGAAAGGAACATCTTTTGAATGTTCAGCTTCACTGGATTATTTTAAGACCTTGTGTTCTGTTTTGATTTCTTGTTGTAGAAGCTGCACTGTATTACATGAAATAATTTTTTTAAAAAAGGCAAGGGCATATATCTGACATTACATGCTTCAATTGTTACAATTTCTGCACCTTTTCAATCAGATAGGGAATACAGGACTTAACTTTAGAGGTTGTTAATTCCTTATTAGATGAAATAAAGTTCTGGGTTTGAATTTGTCAGTATGTATTTTATAACTTCTTCATTATGAAAAGATTGCTGATATTACAAAAACTTTAATTTTAGTTTTTAGAATTAGTTGACAGATATTTTTCAAAGCTAAGTAAGTTAATCTTACTTTATTGCAGATAATGTGCAGTAATAATAATGTGCAGTGTTGGGACAAGATGCACATATTTTCTATGTTAATATACACATCATTTTAACATGTCTCTGGACTAAACACAAATCAAAGTCTACAGCCTTCATAATTTCTTTGATAGTTAGCCAAACGAATCTGCATGTAGTAGAATATGTAGATTTTTCTGTGTAGACCTGCACATACATTTGTTCAATTTCTATTAAACTATTGCTTCATCAATCTGTAACTCCCCAGAGGCCAGTTAAAACTGTTACAGAAATTCATCTTTAGAACAGAATAATGTTTCATTATTATATTTGTGTCATGATTACTCTGACAGGTTAATTTCAAAGATAAGTTATTGAGCACTCAGGCATATTTGTCAAACAGACAAATGGAAACATTGCGTACAGTCATTTTCCAAAACAAGAAGATGCAACTATTGAATAGTTGGCAAGGACTGAAGTTGAAAACATGTACTGCATTCTGTGTCAAGAATTTCTTAACATGCAACAATGGGGAGAAATAAAAAGCAAAAGTGAGCCATCACTGAAACTGGTAACCAAAGTTTGGTGGAATTGCCGGGGTCTAGATTATGCTTATGCAGTTCTAGCTGTTCAAGTGATAGAAAAAAAATGTCAAAACCAGAACACATCTTACTTTGCTTTTGAGATATTCAGAAACAGATTTTTCTTTCACATTTGTCACACAGATAGAATGGTCTTCAAATGCTATAGCTAAACTATTCCCTACACAAAATCTTTCAAATATAACACCCAACAGGGCATTCCACTGTGTTCTCAACAGGCACAATTAAGCACAGTGATTCTGTGGACTAGATAGGATGGAATAAAGCAAGTAGTCTGTTTGTCTAAATACACTCAGTTCTTCACCTTCTTTAGAAGGTGTGACCGTTTGAGGCTGTGCCTTTAAGAAAGGGACAGCACTATGGCTGGATGTTTTGTAAACAAAGGACAGGTCTAAACTAATTTAATTGGTGGATTGGCAGGATGGACGCTGACACATTCCAGTGAATGTGGTAAATAGAGTCTCTACCATGGCAAATCCCACAAACAAGCAAGAGACCCTACGTTTCTTGGGGATAGTGGGATTTTGGAGACTGCACATTCCTGGATACAGTCAGGTTGTGAAAACTCTGTATGATGTGACTCGAAAGAGAAACCATTTCCACTGGGGACCTGAACAACAAGCAGCCTTTGACCAGATAAAGCAAGAGGTAGTTCAAGCAGTGGGTCTGGGACCTGTCCGAGATGGTCCAGACATTAAGAACATTTTGTATACGGCTGCAAGTGACAATGGTTTAACCTGGTGCTTGTGGCAAAAAGCTCCAGGTGAGACATGTGGACGACCTCTTGGTTTCTGGAGTCGAGATTACAGAGGTTCAGAGGCTAATTATAATTCAACACAGAAAGAAATTTTAGCTGCCTATGAAGGAGTAAAAGCAGCTTTTGAAGTAATTGGAACTGAATCACAACTTCTCTTAGCTCCCAGATTACCAGTTTTGAATTGGATGTTCAAAGGCAAAGGTTCCACACCACATCATGCCACAGATTCCACCTGGTCTAAGTGGATGGCTCTGATAACATAAATAGCTTGAATGGGAAATCTTGAAAGACCTGGTCTAGTGGAGGTGATCTCAAGTTGGCCTGAAGGTACCAACTGTGCTAAACCTCCAGAGGAGAAAGTAACTCGTGCTGAGGAAGCTCCTCCTAATAATGACCTTTTTGATGATGAAAAGAAATATGCTTTGTTCACAGACGGTTCCTGTTGTCTTGTTGGAAACAAGCGAAGGTGGAAGTCTGCAGTGTGGAGTCCAACACGCCGAGTTGCAGAGATGAAGGATATTGAAGGAGAATCCAGTCAGTTCACAGAGGTAAAAGCTGTCCAGCTAGCTCTCGGCATAACTGAACGTGAGAGATGGCCAAAGCTTTATCTCTACACCGACTCATGGATGGTAGCCAATGCTCTATGGGGTTGGCTAAAGAACTGGAAGAAGAGTGGTTGGCAGAGAAAAGGAAAACCCATTTGGGCAGCTGACCTGTGGCTAGACATTGCTGATCGAGTCAAGAGAATTCCAGTGAAGGTGAGACATATCGATGCTCACATTCCTAAGAGCAAAGCTACTGAGGAACAGCAACACAACCATCAGGCAGATTTAGCTGCAAGAGTTTCTCAAGTAGACATGGACTCTAATCCTGATCTTGACTGGAAACACTGAGGTGAGATATTCTTAGCTGAGTGGGCTCATGATTCATCAGGACATCAAGGCAGAGATGCAACATACCAGTGGGCTCGTGACAGATCCATAGACATTTCCATGGATGCTATCACACAAGTCATCCATGACTGTGACATTTGTGCTGCTATTAAGCAGGCAAAGTGAATTAAGCCCTTGTGGTATGGTGACAGATGGTCCAAGTACAAGTATGGTGAAGCTTGGCAGATTGACTACATCACTCTACCACATTCTCATTCTGGTAAGCAATACATACTTACTATGATAGAGGCAAACACTGGATGGTTGGAAACTTATCCAGTTCCACATGCAACTGCACACAACACCATTCTCGGTCTGGAGAGACAAATCCTGTGGAGACACGGAACTCCAGAGAGGATTGAGTCAGACAACGGAACTCATTTCAAGAACAACCTTGTAAAGAACTGGGCAAAAGCATGGTATTGAGTGGATATTCCATATTCCTTACTATGCACCAGCTTCAGGGAAGATTGAACGCTACAACAGTTTGTTGAAGACCACTCTTAAAGCCATGGGGGCTGGATCTTTGAAGAACTGGGAAAAGCATTTAGCACAAGCAACCTGGATGGTAAATAGTAGAGGTTCAGTGAACCGAGCTGGACCTGCACATTCAGATTTGCTACGGAAAGTAGAAGGTGATAGAGTTCCTGTTGTTAGAGAAAAGAATCTGTTAGGTAAAACTGTTTGGGTACTTTCTCCCTCAGGAGAGGCTAAACCTGTCCGAGGGGTGGTTTCAGCTGAAGGTCCGTGTCACACTTATTGGGTAATGCAAGAGAATGTTGAAATTCAGTGTATTCCACAAAGAAATTTAACTTTAGCTGAAAGAGTTTGATTTCAAACTGTTGTACAGCTACATCGCATCCAAAGAAAGAAATCAATGAGGAATCTACAGTGCACAAACCCTGAGAGCTGTGAGTCAACTAAGAGATCCTGAGAGTCCCTGCTTCCCTTTTCTTCACTTCGTCAGCGAAGAAATAAACTGTGTTCCATTTTTCTCACTTTCTGATTTTCTTGGACTTTTGAATCATCTACATCTGAGTATAGCTGGAATGGACTATGAACTCTACTTACGAACGGTAAATGTTGTCTTGGATTGGATGGACAATATGAACAGCCAATGAAATTGTTTAGAAGGGGTGGATTGTGACCGTTTGAGGCTGTGTCTTTAAGAAAGGGATAGCACTATGGCTGGATGTTTTGTAAACAAAGGACAGGTCTAAACTAATTTAATTGGTGGATTGGCAGAGTGTTGCCTTAAGTTTTGATTCCCAGAGAGACTTGTCTCAATCTTGCACTTTTTCCCCTTCCTTTCGCATCTTGCGGCTTCTGGGCTTTCAGCCAGACTGACCTTGGAACTGATAACCGTGAGGCCTGCACAAAACTTGCTAACACATTTGCTCTAATTATAACTGCTTTTAATTAACAATTATTCCTTTTCTCTCTTTCTAACCCTCTCTGGGGAAAAGGAGGACAGAAGGGGGTACAGGGGGGAAAACCCTTCCTCCTGGTGGGGGAGGGGAATGTCATTCCTGTGTTACTTTGTTGTATATTTCTGTGTATATATTGTAAATACTGTAAATTGTGTACATATATATATCCTGCACCCCCGCTTGTAAATACAGCACAATCCTTTGCTCATCCGGCTGTGGCTTTCTTCCAATTTTTTTTTTTTTTTTCTCCCTTCACTTACGGGGGGGAAAAGGCTGAGTCCTTCCTCTCAACCCTCGACCGAAGGCTGAGTGCAAATGCTAGTCACATACATGTTAGTGATTCTTTTTTTTTTTTTTTTATTTTTATTTTTTTCCACCAAGTTAGAACTTTAAATACATCTCTGTTTCTCAGTAATGGTGTTTACTTTTGCAAAAGCATTTCTGAGTAAGGCAAACCAGAGAAACAAAAATATTACTTAACTTCAAAGAATTTGGAAAATAAATTCTGAATGCCTCAGCTCAAAACCACTTATCAAGGAATATAGACCATGAAGTATCAAAAAGTTACTCCATAATAATCAACTTTCATCCCAGACATGTCACCATAGAAGCATTTAAAGCCTTAAAGAAGTTTTGGAAAATTTGGGCAATATTTCTACCTACTAATGTTTATCAACGCTTAGGTAACTCTTTTCAATCAATGTACACAGGTATGTGTATATGTATTTATTATGACTATCTTTTTGATATGTTTGTTGGTACATAAAAACTTTAATTTTACTTTAATAATCAGCTGCCAGATATTTTCAATGCTAAATAAGTTCTTATATTCATTAGACATGGCATTTCTTAACTATTAACACATTTCATTTTTCTTTTATGGCATGTAAACATATTCATGAAGCTTTCATTTAAGGTACACATAGGCAAAAATATCAAGGCAAGCTAAAG
This sequence comes from Melanerpes formicivorus, assembly GCF_026170545.1. Lineage (NCBI taxonomy): Eukaryota > Metazoa > Chordata > Aves > Piciformes > Picidae > Melanerpes > Melanerpes formicivorus. Next base: position 11,058,925 of record NW_027142355.1, on the reverse strand, counting down.
ACAAATAATGGCACCAAGGATATTATCCACCATTGTTGCATAATGTAGCAAACTTTCTTGTTACTGAAATTTTTTCCGAATGTATAGGTTTGTAATTTTAAGTAAAAGGTTTGACATAAGTATGCACAGCTTTTAAAAGCAAAGCTTCTACATATATATAGTCAACACACTTCTGTTTCCCAGTCATCTTGCTTGCCTTTGTGATTCAGAATGTATCCCACATATCTTGAAAATTAAAATGAGACTGAATGTGTCTGGAAGAGACATTCTTAATGTTGGCCCACTCTAACTTTCTGAAGCATCTGTGAAAATTTGTCTGTTTGTCTTGAAGTTTGAGCTTGCACATGACAAGGAAGGTGACAGAAAAGATTGCATGCAGGTTACATCTATTACCCAAAAGTCACAGCTTTAAGCTTCATCATCCAGAAGTTCTGATTCCACAGGTTGTAATAAAGTGTACTTCTTTTAGGTGGTTTCTCTGGAGCAGTTGTTACAGACTTAAAAAAAATGCACATTCACACAATCCTGGAAATATTTTTTTTTTTTCTGAGAATTTGTCAACAAACATCTCTTCTGACAGGATTTTGGAGAGTGTTTGTTCATGATCGCATGCACTGAGCTGAGGATTTTTAGGTAGGGTAGCTTGGTGACAGAAACCAGGGAGCAGCAGAACTGGATAAGTTCTAGTAAACATATTTAATGTGTGGGACCTTTTCCTTCTTTCTCTTAAAGGCTTTAGGTTCTGTTTATCTACTGCTTTTCAACTACTCTTTCCACTTGTAATCACATTAAATATAAGGACTGTCATTTTTATTTGATGCTTGATTTAAGTCACTTGCTTGGACTAGTTGAGTAAGGTGGTGTCTTGGTTTAGGACAATATGCTTTCACAAGCAAGCCCCCTCTGCAAAGATCAGGAGGGAAAGTAATACAAAAAGCTCTGGACTAAGATAGTTTAATGTGATGATACGCTGTATGATTACCTTAGCCTGTTTCACAGAAAAGCACAACAAAAGCAGAAGGAGCAAAAGAAGGCAGTGATAAAATTACTCCCCCATCCCCCAAACCAGCTGAGGAGAAAACACACATCCCAGAAGAAGAAATGGGAAGGAGCACCGGGAAAAAGGAAGCCTTTTGTTACAATCTGAACAATAACCCACATGATACTTTGCTTCAGCCAGCACTTTCATTTTAAAGCTGGCATGACATCAGCATGGCATCAAATATTCATTATCAAATTTACCTGGCTAAACCCATGATGGACAGTCTATCCAGGGTGCCAGGACAGGAAGAACCTGCACCTACATGGGTTGTCATTTCACTCATCTATGTCTCAAGTATAGGGATGGTCTGAAACTTGTACTGTGAACTAAAAAGGAATTTCTAAAAATTCTATTTTATTTATCAATATTTTTGACATGATAAAAATGCCACAAGCACTTTTAAATGCCAATTTAAAATTAATCAGGCATAGTATAATGCTGTCTTCTGTCTGGTTCCACTGATGTTGTGATTGAGAGTGGGAAATATTTTTCTGTCTTCCCTCATAAAAAAAAGACATAGGAAACGAATGTTCCGCTTGTGAAATGAGGCCTTAAACAGTGCAGTATATTGATGCAGGATGCATTTTATACTCTGTGCCCATCACTCGCTTTGTGTATGTGCTGTAATCAGCAAAAGGTGCAGCAATACATTTTGTGCCTGCTTGGAAGAGCAGAAAAGAGTCTCCCAAAGCACATTACTGCAATATGCCCCAAAGCAGAATTTTTTGTGCCTATTTCTGCAATCTTTATCACTATTTTGGTCTCTAACAAGTGCTCTGGTAATGTATTGGGTCCCTTTATCCCTATTCTCTTGTACATAAAATAAGAAAACCATCCTGCCCTGTAACAGAAAGGTCAGGATTTAGCATTATAAGCATTGCTATAATTTTGCCCTAATTCCATGACTAACAACACAGTTGGTTTTTTTGTGTTCACGACACAATTGAAGGAAGCAAGATGGATTGACTTTAGGAAAGAATTAATAATTAGTTGATGAATGCTTCTTTTTCATGTGATGTGGTACAGACTTTTCTGATTTGGATCAACATTCAATTTGAAATAGATATTTTTTTTTTTTCTGCAGCATTTGCAGGTCAGTGCACAAAACCTTTCCTCCATGAAATACAGAAGCAACTTTGCCATTCTCTGTAATGTATAGAGATCTTTACGGTGAAACAATTACCAGATAGCTTCAGCAGCGCAGAAAAACTGCATCTAAGGCTTTTTTTTTTTTTTTTTTTCCCATAATACAAAAGGAAAAGGAAAGTGAATTGGGCTAATTTATGAAGAACTCGTGCAAAATGTTGGAAAGATATGAATGTGATTGATTTGGAGTTGTATGTTGATTATTTCTGAATATGATATGACTATATAAATGTCTTTGAATATTGTAAGGGGATTGACCTAACTATGGCAATGTTTAATAATATGTTGTACTGAACTAATTGAGTGAAATTCTGCTCATGTGTAGGAAGGTATCCCAGTAGGAAGATGTGTAGGACAGTATCCCAGATAACAAACTCAGCACGCAGAACTGTTGATTTTAATGCTGTGGCTTCTCCCAATTTATCTGTAAAAGTTTAATCAGGCTCAAAAATACCACCAGAATTTAGGCCAACAACAACATATTCTCTGAGAGAGAGAAAGGAGGGTGATGTTATTTCACAGAATGTTACAGAATGTTAGCAGTTGGAAGGAACCTTGAAAGATCATCCAGTCCAACCCCCCTGCCAGAGCTGGATCACCTATACCAAATCACACAGGAATGCATCCAAGCAGGTTTTGAGTATCTCCAGAGAGGGAAACTACACAACCTCCATGGGCAGCCTGTTCCAGTGTTCCATCACCCTCACAGTGAAAAAAATTTTCCTGAAATTTTGCCAGGCAGTGGCAGATCTGCCGAAGGACATGCTTCTGTGAGCTCATAAACATTATAAATATTACGAAAGATCAAATACGGGCTGCAGCAAATCAGCAACCATAAAAATGGGAGACTACTGGACAAGGTACATGCAGGAGGCGTGATTTCTTTGCTCTTCCTCTCAGTACCTCCAATCACACATATATGAATAGAACAGCAGCTTATGGTAAGAATAACCTTTTCTGCATTCTCCATATGGTATTGGTTCTGGGATCTGACAGCACACTCCATCCACCAACACAAAGAACGGACTGCATGAAGATACGATTCTTCCTCAACATTTCCTCCACTTCTCAAATCATTTGTTGACTCCTTCTGAAATACTGCAGTGTTCTGGCTATTCCACATCCCTCTTCCCAATTCACTTTGTTTTGTTGTCTTCATCAAAGCAGCTCTGATTTAGATTTGCAGAGGAAAAGAAGCACATTCACCCAGCAGCTGCTTCACAAACAGCCCATGCCCATAAAAGAAAAGAAAAAAAGACCCAACAATCCCCAACTAAAAAAAGACCACAAAAAAACCCAAACCAAAACAAACAAACAAACAAACCACCAAAAACCCAACACCCCCCCCCCCCCCCAAAAAAAAAAAAAAAAAACCCACACAAAAAAATCAAAAAACACCAAAGGAAAATGAAACAAAAAAGCCACACCAAAAAACCCCAGTAGGTTAAATGGAATCCTCTTATGTACAAGACTGAGTCTCATCTCAAGTTATGTTTTCTTTTAGGAATAAGTTTTAAAGGCTATTGTACTCATAAAGTCTTAAAGTATTTAACTGTACAAACCTGAATTTGTCTTACCTACTGAGGCAAATGCCTTCTGTCTGAGAATGGGAGAATCACAGGACTCCATTCAAGGAAAGAAAAAGGCTTAGTGAACAAATGTGCATGGTAGGAAGAGGATAGGAATGAGGAAAAGGAGGATTCACTCAAGTAGATAAAGAAAGCTTCAGAGGAACAATGGTCTTGCCTTACAGCAATGTCATCTCTCAGAGCATTAATTTTTAATTTCTGGGTAATTAGCAGTTCTAAATGACTCCTCATTTTTTCCAGATAATTGTGAGTTCACTTTTTATGCAATTTAATGTTTAATAATAACCTTTATTTACTACATGTAACATGACAAATAATGCATATCATTTAGATCTCTGTGCTTCATTTGAGCAACTGCAATGTGTGGAATAGATCATTACTAGAGGTAAACAGCAAGTCATATTGATTTACATCAGCTAAGAATGTCACTTGTTGTCAGAGAGTTATATATTTAAGTCTAATAAAATCAGAGGAGGGTTTAAGGCACTTAAGTCTGCTAACTTCAACGTCAGCCAAAGACAACCCCCAGTATTTCAGTAAACGTGAGGAAAAAAAAACCAACAACACAGGGAAGGATGCATTACTATTATTAATCCATAACAACATTTAGTCTTGGAAAGCAGTGATTCATAGAAGAATTTAGGGGCCATTGTAGCAATCACCTCAGCATGACTTTTCAGCACAACACTGGAGTGAAAGTGCCTAATGCAACCTTCATATGTACATAGTGCGTAATATCAAAAAGCAAAAAGGTAATTCTGCCTCCCTACTTTAGTGTTGGCAGATTTGTGGCTGGAATACTGTTTTCCATTAACCTGTCCTCAAAGCAAGCAGGTATGATAATGTTGGACACAGTTTGAACAAGAAGTACAGGATGACCAAGCACTGGACATAAATTTTATGAAATAAATTGTCCTAATGTAACAAATGTGTCCCATCATTACCCTTTCAGTACTGAAGTGTGCTACTCATAAACAGGGAAGAACATGTTGGGGTATGATAGAGTGGCAGTCGTGGCCGTAATAATCTCAAATAGTGGAGTTCAGGATCTTAAGAGGATGGCAGAAAGAGAGCAGCAAAGTGTAGTCCTGAGGCAAATTATGGCTCTACACAAAAGGGCAGAGGGATTTCAAATACAAGAGAAAATCACCGTGATGTAATGGGCACAGTTTGTTTCCAAACACAAGATAAGCTGTCGAGCCACACAGTGGGTCATTAGAACCCGTGATCATTCCTCAGTCAGGGAAATATTATGATATTAATATTACTTTAGTGGAATTATTCAGGTAGATTAACAAAGACAGCTAATTCTGAACTGCCAGCTGGAGGTTGCCAGCTTTGTCCAAAAAACTCTCTGTACAGCTGGAATGTCAGTGAGCTGACCACAGTCAAAATTAATCCAGCCTTTGATTTTCGATTTCGTGTGCCAACACTTGCGTACTTTTAAAATCTACTAGGAATTATTTGTTCTTAAATAATTTATTCATTTGATGACAAGCCATTACAATGACATATTCAAAGTCAGTTTTAATTGATGGAAACAAAGCTTAAAACCAATTTGTCTTTTTGATTGACCTCAATATAATGCTTAAGTAATGAGAAATGACAGGGTGTGAGTAATGAAGCTATAATTCACACCTTGTGCATGAGTAGGTACAACACCGAAGTCTGAGTGTTAAATTTACAAGGTGTGAAATATTATACCATAACTCAACAGCGCGTCAGCTCTTAATTTAAGAGCAAAATATATATAATTGTAACAAGATACAATAACAAAAATAAACAAAATTTCACACTACTTGCCTAGTAATTTTACGTAATATTACACCAAGAACAAAGCAGAGTTTCTAGATGTGCATTACCTATATAGAAAAGATAATCAACTTTTTCCTTTAGGTTTTCAGAGGATTCAAAAGTGTTTGTCTGCATGCTACCAGACTAGGAGAGCTCTGAGTGATGTATGCTGTTTCCTCTCAGCTGCTGGTTGGCTGCTGTGCAATGTGATGATTAGTGTTGAGAAAGATGTAAAAATTTCAAATTCTGAGGGTGTGAGTGACAGGTGATGTAGGTAACCAGGAGGTCTGCCTTACAATACTCTTTTTTTTGTATTTGTACATAGTTCCCAAGTGTAGCTTTCTTTTCTTTTTAATAATTAATTATCTGTTCATTCATTCCTTCAACTTAAAGAGAAGACTAAAAAAATGTTTTAAGTTCCTTGTTTGTTTGCTTGTTTTTTAACATATCTTCACAACTAGTTTGTTAAACTTCTTGTTTGCCATTAGTCCCATTCAGAATAATATTTTCATTGAAATTTCAGTATTTCAGTATTTCAGTATTTTCAGTATCACTAGTCTCTGTAAGAAATGTTATTGACTGTAATGTTTATTTATTCTTTCAATGAGCTCTTTTTACAATTTTCTTTTAGAAATTTAAGACTTCAGAATTTTTTTTCCTAAGACAAATCTGGGGATTAGCTGACTGTAGAAATAAGAAAACACTTTCAGCTGCTGTATGGTACTAGAGAAAATGTAGCAAGTGCCTGCATCCAACAAATAAAATAAATCATGGACTAACTTTAGAAGGGGACTGTGGTAACAAATTGCAGTGGACATGAAATTAACAGAATTTAGAGATGAGAACTATCTGTTGCATACTTACACCCTTTTTCTCCTTAAAGTATTATTAGTCTTGCATATATTGGGTTTTACAGGAAGAGGTTATTTTACAAAACCTCTTTGCTTTTAGTAAGGATTTTGATGTTTGCTGCTACTTTTAAATGGCTTCATGAAAAGAGATGTGCCTCAAGAATTGTTATTAACTTATGCCAATTAATAGAATCATTATCAAATTATTCTGATCGATAAATTTAATACAGATTTTTAATAGCCAGTAAGAAGTATTAGAGGCTTTCATTGCTTGTAACTAACGTTTCTAGTTATATTCACTCCAGTCAATGATTTAGAGAGTTCTTTGCCACAACAGTGCTTTGCTGTCTTGCGATCCACTTGTTATTCAACAGGACCTCCAGCCACTGTCCACAGAGCTCTCTCCAGCTGGTTGAACCCCAGTGTGAATTGGTGAATGAATTTATTCTTTCTCAGGTACAGGATTTGGAATTTCTATTTTCTTGAACTGTGTGTTCCCTCTTTACCCATTTCTTATGCCTGTTAAGGTCCCTTGAATACCCATCTTGCATACGCATCTGGTCTATCAGTCACTCCGCTCAGTTTTGTTTCCAAACTTCCAGAGACTACAGGAAGAGGAAGCTCAGGGGAGACCTTATTGTTCTCTACAACTACCTGAAGGGAGGTTGTAGGCAGGCAGGGGCCTCTTCTCTCAGGCAACCAGCACCAGAACAAGAGGACACACTCTCAAGCTGCACCATGGGAGGTTTAGGCTGGATGTTAGGAAGAAATTCTACATAGAGAGAGTGATTGCCCATTGGAATGAGCTGCCTGAGGAGGTGGTAGAGTCACCATCACTGGAGGTGTTTAGGAAGAGACTGGATGGAGCGCTTGGTGCCATGGTTTAGTTGATTAGATGGTGTTGGATGATGGGCTGGACACAATGATCTCGAAGGTCGCTTTCAGCCTGGTCTGTTCTATTCTATTCTGGTCTGTTCTGTTCTACAATGTGTCTCATTGTCCTGATCATTAATGAAGACATTAAACACTTCTGGCCTCTGCAGTACACCAATAATGAATGGCTTTCAACTGAACTTTATGCTGATGATCATAATCCTTTAAGCCCAGCACTGCATCCACATTTCATTTTGTCTCGCCACCCACTTGCTTAGCCTGTATTTTATCAGTTTGTCAATGGAGGTATTAGAGCAGACAGTGACAAAGTCCTTGCTAAAGTCAAAATAAACATCCAAGCCAGTCATTTCATCATAAAAGGATAACAGCTTGGTTAGGTAGGATTTCACCTTTAGAAACTCCATGCTGTTGATCAATACTTCTTACCCTTTTCAAGCTTGTGTTTTGTCAGGAGTTCCTTGTTTATCACTGCAGGCCTCCTGTCCTCTTGGCTTGATTCCCTGCTCACTGAGATAGACCATTCCTGAGCTTGAAGGAAGTGAGCTTTAAAAGGAGGATGTGATTCCTCTTGTCTCCAAAACTATGTCACATGGATTCCCAAAATATCCCTGAATGGGTCAAAGTATATTCAGTACTGTGACTTCATTATTTGCCATGTTCCCTTCTGTCAAGATCCTGAAGATCTCATGGTCACTACAGCCAGAGCTGTCCCCAAACCTTTACATGCTTCATGAGTTTTTTGTTTGGGTTCTTTTGTATGTATTGTATCCAGCAGATCATTTTCCCTATAAACACTTTCATCTCCATGCCTATATGCCTCCTCTGCAGTACTCCAGTTGTGAGAACCATCTCTGTGTTCCCAGCTAAACCTAGCCTGCTCTTCTATACAGACCTCTAGGTCTTCCTGTGTTCCCATGCTTTGTGTATCAGTGGGCAGGCAAATCAGAGAAGCATCCAGTCACATTGGTTTCCCAGGAAAATAATGAGAACTTCCTCTTGTGTTGCTCTCTTAGCACCTTTTGGTTTGTATGCATACACTTTGACTAGGACTCCTTCTGTGTTCTGCTGATCATGAGGCATTTCATGCCCACATCACCTTGCTCCTTTTACCTCTTCACTACTTCCTCACCTGATTGTGGGTTTCGATTTCCCACACCAAATCACTCTTGTTTTGAAACTTTCCAAACCAAATTTTCTCTTGGCCTTGCTTTCCTTAAAAAGGTGGCATATTTATTTTTAAATAGCCATTAATGACTGTCACAGGTTGAGGTGAATCTGTGGATGAATAGTCAATACCATGCTGGTGTCATGCCAACTTCAAAATGAAAGTGCTGACTGTATCAAAGTATCATGGGGCTTGAAGTTCAGATTGTAACATGGGAGGTTTCCTGTTTCTGGTTGCTGCCTCTGGATTTGGGGTGTTGATCTTTTTTGTTGGGCTGCCTGCTGCATGCTTGGGTGGGGCTTCTGGCTTCTGCTGTTGCTTCTGCTTTTTTGCAAAAATAAGCTAAGACAATTGTGCAGTATATCATCTCATTAAACTCCTTATCTCAGCTCAGGGGTTTGGTTTTTTTTGTGTTACTTTTGCAACTATCTGTGTGTGTGGGCTTCACTTGGAAGGCAGACTGTGAAACCCAAAGAGTCTATTTTTTTAGCAACCTGACATGCAACTTGAAGAGTGGGCTGTCTTAATCAAGACAATCACATAATGCCTATATCCTACAGAATATTTAGCATCTTTCTTCTTGTATTTTTAATCTTTCCCAATATTTTAGAGCCTTATGAGAGCCATAAATAAATTATAAACATAAGAGGAGATTACAAAACAAATAAAACTAATATGAACAAATAAATGTCAGGCACTAGCAATTCATAGGCTTTACGGTAGAGCATATTTTCAGAACAGTTGTAAGAGAAGATACTCAGGTTACATTGGAGCCATATTTAGAGGGCTCTTTCTAGTTCTTGTTGTTTTGTAATGTTAAATATTAATTTCTCCTCTCCTCAAAACCTTGTAAAGTATTAGCTGACTGGGTGCCAATTACTATTGCTAAGTAAGTCTGAATGTTAGTTGTTACTGCTTCTGGAGAAGGTAACAGTAGCTAATAAAATGAGGTAACAAAATGACCTGAGAGTGCCCTTAAAACAAACATGGCTTTATTTTCACTGTGGGAACACATCACAGTACAAGAAAAGGCATATTTAAAACAATACTAGTTAGGAAGGTCCTGTGCTTAATATCTCTCTGTGAATATGTCATTCATGGAATTGTAAAACAATTCAGGTTGGAAGTTACCTCTGGACATGTCTAGTCCAACATTCTCTCCAAAGCAGGGTCAGCCATAGCTCTTCAGGGCTTTATCAACTCAAATTCTGAAAATCTCCAATGTCAGAGACTGAACAGTCTCTATGCAAAACCTATTCAAATTGTTTGCTATCTTCATGATGAAAATTTTTTTCCTATACTCATCCTGAAGCTCTCCTATTTCAGTCTATTTCCTTTACTCTTGTCTTCTCAACATGCACCACGTGATTCCTTCTTCAAAATCTCTTCAGACTTACCATGGGTGCTGTCATATCTGCCCAAAGACAATTTGTCTCCAGACCAATCAAGACTGACTCCCTCCTAGTCTTCTCCCTGGATAAGTGCTCCAGGTCACGAATATTGTAGTTGCTTACACTCCAATTTGTAGTTGAATACACTCCAATTTATCAATGTCTGTCTTCTACTCTGGGCCAGGTGTGGACACTGTGTCATTGCAATTACATATTTCAACTAAATCATAAGTATCCCATTATAACACCTGCCACAGTATTTTCAATTAAAATTATCTATATTTTCACCTAATTGCTTTTTTTCTCATCTATTTAAAAAATGCAGCAGAAGAAAATATGGTAAACTGCTGTAACTGGAGAATAGGGCCTCCTAAGAAGCAAAAGTATGAGAAAATGAATTAAACTAACATCAATGGCAAAACTAAGTACTGAAATAAAAAATCTCTCATGTGAAACCATAGAAAAAGTACAAGAGAAAAGCTCAAGATATCAATGAAATTATATTCAACAAGAATTTAACACCTCTGTCTTAAGGAATCCTTAAGGAAATACCAGTGCCTTGTACTTTAACTCTTCCCACAGCAGCAGCTAATAGGATAAAGTATTATATAAACTTTAGTCTGACTTAGTGTATTATGAATTGGAAGTTTGGTCTTATAGTTATTCTGAATGGAATTGTCTTCTTTTCTGAGAGAAGTGCAGAAATAATCTCTTTCCAAGAATGGTGGTATATGAATGCAGGCAAATCACAAAGCCAGCACATACATGTATCCAAGGGCATGAAATCTTATCCTGTTTCAAATTAATAGTCTAGAAGTCATATCACTGCAGGGCTGTGAAAAGAAAGACAATTTACTGTGCTGTTTTCTAATTAACAATGTGTTATCAATACCAAATAATAAAACTGTTATGCACTTCTTTATGTACAATATTACAAACACTTTCCTTTTGAGAGATCTCCTGCTTGTTCCTCAGGTGATCTTTGTGAACTGCTGACAAATTTGGCAGACATAGACAGCATCAACAACAGAACTCACCTCAGTAGGAACTGCTTAAGAAAAGGATTTGTAGATCATATTCTAACTAATTTTACTGCATACCTGAAATCTTAGTTAAATGACATCATAAGCAGTAGGATATGCTGGGTTTTGTAGTTTGCGAAATACTACACTCATGCTCGTTTGGGCTGGGATAGAGTTAATTTTCTTTGTAGGAGCTAGTAAGGATCTGCGTTTTGGATCTGTATTGGAAACAGCAGAGAGAATGCAGAAATGTTTTCAATATTGCTTAGCAATGTATTTATACAGTGTCAAGGTCTACTCCCCACCCCATCAGTGAGTAAGCCAAGACTGCATAACAATTTTGGATGGTACATGTCTGGGACACCTGACCTCAGTTGACCAAAGGGATATTTCATACTACATGATGTCATGCTCAGCATATATATTTGGGTGAGGATGAGAAGGAATGGGAAGATGTTCAGAAATATGATATGTGTTTTCCCAAGCAACCAAGTAACTGATTTTCTGGAGATGACTGAACACTTGCCTGCTGATGGGAAGTGGTGAACAGATTCAAGCTAGAGGAGGGTAGATTTAGATTGGATGTTAGGAAGCAGTTCTTCACCATAAAGGTGATGAAGCACTGGAACACATTGACCAGGGAGGTGGTGAAAACCTCATCCCTGGATGTTTTTAAGGCCCAGCTGGATGTGGCTCTGGGCAGCCTGATCTAGTAGGAAGCGTCCCTCCCCATGGCAGTGGGATTGGAAGTAGATGATCCTCGAGGTCCCTTCCAACCCTGACAATTCTGTGAATTCCTTATTTCGACTTTCTTTTATGCACAGTTTTTGCTTTACTTATCAAACAATCTTTATCTCAATCCACAAATTTTCTTACCTTTGCTCTCTGATTCTCTTCTCCATCCAGCCAGGGGAGAGTGAACAAGCAGCTGTGTGGGAGTTAGTTGTGGGCTGGGGTTAAACCTCAACAACTAATTGTAGCAATAATTACAGTATCTTCTTTAAGTCATGACAACTAGTGTCTGAAAGACTGTAAAATATTGAAGTTTCTTGAACTAGCAAACAAAAAAAAAACATTTGAAATACCAAGGATTGCTCATAAAAATATGATGGCCCATTTATTCTGACAATTACATTTCTACTGTTTTTATATTTGATAACATGATGCACCCTAATGTTGCTGGGTTGTTGTTGTTGTTTTAAATTATAGTCTAATAATTTGAGCTGTCACTAAAATACTCTCATATATAATACTTGTTGAGAGGTGGAAAGTAACTGTCAGTTTGGACTGCACAACATGCAGATAAATGAAATGAGAAAGGTTATGCTGTATTTCAAATTATCATTTTAGCAGTATTTATTTAGAACATGACTCCTGAAATGAATCTTGCTGTTGACTTCAAAAAGGGCAGACTACTGAACTGAATTTTTTTTTTCTCTTTTACTTCTCCCCCCTTTTCTCCTTTTGTTCAATATATTTACTTGGTCAGAGTGGAGCATAATGAAAAAAATGAAAGCCTCCTGGATGTTGTATTAGCTAAGGGTAGGATTTACCCTATCATTAAACTTTGGAGCTATTTCCCCGTGCTGTTTCTTCCAAATAAGAAAGAGCGTGTATAGGAATGGGAAACCCTTGGCACTACAAAAAGATCAATCAGAAGGTCTCAGTTGTGCTTTTGAAATGTGAAGATTTCTTCTGGCTGTGAGAACTGCAACTAGGATCCATGCTTTTGTAATCTCATAGACTGTTACAGTGTACATTACATGAACTATACATGTAACTATACTTGGGCCAAAATGTGGCAGCTCACTCATGACAGAAGAAATTCAGAGATGATAAAATGACTGGAGATAAGAATCAGGTCCTGAGACAAAGAGGAAGCTGAGATCAAGGAATGCTTAATTTAGAGAAATAAGAGGGGAAATAGTCAATACAGAGAAAATGGCAGATCGTGTATACAATGTCAGTCACAAATTCCCTTTTAATCTTTTGTTATAAATGAATAGGGCAAGTTGTATCAGGAATAAATTCATCATTGTCTGAACTGCAAAAATGTGCTACTGTAGTGGGTTGAGAGAGAAGGCCTAGCTCTCCCTCCCCCACAAAGAGGAAAAAAAACCACAGCTAACTCAGTCGGAAAAGCAAAAGGGATGCTATATTTACAAGCAATGTGAAAATGCAGGTTATATATACACAATCTATACAGTATTTACAATATATATACAGAAATATACAACATAGAAAAATACAGGAACAAAATTCCCTCCTCCGGACAGATGAGGGTTCCCCTCCTGTACCCCACTCTCTCCCCCTACCTCCCTTTTTTCCCAAGAAGGGGTTAGAGAGAGAAAAGGCAGTTATTAAGGAAGAGGCCTCCAAGTGCATGCAGGATTAGTGCTTATCTGGTATCCAAGGTCAAACTCCAGCTGCTCAGAAGCAGACAGGCTGGAAAAGCAGGACAGAGAGAAACAGAGAAAAATTCCAACTGAACTAAAACTTAAAGTTGCATTCTACCAATCTACCAATGAAATTCGTTTAGAATATCTGATTGTTTTCCTTATTATTCCAAAACATTCAGCCAGAGTGTTCCAGCAGTCCCTTTCTTAAAGGCACAGGCTCAAACAGTCACAGCTACTATGGTCAGAGTGATTTTAATCACTTCTTCTTGGATCTCTAACTTCTAACACTTGGGTCAGTCACAAGAGAGTGAGCTGAGAGGTTAATTGCTCTTGCCTGTTGTGGCTGTAATGTAACGAGGACCCTCTAGACCTGATACTGATGAGGAGGCCTTAGTCCATGCCTTTACCCTGCTTGTTTTTCTCTGCTCTGAAATGTTACTTCCAGGCTCTAAAATTAGAAGAGTTAGATTTATCCTTAAGGTATATTTATTAATGCTCCAAAGTGGGAAGCTATATCTTCAAAAATTGTGTGGAGTTCAGCACATTATTTGATATGTTTTCAGACAGTTTAGTAATTTTTCCTTAATTCCTGAGGAATTGTTTGTCTTCCGGAACTTTGGCAGATAGCCAAAAGAGGGAAAATAGACTAAGAAAATGGGGTTCTTGAAGTCCTGTGTTACAGGATACAAAAAGGTCTTTCTTTAAGCTTAATTATTGCTACTTACTTTCAAACTTTCAGAAGCAATTCACAGATCTGTTCTACATTGCTCTAAGAAAGGTATAGCAATATGATATTTAGTACAATGAACTAAACTATTTAAACTATCTCTATGAAACCCTTTAAATTTTTCTGAGATGTTGTGCATGACTTAACCAAAGAGGTTAAATAAGCACAGTTATGCTGGATATTGTCTCTGTGTGCCTTGGTAATACTCCTTGGTTTCTGGCTCTCTATAGATCTTAGTTTCTGGCAGCTAATACCTTAAGAATAATAAGAAAGGTCTTGCTATCCTTACAAAAGTCTGATCTGTGTTGGACCAATTGTCTTTAGATAATTGGGAGGAGTCATGCTAAGACTCAGCAGCTGTGTCAAACTGAGGGCTACTTATAAAAGTATTTTTTGCCCTGTAGCTTAAGAAATGAACCATAGTGCATATCTGACAGATTGAGCTAAGATAAAATATTATTCTACTTCGACTATAATACAAATGGGAATCGCAAGTACAAGCTCTGTACTATACACCAAAAGTAAATTTACTTAAAGACCTACAGTTGATAAAGCACTCCAAGGAAAAATATCTTCAATACACAAACTGTAGAGAAAACTGGAGACTTGTTATGACTAAAATAATAGTACAAAGTGGGAAATGAACACTCCTGGTTTTCATCTAATGATTTCAGTTTGCAGTAACATGTACAGGTTAATTGAGCATACACGGTAGGTATTCAGACTTTAAACTGTATGTGTTTTAACTTAGTCATGTGGCTTATGGCTAAATTTCAGAATACTATTGAAAAGATCATTGCTCTTAAAGTAAAGACCTCTACAGGGACAGCCTTTCTGCCTAGGAATTGAAACATAAGCAAATGTAGCCTTTTCCTATAGATTTTCAAAGGCATCATCTTCTCTCCAGTAGCTATTGATTCAAGAGCAGTGCTTTGCATAACAGCAAATTTTGGAGACAAGCAGGCTACTCAAGCAAACTGATTAAGTGTTGTTACAAGAACTGGAGTAAATACATCAGTGCAGGGACATACATTTTGTACCTATCCCAGGCATTAGCAGAATGATATGTTTATTAACTAAATATTAATACCAGATTAAAAAAATAGGATCTAAATATCTCAGCCTTTTCTGAAATATAATAAAATTGTTCAGCAGTCCTCCACTTTGTAAAGCTCAAGATACATAAGTGACTAATGTGATTATATTCCTATGTACTACCTAGCAAGGTAATTATCTTTCTCTCATGGAGTAGAGCTGTGGATAAAGAAATTAGAGAAGAATGAATCAGATTAATTCATCTAGCAATACCTCCTTCACAAACCTTTAGTGAAGTACTTACCTCAAAACTACACATCTATTCAGAATCAACTTGACATCTCCCATTCTTGGTGGCAGAGTTATGAAGAGCAGATTCAATCTGAGTCTCATTTGACTTTCCTTCTAAAGTACTAAAATACAAACTTTTAACCAAATATGTTGAAATACTATGAGCCTTAAAACATTATGAGAGATCCTGTTTTCCAGAAGAAATTTCTCATTAAAACAAAAGAGAAGCAAAATTAATTAAGAGAAATAAACAGGAGATAATGTCACTTGTTTAGAGGAACAATATTCACATAATGGTAGAACAGAGAGCTAACTAGCAACCATACACTAAAATGTTTGAGGCCATACAGCAATTCTGATTTACTACTAGAAATAGGAAAAAAAAAAAAAAAAAAAGTGGATAAAAACCTTACATTGTTTTCAATATAACAGTTCGTCTTGCAAAGTGTCCTGGAATTCAGAGAAGATGAAGATTCTCTGAAGCCTTATTTGTTCCCCATGTCCACAAGTTGTTTTTGTAACATGCAATTTGCAAGATAAATATACTTCCCCCCACCCCAAGTTTCTCCAAATTGGACAATATTTCTTTTTGCCTGTTTGAAGACAAATTAGATAACCTAGTTTCTAAGGGTTATTCTTCATACTCTTTTATGTTGAGGAAGAACTGATATGACATTTAGGAAGAATTAGGACCTTTCTTCTTTCTTTTAGCACTTAGTAGCTAGGTAGTAAAAATACGACTTTCTGTAGATCAGCAATAGTGGAACAAGGTGAGTGGGTATATTTCAGAGATATCATGTACAGCTACATAGGCAGCAACCAGTTAATAAGATAGAATTTATTAATTGAGAAGATTATACTTCTGAACATCTGGGTACTTCTAAAACTGAAGGCAGAGAGCTACCTAATCTATCCACATAAGAAATGTAAGAATTTTTAGGTAGCCTAAGTAAGAATACATGTGACACAACTGGTCAGCAAAGGGATCATATTTGTAAGTTAGCTCTAAAGTGTGCTTGAAATGGGACTTTCAATTCAATTTGGAGACTGTTTTCCTGGTTTTGACATACAAAACTTGCTCTGTTTTTGTAAGTCTTGCTTCCTTTCAAACACCTGTTAAATATGTGTGACTATATGTTCCAATTTAATTAGAATCTTCTAAGATTATGTATACAAACTGTCTACTTCTGGAGGAAGAATAGAAGATGTTCACCTCCCACTGTCTGCCTTGAAAATAGAATTCAAGCTTTCTAAATCATTGGTGTATTTTGTAAATTATTTGTAAGCAAATAAATGAAGATTTAACACTTACTATAAGCTAACCTGCATGTCTTTGATTCAGAATCACCAATGCACTAATTATATTCTGCTTCCAAGACTGTGTGTGTTGTGAAATATTTCTTCAGACTGTGCAACCAGCTTTCCCCAAGTGATTCACTTATCTTTTAAGAAATAGAAACATTATATGAAACCATATTTATAAATGGCACTTGTAATGAATAAATCCTGGATGTTTTCACAAACTTACTATATAAATCACTTTGACATTTTAGATAAGTATCATGTTTACTTCTGTTTTGTGAAAAAAATTCCAGAGAGTTGCTTTTAGCATGAAGAAGATAAAAAAGTATTTGAGTGCATTTTTAATAGTTGTAAAGTGAAAAAATAGCTTTTGTATAGTGAATGTAGTTGTATATTAAAAAAAAAAAAAACAACAAACAAAACCAAGGAAAAACATCTTCAGTTTTTTTTTTACTTTAGTTTTTATTACTATGAAATTCTGCTTATATATTCATATTAGTCAAATAATGTTATTGGTGTAATATATTCAACTCATGCATTTAATGCAGATGATATGGAGCAGAGTGTCTTGCATGAGTTCACTGAATTTATTTTTCTACAAAGACTTGGACTGGATTAATGCAATAACCTCTTATTTTGAAATCTGAATATAGCTGCAACAGATCTGTATTTGCAAAATTGTTGTGATGAGCACACTTTAAATAGTGGTTATTAAAGCAAATTTTAAAAATACTCCATTCAGCAGCTTCTCACAGATCATAATCAAGGAGATCAGGAAGGTTTAAAAAATATGCCACAAAGTAATTTTAATGGATTCATAGGAACATTTCATTTAGCTTTACCCTACTCTGCTTCTTCCTCACACTTAAGCTCAACATTTGCTCTTGAGCATTTCTCTTACATTACAGTTGCCCCAGGCCAGAGTGGGAATAACTCATATTTTGAGAGTTCTCAACCCCTTTTTCACTGTTAAAATTTACTTCTCATCTTGAAATAATAAGCAAAGCCCACCTTGCCTCAACAGCTCAAGATAATGCAGATTAGCATAGTGATGCCCTCATGTGAGGACAAATTTGATGATTTGGTAATGTTTTGCTTGTGTCTGAGGGATTTTCTACTCTGATGTAGCAGAAAGGTGTTTTTAAATGAAGAAGAAAGAAAATCCTTCATTGCGTGTTGTGGCACACTTTTAAGGAAGAGTAACTGAAGAGGCTAAGTTGCCACTGAGGAAAAAATCTGAATTAAAAAGACAGCTACTTCATATCAACCTCTGTCTTGTCCAAGTGAGATGTTGAGCTTTGTTTGATTATTGTTATCTACAAAGAAGTGAAAAAGGCATTTTTGCAGCACTTTCTGGATTGGGGGGGAAACTTAAAAAAAAAAAAAGTCAGGTTGAAAAAGAGGAAAAATTATGTTATCAACATCTTGCAACAATTTATCATTCCTGAAGAGTCCATATCTTCCCTGGAGGTAAATCAGATCATTAAGTTTTCATAATAAGATGTAGTTTATTTAATAACATTGATCACAAATTTTCTTGAAAAATAATGAGACATACAAAATAATTAAGGTAGGTTTGGTAGGATTCCCCCCCCCCCCCCCCCCTTTTTTTTTTTGGAATGCACAAACAAAAATATATACCTTCTCACTTAGGCTCATTTTTACACACTACATCTGGATGAAGTACTAAATAATTAATTGAGACATTCTTTCCCCCATTGGTAGAAACAGATTTCATACAAGACCAATACCTCCCACTTGGGAAAAATACAAAATCTGAGTGTGACTAGAACTGGGAAAATATTGTAAAGGAAAGTATGAATCTTCCTTTAGTCTTGGAAGCTAATTAATGTAAGTAGAGTTCATTGCTCTTGTTATTAACTAATGAAATATTCATGGGAATGTTTCTAATAGGTGAATAAATAAAATAAAAATAGTGTTTACAAAAAGTGGATTTATATCTCATAATCTACCACTCAAACTCACTCTGCAAATCTGTTTTTAAGACTTACACTTACCTGACCTGGGTAAAGAATAAACACTTTCAGTGAACCATCCACAGAACAGAAATTATCGGAAAAATAAGTGTAAATTTAGGAATTAATTCACTGAACTAATGCAATAAAGCTGCAGTATAACTTCAGTAACTTGTGTTCTGGCGACAAACTATAGAATCACAGTGTGGTTGATGTTGGCAAAGATCTCTAGAGATAATCTAGTCCCTTCAAAACAGGATCAGCTAGAGCAGCCTGCTCAGGACTTTTTCAAGCTGGTTTTGAACATCTCCAATGATAAAGACTCCACAATTTCTTTGGGCAGCATATGCTACGATTTGATCATATTAACACTAAAAAAGTGGAACTTATTGTACTTTAGTTGGTGTCAAATGCTCATTGTCCTTTCATTGGGCATCACTCTTAAATTTTAGTCCACTCATCAAGCATTTATGCACATGAATAAAACTCTATCAAGTGTTCTTTTCTCTAGGCTGAACAGTCACATCTCTCAGGCTCTCCCTGTGTGACACATATTCTAGCCACTCAAAGACCCTCATATCTCTTCACTGGACTTGTTCTAGTATGTCCATGTCTCTCATGTACTGGAAGCCCAGCACTGGACATAATATGCTAGATATTTCTCACCAGGGTTGAGCAGAGGGGGGAAGATCATCTCCCTTAACCTGCTGGAAATTTATTGCAGCCCAACAGGACAGTGATAATCTTTGCCACAAGGGCACATTTCTGGATTGTGCTTAACATGTTCAGGAAAACCTCTGATCCCTTCTGCAAAGCTGCTTTCCTATCACATTTTCTCAGTCTACAATTCACAGGGTCATTAATCCTCAAGTGCAGAGCTTCACAATTACCTTCATTGAACTCAGAATATTCTTGTCAGCTCATTTCTCCATCTTGTTGAGGTCCCTCCAAATGGTAGAATGTAGTCTATGAGCCACTTCTCCCAGTTTTGTTTCAAAACTTGCTGCCTGGCTTCCATCTGGTCTTCATGGTGCTGATCACAACCTGTTGAGCCAGGCAATTCTACCCATTTTGTGAATGCCTTGCCACACATTTTTCTAGTCTGTTCTTAATCTGTTTATCAATAAGACTCTTAAGACAGGCATTGACATTGACATTGACCTTGACATGTTTTTCTCCCTACGTCCACTGAGCCAGCAATTTCATACAACATCATTAGACTGATTAGGCATAAGTTTTCCTTCATAAATCCAACCTAATGACTCCTCATGACTCTTGTCCATTTTATGTTTGGAAATGGTTTCCATTACTTTGTCAGACTCATGGTGAGTCTGACTGGATTTTAATTCCCTCGATCATTCTTCCTGACCTTCACATTTGAGGCTGGACTTCCCAAATTCTTGTGAAGTCTGTGCTGAAGATGTGTAAATGGGCCTTTACAGACAGTAGAACAGCTCCTTGCCCTGAAGATAAAAAAATCAGTGGGTTTGAAACAGAAGGTAGAGTAGATGGATGTGCATATGCCTAATGGAATGCCTATTTTTTTAAAAGAAACAAGGTAATCACCCCAATTACCTCTAAAATGTTGTGTAATTTAGTACAGACAGCAGCAAAATCTGTTGTGAGTAGAAGAAATTAAAAATTTTCCACCTGTATCTTACTGTGAGGGTTAACACTCTGTATGACTTAACTGAGATTTCTCCAAGACACTGGCCCATAAGCATCAAGCTGCTCCAAAGCCAGGTTTGTTAGGGGACTCAGAACACTCCAGTGTCCTGCTCTTCTCAGAAGGAAGAAAAATACTCCAGGAATGACATCAGTATAAGCAGGCCCTCCTTGTGGGTTTTACTATAGCTCAGCTTTAGGTTCTTATGGCAGACTGAAACTTGAAGTACCAAGAGTTTATTGCTCCTGAAATGTCAAGGCCTCTTAGCATAACTGTATAATCTTAACTGATGTATAAAGCTCTTGGAATTTGTATTTCATTCTGGATAGCTAACCAGCAATTTCTTGTCCTAAAATACAGATAGCAAAAGTATCCTTTTCAGTTGTATTTCTTTGAGAACTTGGGTTGTTAAGTAATGGCCTAAAGTATGTAGGTCCAGATGGCCTGCCTGTGGGCTTTTAAATTATCCATAAGAAGTAGGTACACTTTGCTGAGTTTCTCTTATGTTTTGCTAGGGTATATGCAAGACAGGAAAGTAAATGTTAAACCTATGAAAACCTCTTTTTGGAATCATTATCTTTTTCCTTTAAATATTATCTAATTGCTATAAAAGGTAAGTTCTGTCAGCAAGTGTCTGTACTTTCCTCAAATGCAACTTAAGTGGGTTTTTAATTATTTTTTTGATTATTGAATCGCAGAGATACATAAGACTCCTGTCACAAATACAATGCATAATTTGGCATTTCATATTCATGTGATTATGCAAATATTCCACAATATGAAATCTCTGAAGAGTACTGCTGGTAATACTTTACTTGCTGAAAACCTAGATCACTATGAATATGACCCAGCATGAGCTTAGTTTTCAATATACTGCGTAAACAGGCATTGTTCACATCATCTTCTGACTGATTCAGGTTACTGGACATTTTAGGTGATCCTGTGAAAGTGTTATGCTTTCTGGAATATTTTAGTTTTACTTCAGAATTGCTTATTTGCATGATTTAATGTTAGCTGAGTGAACGAAAAATTCAGCCTCAGCTAAAATATTCAGCAAAAATATTCGCTATTTATGCTAACAGACCCAGGAGTGCTTTCCATCTCTCACATCTGGGTGTGTGCCATAACTAACACTAAGTTTATGTTTCCACATATATATTCTGGTTTCCATAAAAAAAAAATCCATACACAGAGCAACAGAATTTTCTAAAGAGCTGTCTTCCAAAATAAAAGCAATGGTAAATGCAAAGCATGTTTATAAGTTCGAGCATATAGATTCAGATCTTTGTTTTCTTGTTGGATGCTAGTATCTCTTACTTTATTTTTTATTATACTAAGGGCTTAATTATGAGAGCTCCATAAATTTAATTGTAAACCTTGAATCACATTTCTATTATATTCCACCTGAAGGTATAGCTTAATAGGGCAGAAAGAGATAAGATCCTGGCAGTGTAACTAGAAATCTCTTAGCTGATAGAGAAGACTAGCATTTATCCTTTAGGCATCAGACAATGATCTTTCCAATTGATGCTTGTAAAAAAGTTCTTGAAGACCCTCTCTATATACTGGGGAACCTTAATCAAAGCTTACCATCAATATATGCCCAAAGATGAAAGTGTCTCTAATGCATACTTCACCAATGTTTTGTTTCTAGTTATGTGACCAAGATTGTCACAGATCACCATGAAAGGATTTCCTCAGCTGCTAGTGACAATGATGGAGTTAGCAGAGAGATGGAGAAGTCTGTCCTTTCAGTTGCATATAGATCTGGAAAATTTTGCAAAAGCCACATTGGTATTCGCTGGTTTGCACATTACAGAACTAGCCTTCAGAAGTATTTGGTAGGATAACATTATGTTGCAGATGCTATCTTTTTCTAATGTATTAGATATGTAACTGTGAAGGAGGTAAAGCTAATCCAAACGTGTGTGGAAAAGATTAGGGCAAGTAATAGAACAGAGCATGTTGAAATGCAGACATTTTATAGCAAATCATCATTTTGCAAGGCATGTAGAAACTGTAGATCTATTTTCAGTGATTGATATGAAATGTTTTATTGTTGTGAAACATAACTTCCAGAAAAAGTATACACTGCATTTGTTTTCTCACTATCTGTACATACAAGTAATAGATAACATAACTTCGAGGTACATAACTATAAGCAAAGAAACAATAGGACACATTGACTTGAGTTTTAACAGGTTACAGAGAGAATACAACTACCAGGAAATTAGAAACATTGCAGAATGTTATGACTTCAAATACATTAAATCCAGAGTATGTGTAAGGTTGTATTAGGAAGAAACACACAGTGATGTTATCAGATTGATATTTGGAAATCTGAGAAGTCAAGTGTAAATCAATCATTAATGCTGGTAAATTATGGCATGTCATATCTGAAAAGGGTTCTTCTTGACAATATAGAGTTTAACAGAGTCTTACGATCCACTTATCTAATTAAAGATCTGTGTTTGTTGGTTTGTGTGTTTGTTTTGTTGTTGTTTTTTGTTTAAACCCATGCACATACACCATCAAAAGTTCAAGGTCACGTAATTGAGTGCATTTCTATGCATGAGATATGCAAATTGTGAATAACAGCAAAAGACTGCAATATTCCATAGACTGGATCTTGTCCATAAATGTCACTCTTATAAAAGGGGAAAACTATAGATAGAAAAGGATGCCTTCAACTTTTCCCAGAAAAAGATAAATAGATTCAAAATCCAATGTATTAGAAATAGATTATGGATAAAACAAGGAAGTTAAACAATATTGAAGTAGTAATTACAAAAAAACAATACTTTAACTAAAACCTAGATGCTTCAGGGCGTCCAGACAAAAAAATTCAAAGACCAGTTGGATGCCATAGATTTTATATGAAGCCTTTGCATATTACACATTTTCTTTTTGAAGGTGAGATATATGGATAGCTAGACCTTTAGAACCATAGAATGATTTAGGTTGGGAATGACCTTTAAGTGCAATTGAAAGGAAAACACTGCCAAGTCCATCACTAACTATGTCCCTGAGTGCAGCATCTCCGTGACTTCAAAATAACTAGAGATGGTAACTCAATCAAAAAATTGTCCTGGTTTGAGGCCAGACAGAATCTCTATTGCCCCTGAGAGGGGCAAAAGAATGACACTCACACAAATGGATTGCAAAAGTGGTGGAAAGTTTAAATGGAAAGAAGTGTTTTACAGAAGCTACAAAGCATAGTGACAAAAGAATCCTAAGGCATAGAGTCCCCTATAGCACACCCAAAAGCCTCACAACACTTCCCTGAGGGTGCACCCAAAACCCACAGGGCTTTTTCTTCCTCCCCACTGTTAGGCTAGTCTCAGGCTGGCCAGGTCTGAGACTGTCCCCCCTTCTTCTCCTGGCATTAGGCCTAAACAAGCGTAAGAGGCCTTGAGATACTCCCCCACCATCTCCCATGGGAGCAGAGAGGGAAGAAATAGGAAGAGAATGGCTTTGCAGATGAATTTATAGGGTGAAGGATATTATGGGTATGAAATATGCTGTTTCCTGTGTCTACTCCACTGGGCAGGACACTTGGGACACCAGAGATGTAGCTTATGTGGCAGTAACAGGAGACACCTAGCCTACATTGCCACATGCCACCCCTTATTTCATACCATAATTCCTGCACCCAAAACATATCATCAAATTAGAAACAATCTTTAGATGACATGTCTAGCAAAGTCCAAGTTTTCATCTGGGCATCCTTCCAAACAGTCTCTCATTCAGGCTCAGGTAACAGTTCATTCCAGTTCTTTTCCCTCATCTGGTGAAACCTCCCAGGAACGCAGAGTTCACTCTTCTGCAGTGTGAGCTCTTCATAAACTTGATGGACATCCTGGTCACCCCAAAAAAAAACTCAGAACTTCTCAACCAAACTTTTTTCTCTATCTACATCTGCTCAAGAGGCTTGTTTCTACCCCTTGGGGCAACCGAATCAGAACAATCAGGCTCTTCAACTCCTTTCCACCCCTCCAGGAAACAGCAGGCTGAAACTTCCAAAAGCTGCATGGACATGTCCCAAGCCCAGTGCTGACCGCTTCCAGCTGCAGCCCCAAACTGCACACATGCATACCATGCAAAGGCATGCCACTCCGCACTAAGCAATACTATACCGAGGCATGGCTGCATCCACTACACAGTCCTCCTCCGGGAGAGGGAGTGGCTGCACTGCAACCCACTGAGAAGAGAGGAGGAGCCAGGTGCTAGGCACCATTTTCAGAACATGTCCGGAAATCAGGGGAGAGGTAACAGCCACTGCCACCACTGCCAAATATATAAAATGGCAGAGCTGCTATCATCTCTGCCACCACTGCCACCCCTAAGGCCACATAAGTGGCTTTTCCATCCACAGCCATAACTTGCTCCATGGGCCTCAGGAACAGCTTCCAGCTAAAGCCACTGCTTGCCTTCTTGGATTGTGGGAGTTACCACTTGCCTTCTTGCTGTGGCTAGCCCCCACTGCCATGGGACAAGCTGACTCTTGTCTGCTTGCAGCTGCTGCCTCCCTTGCTCTGCTCCATGCCCCTTGCCACTCTACACAGAACAAAAGGGGAAAGGGGCAGGCACCACATTCTTAAGCCTTCCCCCTGTGCCAATGGCTACAGAATTGCCGCTGCTGCCTTGAAATGACAGAAGAGATTCCACGCCACAGCTGTATACCCAGGTGACCCCTCGGAACCCATAAAACACCCACATAATTGCCCCAACAAAACCATGAAAGAACCACCAAAAAAACCAAAAACCAACCACCAACAAAACCAATGCCCAGATTTCCATTTTAACTTTTCCATCTCTGCACTTCTCCAATCCATCTTGCAGAGTTACCTGCAGCAACCATCCTCTGCTACCAATAATCTGCATAGAACAAAGGGTCAAAATATAGTTAAAAATTTGAACACCACAATAAATTTCTATAAGCAAACCAAAAGAAACACACTGGTACCTCAGTTACAACCTCTGTTTTCTACTGTTTCATTCTTCTTAAATGTGCATATTAGTTCTAAACCAGGATTTTTCAGAAGAACACTGTGATGACAGGGCCAGGCTCGATGAAGCCTTGAGCTTCATCTGGTCTAGTGAAAGGTGTCTTTGCCCATAGCAAGTGATTGGAACTAGATGATTTGCAGGTCCCTTCCAACCTAAACCATTCTATAAATCTATGTACTTTGCAGAAAAATGGTGAGTTATTCATATGCTAATTAATCACCTGAAACAACTCATTTGGCTTTTCCTTTAATAACTTTCATGTACTAAAAACAAGTACTAGTTGTTAAATAATTTGGGGCAATGTCTACCTAAAGGCAGACTAGCATTTTCATACTTTGATGGGTAAAATTACACTATGGCAACACTGCCAATCACATGTCTATCAATATGCTCATGGAGATTTAGCATTGTGGTTATTTCTCAAACACAACATTCTGGCACCAGTACACTGGAAATAGATTAATGCAGATGTAGACAGCTATTGATCTGCTGAGGCCTGACAGAAAATTTGCAGTAGCTAGGGATAACTTGTACATCACTCTGTATTTCCAGCTTACATTTTTTGTCACCCAGAACACCTGTGATAAACATTTCTTACACAATGGAATATATGTAGAACCACCTTCATTTTTCCTGTTCTTGATTGTATTCCAAACACCCAGTAAAATTTTAAGAGGTTAGAGATAGGTTTTATAAAAAGTCAAAGGTCGTCTTGTCTAAGATGGCTAAGCACATAGTGTAAAGAGAAGCTATACCCTCTGAAATCATATAAATATATTAATGACTTAAACTATTCAGAAAAAGGCATTTCTGTGCTGACTGCTCCTCATGTTGCTTACAGAGTCTTCCTCTTTTCCTCTTTTCCACAGATCTTTAAAACTACTTTAGTTATATAAATGAAAGAGTTTTTTTTTGTTGGTGGATTTTTTTTTGTTGTTTGTGGGGTTTTTTTGTTGTTGGGTTTGTTTCTTTTTGCATTTGAGCAATGCTGATGATTTAGTGACAGCCAGTACTGTTACTAAATTAGTCAGTGCAGACTATATTCTGGAGAGTGTCCTTAATGTTTTTTTGCACAATAAAGATAATCAGAGAAACATAGCATACTGAGTTAGAAGGGACCTTAAGGACCATCTGGTCCAATCTTTCTTGGGAAAAGCATTGTCTAGATAAGATGGCCCAGCACCCTGTCCAGCCAAATAATTATTGAATAGAGTAAGAGAAGTCTTAGTTCTCTACCTTCATTTTCAAAGAAGCCTCATAATTCAAGTCCCAAAGTGAAGAGTCTGACTTGCTCTGAAATAAAACTCCTCTGCCCACACACAATCATTAGCACATAAACAAAGACAGGGTGACAAAGATCAGTAGTAAGACAATATATCCAGTCTAAACAAGATCATTGCTTAAAAGTAATGCAACCAGATGGAAATTGTCACTCTTTCTAGACTGCTCTAGAAAATAAGAAGTTCAGAACACAAGATGGAACAAAATGGCTTAGCTTTGACCAGAGAATTTCACTTCCAGTATGATAACTCCTTAAAAATTAGCATGTGTATTCAGAAAAAGAGTATATATGCAGTGCATATAGAACCCTAAAGCTATGTAAATATAGATGAAGTGGTGTGAAGTATCCTATATTGCAGGGGAAAAAAGGCAACTGAAAATGTTCCCTCTTCTTCTTGTCTCTGATACAATCCATTTTGTAGAGATAAGTGATTTTGTGAAGGTATGGTTTCCAAATGCCATTCTTTATCATTTAGAGGTGATTGCTCAGTAAACACATATTTTGAGCTTTGACTGAACAACTTCCTCCAGTAAAACACCTGTTTTCAGTAGATTGCTGACAGCAGCATACTTTGTTCAGATGTGGTATTTTATTTTTTTCCCCTCTCTTTTCCCCAACAAGATAAAACTCATATTTTTGTCAAGATTTGTTGTCAGCAATCTGCTCCATCAGTGTCAAGAGTGGTAAATGGGTAGCTTGTAAACAGTGAAAAATAGGGCTAATTGAGAACTGGAAGTTAATACCTTTCGAAGAAGTAAAAAAATGGTGACAAAATTAGAATGACAGATAATACTAATTTTCAGAGAGCTGGAATATTCTGACTTCAGCTGAGTTTCTTAGAATCATAAAATTGTTTATGTTGGAAATGATCTTTAAGATTTTCAGGTACAACTGTTAACCTAACACTGCCAAATCCACCACTGAACCACACCATAAGCACCACACCTACATGTCTTTTAAATACCTCCAAGGATAGTGACAACCACTTCCCTGGACAGCCTGTTCCAGTGCTTGACAACCCTTCTGGTTAAGAAATTTTTCCTAGTACCCAACTTACACCTTCCCTAGTACAACCTGAGGCTGTTTCCTCTAGTCCTACTGCTTGTTACTTGGGAGAAGAGAACAACCTCCATTGCTGCAACCTCCATTCTGTTAGTTATAGAGAGTGACTCAGCCTCCTTTTCTCCAGACTAAACAACCACAGTTCCCTCAGCCTCTTCTCATAAGACTTGTTCTCCAGATCCCTCACAAACTCATATATCCAGATACAACAACCCTATGCAGTGCTACAGGCTAGGGTCAGAGTGGCTGGAGAGCAGCCAGGCAGAGAGGGACCTGGGGATGCTGGTTGATGGTAGGCTGAACATGAGCCTGCAGTGTGCCCAGGCAGCCAAGAGGGCCAATGGCATCCTGGCTTGCATCAAGAACAGTGTGGCCAGCAGGAGCAGGAAGGTCATTCTGCCCCTGTACACTGCACTGGTTAGGCCACACCTCAAGTACTGTGTCCAGTTCTGGGCCCCTCAGTTTAGGAAGGATGTTGACTTGTCCAGAGAAGGGCAACAAAGTTGGTGAGGGGTTTGGAACACAAGCCCTATGAGGAGAGGCTGAGGGAGCTGGGGTTGCTCAGCCTGGAGAAGAGGAGACTCAGGGGTGACCTTATTGCTCTCTACAACTACCTGAAGGGAGGTTGTAAACAGGCAGAGGTTGGCCTCTTCTCCCAGGCAGCCAGCACCAGAACAAGAGGACACAGTCTCAGGCTGTGCCAGGGGAGGTTCAGGCTGGAGGTCAGGAGGAAGTTTTACACAGAGAGAGTGATTGCTCACTGGAATGGGCTGCCCGGGGAGGTGGTGGAATCGCCATCACTGGAGGTGTTCAGGAGGAGACTTGACAGGGTGATTGGTTACATGGGTTAGTTGATTAGGTGGTGTTGGATGATAGGTTGGACGTGATGATCTTGAAGGTCTCTTCCAACCTGGTTTATTCTGTATATATTCTGTATATAATTTACTGTTTCTCTTCTTTTGTGAAGGCAGTTTGGATGCACCTTTCTGGCCAGTGTATGACTCTACAGAACATGATCTTGCCTTCCAGAGGGGAATTCAAACTTTATTTAGAATAAACAGAATAAACCTTTATTTAGAATAAACCAAACCAGGTTGGAAGAGACCTTCAAGATCATCATGTCCAACCCATCAACCAATCCAACCCACCTAAACAACTAAACCAGGGCACCAAGTACCCCATCAAGTCTCCTCCTGAACACCTCCAGTGACGGCGACTCCACCACCTCCCCAGGCAGCCCATTCCAATGGGCAATCACTCTCTCTGTGTAGAACTTCTTCCTAACATCCAACCTGAACCTCCCCTGGCCAGGAGTTTGCTATGGGGGACGGTGTCAAAGGCCTTGCTGAGGTCCAGGTAGACTGCATCCACAGGCCTCCCCACATCCACCAGGTGGGTCACCTGATCATCTTTAAACAATATGGACTATAAATTAGTTCAAAAGTATCATGGCTTTCAGCTAATCATCATTCTCAAGATACAGAAAGCATCCCATACTAGAAACCAGGTATCAGCACCTTGAAAAAAAAAAGATGTAATTTTTCTCTCTACTACTTCTGAAATCCCTCAGGCACATGATCTCTGGCACTATTTTGCCTTCAGTCAATATAAAATGCAAATTCTTTGCACATAAAAAGTGTTAGGACAGTGAGCACAGGGAAGAAATTGTATACAAATGCATTTTACTATAAAAAATCAGAACAACCCTCAGAACACAGATCAGAAATAACTCCTAGTTCTAAGTGTGGATTCAGGAGATACAAGTGTCTTTTGTCTTCCACATAAGAAAGGGCCATACTTGCATAGCATTTTCATGAATAAGACATAGACTGTTCATTCACATACATTTTTGAGTGCTAAGAAATGCAGATTTAATTCCTACAGAGAAATAAGCTATCTTTGAGAATATGGCACATAATTCTTTATGACTTTGGCCTTTAGCTCTTTTTACCTCAGTTCTACCTCTTAAAATGTTGTTAGAATGGTTACAATAAAGATAATGAGATACTCAGATGCTGTCATTCTGGGGCCTTACATATGGACTACTAAAATGGTTAGGTTAAGATTAAGTGCTCCTCTACTTCCTAATGATGTAACTCAAAAGCTTTTAAATTTAAATGCAACACCACACAAAGTGCCTATTTCTGGCTTTGTGTGTGACCTAAAAGACATATAACTATGCAGATGATTAAGAACCCATTGCATAAAAATGCAAATGATCAGAAACCCACCAGTGCTTTAAATTCAAAAATATATTACTCTGCCACTTGTTTGCATTCAGAGGATTTCATGGTTTTCCCTAACTGGAAGTCTAAAGCTATTTATGCTTTTATGCTAAAAGCCTGCAAATCCTCAACAAGTGAAATTATTCACTCAATCCATATTCTTCATATGATAATACAGTGTGACGATTATGGCCCATAAGTAGCTACTTCTTCAGTGTAGCAGCAGAAATTGCAGAGATTCAAGCAATTTAATCCCCTGCATGAAAATAAATAAATAAATAAATACAATTCTTAGAACATTGAAAGCTATGCTTTGTGGCCACAAGGCTGAAAAAAATTGTTGCATGTAGGACCAGTTCCACTGTCTGGGATTTCAGTAACACTGTTTTGAAGCCAAAGACAACCATCTCACTCTTTTATTCTTGTCGAGCCATGATATAATTCTACATAAAATCTTTATGTCATAGTGGATTGTACTCAGCACAGAATGATGATTTCCAGCTTTCAAGCTTTTTATTTCTTGTAAGATAGCTATAAAACACATTCCCTCCTGAAGTGACTGCTGAGAGGGCATCCTTTCTATAGTCAAGCAAAAATACAGGGGAGAGGAATATGCTGGCAGACTAGAGGTATCATACTGGTAAATTCCAAATTAAAAGTTATTTGCCGTATTTTGTAAGTGTTTTGAGAATAACTGCTTGTGCTGGGTCTGCTTGGCATGACATTAATTTTCTTCATAGCAGCCCATATGGTGCTATGCTTTATATTCATAACTGAAAGAGAATTGATAACACACCAGTGTTTTAGCTATTGTTGAACAGTGCATAATGTCAAAGCTTTCTCTGTTTCACCCTGTGCACTCCAACCCCACCCTGTGGGTAGTCTTGGGGTGGGCAAGAGTTTGGGAGAGGTCACAAAACTATAGAATTTTTTAACTTAGGGTAGTTAGACACAGCAGCATGCTGGATCTATGCAAAAAAAATTATTTTGATACAGCCACAAGGGCATTTAAAAGCTTGGAGCAGGGATGAATGACACACCTACAGAATGGAAAATTACGTCTTTCATAATAATGAGTCTGGAAAGGATTTGTGAGAATGAAGTTGAAGATGGAGTAATATGATTTACTGGCATGATGTCATTGCAAAAAGGACTAGCACCATGCACAAGAGCATAAATGTGGTAAGTAACATTACTTTAATGTTTGTATTTAATGACACCACTAGCATAACCATGCATACAGCTGTGCTGATGCCAGTCTTTTAAAACAATGTTGTCATTATTAGAAGAGTAAAGAATAGAATTTTTTTTTTTTTTTTCCCAACTATATAAAAAGGCCTTACAGTTACAGGAACTTAAGTGTGACTTAATTAAAGGAAGAAGAACTTTCACAAGAATCATAGAATAATTCAGGTTGGAAGAGACCCTTGAGATTATCAGGTCTCACCATTAATCCTACTTTACCAAGTTCACCACTAAACCATATTGTTAAGTGTCACATCTAAACAACCTTTAAATATATCCAGAGGTGATGAGTCAACCACCTCCCTGGGCAGCCTGTTCCAAGGCTTGATCACTCTTTCAGTGAAATTTTTTTTCCCTGATGTTTAGCCTAAATGTACCCTGGTGCAGCTTGAGGCTGTCCCTCCTTGGTTTATCACTAATTACCTGTGAGAAGACACCACCACCTGCTTATATACATACATACCTCTATATTCGCCCTTTCAGGTAGTTGTGGAGGGTGATAAGGTCTCCCCTTAGCTTCCTCTTCCTCAAACATCCCAGTTCACAGAATCACAGAATCACAGAATTTCAAGGGCTGGAAGGGAACTTGAAATATCATCTAGTCCGAACCCCCTGCCAGAGCAGGACCACCTACACCAGATTACACAGGTGACTTCTGAATATCTCCAGAGAGGGAGACTCCACAACCTCCCTGGGCAGCCTATCCCAGTGCTCTGTCACCCTCAAAGTGAAATAATTTTTCCTCATATTTACGTGAAATTTCCTATGCCTCAACTTCCATCCATTGCCCCTTCTCCTGTCATTGGGCACCACCAAGCAGAGCCTGGCTCCATCATCTTGGGATTCACCTTTTACATATTTATAAACATTGATGAGGTCACCTCTCAGTCTCCTCTTCTCCAAGCTAAAGAGCCCAGCTCCCTCAGTCTCTCTTTGTACAGAAGATGTTCCACTCCCTTAATCATTCTTGTGGCTCTGCACTGGACTCTTTCAAGTACCAGCTCCCTCAGCCACTCTCCATAAGGCTTATTGTCTTGTTCCTTTCACCAGGTTAGTTGATCTTCTTTGCACCTGCTCCAGCACCTCAGTGTCTTTTTTGCATTGAGGTGCCCAAAACAACACAGAACTTGAGATGTAGCCTCACCAGGAAAGTACAGGGGGCAATCACCTCCCTACTCCTACTGGTCACACTATTTCTGCTACAAGGCAGGATGCCATTGGCTTTCTTGGCCACCTGGGTGCATTGCTGGGTCATACTCAGCTGCTTGTCAATTAGAACCCCCAGGTCCCTTTCTGCAAGACAACTTTCCAGTCACGCTTCCCCAGTCCTGTAGTGTTGCATGCGGTTGTTGTGACCCAAGTGTAGGACCCAGCAAAAAGAGTAGCCATGTATTAAAAGAGTTCTTTTAACTAGCAGACAAGAATATAACAAGGATGAGAGAAGAGCAAAGTCAGATAAATTCAAGGAACTCTCAGAATAGGTAGTCATTAGAATATAGCAAAAAGAGAAACAGCACAATGTTCATCTCTTAATGTCTTCATGTCAAAACGGAATTTCTCCCTGCAAGATGTACATCCATCAAACATAAGTTGCTACCTTAAGACAGAAGTAAATGAAATTTTATATCCTGTGACCTACTTGCATTTCCCACTGCAAAAATCAAAGAAGCACCAAAATTGTCCTGATAGGCTAAGGAAAGACTATCACATCAGCTCTGAATAATGGAGCTATTCTTGGTTTTTGTATTTCAAAGATACCTACTAGCTTTCCTGCCACTGTTTTCAATGTCATCTCTGAAACTAGCAATAGAGAGTCTATTTGAAATAATGTCAAGATTTTTTTCTATTGTGTTTGTATTTAATGAAAAGATTTTTTTTCAGAAACTGCTTCCTACATGTTGCCCTTTTACTGACCCCTATGGTACATTGAGACTTCCTTTTTTAATGGCTCGAAAATAACTTAATGTTGTATAGAATGAACTGATCTTGTCTTTCAGATTTTTAACAATTTAGTCAGATTTAATCAATTATCAGTTTCCTCAGCCACAACAGGTGCAGTGCTGTTAAGTCTCAGGAGAAATAAAGGTGAAATCTGATGAACTTCCTTGCCTGTGTCACAAGTATTTCTAAAGCTTAAAGAAAAACTTCCCTCTAATTAATGACAAAAACTTCTAATGTAGGTCAGTTTACTGCCATCACAGTAATGGGTGGAATTCAACTGCAGGTAAACATAGGTGTCTTATGACATCATAGATGACCTAAAGTATTTGTCACTGCAAAGGCCACTTCTCCACTAGGTCTTATGTTACATCTGCAGGTATTGACACTAAATCTGTATTTGCATACCTGGATCACTACCAGTGCTTTCATTCATGATGTAATTTAAGCCTACTCTCTCAGACTGAGCTGGAGTTAGTTTTCTTCATATCAGCCCACACATTGCTGTGTTTTAGATTTGTGAATAAAACAGTTTTGGTAACACACCACTGTTTTAGATATTACTGAGCAGTGCTTCCACAATCTGAAAGCTTTGTCTGTTTCTCACTTCGCACTGGCAAGTGAATTAGTCTGGAAATATCACAGTATCACAGTATCACAGTATCACTTAGGTTGGAAAGGACCTCGAGGATCATCGAGTCCAACCTGACACCGCAGACCCCATGACTAGACCATGGCACCAAGTGCCACGTCCAATCTCCCCTTGAACGCCTCCAGGGTCGATGACTCAACCACCTCCCTGGGCAACCCATTCCAATGCCGAATGACTCGCTCGGTGAAGAACTTCCTCCTCACCTCGAGTCTGAACCTCCCCTGGCGCAGCTTGAGACTGTGTCCCCTTGTTCTGGTGCTGGTTGCCTGGGAGAAGAGGCCAACTCCCTCCTGGCTACAACCACCCTTCAGGTAGTTGTAGAGGGCAATAAGGTCACCCCTGAGCCTCCTCTTCTCCAGGCTAAACAATCCCAGCTCCCTCAGCCTCTCCTCATAGGGCTTGTGTTCAAGGCCTCTCACCAGCCTTGTTGCCCTTCTCTGGACACGCTCAAGTGTCTCAATGTCCTTCTTAAACTGAGGAGCCCAGAACTGGACACAGTACTCAAGGTGCGGCCTAACCAGAGCAGAGTACAGGGGCACTATGACCTCCCTGCTCCTGCTGGCCACACTATTCCTAATGCAGGCCAGAATGCTATTGGCCCTCCTGGCCACCTGAGCACACTGCTGGCTCATATTCAGGTGGCTGTCGATCAGCACACCCAGGTCCCTCTCTGTCTGGGAGCTCTCCAGCCACTCCGACCCCAGCCTATACCTCTGCATGGGATTGCCATAGCCAAAGTGCAGCACTCGGCACTTGGACTTGTTGAAAGCCATCCCATTGGACTCTGCCCATCTTTCCAGTCGGTCGAGGTCCCTCTGCAGAGCCTTTCTACCCTCTAATTGACTAACATCTGCCCCTAACTTTGTGTCATCTGCAAACTTGCTGATGACTGACTCTACCCCTTCATCCAGATCATCAACGAATATGTTGAAGAGCACAGGGCCCAGCACTGATCCCTGGGGGACACCACTGGTGACTGGCCTCCAGCTGGATGCGGCACCGTTCACGACCACTCTCTGGGCCCGGCCCTCCAGCCAGTTCCTAACCCAGCACAGAGTGTAGTGGTCCAATCCACAGGCTGACAGCTTAGTCAGCAGTTTGCTGTGGGGGACGGTGTCAAAGGCCTTGCTGAAGTCTAGGTAGACCACATCCACAGGCCTCCCCACATCCACCAGGCGGGTCACCTGATCATAGAAAGAGATCAGGTTGGAGAGGCAGGATCTGCCCTTCCTGAATCCATGTTGGCTGGACCTGAGCCCTTGGCCATCCTTCAGGTGCGCAGTTATTGCTGCCAGGATAATCTGCTCCATCACTTTCCCTGGCACTGAGGTCAGGCTGACTGGCCTGTAGTTTCCAGGTTCCTCCATCCGACCCTTCTTGTGGATGGGGACCACGTTGGCCAGTTTCCAGTCATCTGGGACCTCACCAGTGAGCCAGGACTGGAGGAAAATGATGGAGAGTGGCCTAGCTAGCACATCCGCCAGCTCTCTCAGCACCCTAGGATGGATCCCATCTGGTCCCATGGACTTGTGAATATCCAAGTGGCTCAGCAGGTCCCGAACTAACTCCTCATGGATTTCCAGGGTATTACTCTGCTCCCCGACCCCAACGCCCAGCTCCGGAGACCACTCGTCCTGAACTCCTGCCTTGCTGTTAAACATTGAGGTAAAGAAGGTGTTCAGGACCTCAGCTTTATCCTCATCCTCAGTAACTGTGTTCCCCTCCAGGTCCACTAGGGAGTTCAGGTTCTTCCTGCCCTTCTTCTTATTGTTAATATATTTATAAAAATGCTTTTTATTATCTTTGACTGAGGTGGCCAGCTTCAGTTCCAGCTGGGCCTTAGCCTCCCTAATTTTATTCCTACATAATCTAACAGCTTCCTTGAACATACCTCGAGAAGCCTTCCCCTCCTTCCAAAGGTGATACAGCCTCCTCTTCCCCCTTAAATCCTCCAGGAGCTGCTTGCTCATCCAGGCCGGTCGCCTTCCCCGCCGGCTTGCCTTCCGGCACATGGGAACCGCCAATTCCTGTGCCTTCAAGAGCTCCTGTTTGAAGTAGGTCCAACCCTCCTGAACCCCTTGGTTCATGAGGGCTGGTACCCAGGGGACTTTGCAGACAAGTTTTTTAAATAGGCTGAAGTTCGCCCTTCGGAAGTCCAAGGTGGAGGTTCTGTTGGTGCTCCTCCCAATCTCCCTGCATATTGAAAACTTCACTATCTCGTGGTCACTGCACCCTAGGCAGCCTCCCACGATCACATCTCCCACCAGCCCTTCCCTATTGCAGAACAGCAGGTCAAGCAGAGCCTGTCCCCTGGTAGGCTCGCTTAACAGCTGTGTCAGGAAGCAGTCCTCCATTCGCTCCAGGAATCTTCTGGACTGCCTCCTCCCTGCTGAATTAAGTTCCCAGCAGATATCTGGGAGGTTGAAGTCACCAACAAGGACAAGATCAGATGATCTTGAGACAGCCTCCAGTTGCTTGTAGAACAACTCATCAGCCGCCTCATCCTGGTTGGGTGGTCTGTAACAGATTCCAATCAGGATGTCAGACTTGTTAGGTTGTCCTCTGATTTTGACCCACAGGCTCTCAACTACCTCATCTTGCACCACAAGTTGTGTGGCAGAGATTGACTCTCTAATATACAGAGCCACCCCTCCTCCTCTTCTCCCTCGCCTGTCCCTCCTAAAGAGCCTGTAACCCCCCATTGTAGCACTCCAATCGTGGGTGCTGTCCCACCAAGTTTCTGAGATAGCGACTACATCATAGTCGCCCTGATGGATTAGGACCTCCAACTCCTCTTGCTTGTTGCCCAGGCTGCGTGCATTGGTGTACATGCATCGCAGCTGGGTTCCTGACTTCTCAACTGACCCTACCTTGCGCCCTACTCTTACCTCTGCAGAGGGACCGATTGCCTCACCCACCCCCTTCAGACCTAGTTTAAAGCCCTCCTAATGAGCCCTGCCAACTCCAGTGCCAGGACTCTTTTACCCCTTCTAGATAGATGCACCCCATCAGGACCCAGCAGGTCAGGTGCAGTGAAAGTTGCCCCGTGGTCATAGAACCCAAAGTTCTGCCGCTGGCACCATCCCCTGAGCCAATTGTTGATGGTGTGGGTTCTCCCATTCCTCTCAGTGTAAATAAGGCAAGAGTCTGGGAAGGGACATGTTTACAAAAATGTTGGCAAATCATTCATCCCAAGGTATAAGTATGCTTTACACAGGCATTCTAGTTGTCACTACCTTTAAACAGAGTGGTAGCTCTAACTTTCAGTAGTCTCACAGACATGACCCCAAACTCCTCCTCTTCTACAGAATTAGTCTGTGGATCTTATAACTTACTCATACAGGTGTAATCAAAGCAGTTATAATGACAGCTATTAACTCCTATTTGATATCTATATGGGTGTGTGGATAAATGTGTTGCCTTCAAATGTCAAATAGTGAAGGATTCATGTTTTCAGCAACAAGCAGATTAATATTGTACAATACTGTATCCTGCTTCCCATGTGTCCCATCCCATTCTGTGAATTCTACTGTTCATAGTCCAGAAGTTTTTCCATGGCCCAGTTGAGTACCCTGAACTTACACATCTGAAGAAATTGTTAGGTTGTGAGAAAGACTAATGAGACATTTCATACAGTGACACCGTGCAAGGCAGGAAATATAAAGTTGAAGAGACACAGATGTTGAAGTTTTTTAAGGACCCAAAGAGGAAAATAACCACCATGGAAAGGTACAAAATTATAAAGACAAAAGAAACCCAAAGAAATAGATAGAAAATAACAAATCAGCAGCTTAAGTGTATGTTTTAGAGAGCAATGAGGGATGACCATTTTCTTACTGACTGCAACTTACCTAGCCATCAAAGACCTTTTGTGCAATTTTTTTGGATGGGGAGCACACTAGCCACTCCTTCCATCCTAGCTATCTTTTTTCTTGTGTGAGCTAGATAATAAATATATGCTTTGCATTTTTGAAACTTAAGTGTTCTACTTGCAAAGTATCCTTACACATGGTTGAAAAACATCTGAAGAAAATCACCCTGATAAGAAGGATTTAAAAAAAGTACCTTTTTGGGTTTTAAGGTGTTTAGAGATAACAAGTTATATGAGTCATTTAATCAAACTTTAGATATCTGTAATACAGACATCTTCAGAGGACAAATCTGAGCTAATAATTCTCTTTTGAGTCAAGGGAGAGAAATAAGCAATTTCAGGGTACAAATCAACTGACCTGTTTTAAACACCAGTCTTAGGAGAAATAGATAGTGCCTTGCAAGTACCTCCTTTTTCCACTATAAACTAAAAAGGGGCCCTAGAGAACTAGCATGGATATAGATGTATCCTTTAAAGACATCTGTTTTCAGATGTCTTCAATGACCTCCACTTATTATGCCAGAATTTGTATGGTTTGCAGAAATCAGCATATGATTAGTTCAGCTTTCTTTAAGGATATAGAGAGATTCAGTGTGAAACTACTAAAGACAGATGATCATTAATTTTTAATAGATGTTTCCTTGCCTTAAAGCTTTCTTAGACAAGCAAGTCCAGTAATAAAATCAGTAGTTGGAGCATCACATAATTTCACTTATTAGTACCTCAGGAAATTATATATTTTCACTTGATCCATACTAAGAAGGCATTTTGAAATTTTTACTTCAAGTGATCCCCTTTATCCTGTCTTATCACTCTTTCATCCTATGACAGCACCTAATTTTTCAGGCTTTGCTTCCTCACTATCCTCTTACTGCTATTTGAGTACCCAACACCACGCTCTCAACATTAACCAGACAAGGAATGAATCATCAGCAGGTTTTCAATACAAAGTCACCATACACCGAAGGTAATCATAATCAGGCTAAATATGGAACGTATCATGGGGACCTTGAATAAATATGTACAGTGCAGCACTATAAATCTTAACTGCATGTTCAGACATACTCAAGAGTTTCCTTGATCACTTAGCTCTGACTCTGGTAAACAACATATGGTAACAGTGATAGAGTATAGTTTCCACAATTTAATCCTTTTATGTTATTTCGTACGGGATCAGAAACTTTAGGTCAAATTCTGGGGTGGTACACACAATGTTGTAAATTACACAATCACGTTAATGTAAAAAAAAAAGGTGTAAGCAGCAAAAGAAGTCTGAATTCAGCTCTGTGGCTATTGTCTTCTGATTATTGTTAGCATTTTTTTTAAACAGTGAATATTACCATACAAGGTAGGAACTGAACTGATTTAATCTCATTCCCCATATATGGAGAAAGCTGTAAGATTCTTCTCCCAGTGTAGCTATTGTCTCTAGTTAATGACCGTCCTTGATGGATCAATGGAAAGGCTAAAGATTTGTCCTGCTACACAATAAAAAATGCTTAGCACTTCAGGTCCTAACTTCTGCATAACCAAATGCTTTATTTCCCAAAACTTTTTATGAAAATGCAACCTGAAACATTTTATTTCTGTTAACTGTTTTCAGTGGCTTCATTCTGAATTTCTCTTCAGTATGTAGAAAGCTATTGGATAGGATAGGATAGGATAGGATAGGATAGGATAGGATAGGATAGGATAGGATAGGATAGGATAGGATAGGATAGGATAGGATAGGATAGACCGGGTTGGAAAAGACCTTTGAGATTATCAAGTCCAACCTATCACCCAGACATGCCATAAGAAGCATAATAAATAGCTCAGAAAAACACTAACAAAAATTAAAGATGCCACCACAAGACCTGGTTGAATTTCATAGGTAATAAAGGTGGTTACATAAAACACCATGAAACTGCAAACTGCACAGATACTTGGAGGGGGCAGTATGGGACCTTTTGTGTAGTAGAATCTTGAAAGGCCAACAGCAACTAGGTAACCATATGAATAATGAGTAAGGGCAAAAGTATAAGGTAACCATTGAGCAGGACTTTCTGTGGGAATCAGTGAGGCAGCTCTCAGCCTGTTCACTGCCTAATAAGGATAATAATCCAAATATGCTATTTAGACTTTACCACTTAAACCTTCTGAAGTAGGAAGGTTCTGAAGTAAAAGAGGATGCTTTCATGTGTCCCGTGAACAGATTAATCAACTGTATCAGGTCTATTCCAAACATACCCAGATCAACAGATCCTCCCTGACACAAACTTCTTAAAAAAGCAGCAATGCCAGTTCTTCATTAACACTGCTCTGCTGCTCTACTACAGTGAATATCAGTTCCTGCAGACCAGCTCTGTGATTATTTTTTTCCCATTGCACAGTTACAGAATCACCAAGGTTGTCAGGGACCTCAGAAGATCACGCAAACAAATCACTCTGCTCAGAGCAGGGTCACTTAGAGCAGGTTGTTCAGAGCCTCACTCTCCACACTCCTACTCATTATTCCTTCAATTTGTTTTAAAGGATGGTGTCATAAACTTTGCTAAGGTTGCTCTTCCCTTGTCCACAAAGCCAGTCCTTTCACCATGGAAGGCTATCAGTTTTGTCAGGCAGAATTTCCCCATAAGAAATCCATGTTGACAACTTTCAGTCACTTCCAGTCCTGGAAGCAGTTTCCAGGATTATATGATACTTCTCCTGTCCAGTGATCAAAGTAAGGCTGACTGGCCTATAGTTTGTCAAATCATCCTTGCTTTCTTCCATTCCTAAGGAGTCTCCCTCCCAGTCACTGTGACCTTCCAAGGACAAGAGAGCGGACTTGAAATGATATTGGCCAACTCCCTCTGCATGTGTGGATGAATCAGGTCATGGATTTCAATCGATATAATTTGTTTAAATGTTTTCTTTCTTAATCTTTCTCTGTTGAGAGTAGTTCATTGCTCCACAATGTGTCTGCTTTTCAGTTTATTTCTTCATGAAGTCTGTGAAAACAAAACAACAGCAAAATTGATAAAGTCCATTTACTGAAGTTTGTTTCACCTTCTTCCACCAGTACTCAGCCATCAGAAGTCCTAGACAGAAATGGGAGTACTGAATGGACAGGAAGGAGCAACATGATTACAAAGCTTCCTTCCTCTTTCATCTCCCTTTGCAGCTTTTACCTTTGCTGTTTCATGCTGCTGTTACCTTAAATGTTTTGAAATGATTGCTCTTTTCTTGAAATTTCAATTTAGTGTACCGATAGTCAGAAAAGATCCACTGTTTGACAGCCTGCAATGTACATACATAGTGGTAATTAACA
This sequence comes from Melanerpes formicivorus, assembly GCF_026170545.1. Classification (NCBI taxonomy): domain Eukaryota; kingdom Metazoa; phylum Chordata; class Aves; order Piciformes; family Picidae; genus Melanerpes; species Melanerpes formicivorus. Next base: position 11,018,058 of record NW_027142355.1, on the reverse strand, counting down.
GCACAGTTTTACAAGATGTGAACTACAGATGCTGCAATGCAGTTTATTGCTTCACAATAAAATTAAATAAAAATTAATGCTTTTTGATTCATGATCTCTTGACAACAGTTTTCATGGGACTGTGATGAACACCCTTTTTCAGTCTGCATGAAAAAAACTGGAGCTGAAACAGACAGAAGCTTTTGTTCTCTATTAAATTTGAGTGCCTTGGCATGTTTTCTTTCAAAAATAAATTTCAGAGATTAAAGTTACTTTTTAAAAACTCTGAAATATTATGAATTGTTTAAAGACACTAAATAACAGTTACCATTGAGTTAAAACTCAATATAACATATTGCATAAGATAATAAGTTTTTATTTGAAGCAAAATTCATCACCAGTTCTGGAATGAATACATCTCAATGCCATTGAAACAGGGAGTGGGAAAGCATAAAGGATGGAAACAGCTCAGACAACCTCACTTTACTGAGATTTAAAATATGTACTAGTTTTCCAACAAATCACAACTCACCGTTAAATATCAGCATTACATTTTTGTATCCTAATATGGTTTAATTACAAAAGAAGCATAACCTCCTGCAGGAGTCCTGCTTGTAACTGCTAATGAGCAAGAGGCAATAAACTATCCTTTATAAATCAATACGTGAGAAATTAAATATGATTGCTTGGACTGGGTTAGCCCCATAGCTAATGGAACTATAAAATACATGATTAATTATAAAGGTGTTTTAGAAAGGTTAATTAGTTTGTTTTTTAAATTATCTGCTGAGATAATGTGGTGGTTATGAAAAAATCCTGCATCACTAATTAGACAATGATTTTTCTTAAGATTCAGGATAGACTTAGTTTGACCAACAACTGTAGCTGACAGATAAACCTGTTTATGATTCAACAACATTCTGAATTGTTGACATTTAAAAAAAAAGTATCTTCTCACCTTTAGTTATCAGTGTAGAGTTAATCTATGCAGTAAGAATTTCAGAATAGGATTATCCTGTTTAATCCTGTTAGAAGTCAGTGAATTTAGTTTTGGTTTTACTCAAAAGTATCAGAAATATAGCCTATATCATCTTACAAATGAATTTGCTATTTAAGTATAAAGGTAGAGGAAACAACTAGGGGGAAAAGGACCCCCTCAAAAGAAAAATAAATAAATAAATAAATAAATAAATAAAAATTAGCTTTTCACTGAGTGATTGTAGCAAAACCAATACATAATACACAGGATGTTAGGGGTTGAAAGGGACCTCAGGAGATCTTTGAGTCCAAACCCCCTGACAAAGCTGGACCATAGAATCTAGTGCATTTCCTCATGTTGAGGTGGAACTACCTGTGCTGTAGTTTACATCCATTTCCCCTTGTCCTATCACAAGGTGCAACTTGACACCCAGCCCTCATTTATTAGATCCTCTCTCAGTCTCCTCTCCAGACTAAAAAGCCTCAGGGCTCTCAGCCTTTCCTCATAAGGCAGTGATTCAGTCCTTTAATCATCTTTGTAGCCCTCTGTTGGACTCTCAAGTAGATTCCTGTACTTCTTGAACTGGGGAGCCCAGAACTGGATGCAATATTCCATGTGGGGCTTCACTAGGACAGAGTAGAGGGGGGGGGAGAACCTCCCTGGATCTGCTGGACACACTCCTGTTAATGCACCTCATGATACCATTGGCCTTCTTGACCACAAGGGCACATTGCTGTCCCATGGATAACTTCGTGTGCACCAAGACTCCCAGGTCCTTCTCCATGGGCCTGCTTTCTAGCATATCACCTCCTAACCTATACTGGTTTATTATTCCTTACCAGGTGCAGGACTCTGCGTTTATCCTTGTTGAACCTCACTAGATTCCTCTTTGTGCAGCTCTCCAGTCTGTCCAAGCCTTGACGAATGGCTGCACACCTTCAGGTGTATCAGCCAACCTCCCAGTTTGGTAACATTATTTTCTGGATTCTATTAAAATCTTACAGATGTGAAGAGTATTTTTTTCTAAACTTGAGGACCAGTGTGGGAGGAATCTTGATTGTATATGTGTGTTTGAAAGCCTTCGACACTGTCCCGCACCACATCCTGGTCTCCAAACTGGTGACACATGGGTTTGATGGGTGGACCACTAGATGGATAAGGAACTGGCTTGATGGCTGCACCCAAAGAGTGGCTGTCAATGGCTCCATGTCCCAGTGGAGGCCAGTGACAAGCGGAGTCCCTCAGGGATCAGTCCTGGGACCTGTCTTGTTCAACATCTTTGTGGGTGACATGGACAGTGGCATTGAGTGCACCCTCAGCAAGTTTGCTGATGACACCAAGCTGTGTGGTGCAGCAGACATGCTGGAGGGAAGGGAGGCCATCCAGAGGGACCTTGACAGGCTGGAGAGGTGGGCACAAGCCAACCTCATGAAGTTCAATAAGAGCAAGTGCAGGGTCCTGCATCTGGGTCGAGGCAATCCCAGGCACAAATACAGGCTGGGCAGTGACTGGCTGGAAAGCAGCCCTGAGGAGAGAGACTTGGGGGTGCTGGTGGACAAAAAGCTCAACATGAGCTCTCAGTGTGCACTTGCAGCCTGCAAAGCCAATCAGATCCTGGGCTGCATCAAGAGAAGGGTGGCTAGCAGGTTGAGGGAGGTGATCCTCCCCCTCTACTCAGCCCTGGTGAGACCCCACCTGCAGTACTGTGTCCAGTTCTGGAGCCCCTATTACAAGAGGGATCTGGAGGTGCTGGAACGTGTCCAGAGAAGGGCCACAAGGATGATTAGAGGGCTGGAGCACCTCTCCTATGAGGACAGACTGAAGGAGTTGGGACTGTTCAGTCTGCAGAAGAGAAGGCTCCGAGGTGACCTAATTGTGGCCTTCCAGTATCTGAAGGGGGCCTACAGGAAGGCTGGGGAAGGACTTCTCAAGATCTCAGGTAGTGATAGGACTAGGGGGAATGGAATGAAGCTGGAGGTGGGGAGATTCAGGCTAGATGTGAGGAGGAGGTTCTTCACCATGAGAGTGGTGAAACCCTGGAATGTGTTGTCCAGGGAGGTGGTCGAGGCCCCGTCCCTGGGGGTGTTTAAGAACAGGCTGGATGAGGCTCTGGCCAGGCTGATCTAGTGTGGGGTGTCCCTGCCTGTGGCAGGGGGGTTGGAACTAGATGATCCTTGTGGTCCCTTCCAACCCTGAATGAAACTATGAAACTATGAAACTATTATGATCAAGAACTGACAGTAGAAAAGAAGAAATTATACTTGTAAATGCTCTTACAAACAAAGACAAGCAGTTAATGTTCATGAGACAGAAAATCTAGGCAGTTTATGCAAAGACAGGGGTCTCACTAAACAGGGAAATGAATTAGTGGTGTCCACAATAGATATGTAACAGATGGGTTTACAATTGTGAAAGAGAAGGAAAGCCTGTATAGTAGATTTGCAAGGCTTGTAAGTATCTAAACTGGATCTACTTGCAAAAGGATGGAGAAGGACCAGTAACTATTATACAGTCTTGAGTCTATGAATGTAGGAGGCGGTCATAGTCAAACAGTATCTTTGTTATAAATTTAAGCAATGGTAAATTAATATTTTTGTCTCCAGATTTAAAAAAAATCATCAACAAAGTGATATGAAGAGTAAGAAATAACTCCAATGGCTCTGTCATACAGCAGGTGTTAATCTGTTAGAGGGTAGGAAAGCTCTGCAGAGGGACCTTGACAGGCTGGACAGATGGGCAGAGTCCAACAGCAAGAGATTTAACACATCTAAGTGCCGGGTTCTACATATTGGCTGCAACAACGCCATGCAGTGCTACAGGCTGGGGTCAGGGTGGCTGGAGAGCGGCCAGGCAGAGGGGGGATTGACAGGTGGCTGAACACGAGCCAGCAGTGTGCCCAGGTGGCCAATAAGGCCAATGGCATCCTGGCCTGTATCAGGAATAGTGTGGCCAGCAGGAGCAGGGAAGTCATTCTGCCCCTGTACTCAGCACTGTTTAGGCCACACCTTGAGTACTGTGTCCAGTTCTGGGCCCCTCGGTTTAGGAAAGATATTGACTTGCTGGAACGTGTCCAGAGAAGGGCAACAAAGCTGGTGAGAGGTTTGGAGCACAAGCCCTGTGAGGAGAGGCTGAGGATTGCTCAGCCTGGAGAAGAGGAGGCTCAGGGGAGACCTTATTGCTGTCTACAACTACCTGAAGTGAGGTTGCAGCCAGGTGGGGGTTGGTCTCTTCTCCCAGACAACCTGTGTCAGAATGAGAGCACACAGTCTCAGGCTGCACCAGGGGAGGTTTAGGCTGGATGTTAGGAAGAAATTCTTCCCAGAAAGAGCTTTTGGCCATTGGAATGGGCTGCCCAGGGAGGTGGTGGAGTCACCATCACTGGAAGTGTTTAGAAAGAGACTGGATGAGGCAGTTGGTGCCATGGTTTAGTTGATTAGATAGTATTGGGTGATATGCTGGAGTCGATGATCTCAAAGGTCTTTTCCAAGCTGTTTTATTCTGTATTCTGTATTCAATTACTGAATGAAGTGTAGTGAACACTCCCAAACATCTACAAGGGGAAAAAAAAAAAAAAAAGAGTATTAAAAAGAAACCTTTAAACATGCAGGTTCATTCTATGACATAAACCTTGCAATTTAGTCATTTCAACTCACTACATGAATAAGCATTCAGTTGTCTCCAACAATGTATGGTGATAGCTGGTCTGAATAGACAATACAATGGCTTTCAGTGGTTCTCAATGACTTCTTTTCTGGAGCTACTGGCCAGAAATGTTCCTGGAAAATAGTTTAACAGTGAGCAGAGATAAGTTCTGTGGAGATTAGATTCTGACTGTCCTTGATCTGCACTGCAGCTGCACCATGGAAACACTTGTGATAGGCCCTAGAAGGGCCTTGTGCAAATCAGCACAGCCTCCCTTTTGGAACTGGGAAAGCCAACCCACGCTCACAGGGTATAAAAGGACTGCAACCTCTTGGGCCTACTGTATTATATCTACCAGAGAAGGCCTTTCTGGAAGTACACCCATCACCACTTGGACTAATGCCATGAAGATGTTGCTGGATCCAAGGGTGGTGATATCTTTCTCTTCTTATCTCATTCTCTCCCTCGTCTCTCCATTTTCCTCCTATTTCCTCCTCTAGGGTAACTGAGCATCTTTAAGGTGCTGTGCTGGGTTGAGGCAGCCCCCACCCCACCACAGGCAACAATAAACACTCAGACAAACGGATTGCAAAAGTGATGGACAGTTTTAATAGAAAGCAGTGAATGTTTACAGAAAGCCAGAAGAGCAGTGACAAAGAGAAATCCCGAAGCAAACCCAGAGACATCCCGTCCCCACCTGAGGGTACACCCAGGACCCCCAGGGCTCCTTCTTCCCCCCCCACTGCTAGGCTAGTCTCAGCTGGCCAGATCTGAGACTGCCCATCCCCCCATGGCCTTGGGCCTAGCCAGGCCCAAAGCCAGGAGACATCTCCCCCAGTTACCGGCTGACGGAGGAGGAAGAGAAGAGGAAGTGCCAGACCCCGCACTGGATCTTATAGTGGTGCCAAGAATCATGGTAGGAAATACCTACATTTCCTGTGTCCACCCCTCTGGGCTGGACTTCTGGACACAGGAAGTAAATACAGCAGGGGGCACCCAGCTCAAACTGCAACAGATGCAAGTGACCAAGAGCTTTCACATAGCACTCTTTGGATCAAATAAACAGAACTCATTAGCTCTGTGGTCTTGGTTCAGCTTAATTTACTCCAATGGAATTTCTGAATCTAGCATGACCTCCCTGATGGCCAGGGTTGGCTTGGGAAATTGGGTTGTGACAGATGCAGAGAAACGTACATAAAACAATGTGATAATATATGCCATTTATGAGTTTTAGGAACTGTTCCGTCACTAACTAAATAATTCTGTGAAGCACAGTAACAAAACCAGGATAATCATAATATATACTCTGCAGCAGTTTCCTATTTTTCAGAACAAATTCAAATATTTAAATAGGTTTGATCTGCACTGAAAATGAAAGTGCATTGGATCATTTCAGCCCAGGCTGGGTTTGCACCAGGTCTTTTCTTCCCACACAAACATTGTCTTTGACATTTTGAAAAATACTTAAATCAATTCTTCTTTAGCTTCTTTACAACACTTGGTGGAAGTACAGATTCATTGTTTCTCTTGTCTCTGCTATCAACACAATGCAATGTCATTTCTTTAATCTGAGGTTTGGGTTTTTTGTTGTTTATTTTGTTTGACTTTGGTTTGGGTTTTGGGTTTTTGGTTTTTTTTTGGTTGGCTGTTGTTGTTGTTGTTGGGGTTGTGTGTGTGTGTTGGTTTTGGTGTGTTTTTAGTTTTCCAGTCACCTCTTCAATTTCTTACTACCTTTCTATTTCAAGTATTTGGTTTAGAACAATGTTATTTCCATCCATCACTGTCTCTGCATTTTCAATTTTCCTCTCAGAATCTTGTCGTTTAGGGCCAAAGCTCTCACATTCAATCTCCCTAGAAATATTTATTATTTGAATTGCATCCAACCATTTACTCATACTCACAAAAGGTTGGTTGTGGAATTACTCTTTTTTTTAACTGAAAGCCTGAAATTGCCTGCTAAATCCAGTCTCTATCTTTCAGTGAGGGGACACTAAACAAAACCTTTTCTCTCAGTTGGTGGAAACTTAGAAATCAAGATGTCAAGACATGTAAAAATTAACAATTCTTGATTGCATAGATAATTCTATACAAGACACATGTCTGCCCATTTATGAAAAAAAATCTGGGTATGAGAAAAGAGCCTGAGCTGACTGAGCTGGATGTTGAATAAGGAGCCACTTGGGGAAAATGACAGTATTACAAAAGTTTAATCAAGGGAAAATGCAGGCTAATATGCTCAAGCAAAATGCAATCTGAAACCTGCTGACTGATTTTCCAGTGAAGGTAGTGTTCAAATACAAACAACTCAGTCTGCAGAAAATGGGCTAATAAAACGCTCACTTTAAAAAGTGAGGGAAACTCAAAATAGCTGAGAGGGCCATTAGAGTTCATAATCTCCTAATAGCTTGCACTTGAACAACTCTACCTCATTGCCATTATTGAAATGCAAGAAAATACTGTAACTTGAAATCAAGATTTTGTCTGCCAAAATCTGGGAATTTGTGAACCTTGTTTTGTAGTGCATATTTATTTTGTAGTGCAATACTGAGCCAATATTTGGTGCTGAGAACATTTTAGATTGAGTTGAAATTTCAAACAAATGAAAAATGTTCTTGGTTGAATTGAAGCCTGTGAAAGTTTTCAGAGAATCAAGAAGCTGAATATTATGTTAGGAAATAAAGTGGGTTTCTGTGATTTAGAGCATTTGAGAATGTTTAGTTTAAAAGGATGGGAATTTTGTAAATAAAAAAGGGTAGTGAAGAAGTTCTTCTCCAATATTTACATTTTTATCTGAAGGAAATTATTCAGAAAAAGCATAGGAGTGACTAATATTTAAAATGCACAACATTTTTTATTGTAATTTTTTAGCTTTCTTGACTCCTGATTTTACTAAAAATCTTTCCAAACTACAGAATTGTATCTTCCTTGCTGAGAAAATGCATCTTGTACAGAACATGACAGCTTTATATTTAATGATGTAATTTATTTTCATCAGATGTTCTTTGTTACTAGATTGGGTATGTGTGGTGTTTCTTGTTTGGAGAAAAAAAATAGCTTTTAACTGCAGTATCAAACCCCTATTCTCTATCCTGTTCCCCTGCCTCGTAATGAGATCACAAGTGAATATTCCTTGTGCTTCAAAGAGGAATTATTTCTTCTCTAAGGAACTAAATTCTCCTGTTCATACACTGTCATTGGGTATTGACTGATAGGCACAATTCATCTACACACCCAAATATTTATTTTTGAAGGGTTAATGAATGAATTTCAGTGTTTCTCCAATGATCATCTGGTATCTCATGGCAAAAGCACGAGTTATGATAAATACATTTGGTAAACAGTTATTTCTGGTTCACTAGATCCCATGTGATGAGTTTGACCTGCTATCAGTGAGACAAATTAAAACACTTCCTGAAAAGCCAAGCAATAGTTTTGCAGTCCATCATAAGTTGAAATGTGCTTTGTCCTGTGTTATAGCTGCATTACTCTTTAATGGGTTTACTTCAGTCCTACAGGAGAGATCATTTAGTATCTGGTGCAAGGTGGAATTATGATAATTAGAAAAGCTCATACTTTTAAATACCTTTCACCTTTGAATGTTCCCTATTTAAGGGCTACAAGAGCACAAGACAATGATCTCATTAAAAAGCATTCTTTTTCAGTATTCTGATATTTGAAAGGAGATGAAGGATAGATTCTATACTCTAAAACTATATCCATAAATTAAAAAAAATTACTTCTATTTCTGGTCAGTCAGAAAATTGTTTTTATGTATTTCTTAATTCAGTGAAATTAATATTAACAGAGTAATTCCAATCTGAATATTTCAATAGATGTTGCTTATGAAGAAATAGATGAACTTAACTAATTTTCAAGCTAAACAACATTTAAAATTGCTGTGGAAATACTGCAATACAAGTATCCATATATATAGTACTTAGATATCCTCTAATGCAGTACACAAAACAGAGCAAGTACAGGACAGCTTTCATGATTTGGGCTCAAAGAATCTCACATTTTCAGTCAATAAGAGGTTCTCAATTTAACTCTTCCAGAAGAAAAAATTCCTTACATGTTCATGTTATAATCTGTATCGCTATTAAATGTGTAGAGATTAAAAAAAAAAATCTGAAATTGCCATTTTTAAAGGGATTATGGCAGAAAGATACAATATGAAATCCTCCAGTGGACAATACAAGAAGCACAATAACTCACAAAGCCACGATAACCTCAAGGATATTATTCATGATGGATCTATTTTGTCAGGGAATTAAACTCATGACCCAAGTATTGGAAAGTGCTGGGATTACTTATTGAGCCACAGAAAAATCTCATTTGCTGTCAGTAGTAGTCCTTTGTCCTTTTAAACTCAGCTGGGAAAGCTTTCAGCCAAAGGGCCTTCACCTTGAAAGGGCAAAAGATTAAAGTGAGGATAGTATTAAATGGAAAAATCAATGACAACTAGTTAAATAAAAAAGGAAACTCTCAAATGAAGATAAATAATTGGCCAAATTCATCCCTTGGGTATCTCTGTTTTCTTCATTAGAGGCACAGCAGAGATAGGTTTGTCCCTGTGTGCAGAACACAAAAGAGAAACAGTTAAAAAAGAGTAATGTATAATATGAAATGACAAGTAGTCATCTGGGGAAGTAGTGAAGAAAAAACTTGGTTCAAAACTGCAGATTGATGAAAAAGGATCTGAATTATCACTATTTTAATCTACAAACAAAACAAAATCAAAAGCCATAAAAAAAGTGTTATACTAGAAGGATTGTTTGTTGTATCAGAAGTTACTGATTCTTGCAGCTTTAAGTCAAAGAACTTGTAAGATGTGAAACAATGTCTAATTAAGTTCTGAGAAATGTAGAGAATCTGAATCAATAAAATATTGATGACAGCCACTAAATTTAAGGTGTTTATAGGAAAATAACCCACAAATATAGTATAGATATCTTATGAAATAAAACTACAAAATAATGTATAACAAGAAAGGAAGACAGAAGAAAAAAAGCAACAGCTATAAGGGCTGGATGCATGAAGGAGGGGCAGAAATTGAACATTTATGAGAAAAAGCATTTACTACACTTGTTAAGTCATAACAAATTCTATAAGAATATGGAATAAAAGCAGAATACCTGCAAAACATTGTAAATTTGATAAACAAGTAAATAGAAATGTATAAGCAGTTAAAATAATGTATTTAGAAGAGAAATAATGTAATGTGTAACTGAACAGCAAGTTAAAATTAGTATGGAATACCAAGGAACATTTTAGAAAAGTTCCAGAGGCCTAAAAACTTTTTTTTTTTTCCAGAGCTATGAGAAATAAGATTTTTTTCAGGAACCTGAAATGATTATTCATCTGACTTAAAATAGCAGGAAGACAAAGACATTGCAATAAATATAAATGAAGTATTTACACCAATGATCTTTATAGAGGATAATATTCTCACAGCAGGTGCATTATTTATGGCATTCAATGTTCAGGAAAGGTCTCAAACTCAATTGTTAAATAAGAGATATCCTTTTATATATCAATGATTAATTAAAATAGAGGAAAAACTATGAATAAATGGTAATTTTTCAGTTGCAGGTAACAGTATAGAATCCCTCATCCCTAGGGACTAAGGAAAGTGAAACTGTAAAATTTGTAAATGATAGAAAATTATTGAAGATGGTTAATTTAAAACTGACTGTGAAAAGATGAGAAATAATTTCATCATATTCTCTGATTAAGAAAAAAATGAAACAAAACAAAACCAACTAACAAACCAACCAAAAAAAACTGAAAAATGAACTTAATATCAGCTAAATTAAAATACAGAGACAGAAAAAAATCATACCTCAATACATATGCAATGACACACAGAATAACTGTCACTGAGAAAAGCAAGACTGAGGTGAGTAATTCTTTATTAATGTCTTTTCAGTGTTATTTAGTAGCCACAGTTGCAAACAGTGGAGTACAACAGGAAGCAAGCAAGAAAACATGATTAGGTTACTCTAAATAAATGGTGTGTTCCTGTACTAGGCACAATTCAGTGTAAAATTCTATTTGTCCAGTCTCAAAGGACATGTACTAGAATTAGAAAAGAGGTAACACAGGATGATTGCCTGAAGAGGTTACCACATATTCAACCTGGAACAGAGTAGTGGATAGCAATCTATAAAATCATTAATCCTGTGAAGATACTGAGTTCACTATTTTTCACAATACATAAACTTGAAAAGTACCCAATGAAGTTGTCATGAGGTAGTCTAAAGTAAATAAATGAATCTTTTTTTCACACAATTTCTCTGGGAATTTAAAAACAAATATGTCAAAAGGTGCTTAGGCAAGCTAATACAAGAAATGTCAATCTGTGGCATGTCTAGATGCAAAGATTCAGAGTACTTAAACCACTAGCAGCGGAGACTTGGGACAGCATAGGAGAGAAGGTTTAATGTATACGTCTATTGCGTCTCAGACTTCATGGCTCAGATCCAACTTTAGGCATTTTAGTTGACTTAAGTCTACAGATGTTCTTGTGCAAGAAAGAAAAAAAAAAGTTTTGAACTGAATTCTGTAAATATATATTCCTTCTCTTATTCTACAGGAAGTCTGAAATTACTTAGGCTGTACTTCCTTAATGTAAAATATTATGCAAAAATAAAATAATTTTCTCTCTTAATACTTTGCTACTTATTCCTGTCCCCATAGAGAGACAAACCTCAGATGAGCCCTACATAAACTTTTACAGTTTGGGGTTGGAGATCAAATCAAGAGGGTGATCAACATTAAATGACCATCACACTTGTTCTTTTTTTTTTGGAATTTGCAGCAATCCCAGTCTCCTTCACAACTCATGCCATGAAAGGCGAGTGTCAAAGCAACTGAGAGAAAAGGAGGTTAGTTACAATATGGTGCTGGAAAGAGTCAGGTTGGAAATATCTTTTTCAGTACTACTACCAAATTCATTAAAGTATAAAACCATAGCCATAAGATGAGATGCATGATGAATTCAAAGTTTTTACTAAACATTCACCATATTCTGGTGTAGTATTAATTCAAGTTAGACAACAAAAATAACTGGTCTGACTCCCTGTGAGTACTCTCATTGAAGTATGCAACTAACAAAATTGATATTAAAGGGGTCTGTAATTATATTCTCAGAGTTGAGTGTACCTGTGGTTTAATGACTTTGATCTAAAGGCAGCATATTGGAATTATACAATGCAGCACAATGCCAGTGTTACTCACAGAGAAAAGACCAGACACATTTATAAGAAGTGTCAAATGTGTCATCAATGCCATTGTTCTGGGCAGTGCAGACAGTTTGAATTCTCAAAGAGAAACAATTGTTTGCTACAAAGGTCTGGAATTTTTTTTTTTTTTTTATATGATTATTACATGGTTAGGGAGAAAATACTTCTCCTGACTCATGTAGCATTGTATGTGTAAATTTTATCCAAGACATATTCTCATTTATGTCTAAATTCTGTGAACACCAGCAATTTGCAAGAACAGATTATTATTTATCTGCAAATTGGCTCTATTAGAATTCAGATACCAAACCATAGACTTTAATAAAATCTGCCATACTATGTATTTTCCATTAAAGAGAATATGACAATTATCTTCAAATATTCTGAACTGGTAATTATCAGAAACTTCTAGTTCATAGTCTGAGTTATTGTCACAATTTCTGGGTCTTTCTTTTCTTTTAGAAAACAAACAGCTTTATTCTATTCCTGTGCAACATGATTCTTCCACTACATTGTGTCAACTTGCATTTGGTTCTACTGCAGACTTTGATGTGATTATATAAGTCATAAGCCAGTAGCAAATGATGAGCAAGAGAGGTAAATGTTCTCCCATGTTAGCAAACATTTATATTATTCAGTACTGGAAAATTCTGCTTGATCATAATTGTGTGTTTGTTCTGACATCTCTATGAATTTAATATAAACATAGCTGTGTGTAAGAACTGAATTTTAATTCCAAGTTAAAATTCACACTTAGATATTCATTGGAGCTATATTATTCAAAAACTGGTAACTATTCTTGACTGATTCTTACAAGATTCTAGAGTTCGGAATTCTTCTGGCTAATTTTTATGCCAATTTCCTCATCCATGTGAATCTGAAGTGATTTTCCATTTGTGTACAATGCATACACACTGTACAGAAGGTCTGACACTTCTTATTCTCTGCTCAGTAGGATTTTGCATTGGCAACAGTAAGAGTGCTTGTAGCAGTATCAGTATCTATTCTTCAGTTACAAAAATAAATTAAATACATTAGGAAACTGACTAATGAAAGATGTAAAAAAGAGAATAGATTTAACAGCTTGTTGATCTAATTTGACATTCAGACAAGTCTCCAGGGTGCCTTCTCTATTTTTAAGCATGAATTAAGCTTCCAAGACCTAATGAACTATTCAGGTGTGCCACTGCTAATGGATACTTGACTACAGAGGTATTTCAAATTTAAGAATGTTTCCAGTTTTTTTCTGTAGATCTTTCTGAGCACCTCAAAAAGGTTTCCAGATTTCAGAAAGGAAAAGAAACTTAATGTTTCATAAACTGCAAGTCGATGTAGAGAACTGTTTTATAATTTTAATACACACTGAATCCCAAGGGCAGATAGGTTTTATTAATCAGAGAAAAAAAAAGTAAAATAAATTTTAATACTGTTGTACACATAGTTTCATGGTAATTGAGAGGCAAATTTTAAGATTAATGGAACATGAACTAAACTGCAGTGGTTTCTTTCTTTCTTTTTTTTTTTTTTTTTGCTGGCAGCAGTGCAAAATGTTTCATCTGTAGTACTGTGTTTAAAAAGGTCACTACAAATGTTAACCTTCACGACCTTTAAAAACTCAGACCTTTGCCAAACAGTAAGAGCTGTTCACTGACCAATTTATTCTTCAAGAGTTTCAATATACAGAATGTGCTCCTGCAAGGGCAGTTTATCTAACAGTACACTAGCACAAACCTAAAATGTAGCTGATCTGTAAGATTAAAACATATCTAGGGTAAAGAAGTAGACTGGTGCATCATGCACACAGTCTCGATTTACATTTGTATGCTTGAACTGGTGGGACTCCCTAGGATTTCAATGACAGGGATTACCACATAAAAGATAATCAGAACATAAATAGTTATTAGAAACAGACTTGTCCATATGTCTTGACCCTGAGCAACATTACTTTTGTATTCTCACCACAGAAAGTGTCAAAACATTTCCTGGGAATTATATGAGCACAGAAAGATTATAGAATATAATAATGTCAGTATAGCTTCCCTAGGAAAGTCTAAGTTATGGAAGAACTATGTCACTTGCTGTGATTTTTTGAGGAATGGAAACAGACACAGCTCTCCGGAAGGTATGTAGTTTTCTGAGTTAAAAAATGTGCTCTTTGAATATAATTTTTTCAGTAAGAGACAAAACTAGTTTAGCATTGCATAAGGATTCCATGAAAGACAGAGTTAATAAGTATTGCTCTAGCAACTTTTTGCTGTATATTCCAGAATTAATTGTGAACTGTGCCAACAGCACCTAGATCTATTCCTGGCAAGCTATAATGCTTATTGAGCAGATAGACATCATATCCATGAGAGCCATCATAGTCCTCTTTCCACTCTGCTCTTTCTTTTAGAGCCAGAACCCCAGAGAGAGTTCTGTTTCAAATTGCAAACTTGAATGAGTCAGTGCTCTCAAACCTTTGCTAAGGATAATCTGCCCATTCTCATGATCCAGGCAAGGTAACTTGGTATTGGTCAAGCCAGCACTAGGAAAACAGCATATGATCATAACACTCATTGTTTGAATCTATCATGAGGAGAAAGAAGATCAGAAATTATGTACTTTGTCCATGAAGCATGAACATTACCTTGTACCCAAATAACAACTCTTCCTGTCATACTTTCCTCTATCTGCGTCTTTGTAAATTCTCAAATCCTGTGTATTGTTAATTCAAAATGGTCCCAAGTCAGACAAGATTTGGTGGCAGAAAGGGGGAGTGAGGTGGAACACAGCCCGTTTAAAGAGATCCTGAAAACAGTTTTGTGGCTGGCTAGTGATGGCTTAGGCTCTGAAAAAAAAAATATTTCTAGGCAGTGTTAAGCTGTCTGGAAACCCTGGACAATGAAGCAGTGGTTTGGTCCTCAGCATACAACTAGAAACATGCAGTCAGACAAAAATTCCCATTTAAAAAGAATGCTCAGAAGTGCCTCTTTTCATGGAGACTGAATAGCTCATATCTCAACTGTCTTTAAGGTCCCACACACCATTCCATACCAGACTACTTTGAGATATTTGGAGGTAAAAATTAGTGCCAAACAAGAATACTTTCAGCATTTGCCAGTTCAGTGCTCTCTAATGAGGTTCTTTTAGATATCCCAAATAAGGAGTTTTTAATATTTTAAGACCCAGTTTGCTTAGCAACAATTCTGGAAAAGGAATCCAAACTACTTTTTTTGTTCACTGCAGTTTTACTAATTTTCACAGAATCACAGAATCTCAGAATGTCAGGGGCTGGAAGGGACGTCGAGAGATCATCTAGTCCAACCCCCCTGCCAAAGCAGGATCACCTATACCAGATCACACAGGAACTCACCCAGGAAGATCTTGAATATCTCCAGAGAGCGAGACTCTACAACCCCCGGGGCAGCCTGTTACAGTGTTCTGTCACCCTCAGAGTATGCCTCAACCTCCACCCGTTGCCCCTTGTCCTGTCATTGGGCATCCCCGAGCAGAGCCTGGCTCCATCCTCTTGGTACTCACCCTTTACATACTTATAATGAGGTCACCCCTTAGTCTCTTCTTCTCCAAGCTAAAGAGCCCCACCTCCCTCAGTCTGTCCTCATAAGTAAGATGTTCCACTCCCTTAATCGTTTTCGTGGCTTTGTGCTGGACTCTCTTAAGCAGTTCCTTGTCCCTCTTGAACTGAGCAGCCCAGAACTGGACACAATATTGCAGATGTGGCCTCACCAGGGAGGGAGGAGAGGGGGAGAAGAATCTCTCTTGACCTGCTGACAACACCCCTTCTAATACACCCCAGAATGGCAGTGACTTTCTTGGCCACAAGAGCACATTGCTGCATGTTTTCACCTTCCTGTTTAGTTTGGTTTTGTTGTGTTGGTTTTTCTTGTTTGGTTTGGTTTTTCTGGTGGGTTTTGTTGTTGGTGGTGGTTGTTTTATCATCATTTTGTTGATTTTTTTGTTTGTTTGTTTGTCTTTTTGTTTGTTTTTTTTCTTTTCTTTTATGTATTGGGCTGACTAAAGATAGACCTACTGAAATACAACAGAATTGTGCTTAAAAAATGGGAATTTTGTTCATATAACAACCACATGTTTTAATGCAGTGAAGTGAGTAAATCATCCAGAAAGTGAAAGGCAGGCATCTAGGCTATAGGAAGATTGGGACATATGGAAGACTATATGCACTTAGAGATAGAAAACTTATCAGAATAGCAAAGTTATTGTGAACAGATTCGGGGTAATTAAAAGACATTTAATTTGCAAATGCAATAAGGAATTATGTAAGCAGGGGTGCATGATCTTCAGTAAGTGCTAATATTACTGATCATAGACAGATTATATTTGTGGAACAGATACTCAATTTGCACAAAATGGAGAATTCATTTTTTATTAGCTATGGCTGTAGCCCAAAGGATAAGCTTTGAGAAAAGTGCAAGTGATCAGCAGCAAAGAATGAATATAAAAATTGTAGGTTTCAAGGGATTAGTAGAAGAAAACTTCAGGGGCTCACCTGAAGGTTTTGGAACTATCTTGTGTAAATTGATGAAAGGCCGTGAATCTTATTGCATTTAAAAGATGCTCTGTGTCCATTTGATCATTTACATTGGGACATTCAATATATAGCAAGAATTTAAATGCTAAGCCCATAAAATCTAGGCAGGAAGTTCTGCAGGTTGTTTGTTGTTTGTTTGTTGTTGTGTTTAAGAAGTGGAAGAACACCCATCTTTGTATATGGGTAAACAAGGACAATAATTTTAGGCTAGCCTTGTCTCCATACCTCATCATGACTTGCAGTGCTGACCTTGCTACAGTTCTAGCACTCTTCCACATCTGCAAAACTGCTGGATATTGTTAGATCCAAAGTATATAATTAAATTCACCTGAGGCTGCTGAAAGAGATGGACAATGTAAATGTGAGAATGCTGTTTATCATATACGGAAATCTGTGGTAATTAGGAGAGGTCTGGCAACTGGAAACACCCATATTTATCATCAAATGGGTGACAAGGACTATGTAGGGAGCTACAAGCTGATCAGCTTCACCTCAGTCCCAGGAAAGGTCATTTTGCACATTCTCCTGGAATCCATTTCCAAGTAAATGAAGTATGAGAAGATAACCAGCAACTAGCATGTTCATCTGACGACCTGGAAGGAGTAAAGAACTCTGTTAGTGCCAAGAGCCATCATGTTCAACATTGGCAAAGATGGTCTGGCTGATCAAAATGCTTTTGGAGAGAACTTGCAGATAACTGGAGAGGTCACCCACAACTTAGACACAGTATTGTTTTCAGTGGAGGCTTGAGTAGATGACATTCAGTCTACTACCTGTCTATCTTCCTAAACCCATTAGTATTTCCCAAACACATCCTCTCATCTTCTTTATGTGTCAGGATTTCAAGTTACTACCATTTTGTCTACCCTCAATGCTTCTGAAATATCATGCAAGAAACCTGTTTCTGGTTATCAGTGTGGATATCAGCCTCTGACTAGACAACCAGCGCACATCTTCTGGGGTCCTGAAGTCCTCCATGCTTCCTGCTCCAGGAAACTGGCAGCTCGATTTCTCTTTATCATACTTTAACAGGGAGATCCAGGTTTATATCTAATACCCAGATCTGTTTACAGGCTCCAACCATGTCCTGATTCTATATCTGAGAAAACATAGAATAGTTTACCTGTTTTCTTCCCTCCTTTCCCCATCCTAAGGTGTTTTTGCTTTTAACAGAATCATGTGTTTGAACAACATTTTTTTTGTTATGTCTACAGTTTCAGATATAAAACCATCTTTAGTCTCTAGGTGTTTTGATTTGAAGCTAGATGCAGTTGTGGTGATCTATTAATTTAATATTGGATAAAGAAATTTCTTGCTACAATGTCTGCTCTCTTATGTGCTATACCTGTGCAGATCATATGTTTCTCTGTCACCATTTCAGTTTTTCAGTAGATTACCTTCATATAGCATGAAAACTGCATTCAGCAAATACATTGGACAGGGCTTAACATAACCAGTTATTTTGTTGAGTTTTATAAAATAAGGTAAGCATGGGAGGAAAAAAAAAAAAAGCTACATCTAAAGTTCTGTGATAGTAGTCTGCAGTTACCTCCTTACTGTCCCAGAGGGATTTGAAGTACTGATGGTTTCTTAAGTCTAGCTTATTACAAAAGATACAGGAAAAAAATAAGTGAAGGAAAAATGTCCAAGACAAAAATATTGTACTTGGTCCTACCAGTCAGCTTCAGTATTATACAAAAAAACAATGTTCACAGGTGGTTTTGATACACAATTTAAAAAAATGCAGTTTCAGAAAGAGATAACATGAAGGGTATCAAATTGAAAATAAATCAGGCAAAAGGCTATTTGCTCAAAGACTGGTTGATGAAGGGCTTGATCCTGCAGAATTCCCAGGAGGATCACTTATGTGATTGAAGTTCAGAAGATGCTTAATCACATTATTGGATCAAGGCCAGATTCCTCAGCACCTTGTAGAAAATCAAACCCATAAAGAGTCTGCAATAACTGTGTAAGTTAAATCACTAGTTTAATTACTACAAATCATCTTAATACGAAGAACGCGCAGTTAAGAACACAATTTGATAACATTTTGGTGAAGTGATTAGAGGTAATCTAGTAATAGTAAATTTACAATTTAAAACATTCACTTCAAAGTTCTGGTTCATTTTTGAAGTCTCTATTTTTATTAAATTAGACTTAGATAGGCATACTTGGGGGAAAAAGGTACCTTTTGCAAGACATTTTAAGTGCTGTTACACTTTTCACTGAAAAGTTAAGTAATGTCAGGTAAAGTTTTACTATAGACCAGAATTCCTAATTCATTTGAAAAGCTGATATGCTATGGCATGTAGAAAATATCTGGAAATCAGGGAATGCCTAGTTATTTAAAAAAGAAAAAACAAAAAATAAATGCATGATAGTAAAGGGAAAAAAAGCTACACACTTTATTATGTTATGTATTAGTCATTACTTTTTTCTACTTAAAATCTATGTTATTTTAACTTAACATTATCTATCTTTCATATGAGAAATAGTGGTTATATGTTATTCTTACAGGGGATGATTTATCTCTTTCTTCTTATTTTCCAGAGATGTGGATTGTGTTTTTTTCAGAGCATTTATATGAAATAAATGTGTGTTGTTCATGAAAATGTTATCAGATACAGTTTTAGAATTTTTAAATGTAAGTAAAGCATTCTTTATGTCACTTAGTCCATATCTGTCTTATACTATGGCAAACATAGAAATGAACTCTCTAATTATGTTCTTTTTCAAGATATGCTGCAAGCCAAATTCATCCCTTGTACTTCCTATGAATCCAGGGCAGGTGTATTATATAATGGATTTGGTGCCAATCCATTGCTGATGTAAGCAGCTCATCTTAAAAGAATTGTCACCCAGAAGGGATGTTTTAATACAATATTTTGGACCCAGAACAGCCTAAATAATGCCAAGCAGTAGACAAGAAAAAAGTAGTTAAAATTGTATCTGACAGTAAATTGTTAATCTCTAGAGTATTTTTGCCTATGGGCTGTGCTGGACTATCAAAAAATCAAGTGTATAATAGAAAAAAGGTAGCACCATTTACCATAACTTTTCCATGATACCTGTGGTTCAAGGTCATGTGAAGAGTATTGTAAGCTCTGAATTTGAATGTGAAACTGATAATATATGGTAAGAAAGCTGTTAACATATGCAATGAATGCATACTAGCAATACAGACAAGCATTTAGAACCACAAAAAGCTAACATATTTTTCTTTCACTTATATCAACTAAAGTTGTCTTAAATATAAAAAAATCAGGTACAGGTATATGATGTATATGATGGTATATGACAGATGGGCAGAATCCAAGGGCATGAGATTTAACACATCCAAGTGCCGGGTTCTGCACATTGGCCACAAAAACCCCATGCAGAGCTACAGGCTGGGGTCAGAGTGGCTGGAGAGCAGCCAGGTAGAGAGGGACCTGGGGGTGCTGGTCAGTGGTAGGCTGTACATGAGCCTGCAGTGTGCCCAGGGAGCCAGGAGGGCCAATGGCATCCTGGCCTGCATCAAGAACAGTGCGGCCAGCAGGAGCAGGGAGGTCATTCTGCCCCTGTATACTGCACTGGTTAGGCCACACCTCGAGTCCTGTGTCCAGTTCTGGGCCCTTCAGTTTAGGAAGGATGTTGACTTGCTGGAACGAGTCCAGAGAAGGGCAACGAAGTTGGTGAGGGGTTTGGAACACAAGCCCTATGAGGAGAGGCTGAGGGAGCTAGAATTGCTTAGCCTGGAGAAGAGGAGACTCAGGGGTGACCTTATCACTCTCTACAACTACCTGAAGGGAGGTTGTAGACAGGCAGAGGTTGGTCTCTTCTCCCAGGCAGCCAGCACCAGAACAAGAGGACACAGTCTCAGGCTGCACCAGGGGAGGTTCAGGCTGGAGGTCAGGAGGAAGTTCTATACAGAAAGAGTGATTGCCCATTGGAATGGGCTGCCCAAGGAGGTGGTGGAGTTGCCATCATTGCAGGTTTTCAGGAGGAGACTTGATGGGGTGCTTGGTGCCCTGGTTTAGTTGTTTAGGTGGGTTGGATTGGTTGATGGGTTGGACACGATGATCTTGAAGGTCTCTTCCAACCTGGTTTGGTTTATTCTAAATGGTTTATTCTAAATGCAATAAATTTAGATTAGATTTTTGAAGTATCAAGTATTCTACCATACCTACATGGCCTATAATTGTTTTCCTGCTATGAAGTGGAGTCTAATTGTAGAGGAATAAATGGAAAGTAAAGCCATCACCAAAACCCAGCAAGGATATGATACAAAGCTTCAATTAGCTGATACTCTGTGTTCAATTTTCAATATGAGGCTGGAATGACCTTTAGATTTCTGGAATAATGGATCAGTTCCTACTGTTGTACTCTGGCTTACATTCACAACTGAGTGACCTTGTTACAGCTCCTGTTTAAGTAGGTCACGATCTAAAATCACCCACTGTATCAGTAAAAAACGGATTTTCAGGAATTTTAAGCCTATGACACTGATGAGTTTTCCACATCAACAGTTAAAACAAAAAAGTCAACTTCATTCTACATATGGATGTAGTAATAGACTTATATATCTTTAAACATGATTTTTACTCTCCTATATTAGAAAAAAATGGGTTTAATGATGCTATTGGGGTGCTAATACTGGATTACAGCCTAGCCCATGCTCGACTTGAAAGAAGAACTGAAAACTTATGGAAAACCTAATTACCACAGAAACCAGGATTCTGACTTCAAGAGGATAAGTATAAAGAGCAGATAAACTACTAAGAAACCAAGATCCTATTTTCATGTAAATGTAACTACTGCTTATAATGAGTGAAGCGAAAATGACCTGGAAAAAGCACAGACAGAATTGTTTTAATAGCTTGTCTCCCAGAGTATGCTGTGACCTGTCTTATTATCTTTACCTCCTTTGTTCTTTTCCTGCAGCTTCTAAAAAAAAAAAAAAATAAATCCAAACCAGTACTTATTTTGGGGAACTGAAACCAATAGCTCTTCTTTTTTTCTCCTGTCACAGTTAGCAAGCACAGCCCTTGCATACAAATCAGGGATTTTATTCATTCAACAAGTCGTATCATCCTTTAAGAGTTAGAAGGGAATTTTTCCTCAGTGAGTACCTCTTTTATTCCTAGAGTGTCACACCAGTAATTCAAACAGGACTGTCAGGTCAATGAAAGAAAATGCAGTGGCCTCAAAAAGACACCTGGGTTATTGGAACAAAGCAAACACACTACACTGTTCAGAATTTAGGCCTCAAACTGGAGTTGCATGGGCAGACCTGAGCACTCGCTATTGTTACACTGCACTGAGGGAGCGGACAGGATTAGGATAACAACCAGGTAGTCTCAGTCTGTTCTGAGAAAAACAAAGATTGATGGGTCAAGTAGTCAGTCTTATTGCTTATATGGCATTAGCACATGGCACATTGTTTAATTTCAATTTATGTCTCTGTTTGATACCTCTTGAATTAGTAACAAAATAGTCTTTATTTAGTAGAAAGTCCTTTGATATTTCCTTTTTGGCAGAGCTGGTAGAACTCAGCTGCAGTGAGAAAGAAGAGATAGCTGCTATACCCACAACACTATCCCTCACTTCCAACTTGAGGTAACATGAATATAGAGAAAATATTCAGCAAAACATGTTTCCAGAAGCTCTGTATTTCTGATGAAAGGATAGAGCTGGATGCTATTATTCCTGCTTTCTGTTTCTATAGAGTCTATTTTTTTGGCAAAACTCCTGAGCAAATTTAGCCTGAATTTAAACCTTTTGGGTTTATTTTTCTGACAAATCAAATGCACACACACAAAAAAATTATTCCAAACTTACAGGTCTTTAATTTCTCTTTTTGTATTTTATATAAAAAAAGCATTTATTAAAGAGAATGGAATAAACTGTTAATGTATGCTCTAGGAGACTCTGCACTTAGAGTTTAATTAGCTTCTACCTATGCAATACAAATCCACTTTATAACAGCCATGTACATAGAAAAAAAATGCCACTATTTGAGTGGCTGCCAAAATGCGTTTTGCTGCTTTTTTTTAACTGTTACATTCTGATTTGTGGAGACACTGCCTCACTGAATTCCTCTGAAAAGCTACTCAATTTTGCATTTTTTAAAACTCAACTTTGCAGAGTAAATTCAAAATAATTCTAATTTCCAAACTGAGTGACTGGTTGACAGCCTTCTTTGCCGAGCTCTGATTTTTAAAGTAGTTCACAAGGTGAGGATACCCTGGAAAGGTTATGGAACAGCTCATTCTGGAGGTCATCTCTAAGAATGTGGAAGAAAAGAAGTAGTCAGCATAAATTCATGGAAAATCATGCTTGACCAATGTGATAGCCTTCTGTGATGATGTGAACAGCTGGGTAGATGAGTGGAGAGCAGAGGATGTTGTCTACCTTGACTTCAGCAAGCCTTTTGGCATTGTCTCCCATAATACTCTCATAGGTAAACTTAGGAAGTATGAGCTAAATGAGTGGACAGTGAGGTGGATTGAGAACTGGCTGAATGACAGAGCACAAAGGATTGTGATCAGTGGTGCAGGGTCTAGTTGGAAGCCTGTGGACACTGTTGTTCCTTGCTGGTCAGTACTGGGTCCAGTCTTGCTCAATATCTTCATCAACAATCTGAAGGAAGGGACAGAGTGCACTCTTGGCAAGTTTGCTGATGATATAAAACTGGGAGGAGTGGCTGATATATCAGAAGGCTGTGATGCCATTCAGTGAGACCTGGACAGTATGGAGAGCTGGGCAGAGGTGAGCCTCATGAAGTTCAACAATGGCAAGAG
Source organism: Melanerpes formicivorus (assembly GCF_026170545.1). Classification (NCBI taxonomy): domain Eukaryota; kingdom Metazoa; phylum Chordata; class Aves; order Piciformes; family Picidae; genus Melanerpes; species Melanerpes formicivorus. The sequence continues at coordinate 10,994,880 of NW_027142355.1, read as the reverse complement.
TAGAGTTCTGCACCTGGGGAAGAATAACCCCATGCATCAGTACAGATTAGGGGTTGACCAGCTGGAAAGCAGCTCCACTGAGAAGGACCTGGGAGTCCTGGTGGATAAGAAATTCACCATGAGCCAGCAATGTGCCCTTGTGGTCAAGATGGTCAATGGTATTCTGGGCTAATTTAAGAAGAATGTATTTAGCAGGTAAAGGGAAGTTCTTCTCCCCATCCTGGAGTATTGTGTCCAGTTCTGGGCTCCCCCGCTCAAGACAGGGAACTGCTAGAGAAATTCCATCAGTGGGCCACAAAAGTTATTAAGGGACTAAGAGCATACCTCTCATGATGAGAGGCAGAGACACTTGGGGCCTTAAGAAGAGAAGGCTGAGAGGGGATGGTGTCAATGTGTATAAATAACTACCAGGTGGAGGTCAAGAGGATGGAGCTGGGCTCTTTTCAGTGGTGGCCAGTGACAGGACAAGGGGTAATGAGTACAAGCTAGAACACAGGAGACTTCATTGAAACATAAGGGAAATAGCTTTGAATGTGGTGGAGCACCGGAACAAGATGCCCAGAGAGGTTCTGGAGTCTCATTTTGTGGAGACTTTGAAAACCCACCTGGACACATACCTGTACACCCTGATTTAGGTGAAACTTCTTTGGCAGGGGGGTCAGACTAGATGATCTCTGGAAGTGCCTTCCAAACTCTACCATTCTGTGATTCTGTTGTACAATTACTACCATATAAAACGCTTAAGAAACAGAGAAACAAGAGAAACTGTGAATCCTCTGGACATTGTTAAAAATCTATAATGCCAACTAGACTTACTTAAGCCTGATTTCTGATTATCCAAAGCACATAGCAGAGGTAAATCAAAGCAAATAAGAAAATATTGCAAACATATACAAAATATTGGAAAAGAATGGTCTCCAGAACTTCAGGAATTTAAGGTAGTTATTATCTCACAAATATTTTCTCTTTATCTGAATGCATAAAATCAGTGAGAAAATTACTTTGATTTGCAGCTGCATGATATGGATGTCATACACAGTCCTTTCTGCACCATCATACTTCAGCAAATGAGAAAACACTGATTTTTTTTTTTTTAATTTTATTTTAAGATTGAAAGAAGCATATGCTCTCAAGCCTGAAAAAAACACTGGCAATGTGATACCAGGGTGTTTGCTTCATTCAGCTTTGTGTTCCACCAGAATGGAAGCATCCTCTTCTTTCTATAGGCATTCACAACCACAAAAGTATTTTTGATATGGTCAGAGCAACAGGTTTGGATCATTGTTTCAACTACACTGTAGTGATCAAGCTCATGGCTGTACCAGAGGCTACCACAGCCCTTGATCTGAAAAATTATGGCCAGGTGGGGTTTTGCAATTGGCTGATATATTTCACAAACCTATGCTGAATATGATGATTTGTACTTGGGTAAGCAAAGTCACACAGAAGTGCATCCAAACTTTACATGAAGGCTTTAAATTATGGCATTATGTATAGATATTTCCACTAGTCTGTGGATAAACTGATAAAGAAAAGGGTACACCAATGATACTGAACTATGGATGCTCCTACAGTTCTCAAATTTACTTTTGTTGTGGCTATTTGCTTGTCCCAGTAAGCCTCATCATTTGGATAACTCAAGTCACTCTGCAAGCAAATTGAAGAAATAATTTTTTGAAGAATCACCTGGAAACTCAAGAGACTGCTCTTTACCTTAACAGAATTGTTATCAAAGCCATTTTTTTATTAATGTTGAAAGCATATCCTGGAGGCAGATCACAGGCCCTAAAGCCCCTGAGGGAAGAAAATGTAAAAAAGGTGGGAGATGGAAATTCAGACCAAAAATTTGGGATAGCTAATGAAAGTTGCAATTTGTAGGGTTCATTGTTTAAAAAGCTAAAAGGAAGGAAAAAATAAAGAAAACCAACAAAATGCAAACAAAACAAACAAAAGGAAAAAAAGGTATGTGTCACAAAAGATATTCTAGCATTACAGATTTAATACAGCATGAATAAGCAGAACTATACTTGGTTATTGAAAACTCAATTTGTTCTACATTTCAAAGTTTTGAGTACTGTTTAGCTCATACATGCTAACAAAAACTTTTTACATACACTTGGATGAGACATAAATAAATATACAGGACTTTCAATTCCTATTATTACAGGAAAATTACACAAATCTCCCTAATTTATCATGTCCAGTTTTTCTTTGATCCACATGCAGTTATTTTAATTTTAAAACCATCCTAGATTATCAGGCATTATATAAAATGCCTGATAGAAAGTACATTTAAAGAGGAATATCTGTTACACCTACTAAAGCACAGCACGTGATTTTTCAAATGTGTATAAGTGAAAATATTCACTGAAAAATTTCTGTGAACATCTGAATATATTAGTGATTAATTGTGCCCTTGGAAGGACAAAACTGTAATTTGGTTGAAACAATATCTCTAAACAAAGAAAATTAACATGGAGCAGCATATTCATCATGTTTTACTTAACCGTTGTTAGCTTCATTGGTACTTTTCCTATCAACAATCTTTGAGCTTTCAAGGAGATGACAAATTATATATCATTGATTCTGGTTGTTTCCATTTGTAACTGACACATAGCGAAGGTAGAATTAATCATTTGATTGATTGAAATTTGTTTAACAATGGAATTTCAAACTGTGTTGTCTCTGTTTTCCTTGGAATAATTTTGTTTTACCTTACAAACTGTTTTTCATACCAGCAAGGATCATTTAGAATGTAACAATGACTCTTCTGCACCTGTACTTTCATCCATATTTCATTTTCTTCTACTGATTTTCTTTTCTTTGTTTTCTTAATGTTAATTGTATGAGCCTGAAATTAAACATGTCAGTGTGGAATATGGGGACATACTTATAAAAATGCAGATTTTCTTTAGTTTTTATTTCCCAGCAGCTCAGTTCTGTCTTTCATCTTTCTGTCTTTCAGTGCCTAGAATGTTAACTATTTTACAGCAGCTATCCCACAGCACTGCCATAGAAAACCTTTTACAGTGAAAAGAGAGAATCTTGTAGCTTTGCTTTGTCTGATAAATAAGAGCAGCTGATTTCTAATAGTGCTTTTTTTGTTTTTTTTGGGTTTTTTTTTTTTGGGTTGTTGTTTTTTTTTTTTGTCAGGATCTCCTCTTGAAAGCCTAGACTGGGCTTGTATGAAAGTACTACAAACATTCTATTAACAGTCTTATATTTGTGTTATACTGTATTTGAGAAGCTTTTAAACGAAACAGTTCTTTGCTATGCTTCACTACTATGAATAGGAAGATTTGTCATTGACTGTTTGTGATAGAATTCCAGATGTGATCAGGTAATTAACTAAGCACTAGAGGAATTTGAGAGGTTTTTCCAAAATATTTGACTTGAGTGTGTTTGTGGAGTATGGGGGGGGGGGGGGGGGAAGTCTAAGCAGAACTTGGGGAATTGCAGCTACACATTTAGGAGTAACAAATATTGTGTACAGATCACACAACCATGAAATAGGCAGACTACTCCAGATGTCAGAGCAGAAGAATGAGAGTGTAAGCTTCAGATGGTGCATTGTCTCCACCCTGAGACTCCTGTCTCTAAATATTCCTTTTCAATGCACACATAAGCGGAGAGGAAGCATACCTGCTTCATTCAAAACATAGCTGAGGCAGAAATTTCAGAAACAAATGGGCTTTGCCCACCAATAGTTCAGCTCAAGTGGTTCTGGTATCAATGGTGCTGTGAGAAAGAGATAAGCCTATTTGAATTTCTAAGAGAGATAATTTTTTAATTTAACATTTCAAATCTGTTCCCACGGTGCTGGTTTATGACAGGACACTAAATGAACCTCAGACTGGCTTCCCCTTAAGGTTTGTCCGGTGCTCTGTAGAAACAACAGTCCATGCTTTAACAAAGTTTCAGAATTAGAAACAGGCAGACTTTCCACGGAGTTCTTATTCAGGGAGTTTTGCATAAATTAAGACTTTTCACAGCAGTTTGACTTCCCAGAGTATTACAGAGCAGCTGAAAAGTTACAAGACTTTTTTTAAAAAAGCAAACAAGAAACACTAGGCATATTCTGAATGGAGAGATTCAACTGCCCGTTTTGGCCTCCTTCCTTATTATCATTCAGCTGCTGCAATGGGGAATAAGAAGTTGAGGTTTTATTCTAAACAGGTTAAGAAGAACAAGATTACTTAGTCTGTTTAAAAATCAGATGATATCCCCTGCCAAAGCTTACCCAGTAGACTTCTTTAATACAGCACAAGAGAGATGGATTTGGAAAGGACCTGTGAGACTAAGTCCACAGGCCTCTTAGAATAGTCTAGGACTTGAATGTAAAGTGTAAATTGGTCTATTTGGGGGTAAAAAAGAGGGAAAAAAGAGATACTTTGTTTAATAACACCTAAACCCAGAGAATTTTAAATTCTTTGTACCAGTGTATAGTTTTCTGGATAAGAATCAAAGCTTGGTTTATAAGAGACTGGATTACCATTTAGATAGCATTTAATAGTTTTATTTAAGTCAAGAGTGTTGATTAACAACAGATATCCATTCAATGCTGAGAATTTACTACGATTATGTTTCCTAGTGATGTCCTTAAGCTGGGTCTCAGTGAGGTAGTAGATTTATGTAAGAGTGGAATAATATTGTAGCCTCTGATGACCTCAGAAAGGAGTCACCTACAAATATAACTCATTGTTTCTTCTTTATGGAGCTGGTCACGATATGAAGGGTAGGCCTATCTAATCATTGCAACGCCTCCAGTGTAGATGAACCATCATTCACATTACGCATTGACTGACCTTCCACATCCAGTCCCATTGCACAGAGTCACTTGAGGAGATGAGGTGAGCAAGGATGGGGCTCACCTGCCATGCTGAACATGGTCTTGCCTCCATTCACTCCTTTCCTTTAAGCTACTGCCTTCAGCCTGGCAGCAGGAGAATATAGGATCCCCTTGTTCTTTTGTTTTGTTTTGTTTCCTGGTGTTCCTGTTTCAGCTTCAAGGAGAACAGAACATCATTTCACTAGTCCATTTCTTTCTTAGCCTCTCTGATGCTCCTGAATTTTTCTATTTTTTTCTTGTAGCTTTGCCACCAGGTTGAACAGATTGTCCACTTGGACACAATGCATAAAACTGTTCTCACCATGACTTCCCCTTACCAGTGAAAGGCTCAGGATTGAGACCTATTTGGCTGCATGTTTTCCTGGGAGCTCTATCTGGATTGTCACATGCGTTCTGGTGAGTGTAGAGGACACAGCTTTTTGCTCAGAGGGCAGCCAACTCAAAAGTGATATTTTGCATCAAGTGACCAAGTTACAGGAAACACTTAAAAGGCTGCTCAGTATTCAAGAGGCAAAGGTGGCTATAGATAAGTGGTTCCAGAACTGTGTTTCTGTGGTGGACACCACAGAGAATGAGGGGCCTTCGACCCTAGTGACCTACAAAACCAGGACTCTATTTCAATCTCCACTCTAAAGTGTTACAACCAAATCTGGATAAGAAATTTTAACAGCTGCAGACACCCATGAGCAAGGTCTGCAGGAAGAGTGAGTACCAGCATCACAAAACAGATACTGCAAAAGGAAGCAATGTGTGTTTGTAGTGGGTGACTTTCTGTTGAGGGGCACTGAAGTGCCCATCTGCCAGCCTGACAGGGAGTCACAAGAGGTATGCTACCTTCCAGGAGCTAAGGTATGAGATGCTGCCATGAATATGCCACAACTTGTCATGAATACAAAGTACTGTCCATTCTTATGCTTTTACATGTGCATAAATGACACTGCAAACAGAAATCTGGGCAGAATCAAGGAAGATTCCAAAGCCCTGGGAGAGCAAGCAAAAAGTATTGATACCCAGCTTTCACTTTGCCAGTTAGAGAAAAGGGGACAGCCAGAAATAGATGCGTAATGCAAACCAATTTCTGGCTCATGGCTAGTGCTGTTATGACAGTTTTGGCTTATACGACAATGGAATATTCTTCAATTACTACAGATTTGCTAGGGTTGTCCAGAAGAGTCAAGACAATCTTTGGCAGCAAGCTGATTAACTTAGTGGGGAAACAAACACATCACAAAGGAGAGCCACCTTGCAGAAAGACCTAGAGAGGCTGGAAGAGTAGGCTAATGTAAGGAAAAATTTATCTGATCTAGAAGTTCCTGTTCACAATGGAGACAGAGGAGTCTTGTAAAACTTTATTTGAATAAAGGGAGAGTCCATAGGACAATTCTCTGTGGGGTCTCTCAAATTGCTGGAAGGAACAGCTTTCCATTTATCCTAAATTCCGGGACACAGATTTCCTTCTCCCTTTGCCCAAGGTACTAAGGATTTACAGTCTTCTCTATACACCTACTACATGTACCCCTTTACATGTAACCACCCTGCATCATAAAATGTATGTTCATTTAAATTAGGTTCTTCACTTCTCCGGGTAGAGAAGTTAATATTCAGTAGTCTATTAAGCTCTGTCCTAAAAGTTCAGAAGTTCAGGCTGTTCACTGTTGGCTATCTTCAGACAGGTGCCCCACTGATTCACAGCAAGACCCCAGATAAAGCCTGACATATGAGGAAAGGCTGAGCAAATTTAGTTTGTTCAGCCTTGAGAGAAGAAGGCTTAGAGGAGACCTTACTACCATGTTCCAGTATTTAAAGGATGGCTACAAGGAAAATGGGGATTTCCTTTTTACAAGGAAAATATAAGAGATTCACAGATTCCATGAGGTTGGAAGGGACCCTCAAAGTTTATCTTGTCCAACCCTCCTGCAGTGAGCAGGGACACCTCCAAATAGATTAGGCTACCCAGGGACACCTCAAGTCTAATGTTGAATGATGAGGGAGAATGTGTACAAATTACGCCTCGGAAGATTCTTATTGAACAGGAGGAAAATTTTTCACAATGAGAGCAATCAGCCATTGGAAAAATCTCCTGAGGAAGATTCCCCAACATTGGACACTTCGAAAACTCAGCTGGACAGGGTACTGGGCCATCTTGCCTAGATCGTACTTTTTGCAGGAAAGGCTGGACCAGATGATGAGATCCTTCTGTCATGACTCAGCTCTAGGCAGAAGGCAGCATCATGCTATAATCCAAAAAATTCCCTTGGAGTAAATTAAGGTGAAATGATGACCCCAGTTCTCTCAGCCTCTCCTCACATGTCCTGTGCTCCAGCCTCCTCCATAGTCTGGCAGCACTTGACTGAACTTGCTTCAGTACGTTCATGTCTGTCTTATACTGAGGACCCCTGAAGTGGGCACAGCACTCCTGATGTAATTTCAAAAGTGCTAAATAGAGGGAAATAATCTGTTTCCTCTAGTTACTTGCTATGATTTTGCTGAGATGACCTGCAATAGCAGAAATATCACTTGTTCTTACACAACAGCCTCCAAAGTTTTTTAAATTTTGGGGTAAGAATTAGTCTTTTCTAAATCTGGATCATCTTGAGGACATATTGTACGACTTAGATGCTGATTAGAAATGGTTAGTTGCTGGAAATTAATTCCCAATGTTGGTGTTTTGTATTCTAATTTATATTCAATCAGGCTTCATTAGCTGCTATTTCATTTCCAATTATAATATGACTCATATGTAATTTAGGGGCCAGTTCATTAAGAAAAAAAAGAACCAACAGAATTCTAATATCCAAGTGGAGAAAAAGCACATCTAGAAATAAATGAATTGCGATGCTTCTCACTCCAGCTGGGGAGTACACTGGAAAGATACAGGATAGACTCATCATAGGTATAGGTTATCATCTCATGGAGAAAGAAAGCTCAGTGGATTACTCATTGTCTGTCTTCAAACATGTCAAATAGAAAATATTACCCATTCTATAAGTCCTAAAATGTAATGAAGTGACAATAACGGGGGGGAGTAGGGGGGGGAGGGGGAACCAAACCAAACCAAAACCAAACAGGCAACATAAGAATAGCATTGCAAGTATTTGTTTGTTTAAAAAGATTAATAGATTATTTAAACCCATGCTTTAGACCTTTAACATTCAAGTATCTGCTCCTGAAGAGAGAAAACATTTCATGTAGCTGTAAGAACAGTACATTTATTCTAATATTATAAAGAATGAGTTTTCTTAAGCATGGAACTTTGTACTTGAACTTCAGAACTAGTTAAGAATGAATACTAATCTTTAGTTCTCCCCACAGAATCCAGTTACCTTTTGTATGTGGAACAATAGACAACAGTACAGTGTCTTAGAATATGTGCTGGGATTTTTTAAACAAAGTGCCATTTTTATTCAGAAATGCTTTTAGTGGTGAAAAACCAAGTGGAGCAAATGAAGGGACTACTTTGCAAAATTCTTATAGTAAATCAAAAGCCTTGGGGCTGTGCAACCCTTTAGTAGTATAGAGTTTTCCTATTTCCTTCATGAGCTTGCAGATGCAATCGATGTTACTGGAGAAATTGACAAAGATGTGTCACACACAGTTAACCTTGTAGGTATGATTGGAATAAACTCTGTGTAGTGCTTTGTTGTAGCCCCATCACCTCCTGAGAATCATAGGAAGTCTATTTTTCTATAGCAATATAAGAAATATCCTTTTATTTTATGACACTGCTCAGTAATATGCACATAATTTTCAAACTGTTTTGTTCTCCATCCTTCTTGGTACTGTGAAATTCAAGGACAAAAGTGATACTGTGCTTTGCTGCCAACAACTGAGCACTTAAGAAACTTTCTGAAACAGGCACCTATAAAATTCCCATTGTCATAAATAGGAATCCTTTTTAGAGTCATCCTTTTTTTCTTGATAAACAAAGCTAACCTCTGTTATCCCTGCAATATGTCATCACCTCACCCTGCTATCATGTTTCTTTTCATGCCCTAGGCTAAGAAAGGACTTGTTTATAAAATAGTAAAGAGTTCCCAAGTGTCTTAAATAATTTTTCTTGCTATTTCCAGGTAGTATGCTTCCCATATGTCATTGACTTTAGTACCCACAAAGACAGCTTTGTCCTGATCATGTAACATACGTGTGCAGCTTGATGGAAAAAGAGAGATGTGTTATTTAAGCCAATGTTACTATTTGTCTAAACACTGTCAGATGAAGGTAGAGCAAACATATGTCCTCTTACAAAAGATCTCTTATTAAGTGGTATCAATTATCTGTTGAAGTGGTATCAAATCAGACAAATTATACTCATCCTGTTGAGCAAGTAGTCCAGAATGATGATGCACAACATGGTAATAATTTAGGAATTTGAACCAGAATGGTAAGTATGACTGATTTCCACTCTCACTTCCATGCTATAATGTCTTGAAGAAGTCATGGGTGGTTTCCATTACTAATGCTGTATGTTAACTTCACATACTAAATTTAAGCACCATACATTTTGAAAGCCTTGAGTGTTAGAACTGACAGTAGTGAGATGGCTGAAAGATTTTCTTTCTGAGAAACCGGTTATTGCATTGACTAGAAGTCTGTCTTCTGGCACCCAAATTTTGAAAAGGTATGCTCAAATTTGCAAATGGGTTTAAAGGTTGTAAACACTTTCCTGCAATTCGTACTTTAATATTCAAGACAGTAATACTGAGAGTGTGCACTGTTAAAAGAGCTATTGCATTTTGAAACATGGGTGGAGGTCACATTTGATGTATTGATTCCTGTGTACACTTTGTAAGGTGCTTTGTGATAGAAGTATCTTGATAAATGTAAATTGTTCTATTGTGGTTGCTAATGTCATTATCTCCATGGGCATTTGCACAGAAAACAGGATAAATGCATTTATCTTCTAGATTCTGTAAAACCACCTTTCTCAGAATAAAGATGTGTAGGCCCAACACACATATGTGGACCACATTAATGTCTGAGAAGCAAGCAAGTGATGTCATCAATGACACATTGTCCATCTCATATAACATTTGTGAATGCATCTCCCATTAAGTCTGCCAGTGTAGATAAAGCAGATAGAAAAGATGTGCTTGTGATTTTCTGAAATACTGCTTGAAAGGTATGGTTTCAATCATGAATCTATTTATATCAATGTCTGTCACAAAACACACAGCAACAAAATTCAGGCTTAGTAGTGAAAATTATTGGGTAGTCACAGTGATGAACATAGCAGGGAAACTGTGACAACTTCCTAAACCAGTGAACAGAAAACTGATTCCAAGTGTAACATTAACAGCTTAGCAGATGATGATTTTGTCAATTTGGTACTATTTACATTTTAAATTGGGTTTTGTTACTGAAATGGCACCTCATATTTCACTAGCTCAAAACAGACTGGTTTTGACTCTGTGTTTTAAGTCTGATATTTTGTTTAACGTAGATACAGTGTTCTCATTAACTTTCCCATTTACATTAACCAAGACTTAAATGGTTTTAAATTTTCGTTAAAGATGCAATAATTTTTCCACAATGTGGAGTCCTTGAGGAATTGACTGCGAAAATGGGAAAGTCTCACTTCAATTAGAAACATTTTCAGTTCCCATAAGGAGTATTAGATATTTTTCTATTTTAAACAATGTAATCAGCAAATGCTTTTTCTCTTACAAACATTCTGTTTTGACAGCTGCATCATCCATTTTGACTCCAGCAGTAAATTTTATATGGCCTCTCTCTCCTTCAGTATAAGTACACCTGATGCTGATCCTTGTTCTATCTGATGTTGTAGCCAGTCGGAGCAAAATTTAACATAATAAGCAATAAAACTTACAGGAAAGATTATGTCACAAAGAAGATGAAATTTCTGGGTTATCTTGTCAGCTGCAGCATCAAATCAGCATTTAGACAATACATTTCATTTATCTCTTTGTTAAACAATCAGCATCAAGCATGCAAGAGTTGCAGACCTAATACAAACCTATACCCTGCCTCATTTGTCTGTGTGTACTCCCTTGTGTGGAACGGCTTATGCAAAATTCAAACTTTTGTGACTCCACTGTTCCAGGATAAACTGTGTATCTATCAGCTTTTCTCCAGCTGGTTCTCAGTAAGACAATGTCACACCTGCAAGACTAGCCAGACAACTTCTTAAGTGAAAGAAGAGAAAGATTTTTGATCAAAGAAACACCTACATACACATCAATACTACCGAAAATCTGTTTAGCTTCTTTAGAGGCCTATCCAACACTTCCCAGCTTCACTTTTCTGAGTCCTGAAGCCCAGCAGGAAGTCTGGTTCCTTGCTTAAATAGTTGTGCAATTTACACCCAATCTAGATGCAGAATTTCTCTTGGCCGGTTAGCTAGTTTAAGTGAATTCAGCAGAATATCAGAGGCAAAGAGAGTAAAAGATTATCTTTTGATTGTTTTGAAGTTTCGGTAGACAGGTATCTATCTTAAGTTGTTTGTTTACTTTTGTCTTTGCTTCCTATGATACTTATTGACATTTTAATCAAACAAAGAGCATCCTAATGATTAGGCTGTGCACGATACAACTCCATTTCTGCCTTTATTATTTTTGCTAAATTTATTTATTCTTATAACTCAGAGCATGTGAGCAACAACAATGAAATACTCTCTGCTTATGGAAACATCTGGCAAACATTGACCCTGGAAGTCTTATTTTTCTTGTGAGAAAAATAAACAACAAAACGACACACTAAAAACTCAGTTAAGAAAGATATTTACCTACAAGCCTAACTTTTTTAAAGCTATAATTCAACAACTTGACTATTTAGAAATAAATGAACAATATTGTATTTTGAAACAAACATTAAGATGAAACTCAACAATGCTATTAGAGTATTGGTGCCTAATGAAAACCAATTGAACTGCTACATTTTTATTCCTGAAGAGAGAATTAACAGTCAACTATGTGGCCTATGAGAATGCACTAACAGGTGGAATGGAAAAAGAATCAGCATGAGATTATTTATCATATTCCCCAGTAACCAAAAAAGAAAATTAATTTATGATTCTGACCTCTTTCTTGTTTCATTCTATTAAGGATTCCATATTTTCCTGCTATAATAGATATTCGGTAGTGTTGGTATCCTGCTGGGGCTGTACTCATGCAGAGAAGGAATAAAAATGTCATACAGAAATTTCCCAGTGCCTTGCTTTTGAATGTCATTTTCTGTCTGTATTGTACTGTATATTTTCCAGGGACTGCCATATTTTCTTCCAACATGCAGGACTCAATATTATACATCATCTAAAAATGCAAAGAAAAAAAATATTTGTCCAATATTAACAAATATGAGCTACTAAATTTATGATTTCCTATCCATCTGTAGGCATTCCAAGTAAATTCTAATAACCCGAAGTATGGATCCAAGTATATTTATTCAGATTTAAAACTACTGGAAGGAGTAAACATATTTAACCATCTTGCAAGGCTTCCCCACATTATTAACTTACAGCAAAAGCAGAGGTGCATTCATACTTCTCTTTATTCACCTTATAAGCACTTAGGTATACAGAATATTATTTTACTAAATGTATTTGTCTATCTTTATAAAGAAACCATTTTGAATTAAAGAAGTTTATTAACAAGCACCTAAATACATCTATTAGGATTATTTAATAATAAAAAATAATTGGGAAAAATATAATCCTACATACATTGTAAATGAATGCTAGAAAGAAAAGATGTTTAACTAACTATAGTTTTACTAAGACCTGGTAGAATTCTAACTAAAATTGCCTTAAAAAAGCATGAAAAAGAGGTTGTATAGGACAGACAGAATAACAGAAGTATTATGGGATTTCCAGAAACTTCTACAACAACTTTTTTTTTTTTGTATTAACAGTAAAATGTCTGTACACAAATATTCTGCACAAAACATCTACAGCTGTTCTGGGTTATCACAGCCCCTGTCTCACAAGCTCCCCTCCCTACATAGAGGCAGGAAAGAAAATAACACAAATAAACCTCTGGGTTGAGATAAAGAGTTTAATGAGATTATAAGATACACAATTACCTTAGCCTATTTGAATAAAAGCACAGCAAAATGCAGATACAGCTGTGGAAGACAGCAACTTCCCCCACTCCCTGACCCTCAGCCCACCCAGCAGCAAAAGACCAATACCGGCAACCCAGAAACCCGAAGCAGCAACTGACACAGGAAGTCTGTCATGTTACAGTCGGAACTTCAAGCCCCATGATACTTTGCTCCAGACAGTGCCTTCATTTTGACATGACAGTTTCAGGGTATTGAATATCATCAGCAGATTCAATTCAACCTATGGCAGCAGTCTTTTGCTCTTCTGAAGAAGACAAATACAGTGAAGCTATATATATAATTTGCAACTTAAGAAATATATGGTGCCTCAAATAAGTAAATAAAGGCACATTCATAGACATCTGGGGAAGAAACATGAAACATCAGAATTTTCTTAAGGATCAAAGTATATAGAAGACATTTCATGTAAGCTGTGTAATGACTCTATAAATCAATGCTTACTTTTTTTTTTTTTTTCCCTTTCTTTCTTTCTTTTCTTTTTTAATTTTAGCAAGGAATCCAGGAGACAGCTCTCTGTATGGCTTGTAGTATGCTATTGTTTGAATCTGTAGTAGCTCACTGCACTTGAAGGCTCTTTCTCATTTCATGGTGGCATGACATTTTCCTCCTTCTAGCAACCATTGCTTCCATCATGCTCTTTTGGAAGTTTTTATCATGTGCCTTTCCCTTGTTTTCTAGGACTGCTGTGGCTTTTACACGCACAAAAAAGCCACAACATAACTCCAGGATCTCAGGGATGGCTTTAACCAATGAAAGCACAAATCTATATTCTCGGATCTTAAAGCTGAAAGCCAATGATACTTTCTCAGACATTCTTCTGAATATTCTGCTGTGTGGTGAGGTGAAAATCTCTCTAAATACATTTAAGGGGAAAAATAAAATCTTCTGAAGTTGTGATATTTTTTGGTTTTGTGGGGTATTTTTATTTAGATTTTTTTTCTCTAAACTTAAATCCAAAGAGACATATGTCTTTAAGTCTGGTTTCTGGGATCAATCATTTTCTGCCAAAATGCTCCCTTGTTCAGTGTTGGTTAGCATCAAATGTTTCTGAAAATAGACCTATGCTGACCAATTATTGTTGTTATATAAGCTTAGGTACTTCTTTAAAACTGAGCCTGTCAAGAACGCAATTTGACAAGCTGAATCATACCAGCTCATATATGATGGATTTAAAAATAAATTGCATCTGACCATCTGTACACAGCAGAAGAGCATATCTTTATGGTATTTCTCATGTGTTTACTTTTTTCCCCAAATTATTATTTCTTACTGTGCTTAAAGAGATTTACTTTGACAGAGATATATATTCTCTATTATGACTTTTTAAGAACAGAATGGATGAATTACAAAAATTCTTTCCTAACAGTGCAGATTTGTGATGGATTTTGTGAAGAATCACAATAATCATTATTTGCTTTATTGTCCTGATGGACGAGGGATTGTTAAACACAATAATCTCTCTAATCTCTATTGCAGCAATAAACCAGAGAATTGAAATGGTTTCTCTTGACTCTGTCAACTCAAGTACTATTTTTACAAACAGAATTCTTTTCATGATTCTCCATTAGATATAAAATATGGACGATATAGACTTTTTTTTTCCCCCCAGTAATGTGATTCAATTTGCATGACTGTCTAATATCCAAGAAAAACTAAGGTAAGATGTATCTTGATTTCAAATAAAAGAGAACTTGATGAACCATGTACAATTCAGGGGGACACTTTGCAGTGATCTGGCAGCATTTTTAAATGTCACAGAAACAATGACAGGCTTACTCATATTTTCTCTGAATCAGTGTGGAGTAGGATCTGATTAATCTGATACTAGATATCTATTTCTAGTCTCATCTAGTCTCATCTATTTCTAGTCTATGGCATTTAACGAGTCCAAGTGCCGAGTGCTGCACTTTGGCCACGGCAATCCCATGCAGAGCTACAGGCTGAGGTCAAAGTGGCTAGAGGGCTCCTAAACAGAGAGGGACCTGGGGGTACTGATCGACAGCTGCCTGAATATGAGCCAGCAGTGTGCCCAGGCAGCCAAGAAGGCCAATGGCATCCTGGCCTGCATTAGGAATAGTGTGGCCAGTAGGAGCAGGGAAGTCATTGTGCCCCTGTACTCTGCTTTGGTTAGGCCGCACCTTGAGTACTGTGTCCAGTTCTGGGCCCCTCAGTTTAAGAAGGACATCGAGACACTTGAACATGTCCAGAGAAAGGCAACAAGGCTGGGGAGAGGCCTTGAACACAAGCCCTATGAGGAGAGGCTGAGGGAGCTGGGATTGTTTAGCCTGGAGAAGAGGAGGCTCAGGGGTGACCTCATTGCCCTCTACCACTACCTGAAAGGTGGTTGTAGCCAGGAAGGGGTTGGTCTCTTTTCCCAGGCAACCAGCACCAGAACAAGGGGACACAGTCTCAAGCTGCACCAGGGGAGGTTTAGACTCGAGGTGAGGAGAAAATTCTTCACCAAGCGAGTCGTTCGTCATTGGAATGGGCTGCCCAGGGAGGTGGTGGAGTCACTGTCCCTGGAGGTGTTCAAGAGGGGATTGGACGTGGCACTTGGTGCCATGGTCTAGTCATGGGGTCTGTGTTGATAGGTTGGCCTCGATGATCCTCGAGGTCTCTTCCAACCTTAGTTGTGATACTGTGATACTGTGAGAAGTCTCAAGCACAAGCCCTATGGGGAGAGGCTGAGGGAGCTGGGATTGTTTAGCCTGGAGAAGAGGAGGCTCAGGGGAGATCTTACTGCTCTCTACCACTAACTGAAAGGAGGTTGTAAACAGGTGAGAGTTGGTCTCTTCTCCCAGTTAACCAGCAACAGAACAAGAGAACAAGAGGACAGTCTCAAGCTGCACCAGGGGAAGCTTAGGCTTGAGATGAGGATAAAGTTCTTCACGGAAAGAGTAATCGGCCATTGGAATGTGCTGCCCAGGGAGGTGGTGGAGTCCATGTCCCTGAAGGTGTTCAAAAAAGGATTGGATGTGGCACTTGAAGCCATGGTTTAATTGTCATGAGGTGTTAGGTATTAAGTAATAGGTTGGACGTGATGATCTCTGAGGTCTTTTCCAACCTGGTTGATTCTATGATTCTATGATATTCACATGACTGGCTGGAAGATGTGGAACAGCTTTTGGAAAAACTTTTGCATGAAAGAGCTACATAATGAGTTTCTAACATCTGTTGAATATCTCTGACTTTATTGAAATACTGTTTTTTCATGCCTTCACATTCTCCTTATGCTGGTTAATGTTCAGTATTTTCCCCCCAAATTAATAAGCTTCTAAACGAATTTACACATGATAATGTGCATGTGGATACAGTCTTAGTTATCTACAAATGTACCAACTCCTTCTTTTGAAAATAAAGCAGATTTCTCTGTGTATAGGGGCACCTTTTTCTTTGTCAGTGTACTTCTTACCCATTAGAGATTTATTCTCTGACTGACAAACAGTACTTTATGCTCACTTTTCCCCCAGTTTTACCTGCTTCAGTTATTTTTATGTATGGATGAACTTCAACTAACTTTTCCTAGAGCTCTTAGTATTTAATAAATTATTGGTTCACTATGTTTCCCAATGAGGTACAAAAAAACCTTTGCATTGTCTTTGCAAGATCCAGAGTGATTGGCACTTCTTCATCAGAGAACTACAAATTACATGGATTACATCTGTAAATTCTCTCTACAGCCAGTAGAGAGAAAGGTTTTTCCAGAGTTGTCTAAAATGGGACATGAGGTCATTCACTAAGCACTACAAAAGGTTACTGGTTTCTCTGCTGATCATCAAGGTTTAAAGTGAAATGTGAACCTCATGAGATTTAAAAAGCCCAGGTGTGAGGTCCTGCTCATAAGGTGTATCAATACCCCATTATCAATATAGCCTGGGGGAGAAAGGGGTTGAGAACAGCCATGTGGAAATGGACTTGTGGGTACTGGTTGATGAAAAGATCAACATGAGCTGGCAATGGTGCGAAAAGCCAGTTCTATCCTGGGCTGCATCAACATAAGTGTGGCTAGCAGGTCAAGGGAGGGGGTTCTGCCCCTATATTTTGCTTCTGTAAATCCGTACCTGCAGTATTGTTTCCAGCTCTGAAGTCATTGGCATGGGAAAGACGTGAATCTATTTGGGCAGGTCCAGAGAAGGGCCACAAAAATTTTCAGAGGCATGGAACGCTTCTATGAAGAAAGGCTGATAGAGGGCAGACTGTTCACTATGGAGAAGAGAAGGCTCCAAAGAGACCTTATTGTGGCCTTTTAGTACCTAAAGAGATCCTCTCAGAAAGATGAGGAGAACATTTTTAACATGGCCTGTTGCACTAGGAAAATGGGTAATGATTTAAATCTAAAGAAGAATAGATTTAGACTCGATGTAATGAAGATATATTATATGCTGTGGATGGTGAAACACTGGAATAGATTTCCCAGCATGGTGGTAGACTTCAAAAGGTCCCTTCCAACCAAAATTATTGTATGATTCTATAATTCAATGATTCTATGACTCTGTGATTTCACAAACTATTTTTTTTTCGAGATTCACCTGCATTTAGTAACAAATAAATAAATAAATACAACAGAAAAGTAGTCACTGGTAATTAATGGCCTTTCCTGCCACTAGCTCTACTCTAATAAGAAATGATTGTGATGTCTTTTCATTAAGCTAGCAAGAAAATGTCACTTGTAGCCAATTTGACGGCAGATTAATGCTTGAATCAAAAGAAACCATGATTCATAAGTTTGTGTCTGAGTTTTTTAACAGTGAAAAACTCCATGAAATGTACATGACTCAGTGAGAGAGATCTCAATTTTTCAGTGAGTTGGTTAGATATCTTCTGTTTCGCATGGCTTGTCTTTGTGAGCTGCTTAGGACTAAGGTTGTCTGTTTTATTAAAAATGTTTGTTATTGTGCAAAGGTGAAAAGAGAGCCAGAGCAGAGAACTTGTATGTCTTAAAATCTATTGTCAGAACACAAATCCCATGAAATTTTTCAAAACTCCAAAGTGGGAAAGGGTCTTCAATGTCTACTGTTGTGATAGAGCTATAGTCAAGTACTAGTTCACCCCTATGCACATCTTTGAAACACTTAAATTCAGTTATTTTTTATTCAAAAAACTTAACAGGAAAGAATTGTTGTTAGGTACCTTTGGATCACAAAGCAATCAAACTGAAACAACAGCCAGCACAGCAAGAGGCATAACAAATGCAAAGATGACCTCTCATAAAGGTCTTTATTGGCATAAGACTGAGTGAAAAGATGAACCTGGGGTATATAAAATCTGGTATCTATTTATCTGAACACTTTTATCTGTTCCTGTAATAATTTTCCTGCAGAGGGTATGGCCAAACATGACCAAATGCATTTAATGTAAAACCAATCAAGGTGTAATGATATGCTTCAATGAATTTGCTGTCTTTTGTACCTTCAGCAATAGTAGCACTGCCATGCGAAACAATAAATCCCACCATCAGATATCACAGGAACAATCAGCAGTTCTCCAAATCCCTTGCTTTGGTGATAGAAGATCTTGCTCAGCTGGATGAAACAATTAGTAGCTGATGTCCAGTTCATGTTTATGAGCTGTATTTCTTAAGCCATATATGAATTATGAGGTGCTGCCTGGAGCCAACAGGAACAGAGATCTCAATATCTCACTGGGTGAAGTTCTTTGCAGTACTCTGCTTTATTTCTGAAGTATTATGAATTGCAGATGAAGAGTTACTTATTTTGGATGTCATAGTGTAGCTCAACTTGTTATAAATCATGATACTAAACACAATGAAGTTCAGTATTTTCTCATATATGAAGTTAACTGGAAAAGGACTTGCTTTTCTTCACTGATACTCAGAGAGTTACAAGCTCTAAGTGTTGCTATTGTACAAACTGAAGCAGAAAATAAGTGTGTTTCTAAGAATTGCCTTTGAATTATTTACTTGTCTGCTTTGGTCATGATATCATGCTTTCTGCAACCATAAATTATTTCCTGGCCGGAAAAACACAGCTATTTACAATTAAAAAAAAAATAATTAAAAATTATTTTTACTTGCAGTATATGGTAAAGTAGATACTCAGCAATTTTAAAAAGATGACAAACATCCTGGTTTTATAACCAGTCTTTTTTTTTTTGTTGTTTTGATTTCAGGCAATTGAGTTGAAAACCAAAGGTCAGGTTGCTCAAGCACATACAATTTAGAAGAAACAAAACCCAAAACATAGCTCCCAAGCTTTGGTGGAGAATCAAGAATTCTTTATGTACTTTACAGTGTTCCTCTCTAAAATATTAGGAAACTACTTCAGGAACTGGTGTTAGGGATCTGAAGGAATGATCATCTCCTTCAAAGGAGATAAGATAAAGAAGATAAGCCCACACTGTCTGTTTTGGGGTTTGTTTTTTTTTTTTCCAGACAACGGATTATGACTCATTTGTGTCCTTTAAGGAAAAGAAGTGCAGCTTTTTATACAATACCCTGGTGTCTAGTGCTCCCTCCCTAAACATTCATGAAGCAAGATTCAGGGTTTAACTTCTTTTCTCTGAAATTCTGTATCCCCACAATTCTACCTCTCCAAGCAATAACACAGTCACTAGTCAACAGTGAGCATTGCTAGTTATTCTTTGTATAGGAGGAAAAGCAGGAGGGTGGAATACTTCAGGGCTCATTTTGGAAGTATTTCATTGTACATAAAACTGCATAAAATAACTGCTGGGAGGGGAGGGAAGAGGAGGGGAGAAGACAGGAGGATGATTCCTTGCCTTGGTGATAAAGGCATTTACATGGGGGAAAATTTTGTAATTTCCTGCCTATTTTAACATTTTGTAATCTTGCTTAAAGTGTATTATATTAGTATTATTTTTGATGTGTGATAATTAGGGCACTATGAAATGGAATAGGGTTGCTAATGTATTTCTTATAGATGGTAAAAACTGTCTTAATGAGTTCATCAAAAAGCAATCCTAAAACTGCAAAGAAGTCCAGCATCTTCTGACAAACACAATTATAAAGAAGTATCTGTCTACCTTAAGGATTTCTATTAAAGGCATTTTCTGTGCAATATATCAGAAAAACTTTCTAATTCTGCTATTTTCCACAAATATGAGCTTCCTGTTTGTCAGCACAGTGGAAAATGCCTTTACAGTGGAAAATGCCTTTACAGTGGCATGACTATGATGAAAAAATGAGCCAGGGCACAGAAGTAACTGAAGAAAAAAATGTAATTCAAAATATGTTAGATGTTTATGCCTCACAATATATTTTGGGGCAGGGATCTTCCAAGGAGGCATGTTTTGAAGCAAAAGGAAATGTTTCTTCTTTGTGCTGTGACATGCAGATGTGTCATGTTTAGGGACTCTTCAGTGCACTGTCCAGTAGAGCCAGACTTAGTCAAAATTGTCTTTGGCAGAAGTGATTAATTATACTGCATTTAGTGCTGATATCAGTTATGCCAATACAGGGAGAAGTAAATTATTACAGAAGGCAGAAAAAACAGTATAAATTAAGAAGAAATATCACCAAAGGGTTTGTAAAGTTTACACATGAAGGAAAAAGGAGAAATAATAGTCTTGTAAAAACAAGCAAACAAAACCAACATAAAAACCCCCAATGCTTTTCCCATGAAGAGCAGAACTGTATTTTCTCTTTTTTTTTTTTTTTTTTCTTTTGTCTCCTAGACTAACCCATAACAATAATTCAGATTTTTCCCAGATAAAGATTCTCAGGACACTTCACAGTACTGCCCTTAAGTAATACCTTCATGTCCCCAGTGCTTCCTGTACATTCACACTTCCATTCTCCAAAGTGTCCTTCATGGTATTTTGGTCTGTCATCTGGGAAGGAGGCAGAGCATTCTGTGGCTGATTCCAGCCTTCTTGCATGCTGGTTGATCAGCCAGCTGCAGGCTGTACTTGCTCAGTCACTCATTTGCAGTGAGGATTGAAAATAGCCCAGTGTGGTGGGTTGAAGTTTCCCCCCCAGCATTAACTTTGCCAGACCAACTCAGTTAGAAGCAAATGAAGCTGTATTTGTAAGCAAAACCATGCAATGAATATGTACAAAATATACAGTATTTACAATATTGTACAGTATTTACAATATTGTACAGTATTTACAATTAGCAAATTACACAAAAACCTCTCCAGTCAGAGACCAGGGAAGCTGTTACGCTGCCCCCAGTCCCACAAGAGAGAGAGAAGCAGAGAGAAAGCAGTGAGTTAGACTTAACTAAACAGCCAAGGCCAGCCAACAAGCAAGTTAATCTCTCCCGAGCGAAGCAAAACAGCAGAGATCAGGAAAGAAGAGACAAAATTGTTTAGGTACAGCCTGTCTTATTCTAGACGTTTATTCAATGAATTTGTTTAGAAAAATCTTTTGTTTTACTTTTTACACCCAATAGTGATTTATTTATATTTTTCTACTTTTCTGCTCAAAATCCATAACTAATTTTAAAGATACAGCCTAAAACCATCACATCCAGTTTTCCCTGCTTTCCCCTGAAGTTGAGCTTCTCTCAAACACTTACAGAATGCATTCACCTCTGCTTAAAATTTAATTGGAAACCACCACAAGTTAAACTGACAGGTGGGAAATGTGATCATGTGACAAGTGGGCAGAAATACTATGCAGTCCAGTACAAAAGAGCTGAGAGGTAATTTGACAGCAGGCAATTTCTCTTTTGCCTGACTTTGATCATTTGGCTGTATCTTACAGCACAAATAGTAATTACAGATGTTGGAGTCCCAGTGAACTTCTAATTTGGTGTACATTTGAATTACAAGATTGTTCTTTTAAGCAGACGAATTATGTTCTTTACAAAGAACAAGAAGAGAAAGAAAAGGTCATGTGATGTAAGATTATACTAGGCTTGCAAAAATGCTTAAACACGTTTGGAAATTTTTTAAACAGATTGCAGCTTGTTGATCGCATCTGATCAAGAGCTGATCTGTCTGATTTGGAGACTATGAGAAGTGCCTGGGGATATGTCTATGCAATAGTCCATTTCAGTTTGTGGAAATTCAGCTTATCAGATTCTCTGGAAAATAGATTTTAAACTATCAGTCTTGAGGGCTTGCCAACTCTTCCCTTTGTACTAGGTAAGCATCACTCAGATTTTTGCTTTTTGCCAATCCTTGTTCAGGCACTCCTTTTGATGATACAAAGAGACACGCAACCTGTCTCAGCAAGAAACAAATTAATTAAACAAAATTAAAAAAAAATCATTATAACACTTTAATGTTAGAAGAGTGGATAGTAGGGTTCTAAAATATTCCTGTTTTAAAATTATATCAAGGAAAATGTAAGCCCATATACAACAATGCAATGGTATTTTCATGGTTATAATAGCTACATGAAGAGTAATTGCATGACTGAATACTTCATTAGTGTGAGACCCTGAGTGTTGAACTTGTCACATGGCACTCTGAAGCCTGGGGATGTTGCACTGGCTCACGCCTGCCGCGTGGAGCCTTGCGGAGTAAAAACCAAGACTTCTGGGGAAGCCAGAGGGAGCAGGGGGCTGGAGTAAGCCATGCTGCTATCAATGCTTCTGCTCCACTGCCCCACCACTCTACCTGGCTTGCCCCACTTTGTCTCCCACATCCCAGAGAAAAGCCACATGGCACAGCCCTGATCCCTACCACCACCAAGAAACTTGGCACGGCTCCTGTGACAATGCCGCCATTTTTGGTGATATCCCTTCTCTTTGATATGTGTTTTTCCCACTGCTTTTCCCTCCCATTTTTCCTCTGTTCTGGTTCAACTTAATAAACCCAGTTCATCATCCATTTGGCATCATTTTGCATTTATTTACTCCAAGGGAATTATTTGAACCTTAACATGGCCACTCCCCCTGACTCCCTGCTGACTAGGGTTAATAAGGGTAGGACTGGGTCTTGATAATTAGATCTAAGGAAATGGATGCATGTCCATAAGAAGTAACTGTTGCACTGTGGTAAGTTAGGAAACAGATATTCATATTCACTATCTGGGACTTTGTCCAAATTATTAGAAAGTATATCACAAAATGAAGAAAGAAGGGGGAAAAAAACAAATAAAAATTTCCAAGACCATTTGCCTTGACCATGGTGCATTGATTAAAGCATGCTACTTGGTGCCTTGTTTAATTTGTTTATTCAGACATTATAAAATAAGGACTTTACATGCATTTTTAGTAATTTTAGATACACTAATTGATGTTGATATAATGAAACAAGTCTTGAAATCAACATATCCTTTTTATCAGCAGCTTTCACTATAGAAGTCAGTGAAGTTTCTTAATCATTCTTACGTTACCCTGGATCATCTAAGTACTCTCAAATAATGTTAATGGTATTATACAACCAAAATCTATTGAAATTCTGTGGATGTTTTGTGATTAACCTCTCTTAAAAGTAAGAGACCTAATCTTGTTTCCTTTTATTCTAATCCAATACAGAGATGTTACCCTTCCTGCAAAGATCATCAACTTCTTTATCAATATCTGTTCATTGTACTCCCATGTGAGAGAGCTGTAACTACCTTATGCATGGACAAATTTAAATCACAGTTTAAAAAAGCCCTTCCTAGGGTAATTCAATAGTTGAAAACTGGACTTTTGACTGACAATCTCTTTATGTAACTAAGTGGCTATGAGTATTCACCAACCTTAATGCCTATCTTCCATTCAGTGATGGCTTTTCAACAGTGGCTATTCACACCAAAAAATGTGTTTATAATTTTAGACAATTCTCCCTGTTGAGATTACCTGATTGGATGTGGTCCTCCCACACAATTTGAGTCTTCTGTGGCCATCTCCGAGGAATAAATTAATGGAGTCACAGAATCATTTTTGGTTGGAAAGACTTTTAAGTCTGACTTAGTCCCTTGGTCTCTCCAGTAGCAGGGATAAATGCCTATTCTTGGTAGGCAATTTACACTATCTAGAAAACACGTATATACATGTTGATACAGCTGGCCATACAAATAACAGACATGCAGAGCATGGAGATGATCACAGACTGCACCAATGACCTCATCCTGCTCCCACCTCTCATTTAATAGGAACAAGGAGCATCACATCTGTCATGGTAGGGCCAAACGGGCCCAGCACAAGCCCAGACAGGTCCTGGAATGCCCAGGCATGGTCTCACTCTCCCTCCTGCAGGAGTCAGGGTAATGCAGGAAAAGGGACAAAATGACAGGCCCCAACATATCTGGTAAACAAGTCTCCTTTCTGGGGCAAGAGCACAAGTACTGGCCACTGCTTCTCTCAGACCAGGCCTATGTTTCTGCCTTTTATGGCCACAGCCTGGCAGAGTCCTGTTTCATTGGGTAACTGTTTGCTGGCTTTGGTTGCTCTATTGGCCCAACTGAATCTCAGGAAAGTGATAAATACAGGCTGATTTGTCTTCGCCTTGCCTTCCCTGATTGGACCTGCCTTGTCTGGACTGCCTTGCCTCAAGTTGCCTTGCCTTGAGTTGCCTGGTCTGAGACCTGGGATACAAGCCACGAGCCCTACTCACTGCAATCTTGAGAAGCCATGAGCCTTAGGATCCAAGCCTTACTTCCTCTTGCTCCTAGAATTCATGGCATGCCTCAGTTTACTCAGGAAGATGCAAAAGCCTTTTGCAAAAACATGTTGTGCTGCCCACTGTGCCACTGAAGCCAGACCAGCCTCGAGACCATGCTGGCACCCCTGCAGCCTTGAGAGCTAACGTAAAACATTCCCCCTGTTTGGGTGGAACTCAGTAAGTAGTTCATTGCCTTCTGTATTTATGGTTCTTTTTGAGTCTCCCCCTGTGGCTGAGCACCATATTGCTCTTGGGGATTCTCCTGTTATTCCTTCCAGTTTGCTTAAAATTGTTAAAATTGTTACATTGCCTAAATATTGTACATTCCCACTGTAAATACATATTCCAGCCATACACTGAATCTATTTAATAAGTATTTGGCAATTTTTCATATTAATAAAAAGTTATTAATATTTTTATTAATATTCATAGCTGACATTTTCATAAATTCTATAACATCCTTTACTGCAAAATAGGGTTAGCAAGAAGAATTGGTTTAGCAAGAAGGCAGGACAGACTGAAGTGATCAGTGGCCAGACAAATGTACTGATCATCCCTTACTTACATGCAAATTCTTTTCCCTCATCCCTCTATTTCCCATAGTTGTTTCTTCCAATATAATCTGATAAATCTTCTTTCTGCTTCTTAACTGTCCTGCTCAATTAAGTAGAATAATTGGTAGTAGTGGAACTGTATGAAAAGGAAAGACTGTCAGATTAGATGATGGGATTTTCTTGTAAATGTCAATTTACTCATACTTCCCAAAAGAGCAAGAACAAAAGTGTTTATTATAAAAGTTGCAGTTCCAACACTTTTGGTATGGATGGCAACATAATTCATCTGGCACAGAAGAACTAGCACAATCTGCACGCTGAGCAGATAGAATCAAGATGTTTGATCATTTTATTCCCTTTTTGAATCCAAAGTTGCCTGATTTTAGAAGTCTGGAATTCTGACATCTAGCTCAAAGCTAATTGCCTGACTTTTGTTATTTGTATTGAGAATTGCGTTATACTGTATTGAGACCTTTTAGAGTGTAATGAACATGACCCAGTTTAAATGTCTTCCTCATGATAAGAGGAATAGCTTCTCAAATTACCTTTTTTGTCTTGACTACGAAAGGACTTTAGACAAGCAGTTCATATGTGACTGTCTTACAGACATATAACAGAGTCAGATAAAATCTTTCCCAAATGCCTGTTTAATCAAACAATTTTTCACACATTTAGCACATACATATTTCCTTCTTTAATAACTCATTTTCTATTTTTTCTTTAATTGTGGTGTTCTGAGTGAAGACGGGGTGTTCTCTGAACATACTATGCTGGAAAGTATAAAAGAGGGTCACAGTTTTGGTATAAAATACACTAACTTGTCAGCAACAAATACAAAACTGTTATTTAAAATATGCTAACCTGGATGAACACACAGGTAAGTTTAATTAGGTCTCTCAAAATAATTAATTTAATAAGGTTTAAAAAAAAAAAAAAAAAAAAGAAGAAATTCAATATCAAGTGGAGATTTCAAACTCTCAAAGCTCCACATTGCAGATGATAAGTAGAATGCCAGCCCGTTATGACGTAACTACATTAAAACATGGAAATAAAAATTCTGGGCAGAATCTGAGGATTTGACATGATTTTGGGCAGGCTCCCATCTGTGCAACAGATGATTTTCTTTGGAACTTGCCATTTTATGCTCTTCAGCCTAAGACAATATTTGTAACAACAGCATCCAGAAATAAGACACCAGAATATAAGCATGAACTTTCTCACTTTTATGTCTGCATAGACAAACAAGCAAACCAATTTTGTCATAGGATAATAGAATCATAGAATGATTTGAGTTGGAAGGGACCATAAAGATTGTCTAGTTCCAACCCCCACCACCATGGGCAGGGAAACCTTTCACTAGACCAGATTGCTCCAGGCCTCATCCAGCCTAGCCTTGAACACCTCCAGAGAACAGCCACAAACTCCATGATCAACCTGTTTCAATGTCTCACCATCCTTATTGGAAAGAAGTTCTTTACAGTATCTAGTCAAAATCTACCCTCTTCAACTGCTAATCCATTCCCTCTTACCCTGTTACAACAACCCCTTGTAAAAAGTCCCTTCCGGGCTTTCTCATAGGCTCCCTTCAGGTACTGGAAGACCACTATGAGGCCTTCTTTTCTCCAGGCTGAATGGCCCCAATTCGCGTAAGCCTGTCCCAGTAAGGGAGATGCTCCAGCCCTCTAATCATCTTTGTGGCACTCCTCGGGACCTGCTCCAGCAGTTGTATGTCCTTCTTACGCTGGGGACACCAGAACCAGATGCAGTACTCCAGATGGGGTTCCACTAGAGGGGGAGAATTCAGCTCCCTCATCCTCCTGGTCACACTTCTTTTGATGATATATATCTATATCTATCTAGATATAATTATAGTATGCAAGTATAGAGAGTCTGAAATTATAATCCTAGAACTGAACAATTCCATTCATATCTGTTCAGTACAGTTATTAACGCTAGAATATTTTCACTTCTGTCAATAACGTGAAGGATTATATATTGAGCAAAATGTGCAATAGAATGCCAATTATCATGATCAATGGCTATATAAATGCAGAGATCATTCAGGAGACATTGTTGTTTTTCAAAGGTGTGCATGTTTTCTTTGAGTGGTGGTCTGTTCTGAGGCTTCCTGTAGCCAGAACTGGATTGGCAGAGAGAATTCAACAATTGTGCTTGCATTGCAGCTCTCCATTTTGATGCCTTTTGGAAAGTTCCATATTTAAGTCCAGGGTCCACTCTGCTATGCTTCTTACATATTTTGCTTCCAAAGTCTGCTTCTGTACAGCACTTAATTTAATGGAGTATGAACTCTCCTGGAGCGTTAAGGATTTAGCTGCCATTATCACAGACTGAATGCTGTTTTTCAAAAGCCATTTTCCAATTGGCTGGTTGGAATTTTGATGGTAGCATTACAATATTCATGCCTAAATCCACCCCAGAGCACTAATGCCATTGCTAGCAATTTTTTTTTATCATTTCTAGTTAACACAACAGGGGTTTGTATACATATTGGATATTTAAAATTCACACATATTTACAAACAGTCAAGTATACAGCTTCCACAGAAGTGATTTAATGGTTTTCTATGTATTTATTCCAAATCTTTCTTCACATTCTGAGACACAGCCATCTAAATGCTGTCAGACTCTACCAGTTTATCTGTCCAGCCTTGCCTTATCACCTCATGATTCCTTTGTGTCAAATACTATACCTTGTATTGATGAGCCACAGTGGCATTCAGGAAAAACCATGGAGAGCATATAAGAATTGCACCAACAAAATATGCATAATGCCCCTATACAGAAAGCCCACCTTCCAGAGCACTCTTCCTTACCTTCTTATTGGAATCAGGTAGTGAGATCAAAATAATTCTAGTAGACATTAAATAGATGCCAAAAGAAAAGAGATATTTGTGAGAAGACTAACATATAATAACATGGCAACATACCTTGAGTTTTAATCTGCTGCTGTTACTCAAAACCATCCTGCTTCATGCCAGCTTCAAAACAAAAATGAAAATTCCATCTGTAGCAAAGTATTATGGGACTTGAAGTTCAGATTGTAACAGTTGCTGCTCTTGGGTTCCAGACTTTTGGGTGTTTACTCTCCTCTACCAAGATGGCAGAGGGGCAGGGAGGGATGGAGGAGTATTACAATATAGTATCACAGTACATTAGAGTTTGGAAAGGACCTCCAGAGATTGTCAGGTCCAATCCCCCTGTCAAAGCAGGAGCACTTAGGGTAGTCTGCACAGGAATGCATCCAGATGGATTTTGAATGTGTTCAGAGAAGGGGACTCCACAACTTGTCTGGGCAGTCTGTTCCAGTGCTCTACCACTCTCACTGTAAGGAAGTGATTTCACCTACATGTCAAGGTGATATCTTCTATATTCAAGCTTGTACCTGTTGTTCCTTGTCTTATTATTGTGCACCAACCTTATTTCAACCTTATTGATTCTATGATTCACAGGGAG
Organism: Melanerpes formicivorus; assembly: GCF_026170545.1. Taxonomy (NCBI): domain Eukaryota; kingdom Metazoa; phylum Chordata; class Aves; order Piciformes; family Picidae; genus Melanerpes; species Melanerpes formicivorus. The sequence goes on along the minus strand of NW_027142355.1, from coordinate 10,966,399 downwards.
GTGATCATCCCCCTGTGCTCAGCACTTGTGAGGCCACACTTGTACTGTGTTAAGTTCTGGGCTCCTCACTAGAGGAAGGACATTGAGGTTCTGGAGCTTGTTCAGAGAAGGGCAACAAGACTCATGAATGGCCTTGGAGCACATGGACTATGAGGAGAGCCTGAGGGAGCTGGGATTGCTCAGTTTGGAGAAGAAAAGGCTGAAGGGAGACCTCATTGCTCTCTACAACTTCTTGAATGGATGTTGGAGGGAGGAGGGGGGCATCCTCTTCTCCTTGGTGTCAAGCAACAGGACTAGAGGAAACGGTTTCAACAAGCTGAACCAGGGGGTGTTCAGGCTGGATGCTACAAAATACTTCTTCACAGAGAGTGTCGTCAAACACTGGGGTGGGCTGCCCAGAGCAGTGGTGCAGTCACCATCCCTGGAGGGGTTTAAGGAGCCTGTGGACCTGGTGCTTAGGGACATGGTTTAGTATTGACCCTCCAGTGCTAGATCGAAGGTTGGGCTGGATGAGCTTGGAGGTCTCTTCCAAGCAGATGTTTGCTCTCTTTCTCTGGCTGTATTTTCCATATCTGCTTTATTTTAGCTCCTTTCCTTCCTTCTTTCTGAAAGGCAGCAGGAAGAGGGAAGAAATAGTCTGTAAATGAGGCAGAAAAGCAGAGATTTGTTGGAGGATGAGAGCAGACTCCAGGGGCTTCCAGGTCAAAGAGGTGTAATTAGCATCATATCCTATGACTAAACAGCTCCTGCTCCACCACCACCATTCCTGCACCCAGCCCAGAGCCAGGGGCAAGACCCTCACCTGCCAAGACACCACCCAGAGGAGCTCAGCCCCAGTGAGGATCCCCAGCCAGAATCCATGGAGGATATTGGAGGAATCATCAATCACTGCCCTAACAACCGGGGGGCCACCAGGCCCCCCGGCCTTTGTAGTCACCACCACCATCACCCAGTGTGCACCATGGGCACTCACCAGGAATGAGAGGAGGATCCTCTAGCCCAGATGGGCTCAGCTTGGGGCTTCTGCTTTTGCTGGGGGGGATTAAATAGGGGAGTGGGTGGGGAGGGCCAAGTGGCCGCACCTGGGGTGGGAGGAGACTCCAACATAGCCCAGGTGCTCTGGGATTTGAGGGGAATAAGTGGGGAAATGGGGCAAGGGAGGTACTCTTGGGGTGTCAGGGAGTGATAGGACTGGGGAAAAAACTAGAAATGGGTAGATTCAGATTGGATGTTAGGAAGAAGTTCTTCCCCATGAGGGTGGTGAGACACTGGCACAGGTTGCCCAGGGAAGTGGTGGAAACCTCATTCCTTGAAGTTTTTTAAGGCCAGGCTGGATGTGGCTCTGAGCAACCTGCTCCAATGTGAGGTGTCCCTGCCCATGGCAGGGGCCTTGAAACTGGCTGATCCTTGAGGTCCCTTCCAACCCTAACAATTCTATAATTCTAAACCAATTTTGCAGTTCAGGCTGGATGTTAGGAAGAAATTCTTCCCAGAAAGAGAGATTGGCCATTGGAATGTGCTGCCCAGGGAGGTGGTGGAGTCACCATCCCTGGAAGTGTTTAAAATAGGACTGGATGAGGCACTTGGTGCCATGGTTTAGTTGATTAGACGGTGTTGGGGGATAGGTTGGACTTGATGATCTCAAAGGTCTTTTGCAACCTGGTTAATTCTCTGAGTCACCCTATTCTCTGAGTCACCATCAAAAAGAGCTTGCCCCCCTCAAATAGCTATACACCCACCCCTCAGATATCTATACACCCTGATCAGATCCCCTCTCAGTATTCTCTTCTCAAGACTAAACAGCCCCAGGGATATTAGTCTCTCTTCACAGGAGACACACTCAAGTCCCCTAATCATCCTCATGGCTCTCTGTTGGATTCTCTCCAGCAGGTCTCTGTCTCTCTTGAACTGGGGAGGCCAAAACTGGACACAGTATTCCAGGTGTGGTCTTACCAGGGCAGAGTAGAGAGGTAGAAGAGCCTCCCTAGATTGCTGGACACACTTCTCTTGATGCACCCCAAGATACTATTGGCTCTCTTGGCCACAGGGGCAAGAGATGGAGATCTTGCTATCTACTAGGACTCCAAGATCTTTCTCTGTGGAGCTGCTTTCCAGCAGGGCAACCCCTAACCTGTACAGATGCTTGCTGTTATTCTTCCCAAGGTGCTGGACTCTGCACTTGTCCTTATTAAACTTCATGAAGTTTGCCCACACCCAGCTCTCCAGCCTGTCCAGATGTCATTGGATGGCTGCACAGCCCAACAGGGTGTCAGCCAAGCCCCCAGTTCTGTACCATCAGTGAACCTGCTGAGGGTGCTCTCAATCCCCTCATCCAGGTAGTTGATAAAGATACTGAACAAAACTGGACCCAGCACTGATTCCTGGGGAACAGCACTGGCCACAAGCCTCCAAGTTGACTCTGTGCCACTGATGGCAACCCTCTGAACTCTGTTGTCAAGCCAGTTTGCAATCCACGTCACTGACCAGCCATCTATGCCACATTTCCTGAGCTTTTCTATGAGGATGTTATGGGAGACAGTATGAAAAGCCTTACTGAAGTCAAGGTATATGGCACCCACTGCTCTTCCCTCACCTACCCATTTGGTCATAATTTCATCAAAGGCTATCAGATTAGTCAGGCAGGATATCCCCTTGGTAAATCCATGTTGGCTACTCCTGCTAACCTTCTTGTCTTCTATGTGATTAGAAATGAACTCCAGGATGAGCTGCTCCATCATCTTTCCAGGGATGGAGGTGAGGCTGTCTGATCTGTAGTTGCCTGGGTCATCCTTCTCACCTTTTTTGAAGACTGGAGTAACATTTGCTTTCTTTCAGTCATCAGGCACCTCTCCTGTTCTCTATAACTTTTCAAAAATAGCTATATTTCTATAATCCTCTCAATTGACCAGACCTTTCTTCCACATATTATAAACCTCCTTTTCCTTTTGTATTTTTTCTAAGAGCTCCTTGCTTATCCATGCAGGTCTTCTGCCTCCCTTACTTGATTTGTTTTGTTTTGGTTTGTTTTGGTTTTTTCCCAAGGGAATTTTTTCTTGAGCTTGGAGGAGGTAATGTTTGAATATTAACCGGCTCTCTTGGATCTCCCTCCCTTCCAGAGCCCTAGCCCACTGGATATTTCTAAATAGAGTCTTGAAGAGAGCAAAGTGAGCCTTCTAAAAGTCCAGAGTTGACATTTTACTTATCACTCTGTTTCTTTGTTGATATTAAACTCTAGCATGTCGTGGCCACTACAGCCAAGATTACCCCCAGCTTTAATATCTACAACCAGTCCTTCTGGTCCAGCAGGTCCAGGTCCAGCATTGCACTCTTCTTTGTTGGTTCTTCAACTACCTGAAGGAGAAAGTTGTCATCAAACTCCCTGATTTGGCGGTTAGCTCCCTGGCTTCTGCTTGCTGCTGCTTTCTGCTGTGCTTTTGCTGCAAATAGGCTAAGGTAATTGTGCATTTGTATTATGATTATCAGGTTTACTCAGTAAAATCCTCTCTCATTCTTTTTGTCTCAACCTGGAGGTTTTTTCTGTGTGTTGTTTTTTGGTCACTTCTGTATTGGGGGAGGCAGACAGGTTAGCCCCACTGGTTCAGTTAACCCATTACATATAGTATTTCACCAAAAGATTATTTGAAGCTGAAATGTACCATATCATTTGCTTCACCCAAGGAGATGAAGATTCACTACAGCAATTAGCAGCTTTTCAAATTCAATAAAGATATAAAACCATGTCCTTACATGGGAGAAATGCTACTATAAATCCACATATAGAAAAAAAAAATAAATATTAATAGTCATTAACTAACTATAACTTAATTTTAAAATAAGCACTTTTGATTTAAACCATCCCCTTATTAATTTAATTCCAGTGTGGAGTTTCTCCACTATTCTCTTTTAAACCTTTTGAGAGCTGTAGTATTTAATTAATAGGCCTTTCCTCTGTGGAGTTGAGGCTTTGTTGTCATTTCATAAAAGAATTAAATTTAATTAGATTCTAACTATAATGGACTTTCTTTATGAGTAAAACACCCAACAATGTGCTAACTGTTTGACAATATATCCAGCCCCTGATAACTTCCACTATCAGTTTGTTAGAATCTCAGTGTTCAACCAGACCCCAATGTGCAATTCTGAAGGGATCCTCTTGTGTGACCAATAATTGCAAGACATGAAACAGAATTTCACACATTTAGATGCAAACCATACTGCTCTGATACCAAATATGAAGAATATGAATAGGAAACCCTCCTACGTGACTGGGAATCATGAGCAGATGCCTTAAAAGACAGTTCTGGTTTTCATCACTGGGATTCTTCTGCACTCTACCTTTTAAAAAAAAAGTCTAAAATAATAATCAAATTTTCCTTTGAAAAGTCTCTGTTTACTGTTAAAGTCTCCAATGTTGCTCCAACATACTTGGAAGATGGAAATTCTGAATAGTGTCTGCATTTTTACTTTTGTTTTGTTTTGTTTTTTAAATAATGTGGAAATTATCCCTCACTGTGACTTGGGGATGACAAATTTGTGGAGAATAGCCTAATATGGTAGCTTTTGGTTCTTGGACGTATAACATAGAAGATATTTCTGAATAGATCTTCATGCAATCATTTAAGGACAGCTTACCAAGGGAACGGGCATGAAAAACTCTCATAGAAGATTTTTCAGTAAAACTTCTTAAATATCTGAGGGTGTTTCCATAATTCAAGTTTTGTTAGCAAACTGAAGATGATTGTGGTTGTTACAGGTTGTGTTCCAATTCCCCCTCACACCCTGTTTTATTTTCTTCTGAATTTTCACAGAAGAATGTAGAATATACTCTTATCAACTCAAAATCTCTTTCAAACATGTATCTGATTCTAGTTATGGAATTCTGAATTTAAAATTCCCTCATTCTTTTCTCAGCTCTAAGAGGTTTTATTTTTGATATCTAAGGGTCAGAACCTAACTGCAAACTTTAGAGATTCTTTGGTAATGGTAAATCAAACAGGTAGAGTACAGGTCAAGTCCTCAAGAGTGGCTTGGAAAATAACAAGAAAACCAATCCAAATTCAGTAATGGTTTTGCATTATGACTTGTATTTTACAGAGAGTATTTTTTTTATTAATTTGAGTAGTAGTAGTAGTATTTTTATTTGAGCACATACTAATACCAACCAAAAGCAAAGAAATTATTTTCAGTATCTATATCCTGAAGCCTCCAACTCTTGCAACTCAGGAGCTGGTTGCTCATCCACGCTGGTCGCCTTCCCCGCCGGCTCGTCCTTTGGAAGGAAAGGAAGACTTCTTGAGGTATGTTTAAGGAAGCTGTTAGATTATGTAGGAAAAAAATTAGAGAGGCAAAGGCCCAGTTGGAACTGAAGCTGGCCACCTCTGTGAAAGATAATAAAAAGCATTTTTGCAAATACATTAACACTAAAAAGAAAGGCAGGAAGAACCTGCACTCCTTATTGGACCTGGAGTGGAACACTGTGACTGAAGACGAGGAAAAGGCTGAGGTCCTGAACACCTTCTTTGCCTCAATTTTTAACAGCAAGGAAGGAGTTCAGGATGAGTGGCCTCCGGAGCTGCGTGATGGGGTCAGGGAGCAGTGTAATGCCCCGGAAATCCATGAGGAATTAGTCCGGGACCTACTGAGCCACTTGGATACTCACGAGTCCATGGGACCCGATGGGATCCATCCTAGGGTGCTGAGAGAGCTGGCAGATGAGCTGGCCAAGCCACTCTCCATCATTTTCCTCCAGTCCTGGCTCACTGGTGAGGTCCCAGATGACTGGAAACTGGCCAATGTGGTCCCCATCCATAAGAAGGGTTGGATGGAGGAACCTGGAAACTACAGGCCAGTCAGCCTGACCTCAGTGCCAGGGAAAGTGATGGAGCAGATTATCCTGGCAGCAATAACTGTGCACCTGAAGGATGGCCAAGGACTTGGATCCAGCCAACATGGATTTAGGAGGGGCAGGTCCTGCCTCTCCAACCTGATCTCCTTCTGTGATCAGGTGACCCATCTGGTGGACATGGGGAGGCCTGTGGATGTGGTCTACTGGACTTCAGCAAGGCCTTTGACACCGTCCCCCATAGCAAACTGCTGGCTAAGCTGTCAGCTCATGGCTTGGACCACAACACTCTGTGCTGGGTTAGGAACTGGCTGGAGGGCCGAGCCCAGAGAGTGGTGGTGAATGGTGTCACATCCAGCTGGCAGCCAGTCACCAGTGGCGTCCCCCAGGAATCAGTGCTGGGCCCCATCCTCTTTAACATCTTCATTGATGATCTGGATGAGGGCATTGAGTCAGTCATCAGTAAATTTGCAGATGACACTGATTTAGGAGCAGATGTTAGTCAGTTAGAGGGCAAAAGGGCTCTGCAGAGTGACCTCGACCGACTGGACAGATGGGCAGAGTCCAACAGGATGGCATTCAACAAGTCCAAGTGCCGGGTGCTGCACTTTGGCCACGGCAACCCCATGCAGAGCTACAGGCTGGGGTCAGAGTGGCTGGAGAGCTGCCAAACAAAGAGGGACCTGGAGGTGCTGATTGACAGCAGCCTAAACATGAGCCAGCAGTATGCCCAGGTGGCCAAGAAGGCCAATGGCATCCTGGCCTGCATTAGGAATAGTGTGGCCAGCAGGAGCAGCGACGTCATCGTGCCCCTGTACTCTGCTTTGGTTAGGCCACACCTTGAGTACTGTGTCCAGTTCTTGGCCCCTCAGTTTAAGAAGGATATCGAGACACTTGAACGTGTCCAGAGAAGGGTAACAAGGCTGGGGAGAGGCCTTGAGCACGAGTCCTATGAGGAGAGGCTGAGGGAGCTGGGATTGTTTAGCCTGGAGAAGAGGAGGCTCAGAGGTGACCTCATTGCCCTCTCTACCACTACCTGAAAGGTGGTTGTAGTGCGGAAGAGGTTGGTCTCTTCTCCCAGGCAACCAGCACCAGAACAAGGGGACACAGTCTCAAGCTGCACCAGGGGAGGTTTAGGCTGGAGGTGAGGAGAAAGTTCTTCACTGGGAAAGTCATTCGTCATTGGAATGGGCTGCCACTTGGTGCCATGGTCTAGTCATGAGGTCTGTGGTGGCAGGTTGGACTTGATGATCCTCGAGGTCTCTTCCAACCTTAGCGATACTGTGATACTACAAAAACTCATTTTTTTTTACATGAAAGCATGAAGCAAGTGGGAAGAATATTTTGAAAGCTTTCAACTGGTTACTGTTGCTTAGGAAACTAAAAGCTCAATATTAACAGATATTCATCACAGAAGTACAAGATTAACTAGATGTGGTAGTTTTAAGCTATGCCTTTAAAATATTCAGCAGATCTTGAACAGAATGTAGTGAAATGTAAATAAAACACTATTGGGTGTAAAAAGGAAAATAATGATAGTTCTAAAAAATCCCATTTGAAAGATAACGGACTTAAGCTAGCAATGTTAACAACTTCTCCCTCTCCTCACCTCTTCGCTCTGGGAGATACTAACTTTGTGCTTCTGCTGGCTTCTGCTTGAACTTGGCTGTATTGGTTTGGCTAAGTTCTAACTTTGCTCCTTTCTCTGGTCCCTTGTATGTACAGGGTTGTAAGGGGGGTCAGGGAGGGATAAGCTATTATTTTCCCCTGGTCATCGACCAGAGGGATCCTTGTGCTGTTCATCAATTGTAAATACCTGTAAATATTGCAAGTACTGTACGTTTTGTACATATTCATTCCATTCCATTGTAGATTGTAGTTTTGCTTGTAAATATAGCTTTCATTTGCTTCCAACTGAGCTGGTCTGGCAAATTTACTGTTGGGGGGGTAGAATTTTCAACCTACCACACTAGCAAAGGACAAGGGGGGGCCTCACATGATATTTTTGACAAAATAAAAATTTGGATTATTGACTAAGTATAATAGTTTGGGATGTTACTGTCAGTCAGCTGAAACTTCAGGAATAATACAGTAGCTAGTGCTATTATACTACCCCAATAACACTGTTGGGGATGATACTGCTTGCTCAGTCACCCACAGTAGGATCAAGAAAAGAATCAGAACAATGAAAGTAAGAAAATGCATGTGTTGAGATAAAGACATTTTAATAGGCAAAGCAGAAGCTGCACATATAAACAAAGCAGACTAAGGAATACATGCAGTACTTCTCATTGTCAGGCAGGTGTTTAGTCATTTCCCAGGAATGCAGGGCTCCTTCACACATAATGGGAAGACAACAGCCATAAATTCAAACTTTTTTCAGTGTTTGACTATCATCACCATGCAGGCATCTTTCTAACATCAAATTAGAATTTTCCTTGCTGCAACCCATGTTTTCTGGCCCCTTTTGCACCTCTAAGAAGTTGACCTGGTCTTTGTGTTCTTACAGAAGGTAGCTGTAGGTAACAATAAAAACCCCTCTTTGCCTTCTTTAATTGAAATCATACCAGCACATCAATAAATTTCTTTTACAGAAGAACCTAAACCTAGATACGGTACCCTAGATGTTATCTCACAAGTGTTGATGAAAGAGGAACAAGCACTTCCTTCAGCCTGTTGTTCCCTTTCATGCTCACACAGCACGCTGTGGGCAGTCATCTTCACTGTTGCAAAATATTGATGGTTTGTATTTGAATTCTTGTCTACTGAATCCTTTTCTGGAGAGCTCTTTCCTAGCCACTTAGTCACTAGATAATACCATTACATAAAGTTATTCCCTCCCAGATGCAGGACTTGGTCTTTTCCTTGTTGAACATCATGATGGTTTTGTACCCCAGTTTCTCCACCTGTCAACACAACTTTGAATATTAGTTTTGCCTTCCAGATGATTGACACTCTCCCCCAACTCTTTAGTCTCATGTCTCACAAACGTAATTCCAGGAGGATTTATTCTAATATTCCTAAGGAGTAAATCACTATTGTTTCCTAAATCCTTCTTGCCCTTCGGGAAGATAAATGTGATGTCTGCCTTTTTACAGTCAATGTGAACCTATCCTGACTGACAAGACATGTTGAAGAACAGTCTAATAATTATATCAGCCAGGTTCTGTGTCATCTTGAGAGGCATCCCTTCTGGTCCCATCATTATTTATTTTGTCCATTTTTTTAAGTGCTCCCTAAGTCTGTTTTCTTCTAGTGGGGGTGGTGCATCCCTCACACTGACTCTGACAGTTTACTTATGGTCCTAAGATGCCTGAGACCAGGCCTTAAACGTTACAAATGAAAGCAAAGACTGTATTCCCTGTGCTCTGTCATAAGGTTCAGTGCCTCACATTTACCTTAGGTTTTCTTTTGCTGATATGATATTTCTAGAAGCCACTCTTTTTTTGTTTTCCCATCTTCCTCCTTCCATCAGCTTCATTTGAAATTTGCCTTTCTTAACTCCTTCCTTGTGTGTACAGGTTCTTCCTGAGAAGCACATCCATAATTCCTCCTTCTGCATGCTTTGTTTTTTGAACTGTAGCTTAGTCACAAATTCCCTTCTGCCATCGCTGATTGACTTTCTGCACATCAAAATGGATGATTCCTGAATTTTGAGGAGCCTTTCCTGAGTAACAGCCAGCTCTTCCTAGTCTCTGTGTTCTTCAAACTCTTCTGAGTTCTGTCAAGCATATCCCTGAATAAAATAAAGTCTGGTCTCCTGAATTCTCTGTTTGTGATGATGCTCTTCATCTTGCTCACTTCTCTTAGGATCTTAAACTCTCCTGTCTTGGGGAGCATTGGTCCTTTCAGTTAAACCTGCTATTGACCTTAACATTCTTAACAAGGGTAAAAGAGATTATCCCTTAATTACAAAAGACATGTCCACAAGATTTCCCCTACCAGCTCACAGATTACTTATTTGTGTCAAGAAACAATCTTTGATACTCTCCCAAGATCTGCATTGTTTGTGCCTCCTAGCATTGTCCCTTCAGCATATGTTAGGCTAAAAAAGCTCTCTGAAAACTATGGTCTGTAATAGTCTTCCTGCAGATGTCTGTACTTCATCTTATTTGTAAGGTACTCTGTAGCAGAAGAGTACACAATATCACATAACCTATGCTGGTATGTCCTCTGATCTTTACCTATAATCTCTCTGTTCCTGTGTTACTCACCTTGAAGTACAGCTCCATCCACTTCATCTGTTGCTTTGCATAGAATTTCTTTGTCTTCCTGGCTAGCCCTTCCTAAAGGGTAAGGATGAGAAAACTGCATTTCAAGAGACTTCTGGACCTTTCTACATACCATACAAAGGAACCAACAGCACTCCATTCAAGCCATTTAGTCTACTCCAATATGAGTTAATATTTTATGTCTAATTCTATACTGAGTGCAAGATCAACTTCTTCTATTATGCAATGATAAGCCTAATATTATGCTATTATGTTTGCACAGTGTTGGGATATTTGTAAAATAATCCACTCTTCAGAAAATAGTTCCTTGTACACTGTGTATGGAATAGCCTGAACAAGAAAATTCACCATTTCAATTATAAGGTATGCAAGATCATGCAATAATATTAGGTAATCATGTTAAAGAATATGACTAACTTTGTAATAAATACTAAGAGTATTTCTTCTTCTCTGAGTCCCCACAGAACATTCCATCTTTCTGGTAAAATAATGGGTCTTGTTTGTCTTCTGCATCAGCAAAGCAGAGAGTAAAATCAAGGGAGGATATGATTAGAGCTTGGCATCTAAGAACTCACCACTAATTATTTAAAGCTCAGAGAAGGACACAATACCTCCTTTGCACCAACATCTCTCACTTCTTTCCCTTGCCAGCTATGTACTTCAAGCTGCCAGTTTCATGTCAGAAAGAGCACTGCAAAATGTTTCCTCCTCCAATAGACCTACTATTAACAGTTATCTGTAGTATTATCTTCTCTTTCCACTGCAGCAGAGGACAACAGCTGCTCTTAGTAGTTATTACAGAACCGTCAGACATATCTCTGCTCTTGAAATTGAGATTTTCCTCATTTCTCATTCTTCTTTTTGTGAGAATTATTTGAATGTAAGGCAGCTGTTTCCTGTACCATTTCAGATAGGGTCAACGTGATCTGAATAAGAGCAAGGCTACAGCAGAGTGTAGAAATGGTTACATAAGACTAATATTAAATACACTTCATCACAGGAGAAAAAAAAATAAAAAAAAGAATTAAGCCTGTAATATTTTATTACAGTTCACTAAGAACACTTTCACTGCTTAAATACATTTCTGTCTCAGGATTAATTAAATTATGATTATAGTAATTTCTTCCACTCAGATCTTCATTATGAGTCCAGGGACATTTAAGGGATGATTTACATGTTTGTGTAAAAGTACGACATTAGAGTGTAAATGTTTATGTGTAAATTTTCTCATTCTCATGCAGCAAATAATAGATAATTGTTGATAAAATTTTGACAAGAGTTAATGAAATTTGTATGAGGTTCTAATTCAAGTATATTAATGTGTCACAGTGGAAGTGCTCTTTAAATATTAAAATTCTGGAAATGTATTCAAATGCATATGGCACATGTAAAAATAATTTTGTCATCCAAAGTTAACGAGAAGCTTGTGTGCTATGGCACTCTAATTGTAGTATGTACTGTACTTTTCTGGTCTACAAGAGACTTAGGCTCAATCTGCTATCATAGGAGACAAGCCCCACTAAAAGTCATCTGCAAAATATGGCTTCTGAAGGGAAAGCCAGAGGGAACAGCAGCAGGGACAGATAGATAGCAGTGTGGTAATATCAAACCACTATTGTGATGGTTTCTTGAAAGATTGCAGAACTTGCCTCTTTTTTTTTTTTTTTTTGCAGGGAGGGTGACCAATCCAGTTACACTCCTGACAGCCAAATAAGAAAAGCAGTAAGTGCAAGGGTCAGCTAGGGGAATGGTCTTTAAAAGTATTATCAGGAAATTTTAAATAATTTATGAACAGTACTAAAAGTTACAAAGATATTAAAAACTCTTGAAGTTTCAGTAAGAATGGAACAGAACTGCATAGAAGACAACTTCCTCCTCCAAATGGTGGAGGAACTAACAAGAAAAGGTGCTATGCTGAACCTTGTTCTCACCAACAGGGAAGGGCTGGTTACCAATGTGAGGCTCAGAGACAGCCTTGGATGCAGTGACCATGAAGCAGTTGAATGTAATCTCCTCAGGGCAATCAGGAGGAAGTATTCCAAGCTCACAACCCTAGACTTTAGGCATGCAGACTTGGATCACTTCAGGGATCTGATAGCCAAAGTGTCATGGGACAAAGCCCTGGAGGGAAGAGGGACCCAGGACAGCTGGTCAGTATTCAAGGACCATCTCCTCTGTGTCCAGGAGCTATGTATACCAACAAAGAGAAAAGCAGGTAAGAATGCTAGGTGGCCTGCCTGGATGGGCAAGGAGCTACTATTACTTAAAAAGAAACTCTATAGGAAGTGGAGAGAAGGATAGCTAGAACAGGGGGTATATAAGGAAGCTGCCCGAGCAGCAAGAGACCTGGTTAGGAAAGCCAAAGCAGAGTTTGAATTGAATCTAGCCAGGGAGGTTAAAGGGAACACTAAGAACTTCTACAGGTATATTAATGGGAAGAAGACGACTAGGGAAGGTGTGGGCCCCCTCAGAAAGGAAACTGGTGAAATGGCCACAAGTGATGAGGAAAAGGCTGAGGTACTTAATAACTTCTTTACCTCAGTCTTCCCTGCAAGGGCCTCTAGCCACACTCCTGATGTTATGAAAGACAATGCTAGGGACAGGGAGGAAGAACTGCCCATTGTAAGTGAAGATCAGGTTCGTGATCACCTGAAGAATCTGAAAGTGTTCAAGTCCATGGGACCCGACGGGATACACCCACGGGTACTGAGAGAACTGGCAGATGAGGTTGCTGAACCCCTCTCTATTATATTTCAAAAGTCATGGCAATCTGGGGAATTCCCCACAGACTGGAAAAGGGGAAACATTACCCCTATTTTCAAAAAGTGTGAGAAGGAGGAACCAGGGAACTACAGGCCAGTCAGTCTCACCTCTGTGCCCAGGAAGATCATGGAGCAGATCCTCCTGGAGGCACTACTGGCTCAGAAGAATAGTGAAGAGGTGATTGGGAACAGTCAGCATGGCTTCACCAAGGGCAAATCCTGCCTGACCAACCTGGTGGCCTTCTATGAGCAGGTGATGAAATTAATAGATGAGGGGCGAGCAACTGATGTCGTCTACCTGGACCTGAGCAAAGCCTTCAACACTCTCCCACACCACATCCTGGTCTCCAAACTGGTGACACATGGGTTTGATGGGTGGACCACTAGATGGATAAGGAACTGGCTTGATGGCGGCACCCAAAGAGTGGCTGTCAATGGCTCCATGTCCCAGTGGAGGCCAGTGACAAGCGGAGTCCCTCAGGGATCAGTCCTGGGACCTGTCTTGTTCAACATCTTTGTGGGGGACATGGACAGTGGCATTGAGTGCACCCTCAGCAAGTTTGCTGATGACACCAAGCTGTGTGGTGCAGCAGACACGCTGGAGGGAAGGAAGGCCATCCAGAGGGACCTTGACAGGCTGGAGAGGTGGGCACAAGCCACCCTCATGAGGTTCAACAAGACCAAGTGCAGGGTCCTGCATCTGGGTCGAGGCAATCCCAGGCACAGATACAGGCTGGGCAGTGACTGGCTGGAAAGCAGCCCTGAGGAGAGAGACTTGGGGGTGCTGGTGGATGAGAAGCTCAACATGAGCTCTCAGTGTACACTTGCAGCCCACAAAGCCAATCAGATCCTGGGCTGCATCAGGAGAAGTGTGGCCAGCAGGTCAAGGGAGGTGATTCTCCCCCTCTACTCAGCTCTGGTGAGACCCCACCTGGAGTACTGTGTCCAGTTCTGGAGCCCCTATTACAAGAGGGATATGGACATACTGAAGCGTGTCCAGAGAAGGGCCACGAGGATGATCAGAGGGCTGGAGCACCTCTCCTATGAGGACAGACTGAAGGAGTTGGGGCTGTTCAGTCTGCAGAAGAGAAGGCTCCGAGGTGACCTAATTGTGGCCTTCCAGTATCTGAAGGGGGCCTACAGGAAGGCTGGGGAGGGACTTCTCAGGATCTCAGGTAGTGGTAGGACTAGGGAGAATGGAATGAAGCTGGAGGTGGGGAGATTCAGGCTGGAGGTGAGGAGGAGGTTCTTCACCATTGTGGTGGGTTAACGCCCTTTTCTGAAAACAAAAGAAACAAAGCAGAGTGGAGGGTTTGCGGGTACTTTACCCTCCCTGCAGGGCGTTTCCCCCTGGGAAAGCTGAGTCTGTTCCACTCCCCCCTCCCTGCCCAGCCAGGGTATAAAAAGAAGGACATCACCGCCCATTGCAGGCTCAAACCCACAATCTCAACACTCAAAGTCTCATGCCCTACCAACTGAGCCACGTGGTCCTCCCTTTGTTTTTTTATACCCTGTATAAACTGCTTAGATGCTTCTCTATTGTGCTATAAAGTCCTCACCAGAAAAAGTTTGCACATTGTGCACACTCTATATAGGACTAAAACTGATTTGTACAAAGTTCGGTATGTTTATTTATAAACATAAGACCAGTGTTGAAGAGATTTTTCTAATGATATTGATGAACAGAAGAGAGCAAATCTGCAAAGTTGACGGGTGGGCTGTGAAGCTGTGAGTATGTTTGGGTACATTCCATCCTGAAAATTTTTACTTAGAAAATAGCAGAGGATTCATATCCTGTCCCACAGTGTTTTGGGGAGTTTGGAGATAGGTTCTATCTGAGCAGAAAATGTATTCCAGGCATTTAGCCAAGATAGAGTATGGCAGAAGAGACAACCGGGGGGAATATAAAATGAAGAGAAACTGTCAGAGTGCAGAGTCCAAGAGACAGAGATTTAATTAAGAGCAAGCTATTATGTAAACATTTAGATGGAATTGATGAATATTCAGAATTAAGTTTCTCATCAAAAAGTGAATAGGAAATGACAGTTAGGCTACCAACAGCTGCTGAACGGGCAGCTAGAGATAAGAATAAGGATCTAGATAGAGAAGATAAGCATTAAAATGGAAGTTAAAAAACAATAACCAGTATGGGATCTATAATTGCTTTCTTAATATGTTTTAACTGCCTTTCTGCTGGGAGCTGTTTTCCTTGGTGGAAAGAGATAGTGAAACTGGCATTCTCCAAAATGTTCTTCATTAAAGAAAACATTTAACATGTATGTAGAAGAGATATTATAAAACTTGTGATCAGATGCAGAAAAGTGTAAGTTCATTCTAATTCAGCAACCCTGATAAACACATGGTTTTAGTAAAATGGTTGAAGTAAAATAAACATTTGACTGGTTTGAATAACTAAGATGTTTGTATAAAATTTATCATTTTTATAGCTATTTGGCTTTTAAACACTTGGGGTATGAAGTCACTGGAGCCTCCTGCACATGCCAGGCTACTGCTTTATTGCTATAATAAACACTTCTATCTAATGCTTATGTCTGATTAAGAAATTCTTCACCTAAACTACCATTCAACTTTACATTTTCTAAAATATACATTATATGAGTTAACAACAGTAGCAATGCATAACAGTAAATGTTCAGTGCCAATCACAGAAGAAATATTCAGTCTTGCCGCACATTAATTTATTCATGGGTGAGAATGAGAAAAATTTCCCTGCTTCCTCTCAAATCCTCTCTTCAATGACCCTACATGTTCAATAATTTGCTAGTACAAAAATGCATTATCCTTTTCCTATTTATATTTCTCCTGGCTCATCTTATAATTTTCTAAATATATCATGTCATGTTATTTATCTCAGTACCCAGATGCAGGATGTTTGTCTAGTTTACTGACTTCGGAACTCTCGCAAATAAATCACTGTTTCAAAACTGCGTACTGCACGGCCACGGTTAGCTGAAACACCAAACATTTTTCGATTATACGATGTCTCAGTAACATTGTTATGCAGAACAAAACAGAGTAATTTGATTTCCAGAATTAAAGAAGCAGATTATTGCTCCTCTACAGATGGCCTTCCATAAATCTAGAGGGAAAGAAAATCCATTAGAACAATCAAGATTTGACTAGGCAATGAAAATATCAAAGGTCTAAAAATATTGCAATTTTTATTGGACTAATGTTGCTTTAGTTTGTTAGTCAAAGGTTCCTCACAAACTATGAAGAAACCCAACATAAAAGGTTTTTTCATGTTAAAGTAAGTGTTCCTAAAGGACTATACCATTCTGCACTATTTCCAAGGAATACATGCATACGTATTCGACTGACAGAATCACACAATATCAGAATAGTTGAAATTGGCAGGGACCTCTAGACACCATCTTATAATATCTCCAGTCTCAAAGCAGTGCCCACCACGTCAGGCTGCACAGCACATTGTCCAGTCAGATTTTGAGTACGTCCAAGAAAGGAAATTCCACAACCTCTCCTGCCAACCTGTTTCAGTGTTTGAAAAAGCTCATGGTTAAAACCTTTTGATGATAGTACCTCACAATGAAAAGGGTTTGTTTTGTGTTCAGATAAAATTTTCTGTATTTCAGTTTGTTCCCATTGTTTCTTGTCTATCACTGGGCACCACTGAGAACAGTCTGGCCCCATCTTCTTCCTGGTCCTCATCAAGTATTTAGGTACATTGTCAAGATCCTTTGTGTCTTTTATTCTCCAGGCTGAACAGTCCCAGGTCACTTAGCCTCTTAGACAGAGGGTGCTCTATCCCTATCATCTCTTTCATGGCCCTTGGTTGAACTGACTGCAGCATGTCCATGCCTTTCTGTGTACTGAGGAGCCCGTCACTGGTCACAACACTCCAAATGTGTCTCACTGATGAGCAAAAGGGAAGGATCTCATCTGTTCCCCTGCTTATCACACTCTGCCTGTTGTATCCCAGAAGGCTGGTGCCAGCCTTTGCCCCAAGGAATACTGCTGGCTCATATTCAACCTTGTTTCTGCCAGGAACCTGAGATTCTTCTCTGCCAAGCTGCTTTTCAGTTGATCCTAGCCTGTATTGGTGCATGAAGCTATTCCTCTGCAGGTGCAGAACTGAGCATATTCCTTTGTTGAACTCCATGAAACTGCCCTCAGTTCAATTCTTCAGCCTGTCCAGGTCCCTCTGAATGGCAGCAAGATCTTTTAATGAATCAGCCACACTCCCTACCCCTCATTTTATATCACCTTCATGAGGGTACACACTGCAGTTACTGAAGATGTTAAACAGTATTGATAGGTTGTGGTCTTAACCCCTGAGTACACCACGAGTGACTGGCCTCCAGCTACACTTTGTAATCACAGTCCTTAAAGCCTGGCAATTCAGTCAGTTGTCAATCCATCTCACTGTCTACTTATGCAGTCCACACACAAATGTTTTTTGTATTTTTTTACAACTTGTAAGAGGAACAAGTGAAACCAATCTAATAAAGAATTTACACATCTTTGTATTTGTACCTTATGTCACCATGCAAATAATAATTAAAAAAAAAATTTTCCCCTGCCCAATATGCTTCCCATTTCCTAGGCCACTCTTTCCCTTGTAATATTTGATGAACAATTATGACTTCAGCCACCCTATTGTCTTTACTTCCAGTTTTGCAGCCAGTTTTGCTCAGCTTCTAGGGGAAATAGGGCACACTCTGTTATACAGCTTCTTTAATTCTTTGCACTATAATTAATAAGGAAGGTTTGGAGTTTTTATGCTTTAAGTCAAGGTGTATAAAGATTGTTTGTAGGATACATGGAAAATTACATATGCCAAAACATGCACCAGGAGGAAGAGTTATAATTTAAATTGCCCTGGCTTCAAGACTATAATTTAGCAGTTTCTGGTATAAATTTACTAGACATTTAGCATCCTGATACATAATACAACATCCTTTCTTTAAAATACATTTGTCTGCCTAAAAATCCATTCCACTACCATGAAGAACAAACATGGTAGTTGCTCTGTCCCTAAGATAACCACATTAGTCATCCCAACATACACAAACCTTTTCTCTTTCCTCTTCTCCTCAGTCCTTGGCAAAGAATGATTGCTTACTCACTACATTGATATACAGACATAAAAGACTTATCACATTACCCTAACCCCTTACAGGTGATTCTTCATGTGCTTATGAGTAAAATATGAAACACAAACAAGAGGAGAAATTTCCAGGTGGAAATCTTAATTTCTGTTAAATTCTTATTCTGGTCAATTAGGGAAAATTTAGCTGGCTCAAGGATGAAGCAAGAATTTGTGATCTACCAGCTACAGAAGAAAAGATGGGCAAAATATTCTGCTTGAGGGTTTAGAGAGATTTTAAACACATATGTTTGCATATTATAAGATAATTTCCAGGCAGCAGGTCAGAATACCTTTCTTAATCACTGGGATTGCATTTGATATTGCAATGCAGGGAATAGTAAAAAAATAATTGTATAGTACTGAAGCCATAAGAAAATACTGAATACGCTTTATGCAGGAATCAATAGCCATAAACATCAACAATGTATATGCTACAACTACTTAGGCACATTAATTGGATAAGGAATGAAATGTAAAAAAGAATACCAAATAGGAATAGATTTCAACTTTTAGCTCCAAGTGACTAAGGAGAAAAAAAAAGACAAAAGACCGCCAAGCATCTTTACAGAAGAAGTTTTACTTCTTTATTTTACATTTGTGAGCAATATTGTGCATTGATGAAATTGCAAAAGGAATTGCAAAAGGCTGTGAAGACCAGCTGTTAGAAACGTCAGTGTATGCCTAGGACCATTTGAAAGCTTTTTGGCAAGCTATTGTATTTCAACTTGTGGCTAACTAGGAAAAGCATGTACAAGTAAAATGATAAATTAAAATGGGAATTAAAACAAAGGGCTAATAATGGAAGGGGGGGGTGGGGAATTAACAGAAAGAATCAAGAAAAGTATGAAAGAAGGAGACAGTAGTGAGTGTGTGTGTGTGTGTGTGTGTGTGTATGTGCATGTTGTGTGTGGGGGGTAATTTAATTTTTCCTCATGGTTCTGTTTTAAAATAGAAACCTAGGATTTTGAAAGATTTCTGCAAACTTGAATTGTGAATGATGTTCCTTTCTGTTTGAAAATGCAAACCAGATAAAACATTTTAGACAAGTAGGCATTTAGAGAAAGAGTGATATATTCTAAGTAGAAGCTATATGTTTTTTTGGTCTTAGTTTGGAACAGCAACAGTAGTACCTTATGATTACTTACTTATTTGCAATTTTACTGAGACACTCTAAATATATCACTATGTCTGCAATAACTATAAATTGTATCTGCAATATAATTTCAGTATAATTCAAATTTACATGTGTGTGTGTGTGTTTCTGCTTTTCCGTGGAAGTTTTATCCCCAAGACACAGAAAATAAGTGGAGCATTTGCTTTCATAATTTGAAACAATAATATAAACTAAATGAGGTGTTGATTAATCCATAACATTTGGTCTTCAATTAATCATGACCAATATAAGATAAGAATCTCCACAGGAAATCAAAAGAAGTGTAAAACAGGATTAGAAGACAGCAGTTATTTATTTGGTAAATGCTGTGTTAAACAAAATGTTATTTGCAGGCTTAGGTATTTATAATGAAGCACAGATTTAAGCAAGAACTGACCTACCACTGTAGTCTTGCTGAAACCACATGTAGTTAAGAATCTGCCAGTGCTTTAATCCCCTGTATAGAATGGACTACCTGTGTAAAAGTGCTTCATGGATTGAAAATTGGCTTTATTCTCTAATCTCAGTGGTAATTTCATGGGAAAGACAATTTTGACTAATAATCTGATACCAGTTCCATCAGAAAAAATAGCAAATTTTCGCTGTCTTAATATATACAGAACCAAGGTGTTAAAGAGCTGTGAAATTCTAATATTGACCCTCTTTCCACTGAAGTCAGTTAGGATTGCATATGGGTCAGAAAAAGAATCAGACACACATGAAGTACTTTGGTAAATCATACCATTCCTCCATCGCTCATCTACTTAACTGTGCCCTGAGGTGTAATGAGTAAGAGTCAAGGTTACCTAAATTCTGCCTTCACTTTGTACTTTTTACACAATGAACTACACAAGATTTAGCTGTTTCTCTTGGCCTGCAGCACAATCCTTCGTACTAACTACAAACTTTGAGTGTTACCACTGTTAGAAGCAGAGACTGTCTGTGAAGTTATGCTATTAATTTTAAAAAGTACAGTTACTTAGAAGAGACTGAGCTGAAAAGTAAAAGCACTGAAGAGAGTAAGTTCTGTTCCAAATCAGGACATAATGTTACATTAATCCATGTAGCAGGAATATGTCCAAATGTAAACACATGAAAATTTTGCGTTTTAATAAGACACTCGTCAAAAGGCTTTCTTTCTGCACTACCTGTTCTTATAGTCTAAAAGAACAATCTCTTACCAGCTGTTTCCTAATTAAGGTACATTGTTTTTTTCTCTTGATCAATGGATGAAAGAGCTTGGTGGCATTTTGGGGTTTTATTTTGTTTTTCTTTGTTGTTTGGTTGTGGGTTTTTTTTTTGGGTGGGATTTTTTGTTACGTGTGGGTTTTATTTTTTTTTTTTCCCTCATGTGTGGAAGTTCAGTAATTTTTCAAGCCTCAGAAAACTTTTCCCTGTAGGATATGATAACGGAATCTACCCATCACAAAAGAAGATTATAGATCTGTTTGCAAGCCCAGGATAGCCTTGTGACACCCAGCTAAGCATTTTCACTGTATAAAAATAGAAGCTAGCCTCATTCTCTGGAGGAATAAGCTAGGAAAATGCCCATTCTGCTACACTATGAGGAAGATAAAATTTCTCCCATTCTATTCTTCATGCTAAATTGGAGAAAACACTCCTTGATATCTACAAGAGTTTGTGAGATCCAGTGGGCCCTAGGGTCTGTTTTTCTTCTTGGCTTTGACTGTACAAATATTATCAAAATATTTTCTGCAAGCCAAATAATGACAAAACTCCAGTGCAGGAATAACTCTTCATTTTCTGTTAAAGAAATTTCTGAACCCATGCACACAGCATCAACAAGAGAGCTGAAATAAGCTTTTATGATTTGTAAATACCAAATAATTCCAAGACAGTCTGCAGCAAAAAAAAAGAAAAAATAGTCTGTCCTCTTCCTTGGGAGGACTGAAGCAGAGATCTCTGAATGTGGTCTGTGCTTCTAGATTTGGACACATCTGCTAACAGTAACAACTGAAGTGGAGGTTTTCTGTATTAAAGATACAAATTGATCTGCCTGAAGACAAGAAGGCAGTGAGTGTTCAGATTTTCCTCTTACTTATCTGAAATACTTCCTTTTACTTCACTAGAGCTGTTCAGTGGTACAGTTCAAATGGCATTAAAATCCCATTGAAAGCAATAAGGAAAATCCTCGTTTTCTTTTACAATACAGACAAATCTAGCAAGAGTTATTTAAATGCTTTCTTTCCTCTTGTTCCGAACATTGGCCTCAAATAACACCAAAGGAAATCTTGTGTACAATTCAACTCAGTGAGAAAAAAGTCAAGATATCAAACCTGACCTAAAATGAAGGTTTAAACCAGGTTTCTGTGGTATTTAGAAATTATCCACTGTAACTTCCTATCAACTATGCTTTGGATAGTAGTCTATTTTACAACAACTCTAGATAGTGGAAAATATAAGTAGTCCTCATATTATATTTATAGGAATATAAATTGAGTGAAGCTGCAATATTCTTCATTTATTTCTCTTGAAATGACATGCTCACATCTTGCAGTATGTTAAAAAATACATATCTAAAAACCCCTAGCATGCTAGCATATTGCTAAGAGTAAGATTGAGAATATTCTGGGAAGCAAGGAAAAAAACCACATAGCATTTTTAGTATATGTTAGAAATGACTGTAACTACACTGTGAAATGAGGTAAAACATGTCTCAGTACAATGAGGAGCTGAACTTGTTTCTCTGTTGAAAGTTTGATCAAAAAAACCTCTATGTGCATGCAGGTCTCTTTCAGCAAGTAGATATGAGTAGGAATCCATAAAAGAAAAAAGAAAAGAAACAAACTATATTTTTTTGATCTTTCTTCATGGTATTTTAAATTTACTGTTAGCTGTATAGCTTGTCCTTCCTTCTAAAACCTGGCAGCACTTTGTGCCTCAGTGACTTCAATACATTGGTCCCTTTTCATGTACCAGAATCTGTGCTCTTTCTCTCTTGCCTTCTCTTTCATGGTCCCAGGTGAATGGGTGTTCATTGTCTACTCGCACCATGAGTTTGGCAGTTGGACTTGAGTTTGAACTTCTTTAGAATTACTGGTCTCTCTTTTTGTTGTTGATTAGAAAAAAAATGATCAAGACATTGAGGTAGAGCCAAAAAGGCACATTACAAAATATTGTTTGTCAGAAATGAGAAGAGTTTTATCTGACCTATTGAACATTTCATCAGCTGTCTATTTTTTGGGGTTGGATCATTACAAGCACATGTGCTTCTAGCCATTTAGTCTAACACAGAGAAGAGTTTTGTGCTCTCATGCCCCAATTCTTAGGGCTTCCTACTTTTAAATTATGCTTCTTGAGAAAATAGTATTTAATAATCCTCTATTTTACAGACTTCCTTAGTTTTGGGATATTTGACTTCTGCTGTGTGCTAATGGGGGGGGGGGGGGGGAGGGGGGAGGGGAGCAGACATATTATCTGACTGTTTTTTTCAATACCCTGACCTGCTTTGCACTTTTCCAAAGTAGGGTTTGAAGTACTGGGGAGAGTAAGTTTAGATAGGTGTGCATGACCCTACAAAGTACAAAGCAAAATACAAAGTCAGGAAAAAATATTTAGGTTTATTGAAATTGAAACTAGGGATTTGTTTTGTGTCTTTCTCATGTTATTGAATAATGTTTAAACAAATTCTAGATCAGACACTATGCAAAGAATTTCTAAACTTTAAAATAGATTTTGTATTTATCAAATGAAGCCTGGGTATTCTAACCCAGGGCTCAGTATCATTTGATAATTCACTTGTTTAACCTAAACAGTTTAGCTGTTGCTGAAATTGATTTACTTGTACATAAATTTAACATTACTTCACTTAAAGCTAATTATATGGTTTCTATCAATTCAACTAGATCAGTTTAAGAACAGATTTTGTTGGATTGGTATAGCTCTAATACAGATATGCTCACAGATCTATGTGAAGTAGAAATTTGGAGAAAGTGATATTGAGAAATATGCTTTGCACTGAATTATAAGTCAGTTATATGTGTAGATAGATAGATAGATAGACAGATAGATATTTCTTGTGAATTTCACCCCTGACTTGCATGAGATGATAAAGTGGATATTTGTTCAGATTAGAATTATATTTATGACTCTCTGCAATTCCAAGGGAAGGATTTAATTTCTGAATAAATCACTGATGTACTTTTAAAGACAGGGAATTGGATTGGTCCCTAGATGGTTTATAGAATTAATAAAAATTAAAACACATGTGAAATTACTAGCGAAATGAGTTTACAAATGTCTAAAAACCAGAAGGTTGCCAAACAATCTTCCAAGTTCACTGATCACCCTGTCAGAGATACTTATTGCTCTTCCTGGAGGGGAAAAAAAAAAAAAAAGAAAGGAAGAAAGGAAAGAAAGGAAGAAAGGAAGAAAGGAAGGAAGGAAGAAAGGAAGGAAGAAAGTAAGGAAGAAAGGAAGGAAGAAAGAAAGGAAGAAAGAAAGGAAGAAAGAAAGGAAGAAAGGAAGAAAGAGAGAAAAAGAGAAAGGAAAGAAAGGAAGGAAGGAAGGAAGGACGGAAGGAAGGAAGGAAGGAAGGAAGGAAGGAAGGAAGGAAGGAAGGAAGGAAGGAAGGAAGGAAGGAAGGAAGGAAGGAAGAAAGGAAGAAAGAAAGGAAGAAGAAGAAAGAAAGAAAGAAAGAAAAGAAAGAAAGAAAGAAAGAAAGAAAGAAAGAAAGAAAGAAAGAAAGAAAGAAAGAAAGAAAGAAAGAAAGAAAGAAAGAAAGAAAGAAAGAAAGAAAGAAAGAAAGAAAGAAAGAAAGAAAGAAAGAAAGAAAGAAAGAAAGAAAGAAAGAAAGAAAGAAAGAAAGAAAGAAAGAAAGAAAGAAAGAAAGAAAGAAAGAAAGAAAGAAAGAAAGAAAGAAAGAAAGAAAGAAAGAAAGAAAGAAAGAAAGAAAGAAAGAAAGAAAAAGAAAGAAAGAAAGAAAGAGAGAAAGAAAGAAAGAGCTCTGCCCTGTCAGTTTCAGTTCAGCACATTGATAAGGATATATTTAAAAGCCATTAATCTAGATGAGAAGGGAAAGTAGTGCTCTCAGGAAAAGTCTGAAGGGTGTTCATATCCCTAGATATACAATATGCTTATTTGCATGGACACAATAGAAGATCCATCTTATCTCTCAACTAGGTGTAAAATGAGCTTTGAGATTTGTGGCTCTCCTAAGTCTTGGACTGATTCACCACAGGTTGACAATGCATTGCACTATAAAATGATTTTTGGATTAAAACATTTTATGAATGCAAAATTTTGAGTCCTAAGCGAAAACTAATGAGAAGACATAAGTGAATGAATGAGATTCTTTACAAATCAAAATAACATTAGGCCACAACATTATGAAAGATACTAGAGTAATATATATTTTTATAGCATGATCTTCATGTTAAAGTGGCTAAATCAATTGCAATCTTATCTCTGTATGCTTGAACTGCTCCTTCTCATGCCTGAAATTGTTTGGGATCATTCAAGCTTTAGGATACCTGCTTTTTCTCATTTTCATGTAAGTAAAACCAGGATGAACAGAAATAATGGCAGAGACCTATAGTATTCACCCCATGCCCTTTCCCAGCTGACTACTTCCTTTGAAATCATTTGCAGTGTTGCTGGCTATGGCCTTTAAACAAACAGGTGATGTCTACACTTCCTCAAGAGCTACTTCTCTCTATGCTGCTTTTATTCAAATAAAGATACAGGATAAATATAAAACACGGGGAAAACAGGAAAAAATAGAGCTTTGCTTTCCACTCTAGCACATGCAATTGTTTTGTGTTTATTATTTGAAGTAATTTTCTTACTTCACCTAGAAACAATTATGCAGTAAGAATAGCTAAATAAAATGTCAATAGTTCACAGAAACTGTCAGAAGCCAGACTCTTCAAAATAGCTGCTGTCCTGTGCTTGGGATTGAAGCCTGTTGTGAGCATGGTTCGCATGTTTGAATGCCCTGCTGGCTCACAAGAGCAAAGCAGCAGGCTATGCAGAAGGACAGTATGACATACAAAAGGGCACAAGACAGACAGAGCTTCTTGGTCTAATTTTGAAAATTTTTCTTTCAAATAGATAGGTTAAGCTTCTGGAAGTGTGAAAAATTCATCATATTTTAAAAAGTTAAAAAAATGTTTTCCATTTCTTAAGATGTCAATATTTTTAGTAGCAGTAGCATTAGACATATATGGATAAAGGATGTGTTTACAAAATATTTTAAAGATAAAGTACCTCATAGCATATAGCTGTACTTTGAATAATGGACACAGTCATTTTTCAGATCTGCAATGGATTGATTTCCAGTTATTTGTATCTTTAGAAACATCTCCAAGGGTTTATAATGTCTAATGATCTTTTGTAAGACAGTTACTTGAAAATATTTGGCATTATCAGGGAAAGACATGTGCACAAAAACTTTTGCAGCCTAATTAAAACCAAAAATATCACACAAGTTCTGAACAATAAGTTACTTGCTTCTTGCTACTTTCTACCACCTTTGTGTTAAAGAATTCAATTGTGTAAATATTTTCAGTAGTCTCTTGATATTTTCCAGTTATGCAGGTCCTGTTTACTATATTTATATATATTCTTTAAAAAGTTAATTGATATTATCCTTGAACAATGTATTATATAATTTTCTAAAGTAAGCTCTCAAAATAAAAATTTGCTATCTATGAAACTCTCTCGGCATTGTCTTTTATACCTCTGTTTTCTGGATTGCTAATGATGAAGTAGAACATAGGCAATGCTAGTGATACTGGCT
The DNA here is from genome assembly GCF_026170545.1 of Melanerpes formicivorus. Taxonomy (NCBI): domain Eukaryota; kingdom Metazoa; phylum Chordata; class Aves; order Piciformes; family Picidae; genus Melanerpes; species Melanerpes formicivorus. The sequence continues at coordinate 10,940,519 of NW_027142355.1, read as the reverse complement.
AGTATTCTTATCTGTTTAATTTTTGTTTGTTTGTTTATGCCAAGGAAAATGAATTTTTAAGCATCACGGAGCAATAAAAATATGTACACACACACTTCCACAACACCTGCTTCATTGTCCCTACAATATATTATATGCATAAAATAGACATTTTAGTAAAACTCTAGATATACTTGTGCACATTATAACTGTTCATAATTGTGTGGCAATGACACACATGAAAATCAGACCTTTCTTTCTCACAGGCTTCTGCAGTTTAAATGAAAAACAATTAATTTACCTGTTGGTTGCTACTAGGCAAAGAGATACTATTTCTAAGTTACATAATGAAGAACTAAGGTATTGTTGTTTCCTTCCAAGGAGAGCAGTGCCATGCAAAAACCCCACCCATATGTGATCTTCCAACTGAGCAAAATTAAATTCTAGTGAGAAAGTAACATACCGACATCTTAAATCTTTGTTCTCACAGAAGTGTTGCATGTCTTGAGCTTTCCACCTTTTACACCACCACTATTAAATTTCTGATTTCTTTGCACCAGGACAGGTGTCACATAAACTACTAAATAAATTAAATTATAATTAAGTGAGGAAACATCTCCACTATAGGTGATGTGCTCAGCTCAGCTCTTCACAATACAGCCCAGAGTATACAGAGAATACAGCCCAGATTGACAATCAAGCCCAGAGTAACACCTTACACAGACATTACTGAATATAACTTAAATTATTGATTCTGGTAGTTAAGTTCCAGAACCAAATATTGCCGGCAAAAACACAGAGCAAAGTAAAATGGTTTCAAAATGGAGGTGATAATAAGAGCAGGAATTAATATCTGAATGCCAAAGCATTTCTGTACAAGTTATAATAACTAAAAAAGGCAATATTTAAATATAGGAAATTAATAATTTCAGATTTAAGAAAAGCCCAAACATCTTGAGAAAGATGTTTACAATTAAGATTGTGATTTGACCTTAGTGCTGCTTTGTTACGGTGTCACATAATAATATTGTAGACATAACTGCATCTTCTCCTGTACTCTTATTTGATTTTCAGTGGTGTATGTTATTCCCTCATGGAACAATATAGGGTGTCTCATCTACAAGTTTATTTCCCTAGGAATGACTTTGTTTAGAAATGCAGTACCAAGGGAGTGCTTCCTGAACTAATGAGTCAACACAAGCATTTTAAGATGTAGCTACTATTCTCTTACTTGTCCATGAATAAAACTTTTCAGCATACAGAACCAGTTTCCTTTCCAGAACCTTTTTTATATGCAAACTATGTGAAGAGTAATCTCTGTGAAAGGTAATCCTCAAGGTCAGTTGATTGCATTAATTTTCTGTAGCAGCACAGAGATAATCACTTAAGAATTCACTATGTTCTTGTTTTTAAATGTACTTTCTGTGCTCACAGACACTAAATATAATGAATGCCAATACCTAGTTTTATGGCAGCCTACTTTCTAGGAATGTTATTTGTGCAAATAAAGTTAATAATTTGAGCTCCATGAAAAGTCAAAGGATTGTATTAATTCTCAGGTAATACTACTCACAAAAAACAATGGGCACACAGCACAGTGGGTTTATTTCTTTCAAATTTTAATTTGTTCTAATTTGTGAACTAAATGATGAATTTTTGTGCAAATATTTAAAAGATTCCATCCTCAAAGTGTGAATGGAGAATTTTAGGGAAGATCCTCTAAGTTCTGCAATAAAACCTGTACAACGAACTTTTTCTTTAGGAATGAAGCAGTATTGCATCACCGTCTTTCAGTAGAAATCAAAATGTCAAACATATAGGTAGTTTTTACTTATAATACTGTCACTTTATAATGAATTACATGTCTTCACCTGGTGGTTTTGGATCCATTTGTACTTTTTGCTTGTTCAGTAATCTACCAAACATATTTTCTGCAAGTTAAATCACCTGGTTTACTTTTGAAGCCAGTTTTTTCTCATTTCAAGCATGTTTTTATCTATACAATCATAGAATGGTTTCAGTTGAAGCAGACTTTAAAGATCACATAGTTCTAAACTCCCTACCATGGGGTAGTCACATAATATTTGAAAATATAGTTTCATTCAGGGTTGGAAGGGACCACAGTCTTAGGCTAAGGAATACACAGGGAGTAGCTGTTTAACTGTAGATTGTTTTGTATTCTCTTGTTGAAACACAAGTTTTCAAAGGAAAATACTATTTTATGCAACTTGGCTTTGAATTGTTCCATATCCTTGAAACAAGAAAACACAGGATTCACATTTATGCATGAATGCATGTACTCCTTTGATACTCTTGGGAAGAGTTTAAGCAAGTGAAAGCAATGTGTGAGTCTTGAGATAAATACCTATTTATTTTCCTGCTGCTCCAGTTTCTGCTACTTTGTCTTTCTCATCATAGTTTTTGTCCCACAGAGCACAACATCACCCTTAACAAACTGCATAGTTAATAGATAGTAGCACATGCCAATTTAAAATCAATCAGGTCTATGTCTGACCATGATCTCTTCCCTTCTACAGCCTGTCATGTGCACAGGTTTAGTTAAATGATGGCAGAAAATGAGGAACAAGTTTCTTTAATGATGAAACCGAAACCCTAGTTTAAAACAGAAGTTCCCTCTGTAGGTTAGAAACTTTAGAACCTCTGCAATGGATGCAGTTCCACAAGTACATTAGCTGAAGAAGAATGACCTTTGGCAGCATACTCAGAGGAAATATTCTCACAACAGGGACTCTTTCATTAATGATACATCACTGTCAAAGTACAAAAAGTGTTTAAGATGACATTTCTGTAAGGTTCCTTGTGTTCACAAAAGGCAGTATTAGTCATCTCTATTTTGTCTTTAATGTTGTGCCAGAATCAATGATGGCTCCTTCTTACAGGTGTTCCCACCTTCTCCTTGTGTTACAGCCATCTGAATTGATTCTGCTTGTAGGCTTCACAGAAGAAATGATGCTTGAAAATACTGCCGAGGGCAGTCTGGATAGCCAAACAGGCAGGGAATTGCTGGCTACAAGGTAGGTACAAGGAGGAAGCTATGCAAGGAAACAGTAGAGAGTGACAAAAAAAAAAAAAAAAAAAAAAAAAAAAAAGAAGGCTGAATAAAACCCAAGACAGCTGTTTTGTACAAAAGGTCAAGAGAAACAGAGTATTCATCCAAGACCTGCATATACCTGCCCACTTTGTTTCATGCCTGCCTTTAGATCTACGTTTCTTGTATCATGACTAAGTATTTTAATTAGCTGCCAAAATCTGAGTTTTACTCACACTTTGAATGAAGATTTGTCCCTTACCTATCTTGGTTTTCAAAATAGGATGCATTAACCCCCTGTTTGAACCCTCATTTTCCAATGGTCATTTGGTATGTGTTTTATACTAATATCTGACAAATTCTTGCAAATACCGATGCATGATTACAACTTGTATAAATACATGTAAAGCGTATAAATACATTCCTGGCATTCATTTCTATTAAGCAGGGATAGATTTTTCAGGGGACTACATAGATGCCTTATTTGTACTGCCTGAGGTTGTATGTGCTCCCACATAATGGGAAAGGTTTACAGTCTCACAGGTCAATATGCATCCATATAGAAGCTGAAATAAGTAAGCAGAATAAATCAGTTTTTTAAACCCAGCATTTTTCAGTTTTTGTTAATAGCAAGAGTTAATTTGTTTTTGTCAAAATGAAATTGAAAGAAATTATTTTGGATTTTGTATTACATTTCCACAATATCGTAATAGAGACAGTTTGGGTGAGAAATGGCAACTGGTCAAGAAAAGCTGCAACATGAAATTGGATTTTGCACCAAATTAATCAAAATTGGAACTGGTAGCAGATATGGTCAAATAGTAAGTCCAGATGAAGAGAAGGCTGTCATGGTAGTCTCCTTGGGGTCACCGGCCTTCCAGAGCCCAAAATGCCTATGTCCATGAACATGCTGAACCTGTGCCAGGGTAAAGTTTGCATAGTTACTGTCTTTATCCTCTGTAGAGCCCATACAGCTTTCATTGTCAGAATTTAGAAAGTGCATAACAATGCACAGGACTGCAGGAACTGAAAGAAAAGGCTCATGATTATATGCTTAGGTCTCTCAAATGTCATAGACACAGAACTTTTTATAACAGAGAATGTCCCTTCTTTTCTTAAGAATGTTTCAGAGATTAAATAATGTTTATGAAACAAGTATATAAAAAGAAGCAAGAAAGAAGCTTTTTCTGAATCAAAACACAATTCTGCGATCAGCGGGGTTTGGACACTGCAGAGTAAATGGGCTATGAAAGCTCTAAGCAAACAAAGAGGAGAAAACAAAATATTGACTATTTGCTCATTAAAGGAGCAGATATTCTGTGAAGTGAATGTAAGGGGAGTTCTGAGAAAATTACAGTTTACCATTCTGCATTTTAGGTCTGTATCTGCAGCCAAATTAAGCTGTACAAACAAATTAGGCATATGGTATTTTCTGATTGGCATGCACTTTAAATTAAAAAGTATATTTCAGCTAGCTGATATACAGTTGTACTGCAGTCTACCACTTAAAATACCTATTTTGGAGCTTCCACAAAGGAAGAAATTGTTTGAAACAATAATTCCTAGACTTCTAATTTTCCTATAGTCATGTCTCACTTGATATTTATATTGTTTGACTGCCTGCCTGTGTGGTGAGATATTCTCTTATCAGAATAAGTCTGAAGACTGCAGACAGAAGAGAAGCTATAATAAGCCCTGAAGTTCATCTCCTGGAAATATATGCATTTCCAATTGCTCTATTGACAGTTCTTAAACTTGAGAAAACAGAAAGAGGTCTTGGCTCTGATGATAATAATTGTTACATTAAAAGAAAAAGAAACATAGAGCAGCTTCCAAACACAGTAAAGAGTTCACACTTTATGTAACTAAAAGAACAAACCTTAAACCCATGTATTTTTAATGATTGAAGTATTTTACAACTTAATAATGAAAGTCAATTTTTTAATAGATTACAGGGTTGCTAAAAGTGCTTTCCCCCTGCAAACCCTGAAGTGCCAAGATGGAAATGGATAGCAGAAAATTGCTTGGACTTGCATCTTTCCTTTCTTAGACAGACACTTGCAGAAGTCATTACCTTGAGGACAAGGAAAACAATGTTCCTTTTGAAAAGTTAGAGCGAGATAAAGAGAAATGGAGACATGTAATTCGTGGAGGACTGTTTAATGCTCTCTCCTTATACTTCTATACAGCTAAGTGCAGTATGTGAAATTTCTATTCTGTGAATAATATTTGGTTTGGGTTTTGGTTTGGTTTTTGGTTGGTTTTTTTTTTGTTTGTTTTTTGTTTGCTTGTCTGGGTTTTTGTTTGTTTTACATGAGGCAGCCATGAGAGCTCCAGTCCATCACATGCAGATGACTGCTATCTTGGGTGCTGTATTGGTAATCAGTGTCAAGTCCCAAACCAGAAAGAATTTAAAAGTAGAGTTTGTAATTCCTAACTGTACCCAAACCCCAGTGCTACTTTGGTGATGACAGAATATAGGTTCTAAGTAATAGTGTAAAGAAAGAAAAATGAAAAAGAAAAAGAAAATGAAAAAGGAAAAGAAAAAGGAAAAGAAAGAAAAAGAAAAAGGAAAAGAAAGAGAAAAAGAAAAAGAAAAAGAAAAAAGAAAAATAAAAAGAAAAAGAAAAAGAAAAAGAAAAAGAAAAAGAAAAAGAAAAAGAAAAAGAAAAAGAAAAAGAAAAAAGAAAAAAAAAAGAAAAAGAAAAAGAAAAAGAAAAAGAAAAAGAAAAAGAAAAAAAAGGAAAAGAAAAAGAAAAAAAAGAAAAAGAAAAAAAGGAAAAGAAAAAGAAAAAGAAAAAAAAAAACCAGAAATAAGGAGGGGGAGGTGGGGTTGTTAAGATTTTTAATGTTTTGGGGTTAGGACAGTCAGCTCTAATAAAGTACACGATGTGGTATTATGCAGCTTCCATAACTGAATTCAAATATGCGATTAGATGATATTTTTACTTTCTGTGGAAGACTGAAAGGCATAAATAGTGTTTTTCCTCTAACACACATGAACTTGTGTGGCAGAATATGAGACCAATGGGAACATCCACTTCTTAGGGTTACTTCTCACCTTTTGTAATTTATCTTTGACCTAAGTTTCTCTGAACAGCAATTAAATGCTTGCACTTTGGTTTCCAATGATGTTTCTTTGTAAATGTTATTAGTATGTTGCTGCAATCAATACTTCCATTCCATATCTGATTTGTTTCTTTTCAGTTAAATGCAGGGAAAAAATATTGTTAATAATTTGCTTTAATTTTTGAGTGATAATGTGAGTCAAATTAGCAAAATGTCACAGAGATGATGAATCTGATACACTTTAAAATCTTCATGAAAATTATCCAGCTTCACCAAAATAAATTTTTTATATACACATGGAAATCTTGTGTAGGGTAGTAGCCTATTTAAACAACTTGGCATCTTAAAAGCCAGTGCAATTTTAGTATTTTTATGTTCCCAGAATACTTGATGTGTCATGTTGCACATTTGATATATTTCTTAGCTGCTCTTTTGCAGATGAAAAGTAGTACTTTGATTACTTGTAGTTATTAATATCACATTTTATTAACTAAAATGGACAGAGGATGTATTTCAGAACAACTGCATCATAGAAAAGTCACCCTCATAGCACTATTTCTCAGGCAGATATGCATCTGCCAGGAAGACGGTCACTGGCTCAAATACCTCCAGGGGTAGAAACTGACACCAAGAGGCAGCTTACCATGTCCGAGGGTCTCTGAGAGAAAAAGCTGAAATGGTCTGCCTAAGGGATAGATAATTACTGACGAAATAATATCCTATATTGCTAAATGTTTCTCTCTGCCCTCAGGGAAAGTTGACACCAGGGGTGTGTCAGAGATAAATGGTTGTTAAGATCTGCCTGCAGAGGGATTTAACATGTGGAGGTCAATCTTGAGCAAGTGTTTTTAAGATGAGGTGATTTTTTTTTATATTTCCCTTTTGAGAAGGCCATTGAGCAAGTTGGTATCTGAAGAGATGCCCTGTTTCTCTTTGCTAACTCAGCATGAACATTGCTTTATTACATGATTAAGTACATTTTCCTCACATTTAAGGACAGCTCACATCAAAGATAGCAGTGTGAAAAATTAATTTCCTTCTCTAGTAACTTAAGCCGCTATATAAAAAATAATAATCAAGACCTGAATTATAGAAAACTTGCAATACGCAAGTGAAAATAAATTAATGAAATATCTTTGCTAAAAAAACATGCAGTTTATTACAACACTGGGTACTGCATTGCTTTTCCTTGAAAAGAAGGTGTTTCTCTATGTTTTGTATCAGCATATTTCTATCTTGCATTAAATTTTGTCCATAAATTATTTATACTGTGCCTCATGAAGAGAGAAATATACACTAGAAACAAGCTATGGATGTATACATATAAAGAAAATATGCGTGTATTTGTGTTGATAAAGTAAAAGACAGGTAACATGGCAAAATGAGGATGTGAGTTTTCTGCATAATCAGTCAAAGAAAAAAGTAGTAATTGTTTTCTTGTTTTCTTTTTTTTATCCAAATTGCATATTTTTAAAATTATTATTATTATTTTCTTTCTATAATTTGTAAAATAAGCAGAAAGTGTTGATTCTTAATCTTATACCTAATTCAAGTCTCCAATTATTTTTGAGGCGTCTTTAAGAGCAGGCTCAAAATAAATTAAAAAAACAAATTAGAAGTTATGTAATTAATATATTAGTTTAATTTTAAGTTTTACTTAAGAGATATGCTAAGAATCTTCATCCTTTAGATGTCTTCCGAGGGTTCATTTCAGTGCTACTTGAATAGGAAGGCACTAACATAAAAAACTCTGGATACTGTATTTGAAATACTACATCATTCAGAGTTGTGATTTGACTTTACTGGGGACAGGATTTCAACTCTGTGTTTAAAAAATATATATTTATTTATTTGTCTCAGAAGTTAGAAAACCTTCTTCCATGTATGATCAATATGTTTCCATGGGAATTGAATATTTCTGAGCTTTGAACTGCAGGAAAGACAGGTAGAGCATAAAGAACGATGCTCCTTTTCAGACATCTGTCGAATGTGGTCTGTCTCTGAACACTTCATGTTTTAACTATTGATTTAATTTGTCTCTCATGTTGTTTTCTAATGATTCAAAACAAATGAGTGGCTTGTGTTTTGGTACACCACCCCAATGCACCGGTTAGGAACTTCCCCATTTTTAGATCCCCAGATTCAAAGGTTTGTTATTTTAGAACATTTCTAGTTATTATTAAGGTTATTGCTGATGGCAGAAAATACTGCCAGGCAATTACAACTCACTCTCAACAATGTTGCAGTACATAGAACAGTTTCTTGAAGACTACAGAAAGAAAATGCATACTAGTTCACTTAAAGCACGCCAAAAGAGATGTGGGTTGAACCTATAAGTTAAAAGCAAGATCCTCTTTCTACACTTCTATTTAGAAAACCACTACAACATAAATAATTTTGTGATATGTAATTCAAAAAGTATTAATGTAATTTCTAAGCTCAGTTTAACTCTTTGACCTTTTTCATGCATATGCTTACAATCAGGAAACAAAGGCAGAATGGAGAACTTAAAATTCATGGTCTGAAATACAACCTCTATGCACTGACAGCAAACAAAAAATCCTGCAACCTTAAGTTTGCTGGTGATCATATGCATCTCCAGGGACAAACATGAGCTGAAGACTACACAATGAACGTATTCTGTCTTCAGTCAGATACTTTCTGATACTCTAGTACTACCTTTGCTACCGGTTTTAACCACCTTTACTTTCGAGTGTCACAGAGAGACTGTGCAAGAGTTTGATCACTAAATATACACAGATGACTTGAGAAGTCTGTAAAGTCTATGATGGTTAATCATAGGAATCTGATTTGTGATTATCACATAAATCATAAGTGAGTACAAGCATATTTTTCAAAGTATGACATAAGAGTATATAAAAAACATATTTCTGAGTATGGTTTCATAGTAATAAATAAATACTTTATCCTAATTATGTTGTACTATTATACTGGGCATCCATGCACAGGCACTGGCAGTAGGAGTTTCCAGCTGACCTCTACGAGGGATCACCCCATGCTGGACACATCCATGTCCATCTGGCAGTAGCTGACCCACTGCAGGGCATAGCTGAGTCCAACAGCCATGGTCACACCTCTCTGGTAAGTTTTGGGAAAGGGCAAAATACCCTTTAAAAACAGTTATGGACTGACTATAATCCCTCATTCTCCCTCCCTCTTGCACAGCTCAGGGACAGGGAGGAAGCAGAGGAGATGAGGAAGGAGTGAAGCTGAGCCTGAGAAAATGCATCTATGGAGATATTGTAGGTTTTGCTCTTGATTCTCACTATCTAAATCTATTTTAATTGGCAATAACTAACATTTATTTTTCCCAGTTAAGCCTATTTTGTCTGTTATGTTAATTTTTAAGTGATCTCTCTGTCTTTATCTTGACCCACAACCTTTTCCTCATTTTCTTACTCTGTCCCATTGAGCAGGCAACCCACCTCAATTAACTTCTGCTTTCTTTTAAAATCTAAAGGATATTTCTAAATATTATCCTTCACTTGTGCCATTTACCTGTGTGAAATAATCCAAAAGAACTAAAGAATTTAACTAAATATGGATAATATCAGTCATCTGTGATCAGTTTTGTACATGACAAGAATGATGTTTGGAGTTTTTTATGATTACAAAAAAACCAACCAAACAAACAAAAACCCCCAAACCAAAAACCAACCAAGGTAAAATCACTCCCCTCCTGTTGTTGTATAGATGTTTGATTCACCCCAAGCACAACCTCCCTCCCCTAGTCTAATCCCAAAATCAGAAATACTGTGTTTGTCTTTTTCTTGGCAAACTGACATGAGTTAGATCAAGTCTGCAGCAATGTGATCCTTCTGTGGAAGGAAGCAGGAAAATCAAGGTAAACACTGAGCCTCCAAATATGCTCTTTTTGCTGCACTTTCTTACCACTCTAATCTACCTGGCTACTGCATGGTGGAAGCATTTTGGATGAACAAAAAATTTTGCAGCTACCAGCTTGGGAGTTGTTTGTCTGGCTCCTTTTCCTGTTCCTAGGTACAGCTTCTTGCATTCCCATTTCCCTCTCACATAAAAATTTCCTTCCTCCCTTTCTCAGAATGTTCTTCTTAAAGAGCCTGTACCCATTCACCATAGCACTCCAATATTGTGAGTTACAGTATCACAGTATCACAGTATAACTAAGGTTGGAAGAGACCTCAAGGATCATCGAGTCCAACCTGTCACCACAGACCTCATGACTAGACTATGGCACCAAGTGCCACATCCAATCTCCTCCTAAACACCTCCAGGGACGGTGACTCCACCACCTCCCCGGGCAGCCCATTCCAATGACGAATGACTCGCTCGGTGAAGAACTTCATCCTAACCTCAAGCCTAAACCTCCCCTGGCGCAGCTTGAGACTGTGTCCCCTTGTTCTGGTGCTGGTTGCCTGGGAGAAGAGACCAACCCCCTTCCTGGCTACAACCACCTTTCAGGTAGTTGTAGAGGGCAATGAGGTCTCCCCTGAGCCTCCTCTTCTCCAGGCTAAACAATCCCAGCTCCCTCAGCCTCTCCAAGTTATCCCACCACATCTATGCTGCTGATGAGCTTATAGCCCTGGAGCTGTACATAGGCCTTTAATTCCTCCTTTATTAATACTGCATGTGTTGGTGAACAGATACTTGAGAGAGGCACCTGTTCAAGATGATTTCCCGTAGTACTGTCCTTTTATTGATTATGAACTCAGTCTTCTACTCATCACCCTGCACCCTTTGTTTTCCAGCCTTGTTCACTGTTCCCTCATTTGACTGAAGGTTGTCATCTCCACTGTTTAAAACTGTCCTCACTACCTTGGCAAATCACCTGGCAAAGACACTTTTGCCCCACATAGCCAGGTGGATATCATCCCTGCTTAGCAGTCTTCAGTCCTTGAAAAGGGCTCCATAGTCATAAAAATTATTTTGTTTCCAAGTGCTTTTACTGCATAACTTGTAGCACAAAATAAAGCATCTACAAAATTTTTAGCCTAAATGGTTTTTACTTCCAGCTGACAAAATCTGCAGCAACAGGTGATGTGTTTTCATTTTCTGTTTTCACTTCTGCCCAGGATGAGAAAGAAACCATCCCCATTATTTAACAGTATCCAGACACATTTCTTTAGGTATTCCAAAGAGTTTAGCATCTGAAAGGAATTTTTTCTAGAAGCATAACAGCTTGATGAAAAAGTTCATCAAAATGCACTAGGGCAGACTGGAATTTTCACACCACTTCACTGTAAGTGATTCTACTGTACTTGACTACCCTCATTTTCCTTTTATGTAGCATAACCTTTTCAACTAATCCACACATAACTGGAGACTCCTATCATCAGTGGCAAGGCTGATTTGGCATGTCACATTGCTGAACCTAACTAAATCACTGAGCTGTGCAACAGGGAAATGAAGTCTTCCTCAACATTTTCAATAGCATGTCCTTTCAGTGACAGCCACCATGAAAGGGCCAAGGAGTCCATTGTGACAGATGTAAGAAGCAACATCTCTGATGTGAGGACTCAGGAGAAGACAAGATGACAGAGAAGACAAAGACTGAGGTCAGATCTAAATCTATTAGCTTTCTTCACTTGTTTCTTACCTTGAGGGCTTAGTAGTCTGTACACCTTATTGTGGTTGGCAAGAGAACTAACTGCATGAATTTAGTCTGCTAACCCATTTGGGATCCTTCTATCTGTGTTAAAACGAGGAGGCATAGGATAATTGAAATTATTATGAACAATTTAGATTAAGAATCTAAAATTAAGACACAACATAAACAAGACATAAATCCAAGAAGCAGCCATTTACTCCTCAGCAAAACATAGATTGATCACTACTTAAGAATGAAAACATTTCCCGGTTGGTTTGTCCACTCAAGATGACTTCAAGGTTGTTGTGAAGCTATTCAGGCAGAAAATTAGAAGGCCAAAGTTCAAAGAGAACTTAATCTGGCTTAAGCTGTTAAAGACAACAAGAAATGCTTCTGCAGATACATTGGCAACAAAAGGAGAGTCTTTATCCTTTATTGAATGCAAGGAGGAACATAATGATAAAGAATGAGGAAAAGACAGAAGTATTCAGTACTTTCTTTGCTTCAGTCTTTAGTAGTAAGACCAGTTCACTGGCTACACAGCCCTTTGATCTGGAAGATAGGGATTGGAAGCAGAATGAAGTCCCCATAATCCAAGAGGAGATGGTTAGCAACTTGTTCACAGTCTATAGGCTTTGAGGAGATCCAGCCAAGGCTACTAAGGGATCTAGTGGAATGATTCTATGGTTGGCCCCTCGCAAATTAAAATTGCAGCAATTGATTTAACTTCTTTCCAGACAGACAATAAACAGTTTGCCTAAACCACACTCATGCTCAGTTCAGCATTGATTGAAGAGAAGCACAGTGCTGAGTTAGCAACACTCCTGTGTAAAGGGAAGACCCGCACAGAGGATGTAAATCACATTGAATTTGCACAAAATTCTGGAGCAATATGACCAAATCCAGAGACTGAACTCCTGCAGCTCTCACTTGTCACTCATTCCTTTTCTGAAGTTTCTCTTCTCTGCTCTGAGATGGTTACAAATACATCCATAAGGTAGAAAATTCCTCTACCAAATTATAAAAAATAGAGGGGGAAAAAATGTAACTTCTCATGTGGTTACCCCAGCCAAGCATACTGAAAGAATTTGTGAGAAAAATGAGGTGAAATGTAATTCAGACTTCATCCTCTCATCAAAAATACTTAGATGTTGCTTCTTCTCATTTAACAGTGCCACAAAAAATTAATCTTTAAGTCTTTTCCTAGAATAAATCCTAACTTCTTAGAGTGATCCACTTTTGAGCTCCCATTTGTTAAACTGAAAACTTTATGAGAAATTACAAGCAGCTGTAAGCTCATTTGCATCTGATGTCACACACAGAATTTCAGTTAATGTTTTATTACCTTCTTCTCCTTCTCATCTAAATATTTATTTTACAAAACAGGAGAAATATATTATTAATTTATAAATTAATTAGTTAAATGAGTATCCTTCAGGGCTGAAAATCTGTTCATTAAGAAGTACTGACCTTGTGAAGAACCCAGTGTCCCATAATACCGGAAACTTCTCTGGTTCACAAGAGAATTGTATTTGCTGACAGACTGTGGGCCCTTATGAGCAAGGAATACACTAGTTTCAACTGGTTTTATTACAAATAAGTTCTGTGGAGCTAACAGTGAAATCGCTGTTTTGTTGGGTTTTTTATAGGTAACAGTACAAATGAGTCTGTAATTTCCATTTACTTGTATGTCTGAGGTATTTCTCATGAAGGTATATTTTATCCTGCAGACTTGTAACAGTACTGATTCATTAAGTCAGCACATATGGCCATATTCATATTGGAAAAAAAAATAACTGAAGAGAATGTGTTCATCATCAATATGGAATTTGAAGAGAGGGTGAGTATTGCCATTATCAGAGTACTAGCTAAATAGTTATGAAATGATGGCATTAGAAGTTCTGATTAAGAAAGAAAATTATTAATTAAATTAAATAAATACAAAGGTAATGTAAAAAAAAAAAAAAAAGAAAGGAAGAAAATATTAATTTCTAATGTTCATGAAATACAAATATATGAATATTAACTCTCCTGCCTACAAAGCAGAGCTTCCAAATATATTTATTCAGATCCCATATTTATTTAGAGACTCCTAATGAATTCACATGTTATGTTTCTAGCTTATACACCTCATATTCCTGTAGGATATAGCACTGTTATCAGACTGCATTACAAATGTAACATGATTATTCAAGCTCACAATGGAAAAAATAATGATCATTAGATTACTCCAGTATCCTTTCCTAAAATTCCTAATAAGATTTTAAATGGTACCAAGAGACTAATTCTTATAGTAAAATTGAGGGCAGAGCCAGAAGTTACACTGACAATGAAAAATAAAAAAAAAAAAAAAAATAAATTGCAAGGGAAAACTTAAATTAATTTGAGGAGAAATTGAATGCCTGGGCAAGAGAGAGCACATATTGCTGCGAGTCAAAACCAAACTGTTCTGAAACACTAGCAAAATGAAGATTGTAATAACTTAAAGGCACCCTTTGGAAATTAGTCACTATGAAGAGTTGTGGAACTTTGTAGTTTTGTACAAAATTGTGGGAAAAGCTCCCTGCATTACTTCTGCATTTCACCTTTATCTGTACAATATAAAGTGAGTAACTGCTCCTTAGTTTGATCTATTTCACTCGTGTTAATTACAAAAACCTTAGCCTGAAGCCAGGAACATTTTTGGGTTTTGTCCTTCTATGCTAGTTTAACACAACCCTTTCCCTACAACACAGAAGTGAGGGAAAGTTAAACACACACACAAAAAACAACCCTGAACCCAAGAGTTCAGATAAAGAGTTGGGATAAAAAGAGTTTAATATAAATGAGACAACATAATGCATAATTACCCTAGCCCATTTGCAGAAGCAGCACAGCAAATAGCATCATCAAGGAGAAGCCAGTGAGCTTTACCCCAAGCCAGGGAGCTACACACAACCCCCCACACGCTCCGACATCTAGTTGCAGGTGTTGCTGCTCACTGTAGGGCATCTGGACAAGATGACTTTTGAGGGTACTTTCCACTCTGTGAATCTGTTCGTATTTCATTATAAAACTGGATAGATAAAATAATTCTGAAGCTGCGGAATTTCTTAGTATAATATAAAGTATATATTTTCCTAATTGGAAGAGGATACAGATATATATAGAAACCAAAGATGAGAAACAGATTGGTGCTTTTTCAATGAAGATTTCAAAAGCTTTCTTTCTGACTGATGTGGTCATAAGCGAATAATGTATAAGTAAATAATGTTTATGATTAAGTTCAACTTTCTTAAATAAAAAATACTAAAAATAGTTTAAAGACAAAAGTTTATTAAAAAAAGTCTCATTTTTAATTATTATTCATTTTACAATACATAAATCATAAATCAGTTGATGAATTAAATGTAGAAAGATCTTTCTTACATAAATGTCATGAAAAATCAAAAATAACAAGAAGTGGAAAGATTTATGAGCCAAGCAAGAGTGAATGAACAGTAGATTTAGCAGGTTAACAATGGATTTCCCATCCCACACACTTTTTCAAGTAAGGAATTTACAATGGGATTGGAATTAGGATTTTACTGCCCATACATAATACATCTATCATTTTAAGACTGGAATGTCTTTTATAACACAGATTCGTGACAATGTGGTAATATTCAGTTCATCTACCTCTACCAAGTGATGTATGCTTTTGTGAATGAGATCAGATTAAGATCCATTAAATTCAGGTTTAGGAAAAGGATAAATGATTTTTGTCTGGATTCACCTCTCATTTGAGCCTTGCTCATTAATTGTAAAACAGGAGTGATTAGAGGCTTCCAGCATGATGAGCATGATACCACATGCATACATAGTAGGAAACCACACCTGTTCCAGCGAGCTTTTGTTACTCAAAGGAGTAACTAATTAGATACATCTTCAATTTATTATTTCTTCAATGTTACTGATGAAATTAGAGGGCAGAAATGCATGGAATTCACAGGCAAAACACACACACACACACATACACACACTCATAATTGTGACATTCCCAGTCAAAAAGCTTGTCAGGCCAAAAACTTCTTGGAAATTTAATCTTCCCCACAAAGGCAGTGTCCAACAGCTTTGTTTTGACCACCATAGGAAAAGAAATTCCATGGTTACTTCTGTCCTCTCTCTGCTGGCTGAATCCTCTTTGAGGGCAGCTGACTCAGTGTCCAGTTCTGGGCTCCTCAGTTTAGGAAGGACATTGAGACACTTGAACATGTCCAGAGAAGGGCAACAAGGCTGGTGAGAGAGCTTGAGCACAAGCCCTATGAGGAGAGGCTGAGGGAGCTGGGATTGTTTAGCCTGGAAAAGAGGAGGCTCAGGGGAGACCTCATTGCTCTCTGCAACTACCTGAAAGGTGGCTGTAGCCAGGAAGGGGTTGGTCTCTTCTCCCAGGAAACCAGCACCAGAACAAGGGGACACAGTCCCAAGCTGCGTCAAGGGAAGTTTAGGCTCCAGGTGAGGAGAAAGTTCTTCACCGAGCGAGTCATTCGTCATTGAAATGGGCTGCCCTAGAGGTGTTCAAGAGGAGATTGGACGTGGCACTTGGTGCCATGGTCTAGTCATGAGGTCTGTGGTGACAGGCTGGACTCAATGATATTTGGGGTCTCATCCAACCTTAGTGATACTGTGATACTCTGACTCTGCTCATCATGTGCAGGCTGTGGTTGGGCTGTGGTACTTTTTTTGCCTTTTTTTTTTTTTCTTTTTAATTTGTGGATTCAAACTTCTCTTTTGTTCTCCCCCAAATTAGACCAGTCCTGACCAGTTCTCATTCATTCTTCCTTCTTCACACTGAGCAGCTACAAGATTCACTGGCAAAAATTTCAGTGGCAACAAGATGTGCAATGGGAGATGACTTACTGCTGCAGTGGTTAAGGCAATTGTTCAAGCACATGAAGCAGTACAAGAGCTGACCTGAGAGAAGATCTCAGAAGATTGCCTGATTTTTAAGTCTAGTATCACAGTGCACAAGTGACCTTGAAAAGAGAAAGTTGCAGCAGTCTTTTAATATAGATGTTAGTGGCAAGTGGGAATTATGAAGAAGTAAATATTTGGAGAACATAGTCTATGGCTCTTTTCCATGAGAAGTGGGAAAAAATATCTTTCTCCCTTTCTTTTATTAAGCTTTTTTTTCAGTTAGAAACAACATAAAAAATGTCCCTTACATATTGCCTGCCAAAACTTTCATTACATATCTAAAAGAAAGTTCACAAAAATTATTTAAGAGAAAAGCAGAGATCTCTAAAGACTTCACAAAATAGTTGAAAACAAAGAAATCTCATAAGTGGTCTCTGTTGACCTCTTCTTTTACAGTGCTGCTTTTCCTATTACATTGTATTTTATTTTATTTAATCAAAAATTATTGTTATATATTGATAAAGCCATATTTCAGTTTTATCTTCATGAAGCATGATTTACTTGATATCACAATCTATGAAATTATTGTATTTAGAGCAATTAAAGTCAAATGTGAGTTACAGTTTGAAAACAAGGAAGCTGGGAAAGCTTTTCGAATTTGATTGTAAAACAGCTGTGAATACTACTCACCGTATATCTTGAATACACTTTTACTAACTCCAAACTAAGGGAGATAAAGTCCATTCACGAAATGCTGGAATGAATGAACATGGAGCCCTAGCTTTTCAACTTGCTGATCAATTGTTTCAGCAAATAAAGAGACTACTGGAACATTTTCTTATTGCTCAATCAAACCACAGGTCTTGAAAGACACATAGAAAGTTGAAAGAGGAGAATTAAGCTATTAGGTAAATCTTTGTTGCCTCAATACCTACAGAAATTAAAAAAAAATAATTAAAAAATATATTATAAGTCTGTAAGAATAAATACATTTTTCTGCAGATCATGTTAATTTCATAAAGGCATTTTGATGCACAGAATGGTTGCCATAAAATTTTATATTAACATAAACTGATGTCAAACCATCCCAAAAGCCATGCAATTTTCCACCTGTAGTTGTATTTGAAAGCCAAATTCATCCCACTATCCAAGAAGATTAAAAGTTATGGTTTTAAATTTCTTTGGGGTAACTATAGTTTTTGTTCAATGGACCTTTCAGAGTAGAGTAGAGGAATCAAAGAGGTACTCCATTTTCTTCAGATTGCATGTCTATGCAAAAATTATACAAACTCATTATGGCACAAAGAAATATGGTAGGTAAGATCATGGTTCTGTAATAATTAAGTTGTATATATATGGCTTTAAGTGTCTGCCTCTGTTTTGGGTTGGGATTTTTTGTTTGTTTGTGGTTTTGTTGTCATTATTTGTTTGTTTGCTTTCCTGCTTTTTTATCTGGTCACCTTTTATAAAACATATAATCCTTCCTGAAGTAGAAATGAGAATCTAGGACTCACCACACTACAGTTGAGTATGTGCCCTCATTATTTTCCTTCCTACACCCCAGACCTCGACTCTTCTCTGCATAGTAATAAAGCATTCACAGGAAAAATAAATGGTCCATCCTGATCTCTTCTTCCATCTCCAACCAGATTATCTTGAAATGTGATAGACCCAATGGTCTCATCATTTTAAATTGATGCAGAAAATGCTCCCCTGAAGG
The DNA here is from genome assembly GCF_026170545.1 of Melanerpes formicivorus. Taxonomy (NCBI): domain Eukaryota; kingdom Metazoa; phylum Chordata; class Aves; order Piciformes; family Picidae; genus Melanerpes; species Melanerpes formicivorus. Next base: position 10,922,240 of record NW_027142355.1, on the reverse strand, counting down.
TTATTGCTCTGTATAGGCTCCAGGGGCAGACAGGCAGTCAGCAGGAGGCAGATCATACAGATCATTCTGGGCAGGTATGCAATAACCACTTGGAAGCATTTAGAGATGCTTTTTCAGGCCAAAGGTTGGCTAGCTTGAATTTTTTTCATCAGTGTAGGATGTCCACCAATGTCTTGCTTTAAATAGTTAAGAATATTTTCAGACTTATGCTTGAATACAGCCTGATAGACTACTTCGACACATATTTTTCAGGACCTTCTGTTCACTGACTCTATTGCAGTGAACATAATGTTTCCTAAGAAATCTGCTTATGGAGCTTGAGTACACCTAGGAATTGTTCAGACACAATACATGAGCACTATTAAGACTCCAGGCTAATGTATGCAGAGTATTAGACCAGTCCAAAGAAAAGACAAACATTTAGAAATGTCAACTAGGGACAGAATATTCTTGTTCACATTATATATTGCTGGATAAAAATTCTGGCATTTAATCATAAAGCATAAGATTTTAAAGATATGCTAAATCTGTACCAGTACTTTGTATCAGCACTTCAGAAAGAAAACTCATCAAAAACATCTGAGGAAATCGATGAAGATCTCAATCACAATGTTAATCACAGTGTAATTATCATTGCTCAGACTGACATAAGAATAATCATTAGATAGATATTAAACTGCAGTCTTTTGTCTCAAAAATCTAATAAGGAATATATTTGATCAAAATGCAAAGCCATTATCCAGCTTGACAAGACTATTTTCCCTTCCATTTAGTTACAGAAGCAAAAGGTTTTCTGCATCCTCATCAAAGTAGCAACAACAAAAAGCTTTAGGTCTTTAATTAACTTGAAGGAAGAAAGAGCACAGTGAAAAAGCTACTCTAAGCAAAAGACTTAAAGAGGAAAGATTTAAAATATGAATATATTTCCTTCAACAAAGACATTTGGTTCTCATTTAAAGACCTCCCAAAATAAGCTCTTCCAATGATTAGTTGCTTTTAGTGTTAAAAATGCAAAATTATTTTCAGTACATAGTTCTTTCCAGTTTTTAATAACTGGATCTCAATATCAAATTTTCTCTGTTATGTTTAATATCCATCAGATATCAAAAACTTTTCCCATGTAGATTCTGAACCACTCAGTACCAGACAACAGAGATGAGAGACAATTCAAGATATTGAGCTATCTGAATGTAGACGTAAAAGTACCTATTATAGTCAATGGCTATCAAAGCAAGAGTTAGGGGATATAAAAGAGCAATTCGATTGACTAGACATGGACATGGTTTTCAGTAGACTCAAGTGTTGATGTCTGCATGTAGGCAATGCAGTCAATGGAGCCTAGAGAACAATTCTGATCTGTAAAGTAAACATTAAGAGCTCTATACTGTTGCCTAAAGAAAACCAATGTGACTTGGGACAACTTACAAACTGAGATAGTGTGACACAGCCAGATATGGCATGGTACCTAGAGGAAAGCTGCAGTCAGATTCAGGCTAGGTGAGATAATTTGAAGCATGTCATTAGATCCTTACTATTATGTGGCTAACTCATTAATAGTGTTGTTGCACTCTGATGTTCAGTGTTTGTTAAAAAGCAAGAAAATTTATTAGGATATTGGTATAGTGTAATGATTGCACAGAGAATCAGATCTCCTGTTACATGTGACTGGTTCATCACACACATAATTCATCACTGTTGATATGTGTAAAAAGCATGCAAAACATAGAATCATAGAATCAAAGACTCAGAAAGGTTGGAAAAGACCTCAGAGTTCACCAAGTCCAACCCATCACCCAACACCTCATGACTAACTAAACCATGGCTTCAAGTGCCACATCCAATCCTTTTTTGAACACTTCCAGGGATGGTGACTCCACCACCTCCTTGGGCAGCACATTCCAATGGCCAATAACTCTTTCTGGGAAGAATTTTCTCCTCCTCTTGAGCCTAAACTTCTCCTGGTGCAGCTTGAGACTGTGTCCTCTTGTTCTGGTGCTGGTTGCCTGGGAGAAGAGACCAACCCACACCTGGCTATAACCTCCCTTCAGGTAGTTGTAGAGAGCAAGAAGGTCTCCCCTGAGCCTCTTCTTCTCCAGGCTAAGCAACCCCAGCTTCCTCAGCCTGTCCTCAGCTTGTGGTTGAAACCTCTCACCAGCTCTGTTGTCCTTCTCTGGACATGTTCAAGTATCTCAATGTCCTTCTTAAATTGATGAGTCCAGAACCAGACACAGTACTCAAGGTGTGGCCTAAGTAGTACTGAGTACAGGGGCACAATGACTTCCCTGCTTCTGATGGCCACACAATTTGTGATGCAGGCCAGGATTCCATTGGCCTTCTTGGTCACTTGGGCACACTGCAGGCTCATGTTCAGCTGCTTTCAACCAGTAGCCCCAAGTCCCTTTCTGCCTGGCTGCTCTTCAGCCACTCTGACCCTACCCTGTAGCACTGCATGGGGTTGTTGTGACCAAAGTGCAGCACCTGGCACTTAGAATTGTTAAATGCCATCATGTTGGACTCTGCCCATCTGTTCAGCCTGTCAAGGTCCCTCTGCAGGACTTTTCAACCCTCTAACCACCCAACACCTGCTCTCAACTTGGTGTCGTCTGTAAATTTACTAATGGTGGACTGAATCCCCTCATCCAGCTCATCAATAAAGATATTGAACAGGATGGGGGCCAGCACTGATGCCTGGGGGACACCACTAGTGACTGGCCACCAGCTGGATGAGGCACCATTCACCACCACTCTCTGGGCTCGGCCCTCCAGCCAGTTCCTAACCCAGCACGGAATGCTGCTGACCAAGCCACGAGCTGACAGCTTAGACAGCAGTTTGCTGTGGAGGAACGGTGTCAAAGGCCTTGCTGAAGTCCAGGTAGACTACATCCACAGGCTTCCCCACATCTACCAGGCGGGTCACCTGATCATAGAAGGAGATCAGGTTGGAGAGGCAGGACCTGCCCTTCCTGAATCCATGTTGGCTGGACCTGAGCCCTTGGCCATCCTGTAAATGCTGTGTGATTGCTGCCAAGATAATCTGCTCCATAATCTTGCCTGGTACTGAGGTCAGGCTGACAGGCCTGTAGTTTGCAGGTTCCTCCATCCGTCTCTTCTTGTGGATGGGCATCACATTGGCCAGTTTCCAGTCATCTGGGACCTCTCCAGTGAGCCAGAACTGTTAGAAAATGATGGAGAGTGGCTTGGCCAGCTCATCTGCCAGCTCTCTCAGCACCCTAGGATGGATCCCATCCGGTCCCATGGACTTGTGGGGATCCAAGTGGCTCAGCAAATCCCTATTACTTCCTCATGAATTTCAGGGGGATTGTACTGCTCCCTGACCCCATCTACCAGTTCAGGGGGCCAGTTATCCTGAAGTCCACCTGCCTTACCGTTGAAAATGGTATTTAGTACCTCAGCCTTTTCCTCATCTTTAGTTACAATATTCCCCTCCAGGTCCAATAAAGAGTGAAGGTTCTTCTTGCCCCTCTTTTTAGCATTAATATATTTGTAAAAATGCTTTTTATTATCTTTCACAGAAGTGGCCAGCTGAAGTTCTAACTGGGATTTTACCTCTATTTTTTCTCCTACATGATCTAACAACATCCTTAAATGTATCTCGAGTTGTATGTCTTCTCTTTTAACTGAGACGCTCCAGATGTATTTTATTGGATTTTTCAACTAAAAATATGTTTTCATAACGTTTACAATAGCAAAAACACTTTCTAAACTAACATGACTCTCATAATTTCTGAAACATAAATGCTCCAAGAAAAGCAAAGCCTATCAATAGATTCCAAATTATCATATATTCAATTAAGATCTACTTTTGCAACTGTTTTCCTAAACACTAATTATATAACATTTTCTAGCCATAGACTGTGTATGTATATTACATGAGAACTGAAGAGCAGACTAATTACTCTGAATGCATATTAAGACCTTTGTTCTTGCCCCCACTGAATTCAATGGGAATTTTGCCATTAGCTTCAATAAAAGCAGGTTGAGGTTTTAGGTGGCTGACACAGAGCATATTTTAAAGCCACCTGTGCAAATACAACCACTGAGCCACCTTCTGTTGCTACTGTTCTACAGAATTCTTAGTCTCCAATGGTATATTACTATCACCTAAGAGCACTGATTAAACTCATCAGCTGCAACATCTTTACCTAGAATAACACTTTTGACTCATAATCCGTCTTAGAATAAAGAGCTCTGAATAAATGATTTTGTTTTGAGTTTTTGATGGTTTTATCTCCAGCAATGTCTTCCATGAGAGAAATCACATTTACAATGAAAATTTCAGATAAAAAAAAATAATGAATGTGATGGTATAAAAGTATAGCTGCTAAAAAGCATTTTATGAAAATGAGGGAACATTTATTTTCTGTTTGTCCACATTTATTTTATAATTGTACCAAGAAGACTCCAAATATTACGGTGAGGTTCTCCTGTTTATGAAGGGATGACAACTGCCCATGTGTAGCTTTCAGCTATGAAGAGCAAAAAAAACCCCACCATTTATATGTTTCAATTATTTAAATGTAGATAGTGTTTTGTTTATTATTATTGTAAATTAATTAGATAAATATATTCTCACTTGTTGTTGCATTGAAATGAAAGTTTTACTATTACACCTTTAACTCCAAGAGGTTTGTTCTACCATTCAATCATCTGGTTTTGCTTGGGCTGTTTTACTGCCCTCTTTTGCAACAAAAGCTTCTATTCTGTTATAAAAATGTTATGTTATTGTACTGAAAGTGATGGGAAGAACTGTAGAAGAATTCATAAACTGTACAGCTCCAGTTTTTAATGCCAAAGAGTTTTTACATAGTTTTGATGCAAGGGTTCATAGCCCATGATCAGGGATGGGGGATGGTGTTAGTTGTTATTTTTGGTATTGATTCGGGACTGTACCCATAATATTAGTATTATATCAGTGGAAATTACTAAAGAGTTTTAATAGAGTGGAATTCACAAATCTCAGACTTTAGCTAACCTTAAAAAAAAACCTGAGTGATGAAATACGCTGGATTTTAAGTAGGCCTTTTTCAGATTTCTTGGTACATGTCACACTTCAGATAAAGAGACTGTACTATAGCATACATATTTTAAGTGCATAGTTCATTTCTACCACACCCATGGCTACTTATTGCCTCTCCAAAGAACACATACATTATATACACTGAAAAATAATACTGAGAGAACTTAGTTGAGGGGTTTGTTTCTGGTTTGTTTGTTTGTTTAAACCTATTCAGCTGCTGCAAACATAGTAGCAAAATACAAGTCTTTGAAGTCACAGTGCTGAAAATGTTGATCTATAAATAGGTGATAGGTATATGTTGACATGGGAGAATATTATTGCATCAACTATAATTTGCCCTATAGTGTGTTAAAGATAAAATATTTTACAATTGTTGGACTATGTAACTATACAATCTAAAACCAGACAATGCTCAGTTCACTATTTGACCACTTGTTTCAATGAAATCTTACAATTAAACTTGGCCTTGTGTACTAATGCTTTTCTTGGTAACTTTTTTCATCCAGTACTTTGTGTTGTAAAAACCAACAACAAAACAGAAACCCCAAACAGCAACAAAAAACAATACAAACCAGAAAACTGAGGAAAAAAACCATCAGGTGTGACATCAGCTGTGCCTTCTTCCATGTATAAATTATATACTTACATATAGCTATGAGTAAAGTCATAGACTTTTAAAGCCCTTTGTGACCGTTTGAGGCTGTCCCTTTAAGGAAGGGGACATTGTGGTCGGATGTTTGTAAACGAAAGACGGATCTAAACTAATTTCATTGGTAGATTGGGGGGAAGCACCTTTTGAACTGGAAATACAGCACAGAATCCTGGGCATTCCGGCACTTTGCTTCTTCCCCTTTGCAGCTCACAGCAGCTTTCTGGGCTTTCGGCCAGACTGACCGATAAATTAAGGCCTCTTCTAACATTCTAACACAGAACTGCTTTTTAATTAACAGTTTCTCTTTTTCTCTCTTTCTAACCCTCTTTTGGGGAAAGGGGGAGAGAAGGGGAAGCAGGGGTGGGGAACCTCCCTCAGCAGAGGAGGGAACCCTCATTTCTGTGTAACTTTGTTGTATATTTCTGTATATATTGTAAATACTGTAAATTCTGTACATAAACCTGCATTTCCTTAACTGCTTTGCAAATATACAGCACCCACTCCTTTGCCAATCCAGCTGTGCATTTTTTTTTTCCTTTCAACTTTCTTCCCTCTACTCACGGTGGGGGAAGGACCCAGCCTTTCCCTCAACCCTACGACACCCTTGAAAAAAAAGTTAGACACAAAAAGGAACGTGAGTGCTGTATACCAAATATTCAGGCCCTGAACTTCTGCTATGCAAAACTCTGTTAGGCTCCTTTGCATTGTGATGTATATAACAAGCAAACACAAATGGAGTTTAAAAATGATCCTTTTAACCAAAAGGCTACTTAACTCAGTAAAACACGGTTAGCAGCAGTCTACTGGCTTCTTAATGTTTTAACTCAGGCTTGGCCTTGGAGCTTACTGATAATTGCCATGTGCAGCCATGGGACAGTTTCACATGTGACTGAAAAACTAGAAGATCTAAGACAAGGCTCACGAGGATTCTTTCCTGGGGGTTTTACTATGGTGACTTATTTTGCTATACCTTAATGCCTCTTCTGTAGTTGTATGGTCTAATCATATATGTTATAGATCTAACAAAAATGAGGAATCACAGTGTAAAAAAACCTGTGGGCCAAAATGGAAAGAAAGGCTAAACAGGCTTTTTAAGAACACATGACAATAACTCAAAGCAGATCCATTACTGAGTAAGTGAAAGGAATCTGTGCCATCAACATCATGTATCTTGGGGTGAAGAATAATAGATGCTGATGGCTCATCCCTGAATTTTCTTCTTATTCTTTCTTGTCATTTTTCTTAAGTAAGATTAACTTCATCAACCTTAGCACCTAGAGGGGCAGTGAAAGTTTGAGCACAAAGGGGCTGACATTTTTTTTTCTACAAGAATTTTTATTATTATAAATGAAAACTGCCAATACCAGGCAATTCATAAAAGTCAATTTTATTCGTGGTCATTGATGTAAAACACAAAAAATTACTTGAGAGCAAAGACTAAATCTCAGATATCTCCTCACCTGTAGGTTCTCTAGTCTGATGAAACATATTCATTTGTGCAGACAGCACTCATCTTCAGCATTTGGCATTGCAGGTGCATAAATGCATACAAGGAAACTCAGCATGTGGCACTTGGGGGACAAGCCACAGAGTAACATTTAGGTTTCATTCCATCACAGTACAGAGAAGCCAGAGAGCTCACAAATGGTTTAGCAAAATCCCAGAACTAGCCATGCCCTCAGTGACAAGTGCATCCCCACAGGGTCTAGACACAGCAGGTTGAGCTGTGACACAATCAGGAGCAAAGAAGATGCTGACTAAGCTGGAGATCAGTAATGTAAGTCCAAGGTCTATCCAGGACAAAGGCCTGGGCAGGGCAGATCAGGCTATGGCGCATGTACCAGGGTATGTACAGGAGATGCGCTACTTACAAAAGTCTGTTCAGGGAGCTGGAGCCAGTTACACCTACATCACTGAGGGAGGGACTGCTGGCCCCAGGCTGAGCTAACAGAGGTCCCTGTGCCCCTGAGTTGAGATGAAGAGTCCCAGACGTGGCTGTGCAGGAATAATAAGCTCCTTAGGGGAACTAAATTCTGAAATGGGGGTCTTAAGGCATTATGTAAGCCCTATTAGTCAGGAGTCTTTGTATCTGGGATCTACTGTTTCCTGCATGAATAGTCTCATTTCTAAGCTAAGGCAGAAAAGGGAAAACAACACTTTGCTGAGCAGAGAGATATTAGGATGGCATTCTTGGATTTAGCCAACAGAAATCCACCTCACTTCAATGATGGCTTCTGTGTTTTATTGAAAGTAAGTATAATTCCCTGAGGCAATTCTGAACATTGCTTCCCTGTTCCGCAGCACCCAAGATCAGAAAACCTAAGCCATTTGTAAATCCTCTGATATTATTCAGGGAAGTAATATGGTTAGAACTTGAACTGATTTATCACATTCCCTAAACATTTATTTCTTCAGGGGACCACTGCTGGGGATAATATCAGACTGTGTTTCTACTGAGGAAATTCCACAGGAGAAAATTGTTTGTAAACTAGCATGTATGATATGTCACCAAGAAATGTTATTAACACAAAAGATTTCCTCAGCTTTAAATAAAACATAAATGGGGATTCCTTTACATTGTATTATATGCCTTTATCTAATCCACTTTTTCACCTCTGGAGAGGATGTAAGAGATACTTCCCTATTGGAAAATATAAAGTGCTACCAAGTCACAAAATTTTATTTCTAATGTAAAGTTACTGTTATATACAAATGACGGTAGTTTGTTTACAACCATTGGCATTTTGAACATAAAAAGGACTACTGGCAGAGTAAGTTTCTTGCTAATGAATTATTTTATTATGGGATGTAATCAAACAACATGGTGTCATCACTTGACTCTATTCTGTCAAATTAAGCAGTCTTCTATTACAGAGGGCAGATGGCTTGTGAAATGTACATTCCTAGTGTCAATGCACAGAAAAATGGAACTGGATGACCCTTCAGCATTTTGAACTAGTGATATCCTCGTGTAAATCAAATCACTGAAGGTGTCTCTACCTATGTTGCTTAAGACTCTCTAAAGCACCATTCCACAGTAAGAAGTACCAGAAGATGTGTTCTCTTGCAAATGCACTATAAGAGGAGGACTTTAATACTTAATTTTTAAAGTTACTTTATTCCCTTCCTTTTCCTTTTATTCCCTTCCTTTTCCTTTTATTCTCTTCCTTTTCCTTTTATTCTCTTCCTTTTCCTTTTATTCTCTTCCTTTTCCTTTTATTCTCTTCCTTTTCCTTTTATTCCCTTCTTCCACTGTTACCTTTTTCAATTAGATTTTGTGTATGCATTGTGAGGACACAGCATCAGTACTATAATGACTACAGAATTCAACATGTAGTGATAAGCTTCTTTTAAAAATTTCAATTAAAAATAAATTAGAAACTATTATCTATTATTAATAGAGTGTGTAAGAAATGTTTTACAATGATTCTCCCTCTTTCATCCTCTCAATTAATAACAATTCTGTGGCTTCCACAGGGTGTGTAGCATTCACAAGTCTGAAAACAAGGCTAGTTTTAGGGCTCACACGAGCACTCTCAGGCTCATCTGTAAATGAGATGAGTTCATAAAGACAAGTCACATGCACAAATTCTCAATGGAGATGGCAGACCACAGAAATATACTGACAGAACAGCTCTTTGTAATATCACAAAAAAAAATAAAAATCCTAATTAGCTGTTCTTTGTAATTGTTTGTCAGTCAGGGACAATTCTTTGTCTTGTGTTTTTCAATGTACTCAGAAGATTATGTGTATGAAAATCTAAGTATGAAACCAGATTCTACTATGCAGTGTGCTGCACTATTGGATAGTTCATTACTTGGCTTTAAGTACCATAGAGACAAAAGCAGGATTTTAGTGACTCTGCTGTTCAAGAAGACCTGAAATATCCCACAGGTAGAATCATAGAATCATTAAGGTTGGAAAAAGCCTCTAAAATCATCAAGGTCAACTGTCAACACAACGCTACAGTGACCACTAAACCACATCTCAAAGTGCCATGTCTACAAGTTTTTTGAATGCCTCCAGGGAAAGTGTCTCCTTTAGTGTCCCTGGGCAACCTATTCCGCTGCCTGACAACTTTTTCTGTAAAGAATATTTTACTAATATCCAATCTAAACATCCACTGGCACGATTTCAAGCCATTTCCTATCACTTGTTACTTGGGAGAAGAGACCAACACTCGCCTCACTACAACTTCATTTCAGGTAGTTGTAGAGACCAATATCCACTCAGCCTTTTCCAGATCTCTTCACTGGCAATAGTAAAGATAACAAAGATCTCTTAACTTACAGTGAAGATCAGATTAGATCATCAATTTACATCCTTTACAAACAGAACAGTGTTTCACTAAACATAGAGGTTGCTTGCATGCCAATTTTCCCTCTTCATTCTGCTGTTTCTGGTTAAAGTTAGAAAACTCTGGAGTCATTTTGGTTCTGTGGGCTGGAAACAAATCATTATACTCAGGTTTAATGGGATATTTACAAGAAAGAATTACTGGTGAAGAATACCTTAACTTAAAAATTGTAGCCCTGCTGTAATAGCTATGAAATTTGTTCTTTCCACCCCTTTTCACTGATGTTTCTTAGTGCATTTCCAGTTCTGCCTCCTGGACCTGCATTCTGAAGACATGATATAGAAAAGTCTGTCCTTCTTTATTAATAGAATGATCTTTACCAAGAGTTAGCTTTATAAAAATTAGGATGTTTGTTCAGTACATTGAAATAAAAAAACATCATATTTACTAGCCAGCTTCTATTTTTTGGGCCAAGTTATAAAGCCTTATGCCTTTAAAATTAATTTATAGGTTTCATTATTTACATAGAAGCAACCAAAACTGTTAAGGTTTTATTAAACATGATGGCAAGCCCCAGGACTGATGGCTTCTAACCATTGACTCATATGTGAGTTTACAAATCACAGAAAAATACTGTTCAAGAAATTCAGTCAGTCAGTGAAAATCATATTATTAAGATTAATGACATTATGCAGAAAGACTTTTTTCCATTTGCCTGAAAATTCACAAATTAATTAATAATCAATGAAAAGAAGAGACGGCTTCAAGGAGACTCTAGAAATTAATTTCTAATCAGAGAAGATGAATGAATGTTTCAATAAAAGAAGAGAGAAAAAGATGAATGCTCTGAGATACCAATAAACTCACCTCTTCAAAACTGGTATGGTGGCTGATTCCAGCAGGTTACTAGTTTCATAGCTGTGTATTTTCTATGAAGATTCCTTTCATGAATTCTTCTACTTCCTTCCTCAGTGAAGGACAGAATCTTTTTAAGGCATTTTTTTGGGCTGGTGGATCACATTTCTGTCATTTTCATTGCATACAGTAGATAGTATATGTGGTGGATTGAAATTACCGCTCGACATACAATTGCCAGACCAGCTCAGTTGAAAGCAAATGAAGTTGTATTAAGAAGCAAAACTACAATCTAAAATATGAAATGCAATGAATATGTAGAAAATATACAATATTTATATATATGTACAATTTATAAACAACACATGAACCCCCTGGACAAAACCAGGGGGTTATCGACAGCTTCCCCCTCCCTGCTCCCTTCCCTCCCCCCCTGTACATGGGACAAGAGAAGAAAGGAGCAAAGAGTAGTTTGTTAGTACTTAACTACAAGAAGAATGCATTCAAGGTCAGCAAACTAGCAGAAGCACCAAAACTAGTATCTGCAGAGAGAAGGAAGCCGAAAAGAGAGCAAGTTAGTTTATATAAACTGACTTTGTTAGATATCTGTCCAATGGGATTATTTAGACCTTATCCGTATTTTCCTTTTTACATCCAATGGCAATTTATTTACATTGTACTACTTTCTGTTCAAGATATGTGGAAATTTTTCTAGGTACAGCCTAAAACTACCACACTATGACTGTTAATCTCTAACATGTCATTGGCCTGTAACACTGGCTTGACATTCCCTGGCTCTACCTTGAAGTATCATGTGGAGTCATGCATGGTTATGTAGGTAGAGGACTGTCGTAGTTTGGGCTGGGTGCCCTTCTGCTACAGGGGTGCTTCCTGTGTCCAGAAGTCCAGCCCAGTGGGTGGACACAGGAAATTAGGTTATTTCCTACCATGATCCCTTGCACCACTATAAGTTTCGCGGCGGGGTCTGGCACTGGCTCTTTTCTTCCTCCTCCGCCAGTCGGTAACATGGGGGAGAGATCTCCTGGCCTTGGGCCTTGCTAGGCCCAAGGCCACGGGGGGATGGGCAGTCTCAGATCTGGCCAGCTGAGACTAGCCTAGCAATGGGAGGGGGAAGAGGGAGCCCTGGGGGTCTCGGGTGTACCCCCAGGTAGGGATGGGTTTCTCTGGGTCTGTTTTGGGTTCTTTTCTCTCTCGTCACTGTATTTTTAGTTTTTTTTTTTTTTCCTGCACGCACTCACTGTTCTATTTAAACTTTCCATCACCTTTGCAATCCGTTTGTCTGAGTCGTTATTTCTGCGCGTGGTGGGGAGGGGGCTTGCCCCAACCCATTACATTTTGGCGCACCAACGTGGGGCTGGCTGTTGTGCCCACTCTGCAGATCGATTGCAAAGGATGGAGAGTTTAAATTCAGTTCTGGGCGTCGGTTTGGGTTTGGCAGTTGGGGGCTCAAGTGATGTTGCCGGGGCGACCGTGTGAGTTCTTGTGGATTGTGGGGGGATGACTGGTGCGCTGCCGGTGGCGCGGACCCTCTGCTATTTCAGGCAGGGGTGGTTCTCGACCATCGGCATCGGGGTACCGCTTGAGAACGCGGAACCTGCCCCTCCTCCGCGGCGGGAAGCAAAGTGGGGGAGGGGCAGCGGCGAGCAGATCAGAGTCAGGTCCGTTCTCGCTGCGGGGATAGAGCCAGCCGCTGCGAGCGGGCGAGCCAGCTCCCGAAGCCCCGGGGGGCCGACGGGGACTCCAGCTGGAAAGCCGTTTTCAAGGGCTCTGAGAACGCGCGTATGGCTTTCGCTGGAGAAGCCGTTTGAGTGTCCGAGGGGTGGAGGTGATTTTGATTCTGCGCCGCGGCGGCAGAGGTGGGCGGAGCCCTGCTGCGGGCGAGCGGCGCCGGCGGACCCGGCCGTACGCTCGGGCTGCGGCGGGCCCGGCCCTAGTCTCTTCCCCGACTTTTTCGGACGAGTTCCGAAACTGGCGCCGAGCACCTGGCTCCACCTCCCTCTTCTCAGTGAGCTGTGGTGCAGCCCCTCCCTTTCTGGTGGTGGGGGGGGGGTGTGTGCAGCCGGATGCTGTCTTGCCTTGGTACGGGTACGCCTAGTGGGGGGGCGGTGTACCTCGGACAAGCATCCGTGTGGTTGGACCGCAGTTGGAAGCGGTTGGTTGCGGCACCCTGGATGGATTGAAAAAGGCAGTCGTGGGTTGGATTGTTTCGACTGGCCTGCCCCAGGGGTGGAGAATATGCCGCCGAGTGACCATGGGTGAAAAGTAGAGGCTTGGCTGAGAAGTCGTGAGGCTGTTCCAGGTGACCAGGATGCCCAACGGATCCATGGAGAACTTGCACCGCAGGAGAATGAGTTCTGCATCGCCGGGAGGTTCCATTGGATGAAGGAAGAAGAACTGGAATGAACAGACACTAGAGCCTGACTGAGAGACTGAGTGGACGCCCAGATGAAGACACGGATTTCGCCGAACATGTCATCAGTTTTCTGATTTGATGATGTGTTTGGGTGCAGGCATCATGGTTTGAAATAAAGGGGTGGCTCCTGTCGTAGTTTGGGCTGGGTGCCCTTCTGCTACAGGGGTGCTTCCTGTGTCCAGAAGTCCAGCCCAGTGGGTGGACACAGGAAATTAGGTTATTTCCTACCATGATCCCTTGCACCACTATAAGTTTCGCGGCGGGGTCTGGCACTGGCTCTTTTCTTCCTCCTCCGCCAGTCGGTAACATGGGGGAGAGATCTCCTGGCCTTGGGCCTTGCTAGGCCCAAGGCCACGGGGGGATGGGCAGTCTCAGATCTGGCCAGCTGAGACTAGCCTAGCAATGGGAGGGGGAAGAGGGAGCCCTGGGGGTCTCGGGTGTACCCCCAGGTAGGGATGGGTTTCTCTGGGTCTGTTTTGGGTTCTTTTCTCTCTCGTCACTGTATTTTTAGTTTTTTTTTTTTTCCTGCACGCACTCACTGTTCTATTTAAACTTTCCATCACCTTTGCAATCCGTTTGTCTGAGTCGTTATTTCTGCGCGTGGTGGGGAGGGGGCTTGCCCCAACCCATTACAAGGACTTAAATGTTTAGAAGGGAATGAAATCAGAATGTGATGGCCAAAGTCTAGAGATGCAAAATAGGAATCTCTCATCCCATTGTCACTTTACCTATCCACCATGGACACTACTGTTTGACACATTTACCTTTGTTAAAAACCATTGACATAGACTAGCGACTCAGACTAGAGAATAATAAAACTCTCAGTATATAGCTAATTCTAAACAATACATTATTAAAAATAGACATTATTTTTAAGATGTACTTTCCATAGATTTGTCTGAAAAATTTCCTCATAGCAGCCATATTGCCAGTATCCTGGACACTCTTTCCCCTTTGCATATGTGAATTTTCCTCTTGTATAATCACTCTATGGCTAGATCACTCACTAGCAGGAGAACAATATCAGGAAGACTGACTTAAGCACTCTCTCCTCCTAAGGATGTTATTCCTTCAAATGTCTGCCATAGAGCATCCTCAGCAGACAATAATCCTTTTACCACAATACTTTTTCTTCCTCCTGATGAAACTGCTCCATTGTGCAATAAATAATTGTAAATTGTTTGAAAGAAGAAGGAAAGAGAAGAAAAAAGTGAATTGACAAAATAAGGAATAAAGAGAAAGGAATATGGCTCTTCAGTCAGTCAATTAGGGCACTGAATTTTTGCTGCTGTGATTGCCTCAGCTTCGAAGACAGAAAAGGAATCAAACTTTTTTGATCTTCCTTTCTCCACTCTTCACCAAATACCTGGTGTTGGTTTCTCATGACAAGCTATTGAGGTAGATCAAACCAGGCTCTGACTAAGCAGTTGTTAATAATAATAATAATAATAATAGTAGTAGTAATAATAATAATAATAATAATAATAATAATAATAACACCAACAATACTACTAATAATATAATCACTAGTATATACAGTGAATGGATTATTACTGCCAAGTTCTTTAATGGAATTGTGAAGAACTTTGAATTTTCTAATTAATTTAAGACACTTCATAATAAAATGAGAACTGTTGGATATAAATTCCCAGTTAAAAAATAAAAAGCATAGATAGGTAGGTAGACAGGTGTTTTACATTACAACTATATAAATATTTATTTATTGAAGAACTTAATAACTGCAAATGGACACCTTTGTGTTAGGGCCTCAGGAAAAGCCTTGCGTATCCAGTATCAGAGGAACTGTTCAAGAACAATTTATCCTTGTAGAAATGATTACCTCTATAAAGTTAATTAGCTACAGAAGTGTTGGCTGCATGGGGTAGAACTGCCCAAGGGCAACTTAGCATTCACAATTCAGTGTAATTCATACATGTCCATCTCAGTTCTTTCTAACTTTTCAAAAAAATGTTTTATGGCCTTAAGTAAGTGCTTTTTTAGTACTAAACAATTTGTCAAGCAATCATAGTGATGTTAGTTTTCCTGAGCATAGCTAGGAATGCTGTTTCCCAAGGCCTTTTAAAAACAGTTCCAGAGAGGCCTGTTGTAAATGCTTATCAAGTGTTCCAGGTCTTTCACAGCTAGCTAGAAGTCCTTCATATATAAAAGAAGGACAACCAGAGTACAAAGAGAATATATGTTCTGATTATGGAAAAACTGGTGTTGAAATAATAACTATTAAGACTTTCCAATACAGACACCATAAGCAAATAAATAAAACAAATCTACCTTTACCGATTCATCATTGGCAAGAACTTGCTTTAGGTTATACATAATGCAGTAGCAGTTTTCTCCAACATTAAGATATGAAATTTCAATTCTTAAAAAGAAATCAAACAAAATAAAACAAAACAAGCTCAAAAATATTGTTTTAAATGCCTTAAAATTGACAGCCCCTACCTGAATTTCCTTTGTACTAAAAGCTGAGCTTTCAATGGCTGGAGAGCCTAAATTACTTGTGAATAGCATTGATCACTATGCACAGACATTTGTGAACAGATACAGAGCAGAATAGTCCTATGAAAAGTGGCCTGAAACAAGAAGCTCGGGATTTGCTCAAGACAACATTGGCTGACAAGTGGGTATAGAGACATTTTGAACCTGGTGTCCTAAGGTTCTGTTACTAGAAAACTGTCGTCTCCAGAAAGTGTTTCAGCATACCTAAAACCTGCAATCTGAAGTATTTTACTTCAAAGGGGAAATGCAAAAAGGAAAGGAACTTTGGAATGAGACTGAATCTAGCAAAAAATCCGGATCTGAATACTGATCTTTGTTCAGAAGTAGCCTGAAGGTACTGGGCAAAAGATACTCCAGTTTCTATTCCTTGTGGAATCTGATTCTTGATCATCTTGATCTTCTTGATCTTGAGCCTTCCTTCCCTCCCCACCATGGGCAGAAGAAAACCTCAGACAAATGGATTGCAGAAGTGGTGGAAAGTTTAAATGGAAAAGCAGTGAATATTTTACAGAGAACCACAAGCACAGTGACAAAAGAGATCCAAAAGCATACCCAAAAAACCCATCCCAACACTTCCCTCTCCTCACCTGAGGGTACACCCAAAACCCCCAGGGCTCTTTCTTACCCCTCCCACCCCCCCCACCCCCCCCCACCCACTGTTAGGCTAATCTCAGCAGGCCAGATCTGAGTCTGCCCTTCCCCCCCTTTCCCTCCTGGCCTTGGGCCTAGCCAGGCCCCAAGAGGCCTCGAGATGACTCCCCCTCCATTACCAGATAGGGACCACCTCCATAGGGAGTGGTGAGGGAAGAAAGAGGAAGTGCAGAACCCTGCTGATGGTTTTATAAGGGAGCAGGGCCATTATGGGATGTAATATGCAGCTTCCTGTGCCCACCCCACTGGGCTGGACCCTCGGGACACCACAGGTGTGTCTCACGTGGCAGCAGCAGGGGGGCACGCAGCCTGAACCACCACACTATCAGACTGAGGAGATGCTGATGGGACTTAGCTTTTATGGGCTTGCCCTCACATAATACACTCATGTATTCCCCAAACTGAGCACAATAATGTGGGTTACATTTATCAGTGTTGGCCTGCTTCCTTCAGTTGTTTGGAAGTGTGCATAGTGGTATTCAAATATGCTGTATAGACTAACCTTAATTGGTCTGCACAGTCAAGATCTAAGTAGGAACAGAAACTCTTGTCACTTGGGGAATTTTAGTAGAAAACCTTTATTATTCTCAGATTTTAAGGTAAGGCAGCAGAATGCTGAGTGGGATCAGAGAGTCATAGAATCACTTGTGTTGGAAGGGACCTCCAAAGGTCATCTAGCCAAACTCCCCCTGTAGTCAGCAGGGACATCTGCCATTAGACCAGGCTGCCCAGAGCCCTGTCGAGCCTGACCTTGAATATCTCTAGGCATGGGGCCTCAACTACCTCCCTGGGCAACCAATTCCAGTGTTCCACTACTCTCATGGTAAACAACTTCCTCTTAATGTCTGACCTAAATTTACTCTTCCCCAATCTAAAATCATTGTCCCTCATTC